>NW_027361725.1:25969166-26665833 GCF_039654945.1 Dendrobates tinctorius
CCACTGCTGACACAGACATAAAAAGTCTAGACGGCAGTTTGCCAAAATGTACATGAGTAAACCAAAATCCATCTGAGAAAGCGTCTTGTAGACAGATGAGACCAAGACAGAGCTTTTTGTTAAAGCACATAATTCTACTGTTTACCGAAAATGAAATGAAGCCTATAAAGAAAAGAACATAGTACCTATAGTCAAATATGGTGGAGGTTCAAAGATGTTTTTGCTGTTGTTTTGCCTCCTGTAGCACTGGGTGCATTGACTGTGTGCAAAGCATCATGAAATCTGAAGATTACCAATGAATTTTGCTTCACAATGAAGTGCCCAATGTCAGAACTTTAGGTTTGTGTCCTAGGTCATGGGTCTTTCATCAGGTCGATGACCTGAAACATACTTAAAGAATCACCCAGAAATGGATGGAAACAAAGTGCTGGAGAGTTCTGAAGTGGCAGCAATGAGTCCGGATCTAAATAATAATAAAAAAATAATAATAAACTCTAAATGGGTCTTGAGAATATGTTGAACATAATATTATGAAACTTATGAAGAACTTGCAGTCTTCATTGGCCCCTATCTCCTCCCTCTCCTGCCCTGATTCTGCATTGAAGCATTACAATGAAACACTTCAAAGTGCCCTGGATGAATTTGCACCCCCTATAATAGAACACCACAACGCAGACGGCGACAACCCTGGCACACGGTGCAAACACGTTTCCTGCAGCGGTGCTCCAGGTGCGCCAAACGTCTGTGGAGAAAATCCAATCTACACGAAGATTTTATCCATTTTAAGTTTATGCTTAGAACATACAACACTGCCCTTCACCTCTCCAAACAAGCCTATTTCAACACCCTCATCACCTTACTGTCCAATAACCCGAAACGTCTCTTTGACACTTTTCATTCTCTACTCAATCCAAGAGTACAGGCCCCAACCACGGAGCTCCGAGCTGACGATCTGGCCAATTACTTCAAAGAAAAAATTGACCAGATTCGACAGGAAATTATCTCCCAATCACCTCATACCATGCACTGTCCTCCCTCCCCCACTGCATCTAGCTCACTCTCTGATTTTGAACCAGTCACAGAAGAAGAAGTAAGCAGGCTCCTTGCATCTTCTCACCCAACCACTTGCACCAGTGACCCATTTCCATCACATCTCCTCCAGTCCCTTTCCCCTGCTGTCACCCCTCACCTAACTAAAATATTTAACCTCTCTCTTCTGGTATTTTTCCCTCCTCATTTAAGCATGCCATCATACATCCACTACTTAAAAAACCGTCCCTCGACCAAAACTGTGCCGCTAACTATAGACCTGTCTCTAATCTTCCCTTCATCTCTAAACTCCTGGAACGCCTGGTCCACTCCCGTCTTATCTGCTATCTCTCAGGAAACTCTGTTCTCGACCCTCTCCAATCCGGTTTCCGCTCTTTACACTCCACTGAAACTGCCCTCACTAAAGTCTCTAATGATCTACTAACAGCTAAATCAAATGGTCGTTACTCCATGCTAATTCTCTTGGATCTCTCTGCAGCATTCGACACTGTGCATCATCAGCTCCTCCTCACTATGCTCCGTTCCATTGGCCTCAAGGACACCGTTCTCTCATGGTTCTCCTCCTATCTCTCCAACCGCTCCTTTACTGTATCTTTTGCCGGTTCCTCCTCCTCTCACCTTCCCCTTACTGTTGGGGTCCCTCAAGGATCGGTTCTAGGCCCCCTCCTCTTCTCCTTGTACACTGCCCCTATTGGTCAAACAATCAGTAGATTTGGTTTCCAGTACCATCTCTATGCTGATGACACCCAATTATACGCTTCTTCTCCTGACATCACGCCAGCCTTTCTAGAAAACACCGGCGATTGTCTAAACGCTGTGTCTAATATCATGTCCTCACTATATCTGAAACTGAACCTGTCAAAGACTGAACTCCTGGTGTTTCCTCCCTCTACAAATGTACATATACCCGACATTGCCATTTCTGAGTGTGGTTCCACTATTACTCCCCAGCAACAGGCCCGCTGTCTTGGGGTCATACTTGATTCCGAGCTTTCTTTTGCCCCCCACATTCGATCACTGGCTCGCTCTTGTCATCTGCACCTCAAAAACATTTCTAGAATTCGACCTTTTCTTACTTTTGACTCTGCAAAAACTCTTACTGTTTCTCTTATTCATTCTCGTCTCGACTATTGTAACTCTCTTCTAATCGGTCTCCCTCTTACCAAACTCTCCCCTCTCCAATCTGTCTTGAAAGCTGCAGCCAGGATCATATTCCTCACCAATCGTTACACCGATGCCTCTACCTTGTGCCAGTCATTACACTGGCTACCCATCCACTCCAGAATTCAGTATAAACTTATTACCCTCACCCACAAAGCCCTCCATAGCTCAGCACCACCTTACATCTCCTCCCTTGTTTCAGTATACCACCCTACCCGCGCCCTCCGTTCTGCTGATGACTTGAGGTTAGCATCCTCAATAGTCAGAACCTCCCACTCCCGTCTGCAAGACTTTACACATGCCGCGCCAATTCTTTGGAATGCACTTCCCAGGTCAATACGATTAGTCCCCAATCCCCACAATTTTAAGCGTGCCCTGAAAACGCATTTTTTCAAACTGGCCTATCGCCTCAACACATTAACCTAATCTATCCCTGTGTGGCACAGCCAAAAGTTTTACCATAACCAGATTTCCCGCATCATGTTTCCACGTGCTTTATGCATCCATTAGCCCTCTGTGTTTGTACTGTTACACACTTAACATTATGGCTGGTCCATACAATCAGGGCAACTGTTACCACCCACCTTTCGTGTCTACCTCTTTCCTCATAGACTGTAAGCTTGCGAGCAGGGCCCTCATTCCTCTTGGTGTCTGTTATGATCTATGTGATTATTGTTATGCTGTAATGTCTATTGTCTGTACAAATCCCCTCTGAAAAGTAAAGTGCTGCGGAATATGTCGGCGCTATAAAAATAAAATTTATTATTATTATTATTATTTCATAATTCAGCAATAAGCTGTTTTCTGATTGCCCATTTCTTTTTGTGGATAGAACTATATTACACTTATACCTGACTGATATGATAAGATCATTAATCACAATGACTTAAAATGTTACTTTGTAAAAAAAAAAAAAAAAAGAAAAGGATTTTTCAGACCCACTTAAAAAAAGCACTCCCATTAAAATTTGTATCCTCTTAATATTTCATAGTCATCATATTATATAGTGTGGGGTACTTACAATTGCTCATTTTGTCTTTCTAGCCAGATAATTCTTCTCTTTTCCATTAATTTTATGACATCATGTGATTAAAAACTGACTAGCTGAATCCTTCTAAGCTCTATGTAGAACGAGGAGGTCAATTTTCCCTGTATGAGTCATAACTCACTGCAAAAGGCCCTGGCAGGGGGAGGAAGGTGAGCAGCTGGGTCAGGAATTGCAGAGGGGGATGACTCATTCAGGAAAATTGACCTTCTGTTCCTAAATAGAACTTAGAAGGATTCAGCTAGTCCGTTATTAATCACGTGATGTCAGACCTAATGGAAAAGAGAAGAATTAACTGGGTAGAAAGGCAAAATGAGCAATTGTAAGTACACAGCACTATATAATATGATGACTACAATATATTAAGAGGATAAAAACTGTGCTTGTTTTAGAAAGCTCATTCGAGACTTTTAGCTAATCTAAACAGCAGGGCTGTGGAGTCGGTAAGCCACAGTTGCGACTCCGACTCCTGGATTTTATCAGGCTCCGACTCCGACTCCGGCTCCGACTCCTTCATAAATGGCCAATTCATAACAACAAATTTACTGTTGTAAAATATTAAACATCGTGCTTATTCAGTTTCTCACCATCATATAAGTAATCAGACCACTTAGAGCAAAAACTACATTTATTAGAATACAATTAGAATATAGCAAATAACTTTTACAAACTTTTCTAAACTGTAAGTAAATATGCAATAAACACTTATGCAGTTAATAAGAAGAAATCTATAAATTTGTCCTCAGAAAAAGTATTGCCTCTGTCAGATCCTCCTTCATGGATGCCCTCAAATCTGATCTAATTATTTTGAGAGCAGAGAACTACCTCTCTACACTAACTTGTGTTGGTGGCAAAGCAGTAACCACTCGGGCAACATCTTTGACAATGTCAGGATACAGAGGAATCGCTTGTTGCACTGTTATTTTTGATGAACGGTCAAATTTCTCAATTTCTTTTAGTGCACATGAAAAATTCTGCTGAAATGTACTGGCTGTGTTCCTTGATGGGGATGACTCTTCTATGCGGAAACGCTTTGCACGGTCCTTGTGATCCAAATATTTTTCGAAATTAAATTCTTCATCAGTTGATGATGAGGGTGAAGATGTGGCAGGACGACCAAATTCTTCTTGTTCCTCCTGACTGTTCTGCAACCCTTTCATCCTTACTGCTATTTCAAACAGAGCTTCTTTTCCTTTACTTAGCTGTTGATCATCTAGAAGAATCCGATGCATTGGGTCTACATAAACAGCTGCCAAAAGAATGTTATTTTGTAATAGTAGCTCCTCTCTCCGTTTCATTGATGTAGCAATGCCACTTGCAATTAACCCTCCTCTTTGGGACAGGCGAAACATCAGGTTCTTCCACTCCTTTAAGAAAATACCTCGAGTTAAGTCCTCTGCTTGTAACTTTTTAGTCACTGTAAATGGGTGCACTAGCAATTTTTCCAGCTCAGTCACCTGATTCCACTGACTTTCATTTAGCGTCAGTTGAGGGTTAGCCATGTCTAAAAGAAAGGTTTTCAGTTCAACCAAGCGCTGAATCATTAAGTAAGTACTGCCCCATCGTGTGGCTTGATCAATAATTGCCCCTTTTCCAGCACGTCTCTTCAAAATTGAGTCAACTTTAGGGGTTCTGGCAACAGTAGCCAATTTTCTCACCTTTCCAATCAGTGCAGCAGCATGTCCTTCTTGCAGACTGTCTCTTATAGCCAGCTGTAGCGTATGCACAACACAGCGCATGTGATGAATAAAAGAACATATTGACACAGTTTCAACAAGATCATCTAAACTATCATGTTGCTGTTCATCTGAAGCAACTTCAGTTTGCTCCTCAGTTACAATACTGTGTTCCTCTATTTCAAACATTTCTGTGTCTGTGGACCCAGAATGTTCTTCTAGCTGCTGGTCACCATCATTACTCTCATTCATTAGCTTAATAGTACTTATCATATTTGAAGCATTGTCAGTTACGACAGAAAGAACTTGCTCTTTTTTAAGTTCATAGTCTTGCAGAACCTTTTCCACCAAGACCTGGAGAAACTCACTGGTGTGATGAGCTTTGGTGTCTTTTACTGCCAATGTCTTGGTAACTATTTCATTTTTGTCACAAACAAATCGGACATTGATGGCAAAATAGTTCACTCTGTGACGTGTGCAGGCATCCATTTTAAGAAACAGAAAGCGTCCCTTGAGAGTTTTTTTAAGTTCTTCCTTTTGTTTAAAAGCTTCTTCGATTACTAATTTTCTAATACTCTCTCTCTCCAGAGAAACACCAAGCTTGCGGGCCATTTCCCCATTCAGACACATAAAAGCTGGTCGTGAAAATAATGAAATAGGCACACTATCCTTTACAACAAGCTCTATGATCTGTTTTTTAAATGTATCTACTGTCATTGTCACAGTAACTTTGTCACTGACAAAATATCTTGCAACTGATGGCTGCAAAGTTCTCTGCTCCTTTGTTTGGCTGGAAGAGCTGGGCACTGGTTCATTGGTTTGGATGCAGTCTTTCTCATCCACTGCTTTCAGTACTTCTGGATGAAAGCGCTGTAAATGTCTCTTTAGATTAGAAGCTCTGGTAGGAGCATTTTTATCTTTGCCTGAATATGCACGCATCTTGGCTTCACAGCATTTGTTTTCGTCTGGATCATTTGTCATACACTGACAGACATATTGTTTTCTATCTTGAGTGATGGTGAAATGTTCAAATACAGCTGATTTAATGTGATGCTTCTTTGACATTCTCAGGTTTTTAATTCTGCATTCACAATCCAAATGACAATTGTTTTTCCTAAAAACAATTGTACAAAATTATTGCCAGGTCGTACAACTGATATAGTGGTCAGTAATACTGTTATTATTCCTCATGTACTCGCAGTTAACTTATGCAAAGTTTGTTGAAAGGATAATACTTCTTACAGTCTTCCTCTTCTGAGTAGCAGGCAGCTGTGAGATGCTTGGAAGACGCACACCTAGTATGATCTAGTCTAGAGGAGGAGCTTTACTACTAAGAATTTGCAACACATTTTCACTTTCAGTTTCATACATTGTAAGTAGGGGGGTTGGGGCAGCATGTGGTTAACCAAGTATAAGATTAGATAAGGGCAGTGGAGAACAGTGACACACAAGAAGTAAGAAATGTCTCTATCTCCAGCAGAACTGCTTATCACTGTTGTTCATAGTTTGATAGAACATATATATTTGAGTAACATTTATAAAATTCATATGAAAGTTCAATTATGAAATATTAATACATTTTTTTTAAAGCTGGAGTCGGAGTCGGTACATTTCTACCGACTCCGACTCCAACCAAAACTAACTCCGACACCGACTCCGACTCCACAGCCCTGCTAAACAGGCCAGTAAACACCAGGCTAACAAGAAAAACACCATTTTGTCGAATGCAATGATTGTTAAGCGTGCTTACAAATCATTGTCCACAGCAGCATATCACCTGCTTAAATGAAGCAATAACATAATGTTCTGTGCATAGAGAATGACCGCATTAATGATCTTTCTGTGCACATGAAAGTGCAGTCGTTCCTTCTACACAGGCCATTAAATGACAAGCGATCGGCTTGCTCGTTGGTGATTGGTGGTCATTTCATGGCCACGTTCGTGTCGTCTTTATCCAGAACATTAGAGTAGCACCGTGAACTTTACTACTTTTGCATGTGCTCAAAAATCAATAAATTTTTGTTTGGCCATCATGTTTATTGTGCGGCCTTTTAATTCCTTATATATTAAAATTAACCTCTTCCATTCCAGTGCTTCATGTGCATGTGGGGATGCTGGAGCTGAGAAGAGGTTAAAGCTCCCCAGATAATAATTGCATTCTGCGTATTGTAGCCTGGCGCAGGAGAGTGTAGGTCAATAAGGATGATCACATTTAGAATTTCATGATCTGTGTACTGGAACAAATTGAAAGTTAAGGCCGGTATCAATCACATTGAAAGAAGATGAGGGAGGGGGATTGGGGGTGTTAATTGTTACTGCTTCTCCGGGTACCGGTCAGATAACCAGTAATGAAATACTTATGGCTCTGATATAGAAAAGAGGATAAAACAATAGGAGGCAGATAAGGCGAGAGCGAAGGAATACTCTGGAGCCTTCTATTCACCATGTTCTGTTTCTCCGGCTGAGGAGGGGGGGTATTTATTACGGAGCCGAATTTCCTGGGATGTTGCGGTAATGCTTCTGCAGAGTATTACTGATACACCAGGGTGTGATGTTTTTATACCGTGAACTACCTATTTCATCCTGTTACAGCTGAGTGGGCCACGTGGATATAAGCTGCATTTGGATGCCCTTAATTATCTGGCAATGTACTCTTTCTGGCTGTCACCACTGTCACCCCTCAACCCCAGCACCAGAATGTGTAAGAATATACATAGCAAAACAAATTGGAAGTCCGAGAGCCCATGACAATCAGTCCCTAGCAGCAGCCAGCTCTGAAAATTACTGTTCCGGCCATTGCCCTGACTTGCTAAACAGTGCGAATGCAAGCCCTTTTGAATAAGCCGTTCACCCAAAGGTCCTCTATATGTAAAATAGACATGACATGGTAGCACATCAATGTATATTTCATCTGATGATAGAAAGTCCAGAGAAGTATACTGAGGGGCAAACACTGATGGATGTCTAAATGTACTGAATATATACACAAACAGTAGCTTGTGACAGTTTTCACCACCACAATCCCTTAGCATTTTTCGAGTTTTGCTACCTCACAACCTGGAATTTCGCTGTTCTTTATATGAGCTGATGCAATGCAACCCTCAAAAAATAACATGCCTACACTGTGAATAATTGGCTTTCTTTTTAATGTAAAGCAAACTCCAAATAGAACAGAATAACTGAAACTGTCAGTGTGCATAACGATTCACCCCCCCTAAAGTCAGTTCTTTGTAGAGACTCCTTTTGCGGAAATTAGAGCTGCAGGTCGCTTTGGATAAGTCTCTATGACCTTTCCACATCTGGCCACTGTTTTTTTGCCCATTCTTCAGGGCAAAACTGCTTCAGCTACTTCAAGTTAGTTTCCTCTGGTAAACAGTAATCTTCAAGTCTGACCACATATTTTCAATTGGATTAAGGTTTTGGCTTTGACTGGGCCACTCCAAAACTTTTACTTGTTTCCCCTTAAACCACTCAAGTGTTGAATTAGCAGTATGCTTCGGGTCATTATTTTGTTGAAAGGTGAACCTCCGTCCCAGTCTCAAATCACTGACAGACGAAAGCAGATTTTGCTCAAGAATATTATTGTATTTCGCACCATCAATCTTCCCCTTGACTTGGACCTTTTTCCCTGTCCTTGCTGAGTGGTAACATCTCTATGGCATGATGCTGTCACCACCATGTTTCACTGTGAGAATGGTGTTGTTGGAGTGATGAATTGTGTTGGTTTGGTGCCAGATATAGCATTTAACTTAGTGGCCAAAAAGATACATTTTGGTTTCATCTGACCACAGCACCTTCATGTGTCTTTTTGGCAAGCTCAGTACAAGCTTTATAGTTTTTGGGTGTAAGTAAAGGCTTTTTTTCTGGCTATGCTTCCATAAAGGCCACCTCTTCGGATAGTATGGTTTCTTATGATCGTATGGACAGATACTCCAGTCTCTGCTTGGGAACTCAGCAGTTCCTTCAGGGTTACCTTTGGTCTCTGTGCTGCCTCTCTGATTAATGCCCTCCTTGCCTGGGCTGAGAGTTTTGATGGGCGGCCCTCTCTTGGCAGGTTTGTTGTGGTACCATGTTCTTTTCATTTGATGATAATGGATTTGATGGTGCTCTGTGGATCATCAGAGAAGAAATTACTTTTTTTTTTTATAACCCAACTGACTTATTTAGAAATCTCAGTGGTCTTCATGGTGTTTGGTTAGTGGTGCCTCTTGCTTAATGGTTTTGCATCCTCTGTGGCCTTTCAGAAAAGGTAAAGTGTGTATACTGACAGACCATGTGACACTTAAGAGTACACACAGGTGAACTTCCTTTCACTAAGCATGTGACTTATGAAGGTAATTGCTAGCAGTAATTTGTAGGGGGTTCATTGCAAAAGGGGTGAATACATATGCACATCCCAATTTTCATTTATTTTATCCCAGAAATGTAAATTTGCCTATATTTTTCACAACTCACTTAACCAATTTGGACGATTTAGTGCTGATGCATCACATACAAATCAGAGTACAAACATATATAAACACCAGTTGTAAATAGGTAAAAGCCAAGTGGATTGAATATTTTTGCTAGCCACTGTACATATAGGAACCTAAAAGAGTAAGACGTGTTTCAAAGTACAGATATTTTCTTCTAAGTTGCAGTTATTGTACACAAAATTGTATAGAGAACAAGATCAACATTTGGGATTCAAGTCTGCAGTCACTCTCTGATGTGCATCGTGCGTGTCATGTGTTCACATACCCACTAGACGTGCAAGGGCTCACTCAATATAAGTGAATTGAGGTTGGACGCATCTAGTCACAATGTGGCCTTAAGTATGGAAATCACATACTTGCTGTTAGGATAGTATAGCAACTCACTTGAAAAAATAGGTAACACAACTAAAAAACTTCAACTGATACTGCTAGTTCCTGTACAGACTAGAGATCCTGACCCCACAGCCCTTACTTATTGTTGAGGGAGCTGAGATAGCCCTAACCACAGGTTACACAATAGCAACTCGGACCTATGCTGCCTGAAAGGGTGTTGAGCACTTCATGTTCCTCCTAAAGAGCAGAGTGCAAATTGCCTACAGAAGGGAAAGTGTGCTGAATTAGAAAGATCCCAGAGTGAGTAAAACAAACCATGAAATGCAAAATAACGGATTAAGTACGTCCTGTTAGAGAATATTCTGCCTACTTGCTAAAAAGAAACAGAAGATGAAAACATCAGTTAACCTAAAAAGACTGAAGCAAGTTTAAAAAACACTAAGCACCCAGAGAAAAGGTGTATCTCCTGTGGTTCTGCAGATAAAGAAGCTGACCACAAAGCACAGGCTCAAAAGTTTGAACCCACAACTATGACAGTTGCCATCTCGTGACCTGTGAGTCCTGGCAGTGCACAATGCAGGTTTGTGCCTGAAGCCTAGACAACCCCTTTAAGGACCCCTTTCACTCTAGATAAAAGTTGTCCAAAGCCACCCCAATTTCACAGGGATTGGCTGACCATCTAAGATGTCGGTTTGTACAGATTGGATTTCAAGTCGCTCAAATCTTTTTCTTCAGTGGGTAGATAAACGACTACCAGATTTTGGTAGCATATCGCTCATAGAGATCACATTAACACATTCCTGTGTATGGTGGAGACAGGAAAGTTAGCTGTAAGCCGAATGATAGGTCAGCCGACAACTACGCTATGTAATATGTCTGGCCTCTTTCATGACAACTAATATGACTGCCATTACAGGGATTGCCAACTAATGATATGTAGCTGTCATTTTGCTACAATCCCTGTTTCATCTGCTGCAGACCTTCCAATTTTCTAAATGCTGAGCAGTGTATAATCCCACCCACACCAGTGATTGGCAGATTTCTTTGTACACTGCCCTTAAACATACTTGTCTGAGGGTGTGTTCATATTGAGTATTTTTTGATGAGTTGTTGGAGTAGAAACTTGGCCTTTTTGAGAAGTTTTACTTGTATTTGTGAGGAGAATTTGGAGAGTTTCCATTCCAAAATCTAAAAAAACCCCCCAAAACATACCCTAATACCCCCTGCATAGAAGATTAATGGGTTTTGTGCATTTATGAAGAAAGGTCTGCTCTCCTGCTGCCCTGAATCCTCAAGGATGACCAACTACTATCTCTAGTTACTACCATACATACATGGAGGGAAACAAAAGACGGGTGGGGCCAATGCTGTCATGAAAAACATAATGGACACATTTACGAGTAAAGCATGTTCCTTGTATGGCACAGTATTAATTTATAACAGCACAATAATAAAAGGAACCTGTCAGCAGGATTGTGCACAGTAAGCTACAGTGTCAGGTCGGCACCATTATACTGATTACAATTATACCTGGGTTGATGGAATCCTTCTTGTGGTTGTTGTGTAATCTGTATTTTCAGTTAATGAGATTCTCGTGCTCTGGGGAAGCCTGTGGGGGGGGTCTTCATGTGGTGCTATGATTAGTTTTTCATGTGTATGGCTTCTGACAGGTCACTGATCCCCCACTGACCTGCCCCCTAGTTTACATAATGAATAATATGATTTCATCACCCAACATATCATTGTAATCAGTATAACGGCGCCGACCTGACCCTGTCTGCAGGTTACTGTGCACAATCCTGCTGACAGATTCCCTTTAAAGATTTAGCATGAGATCAACGAAAAAGTGATCAATTAAGACAGAAAATGCCATTCCCTGACACTCCAGTGCCACCCCTCCTGCCTCCTCCCTGCATTTGCTGTACGTGTCCTCATAGGCTAGCGGTTATCTATGTCATTGTGATGTCATTTCGGCAGCAACTAAACAAGCAGTGGCTTCTTGTGGCTGCCCCCCTGTCCACTTTTTTACTTGATCCTGCATTACCTATTTAATATACAGTATATAATATGCTGCCTTATAAAGGCTAGACAGCTCCTAATGCTATACAGACAAACTATTGGTTTTTGGGAAAACTGGGTGACAACCTCCTTGGAAGGTGTGATGTGGGCTATATTTATTATAAAGAGGTTAAAAAACTGCCAAACAACTTGATAATAAAGAGAAATACCGTACTTATGTCTATGCATGAACAGTTCAACACCTAAATCTAAATCTTAGAATGAAAGCTGACATATAAAGGTCATAAATAGATAGTTACACTCAGGGTAGACTCTACCGTCAGATACTCGAGGAGTCTGGAGAAAAGCAACTTTACTCTTTATTTTGTATTGTATGATTTTCCACTGTGAAGATCTTGGCATCATAAAAATCAACTAATCTTTGTCCACATACGGTTTCTTACTCTTACGGATCGTGTATACAACTGTATTTTCTCTCCGCGTCGGATCCAACAAAACATTGGATCACACTCGGACCAATGTTATTCTATGGGGCTGTGCACATGTCCGATTGTTTATAATCGGAGCATGCAGTATTTGCATCCGTAAATAGGATCACACTCAGCCATGCAAGTCTATGGGTCCGTCAAAAAATCAGACCACACTTGGATGACAGCTGAGGGCAGCACGATTTCACAAACTGACACAATGGAGAAGATGGAGACTTTTTTTTCCATCTTGTCCATACCTGAGAAAATTGGATCACACTGATCAAATAATAACCAGAGTGTGACTAGCATAATTGTTCCGATTTTCTTGGTTGAGAGCAAATACGGTGGTGTTGTGACCCTAGCCTTACTCAAAAAGGTTACATTTCTCTTCCACTGAATTTGCCGGTAGGAAGAGTCTGACCGGAAGCGCTCAGCAAAAATATCCAAAGACGCTTTCCTGCAATACAGTGTCATTGTGGACGTGTTAATTCTAAATACATGTCTCAGAGCCGACACGTGCAGGACTTGTGCAGCGGCAGCTTTGTGAGCAGGAAAACGCTTGGCATAGAGGAGAGCGAGGCAAGGCATCAATAATAGCACCTAGATGGCAGTTTGAATATTCAGACCCATGAAATTAATCCTTTTTAAATGTCTTTTGATAGAGGACAATTTAAAGTATCCTGTAGTATGTTTTTAAAATATGTATAAAAAAAACAAATTCCGAACATTCTGTCTTTCCCAGTATTTACAAAATGGTATATGGAGTACAAAATGGCCCTAAATAGCAGGCACAATGGTCAAAGTATTGAATGCACAAACATATACAGTGGGGGAAAAAAAGTATTTAGTCAGCCACCAATTGTGTAAGTTCTAGCACTTAAAAAGATGAGACCGGCCTGTAATTGACATCATAGGTAGACCACAACTATGAGAGTCAAAATGAGAAAACAAATCCAGAAAATCACCTTGTCTGATTTGGCAAGATGTGTTTTGCAAATTATGGTGGAAAATAACTATTTGATCATTAACAAAAGTTCATCTCAATATTTAGCTATATATCCTTTGTTGGCAATGACAGAGGTCAAACGTTTTCAGTAAGTCTTCACAAGGTTGGCACACACTGTTGATGGTATATTGGCCCATTCCTCCATGCAGATCTCCTCTAGAGCAGTGATGTTTTAGGCCTGTCGCTGGGCAACGCAAACTTTCAAATCCCTCCAAAGGTTTTCTATGGGGTTGAGATCTGGAGACTGGCTAGGCCACTCCAGGACTTTCATATGCTTCTTACGAAGCTACTCCTTCGCTGCCCTGGTGGTCTGCTTGGGATCATTATCATGCTAAAAGACCCATCCATGTTTCATCTTCAATGCCCTTGCTGATGGAAGGAGGTTTGCACTTAGAATCTCACTATACATGGCCCCATTCATTCTTTCTTGTACACGGATCAGTTGTCCTGGTCCCTTTGCCGAGAAACAGCCCCAAAGTATGATGTTGCCACCCCCATGCTTTATAGTAGGTATGGTGTTCTGTGAATGCAACTCAGCATTCTGTCTCCTCCAAACAGAACAAGTTTTGTTTCTACCCAACAGTTTTACTTTGGTTTCATCAGACCATATGACATTCTCCCAATACTCTTCTGGGCCCGGACATGTACTGGCTTAAGCAGGGGGACACATCTGGCACTGCAGGATCTGAGTTCTTGGCAGTGTAGTGTGTTACTGATGGTAGCCTTTGCTACGGTGGTCCCAGCTCTATGCAGGTCATTCACTAGGTCCCCCCGTGTGTTTCTGGGATTTTTGCTCACCGTTCTTGTGATAATTTTGACCTTACGGGGTGATATCTTTCGTGGAGCCCCAGATCGAAGGAGATTATCAGTCGTCTAGTATATCTTCCGTTTTCTTATTATTGCTCCCACAGTTGATTTCATAACACCAAGCTGGTTGGCTATTGCAGATTCAGTCTTCCCAGCCTGGTGCAGGGATACAATTTTGTTTCTGGTGTCCTTAGACAGCTCTTTCGTCTTCACCATAGTAGAGTTTGGAGTCAGACTGTTTGAGGTTGTGCACAGGTGTCTTTTATACTGATAACAAGTTCAAACAGGTGCCATTACTACAGGTAATGAGTGGAGGACAGAGGAGCCTCTTAAAGAAGAAGTTACAGGTCTGTGAGTGTTTTTTAGGTGACCAAATACTTATTTTCCACTATAATTTGAAAAATAAATCTTCCAAATCAAACAAGTTGGTTTTCTGGATTTTTTTTTGACTCATAGTTGTGGTCTACCTATGATGTAAATTACAGGCTTCTCTAAACTTTTTAAGTGGGAGAACTTGCACAATTGGTGGCTGACTAAATAGTTTTTCCCCCCATTGTATGTACCTTTTCGTAGGTATATGGCAATAGTGCTCTTATCCATAGTAAACACTGACTGCAGAGTTCTCGAACACGTGTTTCCATTGTTTAGATGTTGTTTCCTCAGAGGATCAGACCAGGGGATTGTGTAGTCCATGCATATATGTGGATAGTTCCTGGTCTTTAAATTATGCCTGTCGTCTCTGTATAGCATTGGACACATCCATGTCGTGTTTTTTTTTTCCCAAAGAGGTGGTTACACTTTCTGTAACTGCAGGACAAGGATCTGTACTCTGTGTATCTGCAGGAGGCAAAGCGTGTGGTTTATGTAGCAGTCAGTTAGATGTGACCTTGTCAGCATGCAGACAGAGACGGCCGCTGGTTCCCTGCCCTGCTGCTCTGTGAATGACGTCCTGTTAGTTCCCTTCCTGGAAGTGATCTCTGTAGAGAGGCCTCTGAGCCCCAAGGAAAGAAATCATTTCTTCATGACGACTTAAAGCAGCGATGAGGAGAATCTTCTTCCCCCTGCGTCTACGAGATACTTGTATTATGTTCAGTACTCCATCATATACGGCTTCATATCCCAATAAACTAAACTGAGTGTTACAAGATTAGCACTGAAAAGCAAGGAAATGTATCTGTGAGCGGCATGTTTGTGTGTCTTTTTAGCACTATTCTGGAAATACTACTTCTATTAGTCTACATTCCCACAATGAGTTTTTGATGTTGCAGATTTTCTGCGCCATTTCTGCACCCATTAAGTAAAATAGGTTACTTGCAGCATTTAAAAAAAAATAAATACGCAGCATAAAAAAACTCACCAAAAGTCATTGTGGGAACATAGCCATCTATGCGAAGGGTGGTTGTACCATCACTGTATACCAGTCACTTCTGTGCAGGTTATATTTTTTCGAAACAGGCCTTGCAGCAGGAGCAGCTCAAAGCTAGATAACACTTAGATTCATTACATCAGAGATTAAAAACCCATTCCCTCATTAAAAATGCATCTGCTATTAAAATTCTGTTTTATTGTTTGCATTTGTTTATTTGCCTTTGCTTTTATCGCACCTACATATTCTGCAGGTCTTTATAGAAGTTTGGAAGGATGCTTGGGAAATGTTTTGGCTAGTGTCATGGTTCCACCCCTCTGTGTTTCTAGGATGCAGTTACTGACAGCCCAGCTGTCCAATCTGGTGCAGGGGCGTGCTGAAGCTGTCAGTAATTTGATTGACAGCTCAGTCATCCAATCTAAGACTGGGAGGCACTGACTGTCTCCAAGTGTTCATTATTCCAGGTGATTGCCAGGCTACTTAACTGGTCTGTGTCTCCCAAAACTCTGCCAGACGTACATTCAGCTTCTGTGTG
Source organism: Dendrobates tinctorius (assembly GCF_039654945.1). Lineage (NCBI taxonomy): Eukaryota > Metazoa > Chordata > Amphibia > Anura > Dendrobatidae > Dendrobates > Dendrobates tinctorius. Next base: position 25,985,110 of record NW_027361725.1, read on the forward strand.
GTTTGTCTCTCTGTGCCGTGCATTCTGTTTGTTGATCTTTCGTTGTGGACCTCCTTCTTGTATCTGTCTGTTTTATCCCCTGGTATTCTGACCTTGGAATGTTACCTATCTACACCTTTTTCCTCTTCCTTCTGCTTATGATGTACCCTCCTGGCTTCTGACCTTGGACTCCTAGACCATCCCATCTCACAACTTGTCCATGAGATGCTACTCAGTGTCACACAAAGTTAGTGAACCGAAATAAAACACCGGCACCAGGTCCAGCTTGACATTGTCAGGAGTAACAGTCATCTGACCCTTTCAGGATTAACACAATTGTCTAAAGGGACGTATCCACTGCGCAAACGTCAAATCCCAATTGTGGAAAGGTGGGAGATTTACACCAGACTTTACCCTTTGAATTTATGCTATGAATATCTGCAGCAAAAATTGACAGCTACAGATATTATATCTGCAGCACTGGTAATATTTATTTTCTCCAGAGCATGTGGATGAGATTTGGTAATATGCATTGCATATTCTACAAATGTGAACACGCCCTTATAGAGAAGCAACTGTTTGAAGTTGTTAAACGTTAAAGGGTTTTTCCACTTTTAAAATGTGGATCCCAAACATGTCTGTCACATAAAATAAAAGAAGCAGATAGCACTCCGTTCCTACAGTTAATGGGCTCAGTCACTGAGGTTGGTGAGGTTGGTAGCACGAGCCGCTCTGCTCAGTGATCTGCTGCAGCGGTGATGTAAGCTATTAACATCATGTTGTCACTGCAGACCAGACCAGCGGCAGTTTTACATGATGGGTAACGTTTGAGAATTACTTTTCTAAAAGTGGAAAATCACTTTCACTAAAAACATATGGTGCCTATAGCAAAATGGTTTTCCCTCTTATGCTTGTCATGTAGGTATCGATCCAGACTACCCTGGCTGCTGCCACTATGGATACCCTTTATTGAAACCCACTGCTAGTTGCCATGCACTTTCATTACACCTGTTACAGGCATGAAAAAGGCATCCCCTACTGCACCCCAAAATTATTGTTCTCTTCATGCTACTCTCTCCTATCTGGCTGATGTTGCCCAATGAACCCCAAAAGCCAAAAGGTGACTACCTTCTCTTTGTGTTATTTTAGACCTAGAGTAGCTTTAAGGGACAACGTTTCTTAAAGGGAAGACTCCTTTAACATACCTAACAATGTAACCACACACACTTTAAAGTGTCAGTGTCACATTACCCAGGGGAAACTTTATACAGGTAGGCAACTATTCTGTTGGTATAGAGTGTAGGAAGCTGAAATACTTGGAGGAAGCAAAGACTCAAATGGTAAGAACACATAATCTTCAAGTATATGTTGGTTTTGGTGGGGCATAAACCCAAAGCCGAGTGCTGAAAAGCAACATTGCAAAATGCTGACCCGCCTTACAGTCTTTACACAAATACGATATTTCATGGTGGAATATGGTGACTCTTGGAGCCATCATACAGGGACATAGATCCCTCCAGGTCCATAATTCGGACTATATATACTCTATAAGCTGCTGTATATTATTTCTATACATAGTTTTGCCATGAGCACAGGGTAAAAACTATGCAAGCGATGATCTTCTGCAGGTAATATCCTCAACATTTATGACCCATGTGGACATACCTTAAACTCGCCCTTCAAATTACTTCCCCGAGCGCAGATCTTGTGGCCAGCGGTTATTTGTGTACAAACATCGGTGGACGTACATAAACCACTAGGAGAGGGATGTGTAACTGTCCTGTATCTTTCGCCATGATAACATGGGAGCCAATGCTGATCCCTTTCTCTGATTTCCCCTTGGCACTAGAGGAGCCAGGAGCTGGAGTTGTGTCTCATGAGTCACAATTAGAGCAGTAAAAGGCTTATGGCTTGTTGAGGAGGAAATCCCCTCTATCGGAGAGCTTGGGAATAGAAACCAAGCCGCAGATTGGGAGCAGGTCCCATTATTTGTATGTTAGATCCACTGACTGGGGACTCTTCTCATAACCTCAGACGTATCTATTCTCTATTTAAGCAGCTTCTGATCTTAACCCTTTTGGTTTCTGTGTTTTAAACATTGGTGCATTTTATCTTTTTTTTACACTACAAAGGCAGTGTATTTTTAGACAATTCTACAGGTTAAGTTCATTTTGAAGATACTTTTTTTGTATATTCGTTTGTTATCAGTGCAGTGTTTGAAACCAAAGAGAAGTATAAAGTCATTTCTTTATAGTTTCTTCTGTTTGGATCATTCTTGCCTGACTCTGAAAACTCCATTTCTTTCATGTGGTATATAGGCTTACTTCAGTTTGCAGCTGAGGCACAAAAGTTGACAACCAGAAAAACAAAGGTTCATGGTTTGGTCCTGGGGGTTGGAAGCCATAGATCACACTTTGGTGGCCTTTCCTATAGGTCAGGAGTGGGGACGTACAAAATTCAAGGGGGGTTTACAAAATTATCAACTTGAAAATTACCCTGCTATATTTGGTCAAACAATTGCGACAGCTCACCGCTAATGTGACGGTTGGAGATGCTTGTCTTTGGTGTGATCTGTGATGTTGGATGATATTGATGATGTTGCTTTTCGTAACTACTTTTAAAGGTTTCTGTCACTCTGGAGTGTAGGTGACTCTTTGTGATGAAATTTGAAAAGAATTTGCAACAGTAAGTTGTTTACATTATATTTTTTTTTTTACAGCTCAACCAGTGGGAGGCCTCCAGGGGTTGCTGCATATACATCACATATACACATTACACAGGAGTCTCTGGACTGAAGCATATACATAACATAGAATACTGGGGTTGTGTCATATACATCACAGGAGACACTGTGGAATATATATCAAATGAGATGATGGGACATATATATCACAGGAGAAGATGGGGCATATATATCACAGGAGAAGCTGGGGCATATACAGATGCATCTCAAAAAATTAGAATTTGATCAAAAAGTTAATTTATTTCAGTTCTTCAATACAAAAAGTGAAATTCATGTATTAGATCACTCTGTTTATAATGACTTTATTTATTTCAAGTGATTACAGACCGAACAAGGCTGACGAGCTGAAGGCTGCTATCAAAGCAACCTGGGCTTCTATAACACCTCAGCAGCGCCACAGGCTGATCGCCTCCAAGACCACATTGATGCAGTAATTGATGCCAAATAAGCCCCGACTAACTACTGAGTGCATTTACTGAATATACATTTGAATAGGACAACATTTCGGATTTTAAAATAATTTTTTCAAGCTGGTGTTATAAAGTATTCTAATTTACTGAGATAATGACTTTTGGGTTTTCATTGGCTGTAAGCCATAATCATCAACATTAACAGAAATAAACACTTGAAATAGGTCACTCTGTAATGACTGTATAATATACGTTTCACTTTTTGTATTGAAGAACTGAAATAAATTAACTCTTTATTGATATTCTAATTTTGTGAGACGCTGGGGCATATACATCACAGGAGACGCTGGGGCATATACATCACAGGAGACGCTGGGGCATATACATCACAGGAGACGCTGGTACACATACATCATAGGAGAAGCTGGGGCAAATATATCACAGGAGATACGGGGGTATATGTATCACAGGAGACGCTGGGACATATGCATCACAGGAGGAATTGGGGATTATTCATTGCAGGAGGGGTTGGGGCATCACAGGAGCATATACATCACAAGACGGGCTGGAATCAACCTCAAGTTTTCAATAGACAAGTTCACTTTAAGTGCCTGAAACTCTTTCAGGGTTGATTGAAAATCCTTCTACAATTTATTATTCATTGTAATTTTGCAACTTTTAAATAAGGATTATCCCTGGCAGTGCCTTGAAATTGGACCTTTTTCTATTGGTGAAAGGGTTAAAACAACAGGGGTTTAGAAGTCCAGAGAACAGAGAGATGAATACACATTGAATCATTGATTTCTTATTTACAAAGGCCTCACTGACTTGATAAGTAGCATTTCGCTCAAGCACCTCTCTCACTTTAATCCTGAAGCATCACATAAAACAGCTGTGCTGAGGGGAACTAAGCAAAAGGGACTGTGCTGGCATGTACTTTTGTGGTGAGTGCGGACACTGCCTTTCTGACGGTTCCTGGGTACATCAGGAGAGGCGTAACATTCATCATGTCTCTACGTCTTACATTTCCTTATAGCGTGCAGGTGATTCTTACAGAGACTTCCAGCTCCAAGTGTTTTCACAGATGCAGTGTGAATGGTTTTCTACTGTGAGGCACATTTATAAAAATTGGCACAACGTTTGTGGTGTTGAAAAAGACACGCGCCTCTTTGCCAAGCGTAATTAATGCCTGGCAGACATTTTTTGCATGTTCTCCCTGTGGCCCCTTGTTTTTATTACCCATGGCCATAGGTGTGATATCATTAGACTAAACGGTGATGTTTCTCCAGAGCTGCTTGTAAGAGCCACGTGGTTCAAACCTGTAGGCACTCCGTGTACCACTGTACGGGGCATCTTGGATGCTCTGTGATACAAGAATATGGCATGTGATGGAGCATGTATCCCCAAAGAAAGTCAGAGGTACTAAAAGTACCATAAAACTCTTCTGAATACCCTAGTGGGCATAAGCCTGAGCAGTCCATAGAAAGTTGTGCCTGTCCTTCTACAAAAAACACTGGTCTTACTATCGTCATCCCTCACAAATTAAAACTGATTTTGATGCATGTACCAGTGTAACATATTCCGAAACAGTCCTGATTTTTATGCTCTGCAGTTTGCCATCTGTTCTTTTTCAGCTGAAGGATCTTCTTAGGCATTCTGTCAGGACTATAGGTACTAGAACTTCCTTATCCTCGCTTGCAAGCGTGCATTGTTTTTGAAAATTTCCATAGACTTTCCCGCCCCAATTTGAAAGCCCAACTCTCTGTGATACCTACTCTATGCAATTTGACAGTCAGGAGAGCTGGAGCAGAGACATAAAACAACTGGCCTTACTTCCTGTTATCCTTCTTGGCATCTCTCTCCGTCACTATTAAAGGGAATCTGTCACCAGGTTTTTGCTGCCCCATCTTAGAGCAGCATAATGTAGGGAAAGAGACCCTGATTCCAACGGTGTGACGTACTAGGCTGCTTGTTTTCAAAAAAGTGCTGAGCTCTGTATCATGCATCCACACCACTGATTGGCTACTTTCTGCCTATGCATAGTGTACACAGAAATCTACTAATCAGTTTTTGGGCGAGTTTGTACAGAGCTCATGGATATGGAGGATGACCCGGCAGAAGGTTTACTAGTCCTTTTTTCATAATCTTCTGTTAATATACTGATTTTATCAAAACTACAACAAGCAGCTCAGTAAGTGACACATCGCTGGATTCAGGGTCTCTGCTCCTACATTACACTGCTTTCAAGTTAGGTGGCAAAAACATAGAGACAGGTTCAATTTAATTACAGGCAGTGGACGACAAGTTAGACAAAAATGAGACTCTAAGTGTCTGTCACCTTTTAGGTTTTTTAGGGGTAGGAAAACAACGCCGTTTTTTAGTAAAGTGATTAGCAGCTCATATCAAAAGAGATCAATCGGTCTGACAGTACAGTGACTGTTCAATGCGGACTGTTCAGGTGTGCTACTAAAACAATCAATTTTGACCATGTGATAAATACATGTCCGATCTGCTTCATAGAGTGGTCGTCGATAGCTGGGCAATGGAACAATTGGGAGGATGTAAGTATTGCTTATTTATAACCGAATGATTGCTAATTCTGGAAGGCTGCATGGATATTTTCCTGTCTTTTAGTCATTATGGGATGGCTGTAACTACTGACCTCCAGCACGGTAGCGGAGCATGCGTCCCCCCGGGATTGGGCTCTGGTGCTGAGGATAGTGGGATGTATTCCTTTGATACTATCTTCACTCCCAGAGATGGAGAACAGAAAAAAAAAAGAATATGAAAAGAAATGCTTTAATACCACGAGGAAGACGTGATTATTTTCTTAAGAAATGAAGGGCTCATTGGAGATGTAGCAATCTGCGCCACACAGACTGCACTGTTTAAAAAACATAGTGTTAATTTGAAGTCCTGAATGGTTTATTAGGCGGCTCTGGCTTTGTACTTTATTTAATGATCATTCTGGAGCATGTTAACTCCTTTGCTTTTGATAACATCTCTCTTGTAATTGAAGCAGTTTGTCTCTTTGGTATGTATTGTAATGTATGAGAGCGGCTTGGTGGGATGACACTGTCGGATCACAGTTACAGCAGAGGGGCAATTCCTGACTCTGGAGGCAGAGTGCCACAGTGTTGTATAACGGCTCACAGGGGTTAGTGCGCCCACCCTCACTTTTAGCGCACCAGATATCTCTGACCATAACGGCACTGCCTTACTTAACAGGCAATCAGCGTTTTAATTAGCGATCAAAAGGTCAGTGACTGTGTGAAATCACAACAGCCAAATATGATCTAGCAGTGCAGAAAAAACGCAGTGGCGAAATCTCCCATAACAATAATTCACTGCTCTTTTATTCTTTTCTGTTTTACTCTCTGCAACACTGCTCTGCCAAAGGAATTACACCCAGCCATCTGAACCTTATCGCGCAGATTTCGTGCTGGAGATTGGAGGGAAGCATATTTTTCCCTTGCTCACTCTCCATCGGAATGTGACATTAGGGGTCTATTTATTGATCTCTGGGTAGCAGAGCCGGAACATTTTATTTTATTTCATTCTGTCCGTCCGTACCTACATCAAATAGAAGCCACATCTGTTTCCAAATTGTTTCTTCTTGACACATTGTATTTGTATCCAGGCTCCAAAAATAGAAAATAAAGTGTTTTATTTGTACCGCACTTCATAATATTTTTTTTGTTATCTATTTTAGACTTTTTATTGTCTTTTTTAAAATAGATCTTTTTCTTTTATCTCTTGTATTGCTGCTTATACAGGCTTAAAGGTAACCTGTCACCAGGTTTTCCCAATTTAAAGTACGGCCAGCATCTTTCAACCCTCATACTAGTATGCTGTATGTATGTCCCCAATCTGCTCTACAAGGCGCAAAAAATACCTTTCATTATAATTAGAGACAGTGCTGTCCTGTCCGTTGGTGTGTCTCTGGTCTTGATCCGGCTCCTCCTCTCTTATGATGGCAGTCTTTCTTCCCGTATCCTACATCATCCACACATTTTCCCCATCACACTTCTCGGTAGGCACACTTCTCGCTGCCCTGCTGAGGTCAGAGCAAAGTACCGTAGTGCACATGCGCGGCTTTACCTACGAGTTATTGCGCACTGTTTGGCTTTTCCCAGCGCTTGCGCGCTACAGTACTTTGATTTGCCCTCGACAGAGAAGAGAGAAGTGCACTTGCACAAAGGGGGACTGTGTGGATGACGTAGGGTGCATCATCCAACAAAGCAGGAAAAGAGGACTGCAATTATTGTAAGAGAGGAATCACAGAATCAAGACCGGAGACCCCCATCGGACCGGACCGTGCCATCTGTGAGCATAATAAAGGATCTTTTTTGTACCTGGGGAACTTACATACAGCACACTAGGATTCTGTAACAGAGGGCTTGTAGGTGCTGGTCGTATTTTATATTGGGAAAACCTGATGACAGGTTCCCTTTAAAGTCTTTCCATTTCTTCTAAGCAGAGTGCAATGGTCTCTAAAACGATACCCTTTTACCTATGCTTGGTGTCAGCAGTTTGTAGGGTTTGTCCTGTATTGGTCATCCTTGTACCATCTGCATAATATATACCAGGACCATCGCAAGGTACTTTGTCTGAATACACTGCTGGCCTTAGGCTAGCATTGCAAGACTCAAGAGGAGCAAGCAAAATACCATTACTTTAGTGTTATGTGAAGATTGCTTATAATTTGTGTCTGTATTGTACCACAGCCATTAAAGAGAACCTGTCAGTGCGATTTTGTACTGTAAAGATCTGGCTGTAATGATGCTGTGGTACGGATTACATTGATAAATTAGTGAAGAAATCCACTTTGTGGGTTTTCTTTAATCACCATTTGAAGTTTTCTGCAAATTACATTTTGGGGAACAGGGGGCAGACTGTGCACTGGGTATCCTACTCCTTGTCTGTGATTCCCTGGCCTGCCACTTGCCTTCGGTCTGTAATTCCCTGCCCCTATGCCTGCCTCCGGTCTGTGATTCCCCAGGCCCCCTCCGCCTGCCTTTGGTCTGAGATTTCCCCGGCCCCTCCACCTGCCCCCTGTCTGCAATTCCCGGCCCCTCTGCCTGCCTCCATTCTGTGGTTCCCGGCCCCTCTGCGTGCCTCCGGTCTGTGATTACCCAGGCCCCTCCGCCTGCCTCCAGTCTGTGATTCCCGGCCCCTCTGCCTGCCTCCAGTCTGTGATTCCCTGTGCCCCTCCACTTGCCTCCGGTCTGTGATTCCCCAAGCCCCCTCTGCCTGCCTTCGGTCTGCGAATTCCCCGGCTCCTCCACCTGCCTCCTGTCTGCAATTCCCGGCCCCTCTGCCTGCCTCCAGTCTGCGATTCCCAACCCCTCCGCCTGCCTCCAGACTGTGATTCCCGGCCCCTCCACCTGACTCCAGTCTGTGATTCCCGGCCCCTCCGTTTGCCTCCAGTCTGTGATTCCCGGCCCCTCTGCCTGCCTCCGGTCTGTGATTACCCAGGCTCCTCCGCCTGCCTCCAGTCTGTGATTCCCCGTGCCCCCCCGCCTGCCTCCGGTCTGTGATTTCCCAACCCCTCAGCCTGTGTCCAGTTTGTGATCCCAGCTCCTCCACCTGCCTCCGGTCTGTGATTCCTGGCCCCTCTGCCTGCCTCTAGTCTGTGATTCCCCAGCCACTCCGCCTGCCTCCGGTCTGTGATTCCCCAGTCTCTCCGCCTGCCTCTGGTCTGTGATTCCCCAGGCCCCTCTGCCTGCGTCCGTCCGGTCTGTGATTCCCTGGCCCCTTCGCTTGCCTCCAGTCTGTGATTCCCCGTGCCCCTCTGCCTGCCTCCGGTCTGTGATTCCCAGGGGCCCCTCCGCCTGCCTCCAGTCTGTGATCCCGGCCCCTCTGCCTGCCTCCAGTCTGTGATACCGGTCCCTCCGCCTGCCTCCAGTCTGTGATCCTGGCCCCTCCGCCTGCTTCCAGTCTGTGATTCCCCAGACAGAGAGAAGAGCCCGTGTACAGTCCGACCCCTGTGCACAGGATTCTAATTAGCAGAAAACTTAAAATAGTGATTACAGAAGCAGATTTCTTGACCAAAGGTATCAATGTAGTAAATATTACAGCGATTTTTCTGATAATGTAATCAAATAACTATTACTTATCATTCACATTTCCAACAATTCCAGTGCAGCTCTGCAGTGGTCTCCACTGTTTCTGCTTTGATGATGTCACATACAACGTTCACGTAACCACTGCAGCCAATTGCTGACTGATGCAGGCATGTATGGCACATGACCGCAAATGATGTATGGCACTTGATCTGCAAGAAGATTTGGCGGTGTGGTGAGGGTTTGGAAAAGCAAGTTATGGTTAATTTATTATGTTATCACTTTTACTGGGAAATTTTTAGAAAGTCCCGGAGAATGTCTTTGATAATTTCTGGTTCTTCCATATTTTATTGTAGCTGCATACTCCCTCTATATTGACCAAATCTTCTCTAGAAATTTTAGAATATATTGTTTAGTGTCCAGAGGGGAAAAAAAAAAATTGGACCATCTCCTCTGGCCTTAGGTTATTTCCATTTTAATATTTTCAAGTAAATATACACAAATGATCTTTTCATGCTATGCCCCCTTAAGTGTCTAGTTTCTATACTGAGAATCTTGGTAATAATTTACCAATACTTGATGTCCTCAAGAAATGGTAGAGGGAATTAGGTGGCCTCCATGGAGGCAGGTGGTGGAAATATGCTCCTCAGGGTTGATAGTGATATTGGACCTGGTTGACAGAGAATAGGACCTGGACACCTACCAGGACAGGTATGAATAAGACAGATGTAAAAAGGGATATATAGGATGGTTTAAGAGACTGTAATGAAGAGCATTTATTTGGATTATGGTACTCCCTGCCATCAGTTTTTGCTTGGAAACCATTACTTCTTGCCCTTATTAGTTATTACTGGTTTTCATTATCCAAAACATGGCTCCTTGGACTTGAGCTTATTTTGTATCAATGTCTTTTTCTTTAATGCCCCCTCCTTAAGCCCTGCACATCTACAATAGATAGATGTTCTTTGAGCCAACAGCTATCTCTTCTGACTTCCCCTATACAGGAGAGCTTGGCTCGGCCAAGCACTTGACGTTGGCAAACATCTCTGACAGTGGGTTATATCCCATAAACAAAAGCATCAACCACTGGAAATTGCTCTCCCCAGGCACCATCAACCAGGGGAGAGTTGGGAAGCCCCCATACATATTAGACCGTCGGGCAATGCTGTTGATATCCAATGTTAGTCTTCTGTGTATTGGGGCCTTTAGGCTGGGTTCACATTTGTTATTCTAAAAACGAAATAACACTTGGGATCCTTTCTATGACTTACTCCAGTACAGGCCCATTGGATGTAATGGGTCCAATTGGGTTCCCATTACGATGCCCATATTTTTTTTTCCCCGTACTCTGTGAGGAGGGCTCCTGGCATTGCAGCTGTGAGCCAGCCTTACCAGTGTTGCACGTTCTCTTCTCAGCCGTCTCCCGCTCCCCCTCTTCTGCTCTGTTTCCAGTATCTCCCCTCTCTCTGCACTCTGTCTCTGCAGCGCCTTCTCTCTGCTGTCAGCTCCAACGCTGGCTGGTGTTTATATCAGCTATTCTCCCAGTAGCTCAATAGATCAACTTCTCTTGTAAAGTGTTGCAATGTAAATTGACAGCTGGGAAATGTGCATAAAGCAAAGAGTTACAATGTGCACAGCTGACTGAAACATTGGATTCTTCCTTGTAAGCTGTTTCAGTTGACTGTGTAACATAGTAACTCTTTGCACTCAGGTCTCAGTTTACATGGAAACATTGTTATAATGAAGATAATAATGTGCTTGTACAAAGCGTTATCAGGTCAGGAGCAGGGCATACTAATTTAGTGCTTCACTAGGAGAGAAGTGGAGCACACCACAGATAATTCCTTCTGGTTTAGTGCACCATCCTGCATGTAACATACTACCAATATTTCCAGTATCTTCACTAAGAACATAAGGTGCTAGGTACTATTCCAATTTCGGACTGGGTTGGCAAAGGCCCATCAGTCACATTAAGTCTTGGGGCCATCTGTTCACCTACATGCAAAAATAACCTGGCCCTATTTTTTGCTTTCATGTAATATTAATTTGGCTAACTTGCTTAAAAAATGATTAGATTATACCCTTTTCTGCAAACTCTGAATCAACTGTAATAGCATCAGCGCTCCTTCACAGGGGTCTACCGGAGGATTCTCCTGTTATCCTGTGGGACAGTCTGAGCCTGGTAACTATGTCTTCATTTGGTCCCCATTTGTGGGAAGATCTAACTTTGGTCAATTTTAGTCGTGGTATCGTGACCTCTTCTAATGATTTGCTTGGGCTCTTCTATTAAAGACACATATTAAAGATTTTTTTTATCTTTTGAGTAATTATATTGAGAATTAAAACACTGGTTTGTCCTGATGAAGGAGTTTGGAGCTTCAAAATGTTGACTAATACAGTGCACTCCTTGATATTGATCTCGTCTTCCATTTTTCTATACCGGCAAGTTAACCCACATATTCCATTTATCTGTTTTCTGATTTGACTGAATGAGCAAACTGGCACATCAACTGGTGTGACGGATGAATGGAAACAATCCTATAGACTTTGGTATGCCTTTTAGCATCAATTTCCCTCTGACTCCAATGTTTTTTGTTCCATGATGGAGAAAAGGAATGGAATGGCAAAGAAGATGAAAACAAGCCTGAAGTTCTAAATTTGTAGTTTCATGCATTTTCCATGGACAGGGCATAAACCATGGATATACCTGTTTGCTATATTGGGATGTTATCTGTTCAATGTAAGTGGTAGTTTCAGGTGGGGAGAAGCTGACTCGTTGCGTTTTGCATTGAGATTATTGACTTGTTGCCCTTTCAGATGGCCATGTTTGTTAGTTGTATGCAGCATGTATGGGTCTTCATTTTGATATGATGTTTATTTAATGAGGTTAATTCTGCCATCTTTCTACGATAGGTGCATCACTGCTTGCTGCATGCTCTATGTAACTAAGGTGCCCTAACAGGGGAACCTAAGATGAACTCATGATCATTAAAACCAAGCCATGGAGCAACAGAAGCAGGCCGTCTGATGAAGGGTATCAAGATATCTCTTTTGATATGTTGCATTTATGGGGAGAAAGATTGCTGACACAGGCAATTTGATGCCCTGGGCAGAGTTCTTCTGGGAACCCTTGTGTCCTGTGGATGATTGGTGACGAGAACCACCTTCCTAAACATTGCTGAATCCCAATCACACCTCTACACAGCAATGGCATTTCCTTTGGCAGCTTTGCACAATGTTTGTAGTATTCGTTTGTGGTATGCACCAAGGAAGCTATATGTTAAATGCACCCATCGGCCTCTATCTGATATATTGGCGCACTTATTTCTGTTAGTACTGCAATTTTCTGTACTGTTTGATATAGTGGCATTCAGATCATATACTATATACTATGTGACGTAGACCTTTTTGTAACAGTGAAGTCTATGGCGATGGATGCATACACAAGTGGCATCCATCAGTCATACATATCGGGAAATCTTCCCAAGGTGCATATCTAATGGACAAGGAAAATGCAGAGTGAATAAAGCCTGACTTAGCCTTCAAATTTCCCATTGAACATTTGTAGGATGTCTTGGAATAACAAAGCTAAAATGTTGTTGTGGTGTTCGGGGGGGGGGACTTCAGAATAGTGCAACAATTTATTCCGTCATCAGCTTCCAAATATATACATTTCAGCCAAATAAATATGTTCTATGTTAAGTGCTCGGCATCAATGCTGATTGAATAAATTCTGCTTTTTTTTTTTTTTGGAGCCCCTCTGGTAGCTTACACAACTTTTTAGTTTTTGTGTGTCTGTAACCCTTAAAGATTCATGGGCTAGGTGAATCTTGCAACCAATTGTTCATTAAATTGTGAAAGTGTGCTGTCAACAAACAAATTTTCTGCAGTCCTGGAATAACAGGTCGGGTCCATAATGACCCTATCTTGCAATTTATAGGACTTAGTGGGGGATGTCCTAGCATATAACAGCTGAGGCCCTATCCTTGGTACGTTAAGACAATCAACACCTCTAACACTTCGCAGTTATTTGTTTGGGTGGCAACTGTGTTCTTCAATTTCTTTCAGTGTTTCCATCCAGTTGCCACTGGAGCTAATCAGTATGGATGCCAGGTGTTGGATCCAACTGATTATCTATCCTTAAATGGTTGTCTGGTGAATCCTTACAGCATGCACACGTCAGGACTGCCCAGTGTTGGCGGTGATGCAATTTGCATATATGCGGTCATGTGCCAACTAGACTTGCTCCAATTCACTCAGTACAAGTGAATTGAGCAAGGCCGGGCACGTCTAGTCGGAATGTGGCCGGAAGCATGCAAATTGCCGGCAACTCCAGAGAATCCTGAGAGTGTGCATGCTCTGTAAGGATTCAGAAGACTGCACTCACATAGAGTAACTGTAGATTTTCATCAGAAGACTGGACACTTCATTCCTTTGAGGATAAGTTATCAATGACACCTTTTAAGGATATGCTGCCAGTATCAAGATACAACAATACCCTTTGTATCGTCCTGTGAATAACGTGCCTATTTATGCTGCAGAACGGGCATCTGAGCTCCAGGTCGGATTCCTCCATTGCTCTGATTAGGAGTAATTTTAAACGTGATGACCCCTTTTTTTATTTCCTTTGATATCCATTCTTCCTTTCTTTTGATATTTTATATGTGTTTTTTTTCTGAATGACTATGTCTGGAAAAAAAAATAAAGAGAGCAAATGGTAAATGGATGAAAGGTGCAGAATGAGCCGCTATCATTCCTTGAATGCGGCGGTGCTTTATGCTGGAGATGTGGTTTCATACTCTGTCCCCCTTGCGAGCAGCGAGCTCGGCTTCTCCCAGTATGACAGCTCACTGGCTGTTAGGATTGATCAGGAGCCGCCTGGCAGCCAGTCACTGCTGTAATAGCACTTTAATGGATATGAGCTATTCACCCAGATCAGACTCAATGTCAAAGCAAGCGAAAATACAGCTGTCACTCCGGACACGGCCGGCACATGCAAACAGCTGCTTAATATACTGCAGAGTGCGGCTGGCTGCACAGTGTGTGTGCGTGCGCGCCTCTGTTTACTTAGCTGTCTGGAGAGATACCTGTGATATACCTCTCCGGCTCCTGCACATCTGCTTTATCAGTCGCCGAATGGTTCGCCGGGCTCTGGGACGCTTCCAATTTTAGGCAAATCTCAGCTTTTTTTTTTCTAGCTAGGAAAATATCAGCCTTTGTATAGCTATTGCCTCTCTTGTCTCGTACCAGCTATGCCTATCATTACTCTGATAGCAGACCGTAAAGGAAAAGGGAAAACGGTGGGTATTATAATGGTTCCCACACAACCCAAGGAGACCATCATACCCAAAGTGGTAAATGGGCTGCTGAGCCATCGATAATGCATGGGTATATTTCCTACAATGTGCATTTATCCCACCTACAACCATCGCAATAATCCCAGATCTGCCACATCCATTGCTATTGTACGCCCCACTGGGGAGCCGTGCCACTGTTGCACCTTTTGTTAGGCTGATGTGTCTTGTGTCAATGTCGCAGCGAGCTTCATGTACATTCACAGATCATACAACACCAAGCAATAAACACCATAATACCAAAAGATCCGAAAATATTAAAAAGGTCTTTAATGTCTTTAATGTCATAGTATCAAAATTTAAAATTCACATAGATGAATAGTACAGCATATAACACGAAACAGATAGTTGTTTGCACATGAGCCGGGAAAAACCAGATGAAAGAACAATCCTGCATATGGACATAAATGGGCTAGGGAGCAAAAAGTGCTAGTTCCCTAATTAGAATCATATCCCTTACTCAATAGTGTAATGTTGTCGGTAAATTAAACCTAGTCACCATATTATATTATTGCCTGTAGTAGATCCCTGTACACATGTAACCATGGCTTGTAAATGGATCTAGGTATATGGGACAGACACGTGCGGCATAGAGACAAAGTAGTTAGGGGTTAATCTTACCCATGCCCATGTCTGGTGTACAGGAACGCGCTCCATAGGGGATTTTTCTCCTAAAGTCACTGAGGGTGACATAAGAAGTATCACTATTCTGTACTCTGTACTTGGGATCTTGTTATACATTCACAGATCATGTCTGATAACGTGTAATGAAAGGGCCAATAGTTGGCCAGTGCAAGCAGCAATGAAGACTATCATTAATGGCATAAAAATCAGACAAGTACCATCCATCATTTTGACTGATAGCACTTGTTGCCATGTTATTCTATGGGGCTGTGCACAAGTCCGATTTTTTTTTTTCTGAGAGGCAAATCCACAGTATACACGAATTGCATCAGATCGCACTCAGCTATTCATATCTATGAGTCGGTGGAAAAAAATCGGACTGCACTTGGGTGACATCTGAGAGCAGTGCGATTTCTGCAGAATGGAGAAGATGGACATTTTTTTTTTTTCTCCCCATTTGGGAAAATCGGATCACATTGTGATAATACGCTAATCAGAGTGTAATTAACATAATCGGCACAATTTTTTGGGATGAGAGAAAATCAGTGGTGTGACCCTAGCCTAAATGAAGGGAAGGCTTAGCCGCGCACGGTGCCTCTTGTGCCGTCTGGGTATACAATTGGTAAATGTGTCCATGTCACCCTTGTCCATGTGTTATCAGTCCTGGAGCAGAGTGTGGACTCCATTCATTTTGTTCCATCAGCTCTCTGTACAGGTGAGGATGTCGCTCTTGATGGTTACTTGGGCACGTAATACAATATGGGGTACATTACAGGGGTTCACATTGGCACACGACCACCTGTTGGGTCAGGTTCATGTCCTCTATACATGGAAGGCTTGTTAATCTATAAAATCACATTTATTCCTTGAGAAGGCGGACATTTGTCTTCGTCTTTCCCATCAGTCTCAGAAGTGATTTTCTTTAATATCATTAATCATCGTGTAACCTGCGTGCCTATTGTTACTCTCTCGCTCACAGACAGTTGCCATTTGTGGGCCAGGAAGCTCTGCTCGTCTGTATATGGCTGCCATCGCTCCCTCTCCTCCCCTGGGCACTGCGCTCTGCATAGTCTGTCTTCTCTCTGTCCATCATCTCATTTTTCATCCTGGGTTCTCCTGGGCCCACCGTTCAGCTTTTCAGCTGACCCCTGGATTTTAGAATTTCTTCCCTCCTCTTCCATTCTCTCTTTTTGATATTTTCAGCGATGACACATTCTACAAAGACGTCGTCTTCTCTGTGAATCGTCCTTGTCCGTCATCTTGATCTTTGCATGTTTCTGCTCCTGTTATTCCCGGCGTCTCCTCCCCTATAGACGGTATGTCCTTGTTTACGTGCCATCCATGGCCTTGACACCTTTTAATCTCCAGAATACCAGTAAGCTGTCACCTGAGGCCCGGCGGTGCCGTCATTCGTCTCTATGCGTTGATCTATGCCGGCTGGAGCCCCACCCAAGTGATGAATGATAAATTGGCACTGCGGTAGCCCGGCCTGTCACAGAACAGGCTCCAGGAGAACCTGCACACAATTAGCTAAATGAATGTCCTAATTGCCCTTGCTGGCTGAAGTAGCAAGGAGACTCCGGGCGAGCAGCGGAGAGAGGCGCGCGCCGTCTGACCGTGTGTGTGACACCACAGAGACGGGGGAGACGCCTCGATGCCTCTACATATATTATATTTTCATGTCATTGGTATTTTATTTCCCGATATTGTATTTTTTTTTTTACACGTCATATTAAAATGTAGCATTTTCTGCCAATATCCCGTTATCCCATTATTTTTATTTCACGTGGTCAATGATCCCTTTCCGACATGTCGTCTTTAACTTTGCCGTTGGTAAATTTCTCTTCTTTTCTCTGTGTCATGTCTCGCTCTCCGGTAGTCACTCTCCTGGTCGCCCCCTCTCCTTTTCCCCTACATTTGTTCCCTTTCCTTTGCGTTCTGTTCTCCTGTCTTCCTCTCGCATGCTCCATGTCAGTGCTCTCTGTGGCAGGCAGCAGGTTATTAAGCTGCGTGGCCCCCTCACCTGCCTCGTAATCTGTATTGATGGAATCAAGGACATTATCTCCTTAGCGGGAGCTGGGCCAGGCTTATTGCTTTCAGCGTGGCATGCTGGAAGAACAGGCCGGCACCATTTATCACTCCCGTCTTCTCCAGAGCCATACATCCCACCTGTCATACGCACAGGTACGCACCAAGACCTTTAAATGCACAAGCCCGGGCTCATCAGCGCACTCTGGTGACTGGAAGGAGACTGTGCAGATGGAATTCATTACTGCCAGTGCACCCATGCATGTAGCAAGGTATCCATCACTGCTGCAGGCGTCACCAAATATGCTAAAAATAATCTCCATTACTATCTTTATCTTTACTAGCCATAGGTATGTATGCCTGATGGTGGAAAAGCTAATGCGTTTCTATCCTAAAAGGATTTCCAGGCGCAGCATTTCCATAGCACAGTTTGTCCCATGAATCCTTTTGAAAATTAGCGCTTATTGCTTACCAAGAAGTCTGTTCCCAGTGTGGGCAGCCACCTTTCTCTCTGGCTATTTTACTCTGCAACGGATCATGGAGATCTAACGGTGACGTTTGGTAAAGCACCACTGCGGTTTTTTTTCTTATTTCACCACCAGAATGGCATCATTAATGCATGTTCCCTACCGTAGTAATATACTTACCAGTCGTTGTCTTCTGGTTTTGGCGCCACTCCATTCATCTTCTGCTAGTTGTGCCCTACTGGATCACTTGTTTGTTGGGCGAGCAGAAGGTCACTTCTCAATAGAAATCTATGGGAGGCAAACATTGCCACAATGAGCTTTTGATGCATTTTTGACGCTGCGTAAAAAGCGCAGCGTCTTACAGTTCCAGCAAAGTGGATGGGATTTATAGAAGCCTCCTGCCCTCTGTGCTTCTTTTTAACGCAGCGTGAACTGACCTGCGGTGCGAGCATCACATCCGCAACATGTACGTTTTTCTTGTGATACGCTGAATCTTCTGTGTGGAATTTCCCCATAGGCTTACTCTAAGGTGTGAAAACTCTGCAGGTAAAATTCCCGGGCGGAAACCCATGTAATCTGCTCCTAAGTATGTCAATAAAGTTTTGTCATAGCCAAATACAGTGCCTACAAGTAGTATTCAACCCCCTGCAGATTTAGCAGGTTTACACATTTGGAATTAACTTGGCATTGTGACATTTGGACTGTAGATCAGCCTGGAAGTGTGAAATGCACTGCAGCAAAAAAGAATGTTATTTCTTTGTTTAATTTTTTTTTAAATTGTGAAAAGTTTATTCAGAGGGTCATTTATTATTCAACCCCTCAAACCACCAGAATTCTGTTTGGTTCCCCTAAAGTATTAAGAAGTATTTCAGGCACAAAGAACAATGAGCTTCACATGTTTGGATTAATTATCTCTTTTTCCAGCCTTTTCTGACTATTTAAGACCCTCCCCAAACTTGTGAACAGCACTCATACATGGTCAACATGGGAAAGACAAAGGAGCATTCCAAGGCCATCAGAGACAAGATCGTGGAGGGTCACAAGGCTGGCAAGGGGTACAAAACCCTTTCCAAGGAGTTGGGCCTACCTGTCTCCACTGTTGGGAGCATCATCCGGAAGTGGAAGGCTTATGGAACTACTGTTAGCCTTCCACGGCCTGGACAGCCTTTGAAAGTTTCCTCCCGTGCCGAGGCCAGGCTTGTCCGAAGAGTCAAGGCTAACCCAAGGACAACAAGAAAGGAGCTCCGGGAAGATCTCATGGCAGTGGGGACATTGGTTTCAGTCAATACCATAAGTAACGTACTCCACCGCAATGGTCTCCGTTCCAGACGAGCCCGTAAGGTACCTTTACTTTCAAAGCGTCATGTCAAGGCTCGTCTACAGTTTGCTCATGATCACTTGGAGGACTCTGAGACAGACTGGTTCAAGGTTCTCTGGTCTGATGAGACCAAGATCGAGATCTTTGGTGCCAACCACACACGTGACGTTTGGAGACTGGATGGCACTGCATACGACCCCAAGAATACCATCCCTACAGTCAAGCATGGTGGTGGCAGCATCATGCTATGGGGCTGTTTCTCAGCCAAGGGGCCTGGCCATCTGGTCCGCATCCATGGGAAGATGGATAGCACGGCCTACCTGGATATTTTGGCCAAGAACCTCCGCTCCTCCATCAAGGATCTTAAGATGGGTCGTCATTTCATCTTCCAACAAGACAACGACCCAAAGCACACAGCCAAGAAAACCAAGGCCTGGTTCAAGAGGCAAAAAATCAAGGTGTTGGAGTGGCCTAGTCAGTCTCCTGACCTTAACCCAATTGAAAACTTGCGGAAGGAGCTCAAGATTAAAGTCCACATGAGACACCCAAAGAACCTAGATAACTTGGAGAAGATCTGCATGGAGGAGTGGGCCAAGATAACTCCAGAGACCTGTGCCGGCCTGATCAGGTCTTATAAAAGACGATTATTAGCTGTAATTGCAAACAAGGGTTATTCCACAAAATATTAAACCTAGGGGTTGAATAATAATTGACCCACACTTTTATGTTTAAAATTTATTAAAATTTAACTGAGCAACATAACTTTTTGGTTTGTAAGATTTATGCATCTGTTAATAAATCCTGCTCTTGTGTGAAGTTTGAAGGCTCTAACTTTGCATCTTATCAAACCTGCTAAATCTGCAGGGGGTTGAATACTACTTGTAGGCACTGTACCTGGAAATTTAAAAAAAAACAAAAGCACGACACACCAACAAGAGACAAATGCCACAGCATCAAAAACGCAATAAAAAAACGCAAGGAACCTCATTTAAATAATAGGTGCAGAAATTCTGCAACATCAAAAGCTCCTCGTGGGAACGTAGCCTAAGGCTCCCATAGACTTCCATTGACAGCTTGTGACTTTCGGCTAGTCAGGATCTGCAGCTACAAGATCGCAGAACGGGATCAGAGCGGTGCCAGGAAGAGAAGACAATGGCTGGTAAGTATAATACTAGTTTGGCAATGAAATAAAAAACCCACCAGAGTGGTGCAATTGTCCGATTGCTGGCTAGAACTGACAATAATAGTGTCCAGGAGCCAAAAATGTTTTGTTTTTTTTAAGAGGTCTAACTGGTTTGAAGCATTTTTGAAAAGTAACTGTTGTTTCTGTAATAATTATTACACATGAAAATAGTATACTTTGTTATTTAGTTGTAATATTTTCTCATGACTGAGATGACAGTTGGTGCTGATAACATTCTATGAAGGAGAAGGAGTTAGCGGCAGCACAGACATTCCGCTGCAAGTTCTCATGGAACAGTTTTGAGAAGCAGAACTTACTGATCTCATGGGATACAATGTTACCCACTTTCTGCCGACCTCTACTTCCTGACTGTGCCTTGACACAGTGGAGATGGCAACCCTAACTCCAGTGGTGGTCTGCCATAACCAGGTGTGCTGAGATGGACCGGCCACACACGGCTGATATTTTTCTCGGACCAAGGCAGTCTCAGGAAAAAATTGCAACATGCACGATTGGCATCCTATTATCGGATTGCACGCGGCCATTCATGTCTATGGGTCCATGGAAAACATCGAGATGACAGCTGACATCTGAGTGTGGTCCGATTTTCATAGCCTGACAGAATGGAGAAGATGGAGATTTACTATATTTTTTTTTATTCTCATCTTAGATAATCGGATCAAATTCTGATATAGAGTGCGATCAGCATAATGGCCCAGTTCTCTCGGATGAGAGTAAGGCAGACACATGACCCTAGCCTAAGAGACAACCATCACATAGTAGAAACCTCGCAGTGATGTAAAGCTCCTGCGCTTCAGTGGGAGAGCAAATAGTGCAAATTGTAGCAAAGTTGATGTTTTCTTCTTTCTTTCTCCCCCCCAGCTGGTATATTTGCATCAATATTTTGCATCAAGGAGAGTACTATAATTAAGAACTAACTTTTAATAAACCTAGTAAAAATAAGCAATGCTCACACAGACATGAATACAGATGAGAAACTGGATCATAAATGATAAAGTGCCCAAACCTACCAGTGCTGGATAAAAAGATTAGATCTCACCCATTCCTCTGTGATGGAAAAGATCCATCCTGGATGCTGGTGCTGGGGAAGTGATCTGTGAAATAATGTCCCCTGTTGTGCCCCGTGTATTGACTCCCACCCAAACAAGGGCAGTAGTCAAATAAGACCTGTACTTGATAGTACCCCTAATCCCTCCCTACTCTTTTCCACCTCAATAGCGAGGCATCATCAGGGGGCTGTATTCATAAAGTGGGGTAAATAATGGCAGAGTATAGCACCGGGCCCTGCAGTGCCAAGGACCCCAGGATAGGTGTGCAGAGAGCTGCATAGCCTTGGGAGGATAGAGGTGTTTTTATATTAGCATGGTGGCTCAGTGGATAGCACTGCAGCCTTGAAGCTCTGGGGTCCTAGGTATAAATCCCACCAAGGACAACATCTCCAAGGAGTTTGTATGTTCTCCTTGTGTTTGAGTGGGTTTCCTCCCACACTCCAAAGCCATACTGATAGGGAATTTAGATTGTAAGTCCCAATGGGGACAGTGATCATGATGTCTGTAAAGTGCTGTGGAATTAATGGCGCTATATATGAAATGCATAATAAATACTATGGTTTATTAAAGGTTAATGATTGTACTCTCCTTGCTTTTGATCAGACCACTAGAGAGTGATTTGTGGCCCCCAATACTGACAGTGACATAGTTTCTATAACGTCTATATTTTGCACAAAAAATAGTTTACAAGCTCTGTGAATTTGGAGCATTTTAAAGCTCCGGTTTGCCACGGCACTTTATTTCTAGACACTTCAGGGAAAAAAAAGTTGGTATTAAGGGGTTAAACTTTTTTTCTCATACGATACTGACTTGTGCATTGCATGTAGTTTTAAGACCATTCGTTTTCTTGCAAGAGGTTCAAGGTCCAATGTGGAAACGATTCAGGCAGCAAAATGCGATTTCAGTGTAGCGGTGTGTTATAAATGGCCGGCCAAGACCGAGCAATGGCGCCGCATCGGCTGTTTATACATTGTTACTTATGCTCCTGCCCGAGGCACTGGCAGAATTAACCATACAATATATTATGTGCAGATTTACGGCCCTCTGCTCCTGCGCGGCTGATGTGAGGTTTCTCCTTACATGTGTATATAAGGATATTATGCCCGATGCCAGCACCCATACATCACCTTCAGACATCCGGTGCCCCTGTCCTTCAGTCTCTCCCCGCCCCCCTCTGTGCCCACCTCATCCTTAACTTCGGAAGCAGCACGCAGCTCAATCCCATTTGGTTATGAACTCGCTTGGTCTCGGGCGCTGGAGATGGATTGCTTTCTGGAGGTTCTGACAGGTGTAATTGTTAAAAGCCTCGTCTGTTCTTGTTTGCACAAAATACATTTTGCCCGACTGTAGGACTTACCTGCTAATCTGCCTTCTCTCCCCATCACTCGATTCTTTGCATGGCACTAAACAAATCC
Organism: Dendrobates tinctorius; assembly: GCF_039654945.1. Taxonomy (NCBI): domain Eukaryota; kingdom Metazoa; phylum Chordata; class Amphibia; order Anura; family Dendrobatidae; genus Dendrobates; species Dendrobates tinctorius. The sequence continues at coordinate 26,007,766 of NW_027361725.1, forward strand.
CCTGTTATTTGACCAGATGGTGGAAAATCCATTCTTGTGATAAGTTGCTGCTAGTTTGCATTTAAATTACCTGCGAAAATAGAGCAATTTACTACCCTGCCTCAAAGCATCTCCCTGCTCCTCTCGTCCTCCCCTCTTTCACCCTTCCAGCTCCACCGCTCGTGACTAATTATTTAAATTCTGCCCTGGTAGCTAACCCCCTTCATCAGTCAGTTGTGGATTAATAGGGGAACTTCATGAGTTTGGTTACTGTCTGAAAAATATATACAGAACGTCAAAAAAAACAAAACAAAAGAGATACATTTATGTATATATGAGCGGGGCTATTGCTGCAGTCCATAATCTCAGGCGCATATCTATGTTTGCTGTTGGTTTTAGGATTTGTAACACTTCAATACCAGACTTTCACGAGACAGCTTGACATCTAAATCATATAGATACTTTTTTCATCACCTTTGTGCTTGGCTAGATAATGATCGGCTATAAAAAGAAAAAAAAAATTGGGGTACTCTGTCAGGAGTTGCAGTACACTGTGTTCCAAATTATTATGCAAAAAATATTTCCTCATATTTTCTCTAAATTACCTATATGAATTGCAGTCATTGTTATTTTCCAGTCATCTAATATTCTAGTATAATTGCAATGTTTTTGAACAAACTGCCTGTGAAAACAGTATATTTTTAAAAATAAGAAACACTCAAAATGCATGTTCCAAATTATTATGCACAGCAGTTTTCAACCTTTTTATTTTGAACAAAAAAATGGTCAATTGTGAAATTATAAGCATTATCAGTTTATTACAAAATGAAATCAAACAGTTTTCAAGCCAAAACTTTATTCTAGGTGATGTTACATTTGCACATAGGACCCCTTGTTCGAAAGAAGCTTCTGAACACTCTCGTCCATTGAATTTGTCAGTTTTTGGATGGTTTGTGCGTCAGTTGTTTTGCATGTGGACAGAATACCCTCCCAGAGCTGTTGCTTAGATGTGAACTGCCTCCCGCCATCATAGACACTCCTTTTGATGGTGCTCCAGAGGTTCTCAATGGGGTTGAGGTCAGGGGAAGATGGTGGCCACACCATAAGTTTGTCCTCTTTTATGCCCATAGCAGCCAGAGATGCAGATGTGTTATTTGCAGCATGAGACGGTGCATTATCATGCATGAAAATGATCTTGCTGCGGAAAGCACGGTTCTTCCTCTTGAACCATGGCAGGAAGTGCTGTTTTAGAAACGCCACATAGATTATGGAGTTCATCTTTACTCCTTCAGGGATCCTAAAGGGGCCGACAATCTCTCTCCCCATGATTCCAGCCCAAACCATTACTCCACCTCCTCCTTGTTGGCGCCTTAGCCGTGTTTTCATGGGGTGTCCATCAACCAGCCATCCTCCACTCCATCCATCTGGCCCATCGAGCGTTGCACTGCACTCATCGGTGAACAGAACAGTTTGGAAGTCAGTCTTCATGTCTCGTTTGGCCCACTGGAGCCGTTTCTGCTTGTGTGCAGTGGATAGAGGTGGTCGACAGGATGGCTTACGCACAGCTGCAAGCCTCTGAAGGACCCTGCATCTTGTTGTTCGGGGGACGTTGGAGGCACAAGCAGCTTCAAAAACTTGTCTGCTGCTATGACAAGGCATTTTTGCAGCTGCACTTTTAACCTGACGCAATTGCCTGTTGGAAAGAGTCCTCAATTTTTCCTTATCAGCACGCACACGTGTGTGCTGGGAATCAGCTACATACTTCTTGATTGTGCGATGATCACGATGAAGTGTCTTGGCAATGTTGATTGTAGTCATGCCTTGACCTAAATACTCCACAATTTGTTGCTTCTCAGCAGCCGACACATCCTTTTTCTTTCCCATTTTGGCAAAAAATGTAGGCTGCTTAATAATGTGGAACAGCCTACTTAAGTAGTCTTGCCTTTATTTGGACACACCTGCCAAACTAATTTGCACAGGTATCTGCAATTGCTTTCAGTGATATAAAGAGCCCTGACACACATCACCATCAATGAGTTTAAATGACAAACAAAAAAATTCTAACCTTATCACTCCTAAACTCTTTTTGCATAATAATTTGGAACACAGTTTATATGTCTATGTGGCTTGATAGGAATTGCAGCCCACCAAAATTTTTACCAGCTTGTTATACTGAATTTATTCCAAATTCAAGCAAAAGTCATAGAGAACCATTATTTATGTAATCAATACCATAGATCATTAAATATACAGTATATGACAAAAAGAATAGTAGTGGTGATAAAAATGGTTCTGGTTATTGACCCATTTCTGCAATGATTTGCCACATGGGCAGTAACTGTTTTTAAATTTGAAGTTGTTGCCTGACAGCGGTCTTGTCAGCCATAATAGCTTCCCCAAGGTGGCTTTTTTGGTCACATTTCCTCTTGCAGTACCTGTGGCAGTAAGTAACCGTCCCATCACTCTCACTGCACAATGTGTCGCTCTCCATTGAACCCACACCTAGAAATTGGAAACCTAGTGAGTAAATGGTAGCCTTCTTATAGTTTAAGGCGTCTAAGGCCACGTTCACGCTTTCAGTATTTGTTCAGTTTTTTACATCCGTATTTGTAAACCAAAACCAGGAGTGGTAAAAGTATAACAGAAACATGTCACCACTTTTGTATTTTTCACCCACACCTGGTTTTGACTTACAAATACTGATGTGAAATACTGACCAAATACTGAATGTGTGAACGTGGCCTGACTCAGACCTTCTTCCCAAGTGTAAAAACACTGCTTTTTTCCACTGGATTTTTTCCAAAAATGTGTCAAAATACCCAATAACAACCTGCTCGGATACTTGTGTTCTTGCAGGTTATCTCTTATACATTTTTCCTTTTCTTGTGTTTTTCGTGCAGTTTTTAGGTTTTTTTTAATGCATTCACTGGAATTATGCACTTAGAAATGTAATTGCATTGTTACATGCATTGTTTCAGAATCCCCAACAAACAAAACCTAGAAAGATAAAACGGCCAAAAAAGCACAGTTCAACAGTATCTGTAAAGGCAAAGTGGGCACAAGTTTTCATAACGACTTATCCACACACTACTCGCGGGAACATGGTCTTTTATGGGATTTCAGCTCAGCCTAGTTGACCTTTTGACTCTGACTGAGCCCACAGTGTAGATGGACGCTTTCTCCTCCTTGGCTGTTCTTTGCATCCGCCTCTCACTTCTAAAGGTCCCGTTACATTTAGCAATGCACCAGCGATCCCGACAACGATACGACCCGGTCAGGATCGCTGGTGCATCGCTAAATGGTCGCTAGTGAGCTGCCAAACAGGCGCAGCAGCGGTTGTTACAGTACCTGTCAGACGCGGCGATGAAGACGTCCACACGTCGCTCGTCAGCGCCAGCAGGAAGCCACCGGCGAGAAACGGCCCAGGACGTTCTCGCGCAATCAGCGATAGCCAGCAGGGAAGCCGGTCGGAGGTAAGTATCACACATAGCGATATCGCTAGCAATATCGCTGCTGCGTCACAAAATCGGTGACGCTTTAGCGATATTGCTAGCGATATCGCTATGTGTGAAGCCCCCTTAATACACCCGGAAGTGTAGCGAGCCGCTTCAGAGAGCAGCCAGAGTGGAGAACCCGCACACACTGTGTGCATGCAATCGATCTCAGGCAGTGTCAGTGCGCACAAACCTTCTCCAACACTGAGTTCAGATATCACTTGTTCTGGGCAAGTGAGCATTGTCAATCAGAAATGGGAGAAGTTTCCAGAATGCAAATTGAAGGGGCGTAATGGTGCCCTGATCCCTTTGTCACAAAAGTCCCCGCATTTGAATTAAAAATAATGTTCTCAGGCACTGAAAAACTAAATTGTACAGTTCTAATGTATTTTTTCTAGGGGATAAGTCCCCTAAAGAAGCATAGATGGAAAGATGGACTTATTATGGAGTGTCGAGATGGAAAGCTTGAACATGGGACTGCTACTTAACACAAAAGGTAAAGATATGGAGTACTGACAAGTACAACTGAGACACATTTGAGATGTATGGTGATGAACTGGTATTTGTAAAAGACTTCAACCTACTGGGATCAATGATCACTCAATATACAGAGACGACACCTGAAGTCAATAGATAAGCTATGGGCAAATCAACAATGAAGTCACTGGACAAGGTCTCATATATAGTTTGGTCTTTTCTATAGTAACATACAGATGCAAACCTGGACGATAAAGAAACAAGAGAAAAGAAGAATTGCCTTCGAAATGTGGTGCTGGAGATGGATGTGATCAATACCATGGATGGCAAAAAGAATAGACAGGTCAGTTTTGGAACAAATCAAATCAGACATATCACTAAAAACAAGGATTACCAAGCTACTGTACTTTTCCTACTTTTTGAACACATCATATGAAGAGAGCAATCACCGGAGAAAGGCATCATGGTTGTAAGAATAGAAGGAACAAGGCGAAGTGGAAGACCAGCAACCTGATGGCTTGATACTATCAAAAATAACAGTGGAGAAGACCCTGGTGGATCTATCTAGGCTTGCACAAGATCGATCTTCCTACAGAAGTTGCCATGGATCAACATTGAGTTGAAGGCCATTAAAAAGAAAAAAAAAATCCCATATATAATTGAACAGCTAAGTAAAATGCATTTTGGAGATGACAGGCTCCTATTAAGATGCCAAATGTATATTAGGAAGAAGTAGCATGCTTGTTGTCTGGTACCATGGAGACATATAGATCTGCAAATAAACTAGAGACACAATTAGTAGGATTTTTTTTATAAAGGCTACTTGCCAAGTTATTTCTTTTTGTTCAGTGTAGGTATATAAGGGCATCAAAAGGGCAAACAGAAATATCTTTTACCTTGTAATCTTGGAGGATTGCTGCAGTATGGAGGTTGTGGTGTAGCTACACACACAGGAGCATGCTTCACAGTCTGTGTATATGCTATAGGCATATACTGTGCTGTAGGAAGTGTGTACATTAAAACAGTGTCTTCTAATATGCAGGTGATGGTAAAGAAGGTCCCAAGGATCTCTTATTTTCAGTAAGTACATTGCAAATAGCAAGAAGTTAGTGTTTAAAACCCTAAACTTGTGAAAAAAAACACAACATGAGCATATACCCGGTATTAACTAAATAGTAATAGCAAAGGTAAATTACATAGGGTACTTCGTTAATGCTATTTTGATAAAAAAAACTTAAAAGCTATCTCACCACGACAAGGTGTACCCATCGAGTTGGTTCCTGTTGGGTTCACCTTGTTGCGGTTGTATGGCTTTTACACTTTGTTTAAAATCAAAATAGCATTAACTAAGTACCATGTGTTGTTTGCATGTACTGTTACTACTCACTTGCTGTAGGGTATATGCTTATTTTGTTTTTTATTTTCTTGTGTTTTGCCTGTGATATGACTGCAGTGTGAATGTGCTCTTACACTTTGCATGTATACCTGCTTATAGTTTGGCTAATTTTTTTTTGTTTTGTTGGCCCTAAACTTGTGTGAGAATTGTGTACAACACAAGGCGTATGGACCTGCTCCTTGGATGCATTGGTTAATGTCACTGCTTACAGACGTAGGTAGTGGACAGACACTGAACAGATGGAAGTCTCTGGTTACTCTTAGATACATCAGAAAGGCGACATTTACTTTTAGCAAGTGTATGTGGCACATAACTGACATGATCAATGGGATGTTATTAATAGCCGTTTTTTTCAGATGTGCAAGTTTCTTCTTATGCTGGAAGCAATTTCTGGTTTTTAGGATTGCAGTGGTATAATGAATGGAGTGTCCCGGGAGCGCAGTTACATGGCCCAGGTGTTACACGTGTAGAGGATTTGAAAGGTGTGTTATGTATAAATTGCCTGTCAGTTTTTTCCTTCCAGTCTTGTAATGAAATGATGAGCGGTAATTTGCATAATCCTTTAAGAAGTCAAATTATGCTGTCATGTTGCAGAGTTAACATGCTAGTGAGGCGCTCGGAGCCTCACACCTAATTAGAATGTACCTTGCAGGACACTTACATTCAGACAAACCCAGTCTCGTCTCCAGCAGCGGCTGCCTTCCGCCTTGTCTCATCCACCGGTTAGCCCAAAGACGCTGATTGTTAGTTCATTGCCAGTTCAGTAAAGGTAACATCTTTACACTTCTGATACGTTTTTATTATGTTTATACATAATTTCCAAAATACGAAAAACAGAGAATATGGAAACAATTTCTAGGCACTTTTTGTCAGATCGAATTGTCGATTGAATGTCATACATAGGAGATAGGTGAGGTCTTATACTGCTGTAATGGTATAGGTATACATTCTGATCCTTGCATGGTAAACCCCTCCGGTATACTGTAATCCCCTCTGCAGTGACAAGTGGCAGCCTATACGCATGGCTGATATAACCGTGTGTCCCCTATGAGACCCAGGCCTTAGTTATAGGTTATCATCTTGATTGTCCACCCTTTCATTTCCTCATGTTGTTTAACCTGACATGAATTATCCTTTTATTTTTTTTTTGTAGAAGTAAGATTTTTTTCATACATAAACAGCATATTTTTCACTACTTATTATCCAGCTCAAAGGGGGTTTCTAACTAAAAAAAAAATTGACTTAAGTGTCTTAAAATAAGCACTTTGACTGGGATCTAAGGGGTAGCATTTATCCTTATGGAAGGTGACATGCCTGACATGCCAGTGTAAGGAGACTTAAAGGCCCTACAATGTTCCTCTGGGAAATTAAGTATGTAAATTGCCTCCTCAGAGAGGAAGGGACTAGAACTCTAGTGCCTCCTATTGGAGGTAGTCATCCTAAAAGTCAATATCACCTCTTTAAAGGGAATCTGTCACCTCAATTTTGGCCTACTAGCTGCGGCCACCGCCATCAGGGGCTTATCTACAGCATTCTGTAATGCTGTAGATAAGCCCCCGATGTAACCTGAAAGATAAGAAAAACAAGTTAGATTATACTCACCAGGGGGTGCGGTGGGTGTCGTGGTCTGGCGCCTCCCATCTTCTAGCGATGGCGTCCTCTTTCTTACTTATGCCGCAGCTCCTGCGCAGGCGCACTATATCTGCCCTATTGAGGGCAGAGTAAAGTACAGCAGTGCGCAGGCGCCGGACCTCTCTGACCTTTCCCGCCGTCTGCGCACTGCAGTACTTTACTCTGCCGATATAGTACGCCTGCGCAGAAGTAAGAAGGCGGACGCCTTCGCTAGAAGATGAGAGGCGCCGGACCGCGACACATTTTTCTTATCTTTCAGGTAACATCAGGGGCTTATCTACAGCATTACAGAATGGTGTAGATAAGCCCCTGATGGCGGTGGCTGCAGCTAATAGGCCAAAAATGAGGTGACAGATTCCCTTTAACAAACATTGTCACATGACTTAGATTTTGGTTTTGCATTTATCCTAAGTCATGTGGTAAGACTTGATAAAGGGTCGATATTGACTTTTAGGGTTGCTACTTCCAATAGGTGTGCTAGAATTCAAGTCCACCTTCCTCTCTGAACAGTTAATTTGCATATTTAATTTTCCATAGGAGCATTGCACGGCATATAAGTCTCCTTACACTGGAATGCCAGGTATGTCACTCTCCACAAGGAGAAACGCTACCCCTTACATTAAAATTAGTATATTATGCGACTTACTATTTTATTTCTGATGATCTTCAGATTACATCTCTACTCCCTGCAAATCTTCTACTGATGTGTGTCCCTTCTAGGACAGTATTTTTGCCAGCACTTGTCCGTGACTATGTGAGAAGACGACCCGCTAATCACTCATCGCAGTACCTAATACAACCCACTTCTCTGTCATGGACGATGCATAGACAGAGAGGGGAGCTGGTTTGGTTATTGCAATTGGTTACCTTTTAGGACTCGTGCTCTCGACTGTAAAAATCGGATGAGTGGTATCTGTAGTTTTGATTTTCGGTCTGAGGAAAAAAACAGCACGATTTGCCTCTCAGAATCAAATGACCCTCGCCCAATCCACTCTATGGGTCCGTGGGTAAAATCGGACCGCACTTGAATGACATTTTCACAGACTGACATAATGGAGAAGGTGGAGAAAGTTTTTTTTCTCTCTCTCCACATTCGAGAAAATCGGATCAAATTGTGATCAGAGTGTAATTAGCAAACTTGGACCAATTTTCTCAGATGGAGGAAAAATCGTTCATCTGCAGCTGCCCTTAAAGGGAAGGTGCCATCCAAAAAAAATTTTTTCAGCAATTGAAAAAATGATTGTTTACATTTTCTTAAAAAATATTATTATTTGTTTTTAATTTTGTAAAATATGAAAAATAAATTTTAAAAAGTTTGGCATTTCCACTTGTTAACACTAGGGGGAGCAGCTACTGAAATTTGGCACAAAAACCTAGTGTACAACTAGCTCACATTACTGCCCTGCAGTAATTATGGGCGGAATCTGCTGATATGGGTGTGGTGTCACTCCTCTCCTCCCCTTCTGGGTGTTTGCTAAGGGAAAAGAGAGGATGACATTTAGGAACCCAGTGAGCAGCCATTTTGATGGGGCCTGCAAAGTTACTGACTGTCTTTGCATGCAAACTCTGGATCAGAACAGGTCATCAATCAGCAGAAATGTTTCCTGGATTTCTGTGGAGCAGACAAGAAGACTGTCCATCCATGTGTATATAACACAGCGCTCCATGTACAATCCCTGGCACCGAACAGGGTGCCCCCCACAGACCAGCAGACTGCTCTCCTGAAATACTCTGTGCTGCTGTCACTCTGCTCCTTCCACCATATATCAGGCCCCTGTCGCCTCGCTTTCACACATCGCCGAGGAGAGGAATGGGTCTTTGGTCACCGAGGATGGCAGGCAGCAAGGATTCTGGGAGCAGGGTGACAGCAGCACAGAGTATTTCACTGGGCTCTAATAAGATGGCGCCAGGCCACACCTACAGCTGTGAATTGAGCTGCCCACAGAGGCATGCCCAGTTCACAGCTGCTGATGCTGCTGCAATGATACAGATAGGGTCGGGAGCCGACTGTTGGCTCTTATGCCCAGGGACTGCCGTAAATGAGCATGGAAAGTGTCGTTCAGCAGCCAGAAAGGTAAGATGGCAGCCCCCAGTGGCTGCATTAATACAGTAAAAAAATAAACCACACACACCACTGAGTCAACCTTAGGGGACAATATCTTTTTATACTATTTTCTTTTTTACATTAAATTATGAAAAAACACGGCACCTTCCCTTTAAAATGTGAAGTCTATTAGAAAGTTATAAAACTTACTAATTAAATGCGTTCCACTGCATTTAAAAAAGAAAATCTGGCAAACGCCATTAGCAAATTGGGAGCAGAAAATATCACAATTATTCACACGTCATGTGTGGACCATGTTGCATCTTTGTGTTTTAATTAAGCGATTTATGATGTGAGGACAATAGGACCTTGTGCATCTTATTAATAGTCAATGCGATCTATTCGGATGCATCGAGAGCTGTTTGGAGCCGGATCTGGCATATGTTTTAAGGCTTCTTTATGAATGGGGTCCATGACACTCCGAGTTTTTAATACAAATTACTTGGAATAAAAATCTTTTGAAAATGGATCAATAGGGTTACGCTTGAAAGGAAAGACGTACCGCAAAAAGTCTACGTGTAGTCGTAGCTTCTGTAGGCCTGACGTTCAGACCATTTCCTGCAAACTGTTCCACATTTTTGTTCATGAAAAATAAATTCCAATTCTAGGTAATATGCAATTTGCACAAGAGAAAGAAAAAAAATCTTTATAGCCCGACTGCACAGCTCCTACTTTCGTCTCATACTGTGTTCTTATTCTCACAGCTTCCTTTTTGCTATCTTATTGTTTAGCTTTTGTAAATCTTCTTTTTCTGTAGATGGGTTTTGAAATCCCTCAATTCTTATTGCGGCCTCAGTAGAGTGTTATTCTACATACCGGGTGGGGTGGATCACCAGCGATCTGTGGTGCCCTTATATATGAAGCACACTTCTGCTCCCTTATACGAGTGCTGCACTCCATTAAAACCATGTAGATTGTAAGCCCTTCAGGGTAGGGTCCTCGCCCCCTCTGTACCCATCTGCCAGTTCGTTTAATGTTACGTATGTTATATGTATGTAACCCTTTTTCCATTTACAGCACCAAGGAATTAATGATGCTTTATTATTAAATAATCATAATTTAGCGTAACTTAGAAAAAATCCCTAAGGCCAGGTTCACATTGCATTAACACAGCCCGTTCAACGCATAGCGTTGATGGGCTGCGTTAACGCTATAGCATAACGCAATATGCGTTATGCTATACCGCTAGCGCTGATGATTCATCCGAGGCTCCGTCAGTGAATGACGGCACAGCGTCAATGGGGGTCAATGGCAGCGTTAACGGACTGCCTTAACGCAGTGTGACCCCAGCCTAATAACTAAAAAGTGTAAAAGAACGCATTCCGAAATAAAGTTGATCACAGAGGACCAGATTTCAGAATACACTCCGCACACATTATTAAAGAAGCCGCCCTCCTCTTATCAAAGTTTATTTCCTCTTAACATATTGCAGTTATCATACTATATAGCACTGTGCACTTACAGTTGCTCATTTTGCCTTTCTACCCAGATAATTCTTCTCTTTTCTCTGGTCTATGTAGAAACGGGAAGTGTCTTGTTCCTGTATTTATCATTCCCCTCTTCATCTCTTGACCCAGCTGCTCCCTCCTCCCCCTGCCAGGGACTTATGACTCATACAGAAAAAATTGACCTCCTGTTCCTACATAGAGCTTGGAAGGATTCAGCTAGTCAGTGTTTAATCACGCAATGTCATAGACCTAATGGAAAAGAGAAAAATTAACTGGGTAGAAAGGCAAAATGAGCAATTGTAAGTACACAGCGCTATATAATATGATCATTGCAATATATTAAGATGATAAACATTTTGGTGGGAGTGCTTCTTTAAATGCATCCCAATGGCTTGTGTACCTACTTGGGTGATCAATGTCAGACTGTGTAATTCTGGTATTAAATTGAACAGTCTAGTTCTTAAAATGCTTGCTTTAACATTAAGTGGAATATGCAGACATTTAGAAATTGATTTTCAAAATAAGTACACCGGCCTCACCAGATGGAGGCGATCAGGAAAATATGTGTACTACCGCTCTGTTTTCCACTATGAAACCAATTGATTGCGGTCTTTATCGATATCATACACAGCAGACAACATACCTATTGCTTATACCTCCAAAATGGTATGATTGTGTTGTGCCTCATTATAGTCTTTGAACAGCAAGCCACGTCACACATCTGTCATGTACCTTTTCTACCTCTGGTCCATATGCTCAGGGCTGCTGAAACATTTTGCGCAGTATGGGGTCTGAATTCTTTATGTGTGGCAGTGGCTCCCACTAGGTGGACCACGTTGTGTGGCTGCACACAGGAAATATCAGATGGTTGCTGTACAAGTAGGAGTCATGAGTAGAGTATGCTGGGAGATGACTGATGTTCTTCTACCTGAAATGTTTCACTTTATTTATTTTTTTTTGGAAGTGGAATGTAGGGACATCAAAGACCTGGCAGATGGAAAGCTGGAACGTGGCCAAATCTGTCACTGCAATGCAAAGTGTCACCCTGTAATGGCTTCTTGTACGCTTTTCTTTCTGTAGTTAACACTCCCTCCTCCTTCTCCCAGGCTCTGGAAATACATTGTAATGGACAGTGTATAATCAAAGGTGCTACTAAATAGAACATAACCCATTGTCTATGAGTTGGTGCTAAAAGGAAGCAGAAGGACAATGTAATACAATTTTTTTTTTTTTACCTGACTGTTGCTTTGACCTTACTTTTTTTTCCATTCTGTTATTTTACCCCAATAAGAATAGAACAATCCAAGGGTATCGAGAGGAAACACATTGGAGGAGGTGATAGTAAAGAAATAAAATCCACTTATAACTTCTCTACTATGAAATAGTGAATATACTTGGTCACGTAATCGTAATGAAATCTGTCTCCTGCACAAAGTACTTCATCTAATATGATATTTGCTCCAGAAGAAGCCAGTAGGGTGAAACGCTCAGTCAGCAAAATTATAGGAATTATGAGGTGAGCCTTGATTTCATCAAGAAGATATAGGAAACTAGGAAAAACAGAGCGCAATAGGGTCTTAACTGATAACACAATAAGATGCAGAGAAAAAAGGAATCTGCTCACCTGATCAAGTTGCACCTATACAACATGTTTAGCACCTATCAGCCGCTGCAAGGCACAGATCTATAAGGAAAGAGTGGCACAGGATCCAGGTGAAGTGTCAGTGGATGCGCTAATATTTTCAAAAGCTTTATTGGACAGGTTTCAGGTCAACGCGTTTCAAAGTCATACACAGGACCTCTTCATCAGGTCCTGTGTATGACTTCGAAACGCGTTGACCTGAAATCTGTCCAATAAAGCTATTGAAAATATCGACTATCTGAATATATTCATCAGCAGCTCTTCCACTGACACTTCACCCGGATCCCGTGCCATTGATTTTATCAAAACATATGAATTGCTACAGTTTTACATGTTAGGTCTTATCCATTATCTAAGGACTCTAAGTTTTCCCTTCAGCCTTATGTTTAGCAGAAGTGAAATCTGCTATTGGGATCTGTTAAGATTGGAGATCAATTTACAGTTAGGTTCAGAAATATTTGGACAGTGACTGAATCTTCGAAATTTCAGCTCTGCATGGCACTACTATTGATTTAAAATGTATCGAGTGAGATGCAATTGAAGTGGAGACTTTCAGGCTTAGGCTATGTGCACATGTAGCGGTACTCTCGCGGAAGTTACCACGAGAATTCCGGAATTCCATTCTGTGGGAAAATCGCATCTTAATTTCCTGCGATTTTCCCGCGGAAAAACTAGCGATTTGCAAGCGTAATTAGCTTTCAGAATGCTAGCGTTTTCCAAGCGATCTGTAGCATCGCTTGGAGAACTGATAGTATTTGACGAGTGTGACTAACTTTTTGCTATTGATGCTGCCTATGCGGCATCAGTAGTAAAAGATATAATGTTAAAAATAATAAAAAAAATACAAAATCGTGTTATATTCACCTTCCGGCGTCCCGCGCAGCCTTCCTGGGCCTCAGCGATGCTTCCGTTCCCAGTAATGCCTTGCGAAACCTTTGATGACGTTGCGGTCTCGCGATAATGTAGCGGTCTCGCGAGGAATAGGGACCGCTACATTATCGCGAGACCGCGACGTCATCAAAGATCTCGCAAGGCATTACTGGGAACGGAAGCATCGCTGAGGCCCGGGAAGGCTGCGCGGGACGCCGGAAGGTGATTATAACACCATTTTTTATTTTTTATTCTATTTTTTACGGGGATATGGTACCCACAGCCTGGAGGACAGTCTCCTCTCCTCCGGACCATGGGTACCATCCGCAAATGTTCTGCTTACTTTTCGCATGGTGGGCACAGCCACTATTCCGCAAAATAATGAGCATGCTGCGTATTTTTCCGCGATTTGATTCCGCCGCGGGAAAATCCGTAGCATTAGTACAGCATTGCGGAATCCCATAGGATTGCATGGGATGCTATTTTTTTTTGTGTTTTCGGGGCAAAATCGTGCAGTAGAAAACGCAAAAAAGCGACGTGTGAACGCAGCCTAAATCTAAAAGTTTGTGCTAAAGTATCCTGTGAAACATTTAGTAATTGCAACTACTGTGTTTTTTTTTTACAATAACCCCTCATTTCAGGGACTCAAAAGTAATTTGGCAAATTAACTATCAGAAAATGTTCATATTTAATACTTTCTAGAGAATCATTTGCAGGCAATGACGGCCTGAAGTCTGGACGCCATGGGCATCACCAATTGCTGACTTCAGTTGTTGCTTGTTTGTGGGTCTTTCTACCTTAAGTTTTGTCTTTAAGCATGTGAAATGCAGGGTTGAGATCTAGTGACTGCCATTGCAGCATATTCCACTTCTTTGTCTTAAAAAACTTGTAGGCTGTCCTCACAGTATGCTAGTCATTATCCATCTGTACTGTGAACCTCCATCCAATCAATCTTGTTACATTTAGTTGATTCTGAGCAGAAAGTATTGCCCTGTACACTTCAGGATTCATCCAGCTGTTGTTGTGTTCAGTCACATCATCAATAGACAATAGTGACCCGGTGCCATTGGACGCCATGCATGCCCCATGCCATTACACTGCCTCCACCATGTTTTACAGGGATGTACTTTGCTTTGGATCATGAACTGTTCCAAGCCTCCTCCATAATTTCTTCTTTCCATCATTCCGGTACAGGTTGATCTTAGTTTTGCTTTTCCAGAACTGGAAGGCTTCTTTAAATGATTTTTTAGCAGAGTCTAATTTGGCTATTCTATTTTTAAGGCTGATTAATGGTTTACACCTTGTGGTGATGAGCCTTCTGTGTTTGTTCTCATTTAGTCTTCTCTTTATGATAGACTTAGATACTCAAACACCTACTTCCTAGAGTGTGTTCTTCACTTGGGTGGATGTTGTGAAGGCATTTTTCTTCATTTTCTTTCCAAAAGGAATCTGAGATCATCTACCACTGTTGTCTTCTGTGGATGTCCTGGCCATTTTGCGATCCCAAGCTCACCAGTGCCCTGTTTATTGCAGAATATATTAAACTGTTGATTTAGCCACTTCTAAAATTTCTGTTATCTCGCTGATGGATTTCTTCTTTTTTTTGCAGCCTAAGGATGGTCTGTTTCTCTTCCACTAAGAGCTTCTCTGACTGCATGTTGTGGGTTCACAGCAACAGCTTCCAAATGCAAATGCCCCACCTGAAATCAACTACAGATGTTTTACCTGCTTAATTGATGATTGATTAACGAGGGAATAGCCCATGCAGCATATTAAAAAGCTTTGAAATAATTGTCCTCTTACTCTTGGCATTTTTAAAAAGAGGCAGCTACATATTAAAGAGCTGTAATTCCTAAACTCTTATTCCAATTAGGATGTGAATTCCATCAAATTAAAGCTGAGAGTCTGCACTTTAAGCCCATATCTACTATATATCTGTATCCTGAATGTGTTTTGGTAAACAGCTAAAATGCCAAAACTTGTCACTGTCCAAATATTTCTGGACCCAACTGTATATTTAGCAGAAGTCTGTCTTTTGGATCTGGTAGGATTGGAGATCCTTTTATTGGCAGCCATAGTGTGGATAAAGGCTCCCCCTGTGAGTTTGTGATGTCACTACAATACACCTCTGGTGGAGAAGAATCCTTTGTGCTGGAGAGTGTTTTCATTGAGACCTCTTCTAGCATTGTAGGACACATAGTTAAACATTTGTAATACCACCGACATACTAGATAATTGCCATACAGAGTAGCACAATTCCATTAAACATCCCAAAAAGTGGTTTAGCTTTCCAGTGTGCTCCACGTATAATGTTTACCAGACGGACATTCTTTTTTTAGTATTGCAATCATCAAGCATGAATGCGTTTTACCTATAGCGCATCGCAGGATTTTCTGTAATAGACCCTAAATGCCGTATTATACCGACATAGATGAGTTGCGATGTGTTCTGGAGAAGATTACAATATTGAGATGAGCCCCTCATTGTGTGGGTGTGAAAAAAAAAAAACACAGACCCCCACCTAGCACTTAGGGGTTAAACAAAGATAGGTTCTCAACCCAGAGAAAAAAAAAATTCAGCTCACAAAGCGAAGCGGCGGGAAGTCTGGAGAAAGAGTGTCGGCAGGAGATCAAACCCATCAGAGCACCTGAACATCTCGCCCGACGTGCTGCTAAAAACACAGAGCTGCCAATTGCAAGCAATTGATTCCATTTTCTGGCGCAGGGAGGAGGGAGGATGAACAGGGCCTGGGGAGGCACAGGAACCCGGCGCTGTTTATCCAAGAGCATGATGTGTGCGTGCATCTCTCTCCTCCAAACATAATCGCACAATTTCTCCAGCTCCCCGGGAAGACAGATGTGGGAGGACGGAGGAGGCATGCATGGTCCCTGCTGTCCAATAACCCATCTTGTCACTTGGTACCGAATGCCAGCAAGTCATGCTAAGCATTGCTACATGAACTCCTGCATTTGTAGCACGCATTATCTGTTTGCTTTATTTCAGTTCATTGGTTTGCACGGTATTTTTATTGCTTTTATTCTGGATTCTCCTCCTGCCATCTGTATTGCGGTCATCGACAGAATTGCTACTCCCAGCTGACTGTAGTACAGCCCTTTCTAGGGAAAATCCTACTGTAAATCTAGTCTTTCATGACCTGCCTACTGTCCTGTATGTCTGGTGTATAAATGCCTGAATGTTTCTTTTAACATTTTGTTTTATTCAAAAATACGTAGGAATGTATGAAAGAAATGTGTAAGTTGAGCTATATGTTTATTCCTTTTTTTGCACTGCTCTAGGTTTCCCTTGGGGTGAATTCACACTGCGTCCGCTGTGTTGATTTTCTCTATATAATAGGAAGACATCCGTCAGAGGTGTACGTCGGTAAATCATCCAACGGAAATTGCAGTGTGAAAGCCGTCTGGATTTGGGATTACTGTTTCAGGGCTTGTGTTTAGCTTATACACCTTACATATTGGTCTGCATTGTGGTATGTATCGGCATACCTGTTTTATATCTTTAAAGGGAATCTGTCACCCCATTTTTCGAGTATCAGCAGCCGGCACCGCCATCAGGGGCTTATCTACAGCATTCTGTAATGCTGGAGATAAGCCCCCGATGTATCCTGAAAGATAAGAAAAATGAGTTATATTATACTCACCGGGGGAGGCGACCTGGTCTTGGTCCGATGGATGTTGCGGTCCGGCGCCTCCCATCCTCTAACGGTGACGTCCTCTTCTTTGCTGCCTATCGTGGCTCCTGCGCAGGCGCAGTGCTCTGCCCTTTTGAGGGCAAATCAGAGTTCTGCAGTGCGCAGGCACCAGGAGAGGTCCGGCGCCTGCGCACTGCAGTATTCTGCTCTGCCCTCAACAGGGCAGAGCAGTGCGCCTGCGCAGGAGCCACAACAGGCAGCAAAGAAGAGGCAACACCGTTAGAAGATGGGAGGCGCTGGACCGCAACATCCATCGGACCAAGACCAGATCGCCTCCCCTGGTGAGTATAATATAACTCATTTTTCTTACCTTTCAGGATACATACATACATACATACATAAAGAATGCTGTAGATAAGCCCCTGATGGCGGTGCTGACTGCTGATATTCGAAAAATGGGGTGACAGATTCCCTTTAAAGAGGACCTGACAGCCGACATCTGCCAGATCTACGGACAGCATGTACACAGCTATGTATGTCTAGCATGCATGCGTGTATAGGGAGAGAGCTGTCACTCTAGTGGAGTGGGTGGAGAAAGCTCACTTGGGGCCCGCCTGTCCGACTAGTCTTAAATGCGGCTCGGTCCCTGGCGGTTATTAAACTGTGCTTTCTTTTTTTAAAATGCCGCAGTGTTTCAGAATTAAACATACATGGCTGAAGTCAGCAGCCAGTGTCTGATACATGTTGCCCAAGGGTCAGGCAGCATTTTTCAGCTGTCAGGTTCCCTTTAAAGATAAATGCAGCATGGTGGCTCAGTGGTTAGCACTGTTGCATTGTAGCCCTTGGGTCCTAGGTTCAAATCCCACCAAGGACAACATCTGCAAAGAGTTTATATGTTCTCCCCCTGTTTTCGTGGGTTTCCTCTGGGTTCTCCAGTACCTCCCACACTCCAAATGCATATTGATAGGAAATCTATCACATTGTGTGATGTCGTCTAAGCCCCAGGTCCGGGTGGGCACACAGATCCCACGTGTTGATGCAGCAGCAGGCAGGCATGTATGGAGCAAGGACTTGGAGCACTGGAGGCCACAGGCAGACAGGACATAGGAAAGTCCAAGAAAAGGCAGTCAGTGGTGCACAGTGAAACAAGCAGAACTAAGAGTCTTAAAACCGAGACACAGGTGTATAAACCTATGCATATGATGAGATAGGAGCATGCCGGGCCACTTGTAAAACCTGGCATGGAGCACAACAGAGGGCAGAGGCCATAGGGGAAGGTGATGAAGCCCTGCTGAGCTGAGGCAGATGCACAACAGTTTATATATACAGTTAAAAACAAGTATTTGGGCGTGAGAGAGTTGGACTGTAACCTACCAACTCCACAGTCCTGGTTACTACAGAAACATAGGTAACACGCCACTGATATTGTAAGCAAGCCTATGTCGTATAGGAACTGATCTAACCACTGAGGGACATCTGACCCTCTACTCCTACTGTATATCACATATATAGCCCTTCACTCTTTATTATTCTGACATTCTTCAGTGGGTGAAACAAGCTGGGGTTTCTAGATGATGACCCTCTAAGGATTGGTCATCAATGTAAAAGTAGTGGACAACGTCTTTTTCACAATGTTAACATTATTACCTATATAAGATTCTTCATTTTGAGATCTTTTTCCAACCCAGTGTTTAAGAACAAACAGCTTACAATAGTGTAAAGCAACAAAGTCTGTTCTGTCATTATGAAGCCAATGATTTTCTGGTCCCAGTAAGTCTCTTTTCACCTAACTCCTCAATGGCTTAAGTGATGACTTGTCTGTGTTGTCTGTGGACGGCAATTAGCTGCAGTAAAGACACGGTTTTGACATCATGTTTATGGCCTACATTTAATGTTGAGAAGTAAGCTTTAAATAGATGTCTGCAGTGGATGCCACACTATGGCATCTGTCACTAAAAAGGAAAAAAAGCCTCCATTGCAGATCAGGCCAAAATACATGCTAAAATTGCACAGTACGGTGAAAAGACAGACAATACTAGAGAGGTCCAACACACTCCATTACAGTCAATGGTACCTGTTGGGCACCGTTGGGTGAAGAATGGCGATGTGAGCAATAGCCATGCACATTCATTTTTTTTTCCAGATGTTGTATTCAGTTTCTATAATTTTCCATACGTTTTTCTCTGCGTTTTCACTTATACTGGCCATACAGGGACAGTTGTTTAAACTCTGGCTAATGTAAACCTATGACCGTAAATCTAGTAAGATGACACTGGCTGATTATCATGAGTGAGTTCCTAGAAATGCTTGTTTCCTGATAATCGGCCAGTGTAAACAGGCTACCAAATGAATGAGCTAAACACTCATTCATCAGATGAAAGGATTTTTATGCTTTCTTAAAAATCATTATTTTCAGCAGCGCATTGTTCTTTGTAAGAAGGACATGTGCTGCTGAGGACAGTGACAACCCATGTCCACAGAGCAATCAATTGTGATGACTCTGTGCACATCAAAAGTGTGGTCGGCTTGTCTAAACTAGCTATTAAATGACCACCAGTGTAAATTAGCCCTTATGTCTCCCATACACATTAGACTAATGTCAACCGCACCTGCCTGGATTGACGGGTTTGGCCAACACTCCATTGTGTATGGGGACGCCAGCGAACTGATTGTCAGGGGAGATGTTGACTGGACATGTCTGATTTCGGACTGCTAACCAGTTTTTTCTCCCTAAGATAAGCCACTGGCAGAGATGTCTGTCGGCTGCTTAATCATGGAGAACACAGGTGTGCTTAGCCGAACAAGAGAAATGGGAGAAGAAATGGCTGAGATGACTTTTCGTCAAACTTTTGGCTGAAGAATCAATCGCCCGACAGCACACTTATCTCTACGGGGGAGGGGGGGTGTTTAGATATTGGTCCACCTTGCCCATCACAATACAGTAATCTCAGACATCCTTGTACTGAGCTTATGCACTAACTATGCAGATATGATATATATACAGCATTCACCTCCTTTACAGAGTTACGTTGCATTGCCTTTATAGTAATGACAAGTTACTAACATATACAGAAATGGGAATTGCAGTAGTCTGCTTCTTTTCAACCAGAATATTACTCTGCAGGTTAGTCCTCTAATTACAGCATGTAAAAATATATAGAAATATCAGTTTTTGATGAGTCATATAATATAAAAGAGTAGATAGGCCTTACTAAAGAATATACAAGGCCAGCGTTAGGGGGAGACAAACTAGGCGTATTGAGGACTATGGGGAGTGTATATATGGAGGGCTGCGGGGCACATTATACTATGTGGAGGACTATGGGACACACTATACTATAAAGAGGACTATAGGGTATGCATTATACTATATGGAGGACTATGGGGTGTGCATTATACTAAATGAGCAAAATGCTGCCTATTCAGTGATTGGATTGTTTATGCCGAAACAGAAATAATTGTTCTCAACAGCACATTGCCTGTTGAAAACTGAAGCTGTACTGCTGGGAACATGATACTGTATGGGGACAGGCTGATCTAATAGTGATCATTCTGTGCCCATCATTCTCCCTCAGCTGGTATAAACAGGCCGGGAAACAAGCGACGAATGACTTCAATATTGGTGATCACACTCCTTTAACGGTCTTAACTCAGTGCATATAAATACAACTATAATGTCTGTGTGTTGGAGCTATATATTCACATTTGGGGCCCAACATTAAACTTTTGCCCAGGGCCCAATTTGTCTAAAACTGGCCCTGTAATTATAAAAACCTTATAAAACTGGAAACGCTCACACATTTCAGTATCTCTATTTTTTTATCTCAGGTGTTTATTGTAAACTTTTTAATGCAATATTTGTAGATACCGGTACCTTTTTTGGTCTTATTCTATTAAGTAACTTTTCCAGGACTTTTGTGTTGTCATTTTCGTCTTTTCCAGACAACAAAAAGCTGTTTTTCATGCAGATCACAGGAACTTATTACAGAAAAAAACAGTTTTATCCTAATCTTCTCAGATAAGGTTCTCTGAGGTCTACTAATGTCACTATGTGAGAGGGGATTAGCAGCCAGATTAATTTAGGTGTTGTCTTGTTTATTAAGGCATATGCATATGTTTAGAAATCTCTGAACATGTGGTAAAATCTCAAGTTGGAATCAATGTCGTATTATAAATGGACTTGGCATTGGCGGCCAAAAAATCTATAACAGGACGAGTGATCATTGGAGTCATTCTTCCATGATTATTATTTCACCTTTCATTTTATCATTTCGCAAAAAAAAAAAAATTTTAATGAATCTCCTAATTAACACTCTTCTGGCACCTGGAGCTGAAGCTGTAATTAGCACCAGTGCTAAAAAGTGCAAATAATTTTCAAGGTGTCATAAAAACATACAGAAAATACGACTCACAATTTGTTACCCTAGAGCTTTGTTTAATAACCCTTGGGTTCCCAGATCAGCTCGTAGCCTCTATATATGTTCCATCATGTTAGGATTATCTATGTACTGATAAATAAACAGTAATCATTAAATATTAATATGTGACCAACTTTAACATGCCATAGCGATCCAAGTTCAGTCCAATAGAACCAGTGTGGAGCAAGTATAATATGTGTCACTGGCAGGGTCGGACTGGCCATCAGGCAAATGCCAGATGGGCCACTTTCTCCAGCAGGACAGAGGCTACTTTCGGCCTGCTGGATGTCAGTGCATCGCACTGGCCTCATTCTCTGCGAGACAAAATGGAGGAATAGATGGCAATAGCAGCTGCAGAGGTTGTGGAGCCTGGATTAGGCGAGTTTGAAGATTTATTTATTGGGGAAGGGGCTGTATGGGGACCATCATAATCTATGGGGGGCTGTTATGAATGGGTCACCGAGGAGGATAGCAGGACCAGGCTAAGCCACCAGAAAACCAGAGAGGTTGGTAACTAAGCGGATTGCAGACCCCTGATCCTAGCCACACAACTAGCAGTAGCTGTGGAGCGTACCTACGATGCCCTAGACACCTCGGCACAGCCGGAGAGATAACTCAGCCTAAAGCAAGAAAGGTGAAATCTAAACTGCCCCGGAGCAGACCCCAAAGGAATAGATAGCCCTCAAACATAAATTGTCGGTGAGACAAGATGAAAACACAAACGCAGGCAGAAAAATAGACTGAGCAAATGATGGGGCCCAAACTGACTAGACAGGACAGGAAAGGAAAGACACTGTCTGCAATCACGCAAAAACCCTGAAAAAACCAACACGTCTGATGCACAAAAAAACACTGAAGTCACACAACTTCGCCCCCACTATATCAGCACTCTGGTATATACTGAAAGCAAAGCAAAAAGAGACCAATATAACAGGGGACAGAACAAACTGACACAAGCAGTGACATATGGGTGGTGATCCAGCACAGCCCCAGAAGGAGCAAGCTGACCCACACACAGCAGAGACAGACAAAACCAGATCAAAAGCAAAAAGATTAGCAAATGAACCACTTAGCTGAACCATGCAGGAACAGAGCAGGAGACATCAGACCTCAGAAGGCACAGGAAGAAAATCAGCAGGGATTGAAGGAAGTCAGCTGTCTTAAATACTCCAGTCAGAAACCCCAGATCTCCAATCGTCGTCATCATTATCAGGTGGCAAGCCTCTGTCAATCTGACCAGCTCCATTACCTCCAGTAACCACTGGAGGGAGCCCAGAAAGAGAACTCGCAACACCTCTGTCATTCTGACCAGCTCCACTACCTTCAGTAACCACCAGAGGGAGCCCAGAAAGAGAATTCACAACAGGGGGCTTTGTAGAGACCAGGATACTCTGTTAGCGGTTCTGTGGGGATCAGCATACGTAATGGGGGGGGGCTGTGTGGGGACCATCATATGTTATGGAGGGGCTGTGTGGGGCCAGAATATAGTATGGGGGGTTATGTGGGGCCAGCATTTGGTATAGAGGGCTTTGTGGGGGACAGCATATTTTGTGAGGGGCTGTGTGGTGCCAGCATATGGAATAGGAGTTTGTGTGGGGACCAGCATGCATTATTGGGGGCTGTGTAGGTCCAGCATGTGGTAAGGAGAGGTTGTGTGTTGATCAGCATATGTTATGGGGGTGGCCGTAGGCTTTCAAATGCCAAGGCTAAATTTCAGTTACAGTCCGTCCCTCATCACTGGGCCATCATTGTACATAATATGGAGAAAGCTGGACAGCTTCACGTGACCTAAGGATCCATGGCAGCTCCTTTTCCTGTTCAGTACCATGAATCTCCACTAGGAAATAAAGATAAAATATCCAGTGTGGAGAACCAGCTGGAAAATCATATGTTTTGGAGTTTTGGGGCAAATCTGTTGGCTCAGTGGTTAGCACTGTAGCTTGCAGCGTTGAGGTCCTGGATTCAGTCCAACCACAAAGGTATATTCTCCCCGTGTTTATGTAAGCTTTCTCTGGGTATTTTGGTTTCATTACACACTCCAAAAACATGAAATCTAGATTGTGAGCCCCAATGGGGACAATGATAACGATGTGTGTAATGAGCTGTGGAATTAATGGTGCTGTATAAGCGAGTAAAATTCAAGTATAATTCTACTACTATATTAACCCATTAAGGGCTCTGTTCTGTGTCTACATATGCAGTATTCCTGCATTCAAGGGAAATTATGTAACAAATGTTGGGGTCCATTTTCTCCTACTAAGGCTTGTGAAAATGAAAACTCTGGGCCTACAACATTATTTTAGCGGAAAACTGGTACAGTAAATATCTATCTTCAAAGCCTGATGGTATTTAATTTTGTGAAACTCCCATGTTGTCAATATGCTCACTGCACCTGCTGATGAATTCATGGAGGGTTGTAGATTGTAAAATGGGGTAATTTTTGAAGGGTTTGACTTTTCTGGCACCTCAGGGGCGCTGCTAATATGATGTGGCACCTGCAAAACCTATTCCAACAAAATTTGCCTTTAAAATAATGCTCATTCCATTTTGAGCCCTACTGTGTGCCGAACCTGTAGTTTTTGACCACAAATGTGATATTTGCGTACTTACGAGAAACTGCCTTACAATTTGTGTGGTTCTTTTGCTTTCATTACTCCTTGTGCAAATTAAAAAAAAAAATTCAGGTTAAAGCAACCATTTATACTCAGGAGAAATTGCACAACAAATTGTGAGGTCTATTTTCTTCTGTTACCCCTGTGAAGCACCTGAAGAATTAGCAAACTTCCTTTACACAGTTCTGAATGCTTTTAGAAGTGCAGATTTTAAAATTGGGTTTTGTTTGGGGGTTTTCTCACATATAGGCCCTTCAAAATCATTTCAAAAGTGAAGTGGTCCATAAAGCAAAATAGGTTCTTTCATTATAAAATGCTAATCTTTTAACTTTTCCAAAAAATAGTTTAAAGAAACATTGCCGACATAAACTAGACATACAGTAAATGTTATTTATTAATCGTTTTTGGGTGATATGACTTACTGTTTTAAGAGCACAAATTCAAATTTTGAAAATTGCATTTTTTTTTTAATTTTTGTCAAAATTCATATTGACCTAAACTTGGCACCAACCTAAAGTACAACGTCTCATGAAAATCTCAGAATCACTGGGACACAGTT
The DNA here is from genome assembly GCF_039654945.1 of Dendrobates tinctorius. Classification (NCBI taxonomy): domain Eukaryota; kingdom Metazoa; phylum Chordata; class Amphibia; order Anura; family Dendrobatidae; genus Dendrobates; species Dendrobates tinctorius. The sequence continues at coordinate 26,032,046 of NW_027361725.1, forward strand.
ATTACCATATAAAGTGACACTGGTCAGAAAGCTATAACAGGCTTAGTCTGGGAGGGATATTGTGCATGTCGGTCGCTTGGTACTGTGCATCGGGCTTTGGAATATTATACATGTATGGGTTAGGTAACATTGTGGAATATTAATTGAATAAATAGCTTAACGATTAATCAGCTTCTTGTCCGTAAATGGCGAGCGCCCGCACACCACATCCTACTCATTATTAGATTGTCAGACTCCGGGCTACACGGGTATCTTGCTTCTCTCTGTATATTAGTCATGAAGGTTCTGCCACAAATGTATCCTACCAGGGAGGAGAGTTGGGGAAAAATGGATTATCACAGCCTTATATGCTGCATTCATTAAAATTGCCACAAATAGGAGGAGGGGGCAGGCTTGATATCACTGCTGACTTCTACCAAAATCTCAGTGGTTCTGTCAGGCCCCCATCTCCGTGATAGAGCAGGGGTCATGGATCAGAAAGGGTAAGCAATTCAATTTTCCATTCTTCTGTGCACCACAGCATCTCGGCGTGACCCTATGGTATTGTCTGCTGGTGGCAGAGTGCCGCAGAGACCTGTCGTAATCCTTTCAATCCCTTCTGTTCAATACACTAGCATCAAGGCAATTTCACACACTCCCCTGTGAAGGGGTTCACTTTTTCCTTTGAGGGTCAGACGTGCAATTTTGATTTGGGCTGAAAGAAGAAATGACAAATCTGTCTGCCAATGATTTTATGACTTGTATCAGCGCTGTATACACACCAATACTTTACCTGCAGTCCTAAAAATGACAGTAACATTTTCGGTGTGAGACGTCAAATCACTCTTAGGACTCATAGGGGCATGATTTTTATGGATAGCGCTTGTTCGCATGATGGTCTATGGGGTAAATCATAATTGCATTTTTTACCTCGGACTGAATGGACCACACAAAAGAACGGAGACTTGCCTGAAATTGATCCGCGTATTGGGTCAAATTCCCCAGAGCTATTCGATGGGTCTGTGAGAAAAATCCAACACCACTCAGTTGCCTGAGATTGAGAAGCCTCCATTGTTTTTTTTATTAGTCTGAAAAAACTGACAAAACTCTGACACTCTGATCAAAATCTCTGATAAAATTCAGTCCGATGCTATTGTATGAGAAAAATCATTGACATCTGAGTGAGCCCTTCTAGTGAAAAGTTGCTAGCTATACTTAAAATGTTTGCCGCTGACTATAACACATATTTTCTAGATTGTAAGCAACATATTTCTATTAAGCAATATTAAAGGGAATCTGTTTTTGTCACCTAATCTGGGAAAGAAGATCCTCTGATTCCAGTGATGTCACTTATTGGGCTGGTTGCTACAATTTTGGTAAAAATCAGTATTTTATCAGTAGGAGATTATCACTAGAGGACCAGTAAACCTTCTGACAGGTAGTCCAACCCTGCCTCCACCACAGATTGTGTCACAGGGCAGTAAGGGGAAAACAGGTGACGTGGAAGAAGGGCGCCCCTGAACTGCCCCTAAGACAAAGGGGGTGACCTGACTTTTCTTAACTTTGGGGTACACTTAATGGTAGTGAGGCCCAAGTCTCCGACCTGTCCTTGTCTCCTGTTTAGCCCTGAGCTGAAGCCCAAAACCCCCTCCCCAGGAGGTGAGACAGGGAAAAAGTGTACTACCACAAAAACCCAAAGGAAAGATTCAACAGACAGGGTAAAACAAAACAATACTTAACTTGCTCTGCTGCAATGCTCCTGGGCAGCAGAGGTAGCTACTTGACAACAGAAAACAACTGAAGCACCACAGAACTCTGTCAGCTCCTGAACTCCAGCTAGGTTGGTCTCCCAAGAGCAAGTGTATAACCAACAGTGGTCTACAGCACCTGCCGACCTTTTATAGGAAGGAGGGGGAGTAGTCACCACCTGCATTGGTAATTAATCACCATGCAGTAACCATGCAGTAACACCAGCAGCCACCGGGGGGAAAACCCATCAGCAGACCAACTACACTTGTAGTAACACCAGCGGCACCCGGGGGTGAAAACTCATATTAAGCCCCAATGGCCGAAACGGAAAAAAAGGTTTAAATGTGAGGAAATCCAGATCTGACACAGATCCAAGAAATGGATTGTGACAGATTGGCAGATTTCTTCTTATGCACTTTGAAATCTACCAATCAGTGGTGTGGGCGGGGTTATACAGAGCTCAGTATTTAGAAAACTGGTAGATCTGCTGCAGATATAACTGGGATTTTTTCAAAACTGCAGCAAGCAGCCGTAAGTCATACATCGTTGGAATCAGGGTCTGCTGCTTTCAGATGGGGCAGCAACCTGGTGACAGATTCCTTTTAAAGGGTTATATCCATTACAGACATTTATTATTATTTATTGTTATAGCGCCATTTATTCCATGGCGCTTTACATGTAAGGAGGGGTATACATAATAAAAACAAGTACAATAATGTTAAACAATAAAAGTCATAACTGGTACAGGAGGAGAGAGGACCCTGCCCGCGAAGGCTCACAATTTAGGACATATTTATATAATATTCTTTTATAACAAAACACACGTCTCCTCCTCTTTAGGAAATATGTTGGGGTTTGACCACGAAAAACAGGCACATTGTTGATTTTCATTAGGTAGATCCCATATACACAAACTGATCATGGCTTCCTTTCAGAACTGGGCCATGACATCGATGATTATTCTGTTTTCCAAGGAAGCTCGTCCCACCCCATTCACCTTACAGTGACGTGCACCAGGGCTCTTGTAGTTTTGAGGAGTTGATGCAGACTGTGTGACCAAAAAGCAATGGAACTCGATGGAGAAAAAAAAATGCGGTAAACACCAGTTTAAGCAAAAAGACTAAATGTGTTGCTGGAGTCTAGAAAGCTCCATTATGAAACAGAAGGTAAAACGCTTCTAAAAGGCTTTGGCAATAACTTGGAGCAAATTGTGACTACAGAACTGGAAATATTAACCTTTTCAATTGCTGCCACACGTCAAAACACATTAAAAGCTTTACTGTGTAATATCACAAAAAGTGATGGTGGATTTGTTGAACTGATTAGCTGATCAGTGCGATATGAAGCGGGCAGACCATTTAGCAGCTGGTGTATAATGCATGGTTGCATTATGCGTAACTCTTGATTCCAAACCAATCTCTCTTCCGGACATTTTTTCTTGTATCGCAGCTACATTTTCATGAACTATGAGCTACTCTGCAGCTTTAACCGCAGCTCCACTGCAAGCATATCTTTTCCCTGTACATTACACCAGGCATTCATTATGAAGCCATGACCGCTCGGACTTATCCATTTTAGAACCTGTCCTAATTAATCACGATGGACCTTATGGATTCATAATGGGCTTTGTCAGATATGTGTTCAAGCGCTGTAAATATTGATTGCAGGTATAATTCGCACAAAACGATAATTAAAGATATGGGGATGCTAAGAAAGCAAAGGTTTCCTATATTCTCATGCAGGAAAAACTTAGGAGGACTTTGAAATCATTATCTTGAATATGACTAGTGACAAGCTGAGGGTCAGTAGGATTCCTCTAATTCACTGAAGAATTGAAGTTGATTCTAGGAGGAGGGAGGCAAAAAAAAGAAAGAAAAGTAATAAAGTGTGCCGCTTCTAACACGCTCCAGGGATCTGACACGCTTTGACACATTGAAATAGAAACTGCATTTGTCATATCTATCGTTGGCCAATCATGTCCAACAGCAATCAAATGGTAGTGAAGCTGCAAGCCGCTGGTTCTGTACTTCCCGCATCATTGGTAACCGGACCAGCTTTATCCAGTAGGATATAATATAGGGACGTTGCACTCTTAGGCTAATTACATTAATGATCACACACAGTCATTTTGTAGTATTTGAGATTTTAAAATTCCCCTTTCAATCACAATTTTTGCCCCCGATTACAATAGCATAGTCTCTAAGGCCTCATTCACATGTCCATGTTTAAACACTTACAGTGCCTACAAGTAGTATTCAACCCCCTGCAGATTTAGCAGGTTTGATAAGATGCAAATAAGTTAGAGCCTTCAAACTTCACACAACAGCAGGATTTATTAACAGATGCATAAATCTTACAAACCAAAAAATTATGTTGCTCAGTTAAATTTTAATAAATTTTAAACATAAAAGTGTGGGTCAATTATTATTCAACCCCTAGGTTTAATATTTTGTGGAATAACCCTTGTTTGCAATTACAGCTAATAATCGTCTTTTATAAGACCTGATCAGGCCGGCACAGGTCTCTGGAGTTATCTTGGCCCACTCCTCCATGCAGATCTTCTCCAAGTTATCTAGGTTCTTTGGGTGTCTCATGTGGACTTTAATCTTGAGCTCCTTCCACAAGTTTTCAATTGGGTTAAGGTCAGGAGACTGACTAGGCCACTCCAACACCTTGATTTTTTGCCTCTTGAACCAGGCCTTGGTTTTCTTGGCTGTGTGCTTTGGGTCGTTGTCTTGTTGGAAGATGAAATGACGACCCATCTTAAGATCCTTGATGGAGGAGCGGAGGTTCTTGGCCAAAATCTCCAGGTAGGCCGTGCTATCCATCTTCCAATGGATGCGGACCAGATGGCCAGGCCCCTTGGCTGAGAAACAGCCCCACAGCATGATGCTGCCACCACCATGCTTGACTGTAGGGATGGTATTCTTGGGGTCGTATGCAGTGCCATCCAGTCTCCAAACGTCACGTGTGTGGTTGGCACCAAAGATCTCGATCTTGGTCTCATCAGACCAGAGAACCTTGAACCAGTCTGTCTCAGAGTCCTCCAAGTGATCATGAGCAAACTGTAGACGAGCCTTGACATGACGCTTTGAAAGTAAAGGTACCTTACGGGCTCGTCTGGAACGGAGACCATTGCGGTGGAGTACGTTACTTATGGTATTGACTGAAACCAATGTCCCCACTGCCATGAGATCTTCCCGGAGCTCCTTCCTTGTTGTCCTTGGGTTAGCCTTGACTCTTCGGACAAGCCTGGCCTCGGCACGGGAGAAAACTTTCAAAGGCGGTCCAGGCCGTGGAAGGCTAACAGTAGTTCCATAAGCCTTCCACTTCCGGATGATGCTCCCAACAGTGGAGACAGGTAGGCCCAACTCCTTGGAAAGGGTTTTGTACCCCTTTCCAGCCTTGTGACCCTCCACGATCTTGTCTCTGATGGCCTTGGAATGCTCCTTTGTCTTTCCCATGTTGACCATGTATGAGTGCTGTTCACAAGTTTGGGGAGGGTCTTAAATAGTCAGAAAAGGCTGGAAAAAGAGATAATTAATCCAAACATGTGAAGCTCATTGTTCTTTGTGCCTGAAATACTTCTTAATACTTTAGGGGAACCAAACAGAATTCTGGTTGTTTGAGGGGTTGAATAATAAATGACCCTCTGAATAAACTTTTCACAATTTAAAATAAAATTAAACAAAGAAATAACATTCTTTTTTGCTGCAGTGCATTTCACACTTCCAGGCTGATCTACATTCCAAATGTCACAATGCCAAGTTAATTCCGAATGTGTAAACCTGCTAAATCTGCAGGGGGTTGAATACTACTTGTGGGCACTGTATGTGAAAAAATGGTTCCGGTGTGATCAGTGTTTTGCATCCATGTGTCATCCGTGTGTCCGTTTTTACCATCAGTGTGTCATCCGTGTGTCCTTTTCTACCATCAGTGTGTCATCCGTGTGTCTGTTTTTACCATCAGTGTGTCATCCAGGTGCCCGTTTGTACCATCAGTGTGTCCATTTGTATCATCAGTGTGTCATCTGTGTGTCCGTTCTTACCATCAGTGTGTCATCCATGTGTCCGTCTTTACCATCAGTGTGTCATCCGTGTGTCTGCCTTTACCATCAGTGTGTCACCCGTGTGTCCGTCTTTACCATCAGTGTGTCATCCGTGTGTCCATCTTTACCATCAGTGTGTCATCCGTGTGTCCGTCTTTACCATCAGTGTGTCATCCGTGTGTCCGTCTTTACCATCAGTGTGTCATCCGTGTGTACATCTTTACCATCAGTGTGTCATCCGTGTGTCCGTCTTTACCATCAGTGTGTCATCCGTGTGTCCGTCTTTACCATCAGTGTGTCATCCGTGTGTCCGTCTTTACCATCAGTGTGTCATCCGTGTGTCCGTCTTTACCATCAGTGTGTCATCCGTGTGTCCTTTTCTACCATCAGTGTGTCATCCGTGTGTCTGTTTTTACCATCAGTGTGTCATCCAGGTGCCCGTTTGTACCATCAGTGTGTCCATTTGTATCATCAGTGTGTCATCTGTGTGTCCGTTCTTCCTATCAGTGTGTCATCCATGTGTCCGTCTTTACCATCAGTGTGTCATCCATGTGTCTGCCTTTACCATCAGTGTGTCACCCGTGTGTCCGTCTTTACCATCAGTGTGTCACCCGTGTGTCCGTCTTTACCATCAGTGTGTCATCCGTGTGTCCATCTTTACCATCAGTGTGTCATCCGTGTGTCCATCTTTACCATCAGTGTGTCATCCGTGTGTCCGTCTTTACCATCAGTGTGTCATCCGTGTGTCCGTCTTTACCATCAGTGTGTCACCCGTGTGTCCGTCTTTACCATCAGTGTGTCATCCGTGTGTCCGTCTTTACCATCGATGTGTCATCCGTGTGTCCGCCTTTACCATCAGTGTGTCATCCGTGTTTCCGTCTTTACCATCGGTGTGTCATCCGTGTGTCCGTCTTTACCATCAGTGTGTCACCCGTGTGTCTGTCTTTACCATCAGTGTGTCATCTGTGTGTCCATCTTTACCATCAGTGTGTCATCTGTGTGTCCATTTTTACCATCAGTGTCATCAGTGTTTTCCACGAATGGACCAAGAAATACATGTCAATGCCTCTCCTAAGCACAGACTGCACATGGATGGCATAAGGATGCCATCCGTGTGCTGTACATTTTTTTCACAGGCCCATAAATTTATATTTGCCCTTTTCATTCATGCTGCCAGAAAATAAACGGATGTGTCTCCATGCGTCTTGCATGAACACACCGACTGTGACAAGCAGACATGTGACTACCATCATAGACTATAATTGGTACATGTTGTATTCATAAAAAAATCGGATACAGCACAGACGCTCAACATGGACGTGTGAATAAGGCCTTTCACTGTTCTGTAAAATAAAATTGCTAACACAGAAATCTGAAATCAGAGGCCATGATACCAGTGAAAAAAGAATTTTGGAGTTTTAAAAATATATTGTACATAGTTTGTTCTTTTCTATAGTAACATAAAGAAAACTGGATGATAAAAAAAGACGATGCCTTGAAATGTGGTCCTGCAGAAGGTTGTTATCAATACCATGGACGGCAAAGAGAACAAACAAATCAATTTTGGAACAAATCAAGCCAGACATGTCACTCGAAGTGTGGATGACCAAGCTATTACTTGTCTACTTTGGACACATCATACAAAGAGAGCAATCACTGGATCACTGGAGAAGGACATGGTCGGAAGAATGGAAGGAACAAGATGAAGAGGAAGACCAGCAACCCGATGGCTTGATACTATCCAAATAATATCGAAGAAGACCCTACCTATCTAGGTTTGCACAAGATCAAGTTCATCACGTTGCCATGGCTCGCTCTAGATCAAGCCAAGTCCATGGAAAAAAAAAATCTGGGGTGGACAGCATGGTGTGTCTCCTTAGTGATTAACCCCTTTCTGACATCTGGCGCAACAATGTGCCGATGTCGGACTCCCCCTGTTTGATGCGTTTTCCGGCACTGAGCCTGCCCACTTCTGGGCACCTGATAGCAGATCTATACAGCTGACATCTGCCCGCAACAGCCGTGGGTGGAATTGCGATCCACCCGTGGCTAACTAGTTAAATGCCGCTTTCAGTTTCTTGTGTTTAAACTGGCTTTCTTCAGGTCCTTTCATTTTCTCCCATAATCATATTGTGTAATTATCTTTTATAACATTAGATCCTAACCTATGTCCCAGTTCTGACATAAAACGACTGTAAAACTGTGCCCATAAACATTTAGCTTCATGAACACGCGCTCAATAGCATCTTTTTAGGTGGCAAGCTATGTGACTACGTAACTGAAATTTATTGAAATGGTTACTTTTTTTGCACTCACAAGAGCAAGTTATGATACCGGAGATAAAGGCCTATGAGTCGAATTGCTCCTGATTTTTTGTCATTTCGCTTGATATGAATATATTCAAAGTGTAATTTAAAGTTTGCGTTTAGCACTGAAGATGGGACAATGTCTACTTTTGACAGCATTTTATTGTAAAGAAGAGGTTTATCAACTTTTTGGAAAAAGTTAATTCTTAAAGTTAGTTAGCACGTCTAAAAATATGTGTCTGACGATAAATGGTTAAGTCTCAGCCAAATGACTTTTTGCAAGTAAGAGGAGGGAGGGAAGAGGGCTGAGATTCTCCTGTGCATCTCCCCTACATCCTGCCCTCACACCCCAGCCAGAAGAAAGTAATGGAAGAGTATTGATCCCAGCCTGTTAATGAATTGCTCAGCTTTTGAGAATTGCATTCTTAATCACCCTCCCCTCCCGCCACCCTTGATGTTACACCAGAGGCCTTTGAGCAAAAAACATCTTTGTGCCAGGGTCTGAGCCTGCAGATACGGCAGCTTTCTTTACTGCACCTTGTGACCGTGATAATCGTCCCTCTAATACAAATCACAATCCATATGGAATATGACAAATTGTTTGTAAACATAAACTTACAAAAAGTTTTCACATCTCAGCATATGAACTCCTCTAATCTTTTGCATGTGACGGTATCTGCTTTAGCCGCTACTTTTGAAGCGAGTCCAAATGAGCAAGCTTTAATAAATACTGTAACTTGGAATAAAACCTTTTAAACAGTGTTTGAAAAGTGGCAGATTAATTTTTTCACATGATTAATTTTCAAGCAGTCGTAGGAGGAGTTCATTATCTTTTTTTTCTTTCATTTTATTTCACAATTACTAGACATGTCATTTGAGCCGTCAAGTACAATGGACATCACACGTCTATACGAACAATATTCAAATGATGCCATCCTCAGTGCTCACAAAGTTATTCTATTGTCTAGAGCATATCAATTCCTGATCATTTTCTTTTGTAGCTGATCTCTTTAGACAACTGCTGAAATGCAGTTTTATTGATCTGGAGTACTGACTTAAAGCCGCTGTATTCTGGCCTTTTACTTAAGGACATACCGTGTTTCCCTGAAAATAAGACAGAATCGTATGTTATTTTTTGCGCTGAAAGATGGGTTAGGGCTTATTTTCAGGTGGTGGTTTTTTTTTTCATGAACAACAATTCACATATATTCTTAATCAAAAAAATCATTTATTCTAATATAATCATGTCGTGAAACACACTGCACATACACATTTATATACACACACTGCACATAAGCGTATATGCACACACTACACATGCATACATAGGTATACCCACACACTGCACATACATACATGTATATACGTACACATACTTCACACACAAATGTACAGGGTGGGCCATGTGTATAGGTACACCTAATTAAAATGGGAATGGTTGGTGATAGCAACTTCCTGTTTGTGGCATAGTTATATATGGGAGGGGAAAAAGTTTTCAAGTTGGGTGGTGGCCATGGCGGCCATTTTGAAGTCGGCCATTTTCGATCCAATTTTATTTTTTTCAATGGGAAGGGGAGGGTCATGTGACACATCAAACTTATTGAGAATTTCACAAGGAAAAACAATGGTGTGCTTGGTATTAATGTAACTTTATGCTTTCATGATGTCACGCTCACGCCCTGACTGGTGGGCGTGAGCCAGGGGTTTGTGGCCCCACTGTGCGACAAACCAGACTACCCTGGAAGGGGCGTGACTAACACAGCTACCTCGGTCTTCGCTGGAGCCTCTGATGGTGAGGTCAGGCTTGTGCGGCAGGTAGCTGCCAGGTGCCACTCCAGGGCGGTGTCTGGCTCTGGCTGCTGATCCCACTGGGGGACAGGACACTTGGACAGGTGCGAATGACAGGCAGGTGGGCATGGCTAGTACACAGGCAGATACGGCTGGGACACAGGGCAGGCACGGCTGAGACACGGGGCAGGCAGGAGTGGTATATGAAGGAACAGGTAGAGACCTGTTCACACAGCAGGTACTGGAACAGGCAGGAAGGAGTGGAGTATGACAGAACAGGTTTTTACCTGTTCAAACAGCAGGTGCAGGTACTGGTACTGGCAGGAAGGAATGGTGTATGGAGGAGCAGAAAGAGACCTGTTCACACAGGAGTTGAGGAACTTCAAGTGTTATGATTGGGTCACCAAGGAGGAAAGCAAGACCAAGCTAAGCCACAGAAAACCAGAGAGGTTGGTAACTAAGCGGATTGCAGACCCCTGATCCTATCCACACAACTAGCAGTAGCCGTGGAGCGTACCTACGATGACCCTAGAAGCCTCGACACAGCCGGAGAGCTAAATAAGCCTAAAGCAAGAAAGGGGAAATCTAATCTGCCCCAGAGCAGACCCCAAAGGAATAGATAGCCCCCAAACCTATATTGTTGGTGAGACAAGATGAAAACACAAACGCAGATAGGAAAATAGACTGAGCAAACGATGGGGCCCACACTAACTAGACAGGACAGGAAAGGAAAGACACTGTCTGCAATCACGCAAAAAACCCTGCAAAAAATGTCCAACATGTCTGATAGAAAAATACTACTGAAGTCACACGACTTCGCCTACTATATCAGCACTCTGGTATATTCTGAAAGCAGAGCAAAAAGAGGCCAATCTAATATGGGACAAAAGCAAACTGGCACAAGTAGTAACAAATGGATGGAGATTCAGCACAGCCCCAGCCGGAGCTGGCTGACCACACAAAACTGAAATAGACAAAACCAGATCAAATGTGAACATTAGCAAAAGAACACTTAGCTGAGCATGCAGGGACTGAGCTGGAAACTAAGACCTCAGGGAGCTGAAAACTAAGACCTCAGGAGGCAGGAAAAAATCACCAGCAGGGATAGAGGGAGTCGGCTGTCTTAAATCCAGTCAGAAACTCCAGATCTCCAATCGTTCTCCTCATTATCAGGTGGCAAGCCTCTGTTAATCAAATCAGCTCCATTACCTTCAGTAACCACCAGAGGGCTAGTAACCAGAGGTAGACCAGAAAGCGAATTCACCACACGCAAGGCTGTGGTGAGAAGCTGCAGTCAACAGCAAGAGTCTCTGCAGCGGCAGAAGTAGAACCGCAAGGGTGCGGAGCACAAGCAGAACCGCAAGAGTGCAGAGCACAGGCAGAGTCGGGAGCAGGCACAGCTGCAGGAATGCGGAGCATAAGCAGAGCCACAAGAGTACGGAGCGCGAGTAGAGCCGCAAGAGTACATGGCAGAAACAAAGTCGCAAAAAAGTGCGGAGCACCGGCAGAGTCACAAGAGTACGGAGCAGGCAGAGCTGCAGGAGTGTGGAGCCGCAAGAGTACAGGGCAGAAGCAAAGCAGCAAGAGTGTGGAGCACAGGCAGAGAGGACACAAGGATAGACACAGCGGGAAAGTAGCCACGGACAAGGAGACCAAGAGACAGGTAGGGCAGAGTTCAGACAACGTAATGGTACGAGACAAGAGACAGGATCAAAGACACAGGGACCAGGATAAGACAAGACAAGGAATAATAGCACAGGGACCAGGATATACTGCCTCCTTGAGGGCGGACGGAGGTACTAAGCAAGGTACAGAGACACAGAGACTAGGAATAAAACCTACAGAGAGGGTGAAGCATAGGACAGTACCTGGCTTACTCAGCAGCAGGAAACTAACTGAGTTAACACATTGCACAGGCAGGATACACAGGGTGGAGCTGCCCTAAATACTAGAGGCCTCTTGGTAATTGGTCAGGGACACATTAGACAGGTGCACCCTGACTCCATAAGAAGCAAAGAGTTCTGGTGCCACCCCCCCTATGCACACAGCCAGGAAGCATGCAGAGAGCAGACAGGAAGCAAGAGGCACAGAGCATGGAGCTGGCAGCAGACAGAAATCACAGCATAAGAGAATAAACCGTAGCACTACTGTGAAGGTGCTCAAGTAGGTTCCCAAGCCAGTAAGATAGAAGTAAGAGACTTGGCACTCAACTTATCATAAGGAAATCCAGATTTTTTATTTAGGCAGTCACAAAAACAGAGGACGTTTCTGTCCCAGTTGGACCTTCATCAGCCCGACTGCTGTATGAATAAGTATAGATACAGGGCTAGATGTGCCTGTAGGTGAAGGTGGCGTAGCAGCAACCGTAATTAGAGTTTGGTCCTGCAAATATGAGAAGGGGTGTATAGGTCAAAGCTGACCAAAAGCAGGGATTTGAAAAGCTGCAATTATGAAAAGGGGTGTATAGGTCAAAGCTGACCAAAAGCAGGGATTTGAAAAGCTGCAATTATGAAAAGGGGTGTATAGGTCAGAGCTGACCAAAAGCAGGGATTTGAAAAGCTGCAGTTATGAGAAGGGGTGTATAGGTCAAAGCTGACCAAAAGCAGGGATTTGAAAAGCAGGCGCTGTGCTTAGCCTCTCCTACACTGACCCGGAATCCACCATTGTAAGATGTTCAAATCCCTGCTTTTGGTCAGCTTTGACCTATACACCCCTTCTCATATTTGCAGGACCAAACTCTAATTACGGTTGCTGCTACGCACCCTTCACCTACAGGCACATTTAGCCCTGTATCTATACTTATTCATACAGCAGTCGGGCTGATGAATGTCCATCTGGGACAGAAACGTCCTCTGTTTTTGTAACTGCCTAAATAAAAAATCTGGATTTCCTTATCATAAGTTGAGTGCCAAGTCTCTTACTTCTAGAAATCACAGCATGACCTGGAGCAGTGAGTAAGTTGGTGTGTGGTGGGGAATGGGTGGCCATGCAGTGACGCCAGCAAGGTTGTTACATATGAGTTATTTACAAGTTTCTCTTTGTTTACAGCCATTGACATGTCGCAGAGGTTAACACGTGAGGAGCGGATAGAAATTGTGTTGATATCTGGTGAACGCAGTACCTGGGTCATTGCAGCAGATTTCAATGCAAGATACCCTACGCAAGAAAACTGTCACCATTCCCATTTTATTTAGTTGCATCCATATAAATGGCCCACCCAAAAAAGTTTGCCTCATCACTGTACATAATGTTCTGGTTAAACTGTGGGTCCTGTTCCAATTTTTGTTTTGCCTATTCTGCAAATTCAGCGCGCCGATCTGGGTCACCAACCATTCCCATTTTATTTAGGTGTATCCATATAAATGGCCCACCCTGTATATACACACACTGCACATACACATGTACTGTATATATACACACACTGCACATACATACAAATACACATGCGATGAAGAAATTAGCCTTTTTCCTCCCAGTAGCCTCCGACTTTCAGTCATGGAAGCATGGCTTCAGTCACCACTTAGTTCACAGTGAGCGAACCTGTAACGAAGCCTCGGCACTGACTGACAACCGACTTTACACTGATACACTGCTTGGAGTTTCCTTGACAACTGTGTCTACAATTTTTTACATTGCCCAAATTTGGTGCTTCTTTAAAAAGCTTGAACAGCACATTTTGACACCCCAGTTTTTATTGAAACCTTTGCCTGGGAGATACCTTGCTGATGCAGTATAACTACCTTGTGCCTTGTTTCTGTGCTCAGTTTTGTCATGGTGTATGGTCTGCAACCTGAAACGGTCTTCCACAACCTATGTTTTGTAGCAGAATATGGTTGTGCTTCACCCAGATTTTATTACTCCTGCATAGCAAATTTTTTCAGTTAACGACTGTGTTTCAACCTACTTATTGAAATGATGATCATTATCACTTCTTTGGTATAATAGGTTAATAATACATGTAACACAAATCCATAACTTTGTGCAGTTATTCCCAGAAGAATTGATGCTAAGGGTGATCACAGATAACATTGATTTTATTTAGATTTCTCTTTTTTTATTGACTTTTTATTTTAATTGACAAAATAAACTGTTAAATTGACTATTAACATTTGTTCTTATCTTTGAAAATAATCTTATTTTGCAGCATTTTTCATACTTACGTAAACTTTTCCACAGTACTTTACGTCTGTATCTCCATCTGCTTCAACCTCCTCTCCTACAACATTGATTATAAAGAGTTGGCAAAAAAAGACATTTTCCTCATGTCAGAGGAACAAAAATTCCTTTCCAACTCCAAATTCCAAGTATCATTCCTTGCTTTTTGCAGAATGGCTCACAGAGTGACCAGAAGTGAAGAAATACAACAATCAACTGACTGCTCAAGTTCATTTTATTATTAAGCGTCAGCACCCAGACTCCCAATATCATGTCATTATGACATGTTAACACTGTTATGAAATATTAGTTACATGTTAGATCATGCATAAAATTCTGATCCTTTCATCTCCATAAGATTTGGTAAATGAAATAGCCAGCTTAGGTTACCTGTAGCAAGCAACTGATTTCTGTGATGTGGGGTGCCGTGGTGGGTCCGATCTTTGGGCCATGTATTATTATGTAATGAAAAGAGTGTTTGAGTTCTGCAGAACATGAGTTGATGATACAGAGCTGTTCGCCATTCTGGGTCATTGAAGGGTCCTAAGAAGAAGACTTTACGCCATGATCTCCTTTGGCATATGGAGTGGGGTTACATGGACAGTATTTTAGAACAATAACTTTCAAAGAAATCTATAAAGTACCCACTCTAGTAGGTTTGTATATGCAGAGACAATGTGGTCTGTTCATCAATCTGGTCAAACTCCTTTCCTAGTTCAGTCGGGCACATGCAATAAAAACATTATTGGTATCTAAACATAAACGCTGTGTTTTTAAAGTATCAGCATCACCTAATAGCAGTTGTTACAAATGTTTCTGGAGCTGCTTTTATGAAAAACAATTTTGAAGAACTTTCAAAAAAATCTCTGTCGTTTGAATGAGACTTTCAGCATATCTTGATGTGAAGGCTGAAAAGCATATTCAACTACTTATTGCCATTTGCTTGTGATCTTTCCAGTGTTTAAAGAGTTAATTAAATGAAAGGGCTAGGGAAAAAAAAACTAAAAGGATTTTAAATGGTCCCCGGCAATTTGCAGTAAGCTACTGTACGTACATGTGTATATGTAACGTGTGTATTACTTTCTGTGCTTTTACCTGGCTGATCCAAATTATAGCTTAATTAGAGACAATCTTTGGAAATGGATTCATGGTAATAAACAGATTGAACTGAGGAATAGACGCAGTAAAAAGTTCAAAATTAATAAGTGGCAGATGTGGGAGCGTAATTTGTATTTGAACAAACACACTCTGATGGCTGGGGAGTTTTTGTAATTATTTTTTTTTAATTTACATATCTAACTTTTAAGTGGAATTCTAATCATACCTTATGCACGTCTGCATAAGGAAGAGCTCCCTATTCCCAACAGCTGTGCGCTCGCTCGGGCTTCCTTGTGCGGTGAGCTGGAACTCTTCTCCCTAAATGTCTGCAGTTGTTTTCTTGTCTCCCTCTGCCCCATCTCTCCGATTTATCCAATAATCTACCTCCTTTTTAAACCTTTACTTACCTACAGTCTGTCTGGACGAAGGTTTTAAAAATACGTAAGAATATTATGAAAATTTGGTGAGTTTTTCCAGCTTCACTCCATCTATAGTGGCATGTAATATTTTGGGCACCCCTGGTCAAAATTACTGTAATTGTGAACAGTTAAGCAACTTGAAGATGAAATGATATATATTTTTATCTTCTATCTACATTTTAAAAATTGCAAAACAAAAAATGGTCCAATGCAATCGTTTGGGCACCCTACATGTTTAGTACGCTTTTTGTAGACAGCCAAGAGTCTTTTAGTTCTTGTTTGAGGGATTTTCACTCATACTTCATTGGAAAATTATTCCAGTTCTGTGAGATTCCTGGGTTGTCTTGCATGCACTTTGAGATCTAGCCTCAGATCTTCAATGATCTTCAGATCAGGGGACTGTGAGGGTCATTGTAAAACCTTCAGCCTTTGAGGTAGTGTATTGGTAATTTTGACGTGTGTTTAGGATCATTATCCAGTTGTAGAAGCCATCCCCTTTTTAAATTCAGCTTTTTACAGATGGTGCTATGTTTGCATCAAGAATTTGTTGAAATTTCATTGAATCCATTCTTCCATCTACCTGTGAAATGTTCCTTGTGCCATTGGCTACAACACATCCTCAAAGCATGATTGATCTACCCCCATGCTTATTGGTTGATGAGATGTTCTTTTTCTGAAATTCTGTACCCTTTTTTCTCCACACATGCCTTTGATCATTGTGGCCAAAAAGTTCTATTTTAACCTCATCAGTCCACAGGACTTCTTTCCAAAATGCATCAGGCTTGTTTAGATGTTCTTTTGCATACTGTTGACACTGAATTTTATGATAAGGATGCAGAAGAGATTTTCTTCTGATGACTCTTCCATGAAGGCCATATTTGTGCAATTGTTTCTGAACAGTCGAACAATGTACCACAACTCCAGAGTCTGCTAAATCTTTCTGAAGATCTTTTGCAGTCAAGTGCGGGTTCAGATTTGCCTCTCTAGAAATCCTTCAGCTTTCATTGAAACTTTGGTCTTCCAGACCTTATCTTGACCTCCACTGGGCCTGTTAACTGCCTTTTCTTAATTACATTTCAAGCTGAGGAAATGACAACATGAAAATGCTTTGCTATCTTCTTATAGCCTTCTGCTTTGTGTGCCTCCACCATTTTCATTTTTATAGTGCTAGGCAGCTGCTTAGAAGAACTCATGGCTGCTGTTTTTTGGCACAAGGTAAGAGGAGGTTGGGTTGGTATAAAGCTGGGAAATTTGCATCACCTGGCCTTTCCTTGCGATGATAGTGAACAAAACATAACCCTAACAGGCTAATTAAGGTCTGAAACCTTGGTCAAAGTAATCTCAGCACACAAATCTCCAAGGATGCCCAAACTTTTGTATAGGCCCATTTTCTTTTTGAAATTTTTATAATGTGAAAACTGATAATATATTTTTTTTGCCTAAAATACATAGGAAATATCTCATCTTTAACTTTAGACCTTTTAGAGATCATTTCATCTTTAACTTACTTAACTGTTCACAATAACGGTAATTTTGACCAGGGGTGCCCAATCTTTTACATGCTACTGTAAGAGATTGAGTCATTCATGTTTGCAATATTTAACCCCTTAGTGACCACCAAATACATTTTTTTACTGATCTGAGATATAAGAGAATAGCATCCCCTCGATGGGTGAAAATGCAGTAGCTGTCGATTGTACACTACAGCTGACGTCGTGCTGCATCAACCATGATCAGTGTTGGCACCAACCATGGCCGTATAATCCCTTAGATGCTGCTGTCAATAGTGACTACGGCATCTAGATTGTTAACAGAGTGTTGAGAGGCCCTTTTTTAATCCTATCAGCACCATGGGATTATGATTGTGTGGTCCTGAAGGTTGCAATAGCAATTCACAGCCCAAATAATGGCTTTCGAATCTGACGACTATAGTGGCCTGTTGAAAAGTTAGCAACACTTGGGTGGTAAAAATAAAATTTTTCATTCCTATCATGCCACTTTGCCTTTATTCCTAAAAAGCACATGAAGGGTTGTTAAACAGCAGTTTTGAATATGATGAGGAGTGATGTTTTCAGAACTTGAATAAGTCTCTAAAAAAAATGAGTGTCATAAATTTCTGACAGCAAGTCCGATTTGAAAAAGTTTGGCCTGGTCACTAAGGGGTTAAGAAATGTACTGCATGTCCGATTCATCTACAGACGTGCACCATGATGAGGAATATGGCATGCGCTTCACTTTTTTTCTCGGATTTATTTGACAATCGGGTTTTATGCCAAAAAGCCAAACAGCACCATAGGGTAAAGAGCAACAACAGTAAGAAGAGAAACGCAGAAGAGCTGCTCTACTCCATCCTTTGTGTTTTGGATTACATACTCAGAACTCTAGTGTAGACATGCTGAGCTCGCCCGCAAATACAGCCGCTGGTGTCCCCCTTGTTAATTTGGTAGGAAGTAAAAATGTGATATACGGTAATCCCATGCAAGGGAGAAGGAGTGACCTAGCAGGTGCTTCTTTTTGAAGAAGTAGCAACTTTTTTTTATACTTCTGTCATTGGACTATTGCAACAAGAAGCCACAATTTTTCCAAAACATTGAGCCCCGGACCTTTCTCCTGTTCCTTCCCCAGTAAAGTAAACGTGTCTGTTTGATGTCAAGATGAGGGCTCATTCAGACATCTATTTTTTTGACATACAAGTACTATCCGTGATATCCTATGATAGCTATGGGGACATTCATATGTCCGATTTTTTTTTCTTCAGCGGAAAATATCAGAGACATGTCCGATTTTGATCCGAGGGTTGGATCAAAATCAGCAATTCAAGTCAGTGGGTCTGTGAAAAAAATGGACTGCAGTTTGATCTGAGTGCAGTCCGATTTTCACAAATTATCACTATGGAGAAAGTGGAGAAATGGCTTCTTTTTTTTTTTAAATAAATTTTCTCCGCGTACTGATGACACTCGTACCACCTTCTGATCAAAGGAAAAAGTTTTTTGTCAGCTCACCAAACCGTAGCAAATGCGAAGTCTGGAGGAATGCAATCAATCCTGGGCGGTGCAGGGAACTTGGATTCCGGAAAATCTTGTAGGCACAATACTTGGGAGATGTTGCAGCAACTTCGACCAAAGGATGGTTTAAAATCAAAAGACTTTATTCCAAAAAAATGATTAAAAACAGAATAGATGCATAAAAAACATATGGTTCACCAATGTGACAGACGCTTACGCGTTTCGGACTAGAGGGTCCTTACTCATAGCTATCCTTTGGTCGAAGTTGCTGGAACATCTCCCAAGTATTGCACCGTCTGATCAAACCCTGATCAGAAAAATCCATCAGATTTTATCGAGATTTAAAAATTGAAAATCAATGAATAACATATTGGACTATAGGTTGAACTCAGTTGACTTGTGTTTCTACCTTTTAACCTTAAATATTATAAAATAAGTAAAGTTCCGCAATCCTGATTTACTAATCACCATTTCCCATTAGTTGTATGTTCACAGAATTTGGTGCATCCATAATATTTTACTGCAATTGTACCAAAGATTTAATCAAAGCGTGAATGGTATCTGCATTGTCCTGGGATTTATAGAGGACTTATCCATCTTCCGTGCTGCACTATCTTAGGTGGTATATGTTAATAGGGGCAGGGGGCTTTGAGTTCAATCATACCTGGCTTTATTTATAGATTTATTTATTTTTTTCCCCCAAGAAATAATCATTATAAATGTTGCACTTACAGAATCTGAGTTTCTTAGTGCGGTTTACTCTTCCCACAAATGAATTGATAGCTATTCCTGTGTGAGTGTATAAATCAATTGGTTTGATGACTGCTGATTTTTTTTACTTTGAGTGTCACCATTTATTGAGTTGGCATTGACAGCATATTTTCGTTAAAACTAGGGAAGAAGAAAAATGGGTCATAAGCCCCAAAATGTGAGCTATATATCAAAACTTTATTAATTAAACCAATAAAAACCAGAGCAATGTGCACAACAGTCAGAAAAGGGCAACAAACTCAGCAGGAGAGGACATGTGATAACATAAGGGTAGGTATTGTGGGTGATGTAGTACAATACAAGTATAATATGGACATAAATAATAGATTGGTAATTGTAACCAGGCACAAACCCATCAAAACGTCCTCTCCTGCCGGATTGCTGCCAGCCTTGATGTGCGTTTCGCCTACGAGGCTTCATCTGGGGCACTCTATTGACATTACCACACTGGGTTGACCAGAACAGGAAACACTACTTATTAAAGAGTCGCCAGTCTGGCTGATAGAGGGAAGTCCATAAAAAGAAACTGCCCATCTGTCAGGCTCCTTAGCCTTTCTTAAGGGAGTGGAAAGGGTTGGTCAAGATAAGGCAATCCCTTTAATGTAATATTATACAATGGCAAGCTCTGTGTTGTGTATTTACACATTAAATGCAATATTGTTAGAGGCCCCTTATTTCATAAATGTGGGTTAAGCACCTTAGCGCAGACACATCTTGTGTTTTGCTGAATAAACAGTTTTTTTTCCTCCATTTTTAGCCTTCGTTACCCTTATATAATAGCATATTTTTATTCTTTCTGTGCAATATTCTGGACTGGACAGCATCATAAAATGTCTCTTGTTGTTTAAACAAATTAACTTTATTGATTTTTCAATCCATAATTACTTTACCTCTGTTTAATGAGTTCCTTTTATGGCGCTTTTTCCGTCATATACCACCATCCTCACTTTCAGAGAAGGTGCCCCTTGTAAATCACCCAGTTATTGCGGGAGATGCACATTAATTACAGCCCTTCACCACTGTTATTATCCCGCTTTTATATCCTCCAACAAGTTTATTAATATCTCCACAGCTTCCAAAGGAAAAATCCTGCAAAGTGACTTCTGTTCCCTGGGAGTTCTTTGTGGTAGACACTGTGGAAATGTGACGTTTAGAAATAAAGATACTTTATGAAGGTTGTTTATACCTTTTTTTTTTTTTTTTTTAATAAGTTAATGTTCTGATACCATTCAAGATCATGAGCTGCATAATAAGGTCGCATGATGAGAACATAGTTTTTACTTTTTCTTTTTACAAATCATCAAACCATCAGTCTTTATTTCCCTGCACCGAAGAGGGGCTGTATATATGCTTGTGACCAGTCACTGACGTCAGCATCATGTGCAGTCATGAGACAAAATGTGACGTCATCAGGGAAGCAAAGGCTGATGGCACCACTGAATTAACAGCCCTGGATATTTGATCACATTTAGTAGGTCTGTGGAAATAATCTCTGCATGCCCGAGTTTGATCTGTCCGAATTGCAGTTGGCCAAGCAAGGGGAAGCACTCAGATGACATCTGACTGCAGTAGGATTATTACGGACTGACACTATGGAGAAGATGGATACATTTTTTTCTCCATCTTCTCATTTGAGAGAATCGGATGACACTATGATTAAACTGTCATTTGCATCGACTCGATGAGAGACTGCATGGTCATCTGCACCTGCCCTAAATGTTACTCCCCAAGTATGTAAACTCTCCCCACATAACCAATCCCCATTGACTTTGCTATTTTCTGAATAAATGGTGTAGATTTTCAGCTCTATGTCAGAGAAAAAAAAATTGTCTTTAAAAAGACACTTTTTAAAATTAATCAGCACAAAATGTTGTACTGCAATGCACACAACTACATGTCTGTACACACACAAATGTACGCCATACTTTGGCTTTTTCCTTTCATGCCTTGGTGCCCTATTTGGAGATGTAGAGCTTGTTCTGAGCTATATTCTGAGCCCTAATGATTTTTGTAGATGCCCCTGTTACATTTATTAAACTAACTGAACAGGGGATTCCTTGTGTCTCCTGAAATCTGTTCTGATCGTGTTCCTCCCCGTGATGCGTACAGTTGATCTCTCCATCACAGGAGCTTTGGTGTTTCTTCTTCTGGATTTTTCGTCATTGATCATGGGTAGATGGAGTTACCATGTGGAGTAAATGTTACTTCCGGAAACCTTCTATCCCTGCTCTATGCTTAGTTGAGATCTCACTGTTAGTTTATCCTTTTTGGAATTTTTGATATTTGGCTTATTTTTTTAAATTATTAATTTATTGTTTTAAAAGTATATTATCCAAGGTCGTTTGAGTCCTCTTTTTTGCTTAAACTACGGTAAGCATTATTAAATGGGTTGTCCACTACTTGGTCAACCCCTTTTCAGTCCCTATGTTTACACCTTGTAAAATAATAACCCCCATACTTGCCTCTGGCACCATTGTGGTAGTGTCAGCACTGGCTTTCCTGGGCTTGCAGTATCAATGTCATGCGATCCCCAGAAGAGCCAGTAGTAGCACAAGTGGCACGGCTCTCCAGCACCAGAGGTGAATATACAGTGCCGTGTGAAAGTATTCGGCCCCCTGGAACTTTTCAACCTTTTCCCACATAGCATTCTTCAAGCATAAAGATACCAAATGTAAATTTTTGGTGAAGAATCAACAAGTGGAACACAATTGTGAAGTTGAACGAAATTTATTGGTTATTTTGCATTTTTGTGGAAATTCCAAAACTGAAAAGTGGGGCGTTCCAGGCCCTGTAGGTGTTATTATTTCACAAAGGGGAACATTGTCCCTGTAGTGGACAACCCCTTTGATATTGCAAATATCATAATAATAGAAGCCACAATGCTGTTTTTTGCTAGAAACGTTTCCTTACTCATAACTTTATATTGTGCTACTGTACTCTCTTTATTGAAAACCAGAAGAACTGTCAGCAACTATTCTTGGTCGACGAATAAATGTGGCAAGAGTCAGAATGGACTAATATACTAAATAATTCAACACGATGTTATCATTTGTTTTCTAGCAGAAATGGGAAAGGTGAACACTTGGTTATATAAGCTTCTCTCTTACCTTTTATATTTCAATTTTCCTTTATTTCCTTTTTATATTAAAAAAAATCAAAGTATATTCACTATATGAAAAATTCCCAATGGGAGAACATATTTCTAATGGTTTTGGTCAAGTCTTAGTACTGGTGACCCACTCCAGTCCTACCATCTACAGCACCAGGGAAAACTAGAAGCCTACTAAAAGGCTACTTTTTCACATGCCAGGTATTTTGCAGCCTGTTTTTACGGGCCATTTTGCCGTGATTTTTGCGGTCTCCCGCAAAAATGGGGCGCAAAATACCTTCTCGGATCACCAACAGGGAATGTTGTAACAAATTGCAGGGAAAAAACGGCAATCCATAGAATCATAGAATCGTAGAGTTGGAAGGGACCTCCTAGGCCAACTGGTCCAACCCCCTGCTCAAAGCAGGATTCGCTAAATCATCCCATTCGCTAAATCCGCAAATACGGTGTACCGCAAAATCAAGCTACCGTTGTTTTTGCAGTACCTTTGATTTAAATGGGGGCCGTGAGCCGTGAAAAATATCGAGCAAGCTCGATATTTTTTCACAGCCATATATATGGCCCTCACGGCCATGCGGGACACGGCGCTCCGATGTATTTTTGCTGGCTGTTCTTGCGGCCCCATAGAAAAAAACATGGTAAGTATAAAAGCAGCCTTAATGTAGCACTCCAGTTTTTTTTTTTAATTTTGCCGCAGGAGTAGTGACACGAATGTAAGTTCACTGCCCCTAATAATATTCTTAGCTGCCATCTTCAGCTCTTCCACTCAGATCATC
The DNA here is from genome assembly GCF_039654945.1 of Dendrobates tinctorius. Lineage (NCBI taxonomy): Eukaryota > Metazoa > Chordata > Amphibia > Anura > Dendrobatidae > Dendrobates > Dendrobates tinctorius. The sequence goes on from NW_027361725.1 coordinate 26,055,249, forward strand.
TTCTGCAGTTTGTGACCTCCCGGATGCCTCCAGTGTTTGCTGGGTGGTCCAGAGGTCATTATGCAATGTAAGTCTAGGAGAGCCAGAATGAGACACTGAGAGTTTGTGACCTTTACCTCTGACTTCTGGTCAATCAGAAGTTACAGTCAAATGATGGCGGAGTGGTACTGGAGCGGGGGACAGGTGAAGACGTGAGCTGGCGAGTGTAATACTAGGGTCAGGGAACTTACGTTGTGGCACCACTCCTGCCCTGACATAAGAAAAATAATGCTGGAGAGGTGTTTTAAAGCAAGGGTTTATTGCCCAACATCAGTACCAATCACCCCTAACATCAGAAATACGCCTTTGAAATTAATGTGTGTAATTCCGATAGCTATGCTCCACACTCTAGTGGAAAACAGAAAATGAGTGGAGACGTTGATGACAGTAAAATTAAAATTACTTCCACTGGTTTTAGATCAGGATGTGAGACCATTGCTGTCAGTTGTGCCGTAAAACTTTTGGGCTTTATACCAAATCTACTACCTCCCCCAAGTAACTTATGGTATTCATATTGTTCTTGTCTATTTATGTGGCAGAGAGGCTTTTGGACGCCCGCAGGTAAAACGACCTCTGCACCGCTATAGCTATGCCTACTTCATCAAGTTCAAAGAAGTAAGAAGAGAAGAAAGGTTAAGAAAAGAAAGACCAAAATGCTCTAAATTCTACTGAATAGTTTGTGTCTGACCCGATAATGTTGTTTTCCAACTGCGTACATTTATATTTTCTTCGAATAATGCCCAATTATTCTGCACCAGGTGCACGCAAAGAATAATCTTGATTTAGGGTTAAATTACATTGATATTAATGTTTTTTTCTGCCTCAATTTGTACCATCATTGTTTTAAGCTTCTTCTGACTACATAGTAGACGGGACCTTGATGTTCTGTAGAGGTGGGCTCTTCTGGAGTAGCGCGTTCAGTTTGGCTGCTGGCCTTGAGCCCTTTGAGCGTTTACATATCGGATCGCTGGGTCAGACTGAACAGTGCAGCCAGTACCTGGTTTTGCAGACAGCCCTCTCTCAGATTTAATCTGATCTGGGCCCCGGAGGAGCTGGGTTTCCGTCCGGCCACCTGTCTGCCACATGAAATGCTTCACAAGACAGATGGGAAGGTGACAGAGCTGTCCTTGGACAACGAAACTGCAATTGTGGAGTCTGTAAAAAGATATGAACATTGCTTTATACTTGATGCAGCGGCGTGCAGATCATATTCTCATCATTTTGAAGTTTAATGCTCAGAGACATTCAAAAATAATAGGCAAGAATAAAAACGGGAAAATAGCAGTATTGTAGATGATTAAAGCTTTCCTGTCCTCCATTGTAGATTTCCTCTACAGTCCCCATTGCTGATACCTGTGAATGGATCTTGGTGATCCAGGAGATGTAATAGGACGCTACTATTCAGCGGATTATGGATTACGCAGCCAATGTAAATAAAGGCGATCGCTGCGCAGCGACTTATTGTAAGGGAATGGGTCATTTGAGGAATTGTTACTTTCGTGCTTTTCCATGCATAATGGAAGAGGCAGTATCGAACCGTCAGCGGGAGGCAGATGACATTGGGCTCTGTGATTTCCAGTCTGGCCGATGGAATTTAAGCAGCCTGACTCTTTCTTGGCTATTATGGTGGCATGTTCGACTGCTGCCAGCTTTTTAACTGGGGACTGGTGCTAATTTCAGGGCTAATTCCAAGCCGTTCCACATCACTGACTATAGCAGGTGGCTGAGTCCGATGGAGCAGAGAGAAGAGGAGGGGGCAGGGAGAGAGAGAGAAAATTACCCTGCTCGAAAAGGACTTCTCTGATTCAATTGACTGATTATTCTGTCAGATAATGTGGGTAGTGAGGACAAGGAACACAGCCGTACCAGGAAGACAGGGAAATACGGAACGGACTTACTGCCGCTGTCCAAACACAATGCGCAGGCACCTAGTCATGTATATATTGTGCGAAACCAATCGGCCCACTCGGACATCTTCACATATCGTCACCATACCCTTTCGAAAGTATTTGCACATGTAGGCTATGTGCCCACGTTAGAGTTTTTAAACGCTCAGGAAACTGATCCCCTTCCCAGGAAGCGCGTGTTTCTTGCACAAAAGACGCTCGTTTTTGACGCGTTTTTTTTCCACACGTCTTCTGGGAACATTGGAAAAGGCTAAAAACGCTCAGCAATGCGGAAATTAATGAGCATGCTGCGTTTTTAGCCGCTAAGCGATTCCTGAGCATTTAAAAACGCATGCATTGGCACAAAAAGCCAAAAACACATGCAAATTAATTTGAAGCTTCTTTTAAGCATTTCTGCAACGTCTGAGCCGGCACAAACGCTTAATAAAACGCAACGTGGGCACACAGCCTTAAGCTTTAGGCTTTTTACAAATCACTAATCTCCATATGTGTCCAGGTTCCATGTCGTTCATTCTCACAAATCGTGAAGTATACTGGGAAAAATGACTGCAACATCATCGGACAACCGGACATTGGGATTTCCCGACTACAATGGAAATAAGCAAATCCTTAGAAATAATCCGGGTGATGGGGACAACACCTAAATATTACATTACACTAAGATCCTCAGTATAGAACACCTGGAAGAAGAAGGCAGCAAGACCAAAGCATCCAAAATAACTTGTTAAAATTAAAATAGTAAATTATTAAGTTATTATAGTTATTAAATTTATAGGATAAAAATACAAGAAATAAAAGATTCTAGAGAGACAAAGTGTCATCCAGGCAGGTAGTAATCTTTTGGTTTAAGGACTGTATACAAGATAATAATAGTGATTCTGTATATAAATACTACAATATGCAATAATCATATGGCCATATAGTAGTTAAAACAGAAAACTATTCCTATAGATATCTATGTACAGTGCTAAGTAACAATAATGCATAGGTTAGCGCATGACGTGAGTGTAGACCATGGTTCGCAAAAGGGTAATGATGCAGAATCTCTAAGCAGAGTGACCCCAGTGAGTAAACAGTTGCACTGTGACTGCGTCTTCATCACCGTAATCACATTAGCAAAGAGCATAACGTATAAAGAGATGAGATGAGACAGTAATAAAAGTATAACGCATCATAGTGATCATAGATAGCATACTTGGCATTCATCTACTGGGATATGATGTCCCAGAGTGCTAAATGCGTTTCGCCCAGCTTCCTCAAGAGGCATGTTGACCTGACTACAATGTCTGGTGGCCAGAGAAGTAAAGATCGGGTTCTATGTGAATAATTCTTCACACTAAAGACCGTTTGTCATGTTTATACTACACAAGCATCGACGGGAAGTCACAATGGCCCTGGAGACATTGTTTCTTCACACATTGTTGCCTGAAGGAGTTGGGTCACTTATTATATACTAATCATTATAGATTGGACTCTTTAAAAAAAAATAATTTTATTTTGCACAGCAAAAAAAATAGGTAGTAACCTCAAATGTTGCTTACCACCCTATGAGGGGCTCTTATACCTTGGCACACACTTGGACTTTTACATTTTTTTTTATTAGAGTTTTAAATTAAATGTGTGTTAGAGAAATGCAAATAATGATGATGCCGATCTCACTGTGGTCAAGGGAACACTGAGACACCTTGTTGGAGTAACTTGTAGTGTGTTTCTACCATGGACCATCACACTACTCTGTATATTTAGCACAGGAGTATTAGTCAGGGGTCAAAATAGTCCTAATTTCAGGGCATGGGTAGTAATAGTCGGCTTTTAAGCAATGTAACAGCTGGCAAATAAATCTTACATACTACATGTCATATTATTTTATAACTATATGGAGGCACTAATAAATTCTGCATCGCGCCACAGATATAATCCTGTGCTTAACTCTTAGCATGTTTGTATTGGTGAGAGGGTTAACGCCAGGGTCAGTCTCTCATCTCATTCTCCTCCCTCAGGATAGAGTTATTCTCTGCTGGCCTTTTCCACTCTCACCCTGCAGCCAACACATCTGAAAATCCATATGCATAAGAGCAATTTGCATATGCTAATCCATACACGGCTCAGTGTATTTGCATAGGTGTTAGTTCCCGGCAGTGATATGGGCTAGGAGGGGGCCTATAAGAGGTGCTTGCCATGTAGTCCCTCTGAATGCTATGGCCAAAAGCATTTCGGCTCTAGATGCCCTGTTATTCACAATGTGTGATTATATTGCAGAACATCTGCTCAACTAGTTCTTATTGACAATAATTAGGCTGTTTCGGAATCGGACATTTTCTTCATATAGAGATGTTGGCATTTTCAGGTTTCGATGATGAACTTCTCGCTATGTTTGTGAAGTTCAGACATATTTTTGTAATTTTAAAATAAAGTCTGACCCTATAAAACTGTTACCAACACTAGTTAAATAAGGGTCAAAGCAGTTGAAATATACCTAGGTTGGTGGACATGCTGCTAGCATGGCCAAGGAAAACCCACAGTAATCCTTCTGGTGTTGTGATCGCGGGATCCTTGGATCTCTGCACCGCTCTCGCTCTGATCTGCACCACTCTCTCTTCTGCTCTGATAGGCTACTTTAGTGTCCAACCAGAGGATCAGTTCAGTGCTGAGATCCAAGGATACTTTTCACACCGGAGCTCTGTATCACCACAAGTAGAATTGAGCCGTGTACACCCTGGGTGCTTTCTGATGTATTCTTCTGTGCTTTAGTTCTATAACATTTTCACAATATTGGTTTGCTGTCAGTTAATGGGAATATTGAGCAGGCTGTTTGCCGAGCTAGGCAATGCTCTGTGAGCTCATCAGTGTACCAATGACATTTGTGCAGGTGCTCCTGATGTATGTTTAACATGTATGCCAGGAAAATACATGCTAAATATGGCCAGAGTGTTACAGGAGCTCGACTGACACTCTTTGGCCTCGGTTTAGTTGGTATATATTGACTAAATGAATAGAAAGTTTTGGAATAACGCAATATACTACAGCAATCCACTCAACGGTATCAATTACAAAACATTCATATTATTCTTATTGTGACCCTATGAGATGGAGAATATGTCGCAGCATATACGGTAATTGATGTGTAAAAGCCTTATGGCCCATTTACACAGGTAGATGATCGGGAACGAGCGTTGTATATGGACCATAACGCTTTATACGCATCTTATTTTTGACTTGCATTCACCGTGTGCTTTGTGACAAATTATCATACGAACATTCTTACACAATTATTGGCCCTTCTAAACAGGCCTGCAAACCCTTACGAGGGAGCTAAACATTGAGTGATGAGTTATAAACAAGATTACATATCATCATTCTCAGCAGCACATTGTCTTGTGCATACAGGTGGTGTGCTGCCGAAAACATGATATTCTATGATTCTATGCGCACATAATGATAGTTCTGTGTATGTAGAATTGTGGTTTGCATTTACCTAGTCAACGTTTAACGGCCACAATCGTGCAGAGCATGGCCTAGACTGGATGTTTCCTTCTCGGCTAGGTCTTTACACTACTTCTTGCAGTTTACCATTTTCGGGCTTGACACACTTCTATTAGAAAGTTGCGGAATGTTTTAATCATACAGTGATTTAAAGGGTTTTTTGAGACTTTCCTGTTGATGACCTATCTAAGATAAGTCAGATAGGTGGGGATCCATTTTCCAGTATCCCCTCCATGGAATTGTCCCCTTCATTGCTTAGAAGGCAATCCTCACATTTTATACTAGAGGGTACAAATGCAACAAACCATACCTATCTGTGCCAGAGAGACAGTGAAGGGCTGAAAGTTGCTGCCCTTGTAATCAGCTCATGGAGGTTCTGGAAGTTGGACCTCTATCAATTTAATATTAGGAAAGAGTGGCCTTTGTAATGAAAGTCCTGGAAAATCGAATTGAATAACTTTACATGATCTTGAATAAGGCTGACCCCAACCATTAAACAACTGCTGATCGGCAGTCGTTTAATGAGCTGCTAAGACTGGCAGAGCAGAATTCTACGCGCACAAAACAATCGTTGAAGCAATCATTCTGCGCACATAGAATATGATCTTACTGATGATTAATGCCAGCATGAATGATCCAGTTGCCCAACATGTTTATCGGGTGATTGCCCCATGTTTACACAAGCCAATCGGCAACCCAACATTCTAACAATTGCTCATTCCCAATTATCGGCTCTTCTAAATCTGCCTTTGTACGGGTTGTGATGGGAATGCGATAGGGTTATGGCGGGAACTACTGTGATGCCAGACCTACCTAGGATGTAAAATGAATTTACTTCTAGATCCATGTAATCAGTCTTTGATACAGGGTATAATTTGCTGTGTTAAAAAGAAAAATGAAGGAATTTTCAGAAAGTGTATGTGTGCAAGCTGGATGCCAGGGAAATCTTACCGTAGATCCCAAGCACCTACTGATCTAAAAATGGATGCAGTCAGTAATGGGGAGGCTGTCCTCCATGTCTCACTTTCCTCTCAATGTATTCCAGAGCCAGAAATAAGGATTATTTAGGGTTTATGCCGGATACAGGAGCAGAATACATTACAATAGTGTGCACACTGGGGATTAATATGAGAAGACTCCAGGCTGCTTTTGATGACTTTGCACTCATAATGCCAGAGAAATTCTTTGAAAGACAGAAGACATAGGGATTATGAGGGCGCTGAGGCATTACAACTTGAGCTGTAACCTGCGAACTGACACTACAAGCCCCCAATGCACTGGTGTGCGCACTTCTGGAGTAACCAGTGAAGCCAACATTGTACGGTACCCACTTACCTGTATTTCTCATATCTTTGGCCATCTGGACCTTTTTCTCGGAGAGGCTTATTTTAGCTGCGCAAAACAGGTCTAGGGTTGGTGGAACAAGAGTGAGGAATCAGTACATCATCGACCAATGTCAATGAGACAATAGAACCGTTCCTTATTCTCTGTGAAAAGCAAAAACTATGAATAACTGTCTATAATGTTTTAACAGACTGGTGCATCGTAAAAGATGTATCTAGAATTAGGTGAACCACCGCAGATCTAATGCAGATCAATGTGTTAGCAGGGACATTTCATCACTTTTGGCATGTTAAAGGGGTTGTCCGGGCTTTTCACATAATCTCAGTACATATCTGGGCTGCAGAATTATGACAGTAAGTAATTTACTTTCTGTCACTAGTTTGCACGGTTTTCTAGATATTTTGAACAGAACGTCCAGGGGGGGTGTTATGGCATTGAAATAAGAACTAGTCGTAACCTCCTACTCTACTCCAAACATGCCCTCTATAGCATCAACCCTGCCCTCCATAGCTACAGGCCCTCCCCATCCACATGAAGCAGCCCTCATCACACAGTAAGAATCCTCCCCCTCCAGCAGCCTCACTGCAGAGAGCAGAGAGCTGCTCCTCCCCCAGACACACACTGAACAGTGATCTATGGAAAGTGAAACTCTAGTGAGGAGGGAAAATCGTCCTGTATTCTGGGCCACTCCATGATTACAATGCATAACTCATTATCAGTAATTCCTTCCCTCACTGTCCCAGGCTGCTGGCAACAGTGAGAACAGACTGTGTGATAGCCAGTGATGGGGGTCTGCAGCTTCTAATCTGCACATGGGGATGGCAGTCACTGATGTAATCTGTTGTGTGACACCATCTTGTAATCCGAACGCTGCTAACTTATTCTTCTTCTGCTTCTTCTTATTATTCAGTTGATTTTCCGCAATTAATGCGGCCCGAACCACTACACGCACAGACTCCATTGAGGTGTCGTTTCGAAGCCAGCGTCCACGAGTGGTGTGCTAAGTATTTTTCGTGTCGATTGGATTTTTAGTTTTAGCGCAATTTGCGTTTGAAAAAAACATTTTCCTCAATGCATTTCAATGGGAAAATGTTGCCACAGGGAAAACATGCCCTGAGGCGATTCAAATGGCAGTTAAGCTCATTGATATGCGCAGGCACACCCAGTTACTATGCCAATGCCTACGAACGTCACATGACCTCTCCAGGACACAGTTTCTGACAGATAATATCAGCTCTTAAAGCGAAACCCACAGCACAAATGCAATTCTAGCTTCATCACATGACGCATGCCCCTGAGAGAGAATGTGTGCCAAAGTGGATTTAGAAGCTCAGTGCGCCAAACTGGCTCTTAAACGGACGACGCACCTAAGTGATTCTTAAAGGGCCGACGCGCCAAATCGAAAGCTGAGTGACCCCAGGCTCTAAATCGGAGGCTGATTGACCCTGGCCTACAAATCGTAGGCTGAGCCACCCTGGCCTCCAAATCGGACCCAGAGTGGCCCTGCCCACAAAATTGGACCCAGAATGGCCCCGCCCACCAAATTGGACCCAGAGTGGCCCCGCCCACCAAATCGGACCCTGAGGGGCCCGCCCACCAAATTGGACCCAGAGTGGCCCCACCCACCAAATCGGACCCAGAGTGGCCCCGCCCACCAAATCAGACTCAGAGTGGCCCCGCCGATCAAATCGGACCCTGAAGGGCCCCGCCCACCAAATTAGACCCAGAGTGGCCCCTCCCATCAAATCGGACCCCGAGGGGCCCCGCCCACCAAATCGGACCCCGAGGGGCCCCGCCCACCAAATCGGACCCAGAGTGGCCCCGCCCACCAAATTGGACCCTGAGGGGCCCCACCCACCAAATCGGACCCAGAGCGGCCCCGCCCACCAAATCGGACCCAGAGTGGCCCCGCCAACCAAATCTGACCCAGAGTGGCCCCGCCCACCAAATTAGACCCAGATTGGCCCCGCCCACCAAATCGGACCCTGAGGGGCCCCACCCACCAAATCGGACCCTGAGGGGCCCCGCCCACCAAATCGGACCCTGAGGGGCCCCGCCCACCAAATCAGACCCTGAGGGGCCCCGTCCACCAAATCGGACCCTGAGGGGCCCCGCCCACCAAATCAGACCCTGAGGGGCCCCGTCCACCAAATCGGACCCTGAGGGGCCCCACAGGCCAAAGTGGCCCCTGAGAGGCACCCAGTTAAAACGGATCCTGAGTTGAAAGTCTTGCAGGGGCAGCAGGCAAGTCTCTTAAAGGGGCATCCCGGGCACCATTTCAAAGCACTATCTGTACTTCCTTCAGGAGCTACACATCTAGTTTTATTCCTCCTCTCTGTTGCAGAGATATTTTTTTTATGTTTTGGGAGAATAGTATGCTAATTTATTTTTCAACAAGGGGGTGTTGACAAAGATTCTTTTCTAGGGTGTTTACTTTATCTCTTCTATGACTTTGACCAATCATAAGAAGGCAACTTCATATATGGGGGAGTAAAAAAAGCAAATGCTCCCCGAGAAGGTTACAACAGACTTTTTCACTGTGATCTGCTAATACTGATGTGTATAACCTTATCACACTGAGATCTCCTCTCTCAAGGCGCTTATTGATATTACAGGTGGTGGTAGAGGTGAAGAGCTGACCTATAATGACATTACATACAATGCTCTGGATCTGTCCATGGTGTCAGGGAATAATGCCCCTTTATATGGGATAGATCCAGAGCATTTCATGTGACTAACGCTGTTTACACAATCATTTTCATCACTGCTTCCAGCTGCAGCTCTTCTCTCCCAGCACTGTCATGTCATTACATGTGTACTGCAGCAGGAAGCAGTGGAGAAGATGATTGTGAGAGCAATGTTTGTGTCTCCCACCTGTCATTTGACTGCTGCCATCAGCGGCCCTGGTAGAATAGCGAAAGCTGCAGCCAATCAGCAGTCATCTCTATATATAAAAATGAATGTGTGTATATCACCAACCAATCACGAAGCATCTCTCATTTCACCAGAACTGGTTAAAAGAAGCTGAGCTGTGTTTGGTTGCTATGACCAACAGTTTTCCCAGTTGACAACACCTCAGCAGACACTGACATGGTGGGAGAAATATAGCATCCCTGGGAACATAAGCTCCCAGCCATTGTCTGCCCCCCTGAAAGGAGCAGAGAGCACATGACAAAAAATGAATCCCCCCTCCCGTGCCCATATACCCATCACACATCCTCCATCCCGTAGGCACATCTTCCCTCTTAAAGGGGTCATTGGTATGGAAGTGAGAGCAAATCCATCCATTGCTTTGGTTTTGACCCCAGGCCTCTCTTAAAGGGATCCCCGGTATGGAAATTAGGACAGTTCCACTCAGCTCTGTGGTTCTCTCCCCAGGGTCTCTTAAAGGGATCATTGGTATGGAATTTAGGGAAATCCACTCTGCGCTTTCGTACTGACCCCAGGCCCTTCTTAAAGGGATCTCTGGTATGGAAGTCAGGGCAAATCCATCCAGCGCTTTAATTCTGACTCCAGGCCTCTCTAAAAGGGATCCCCGGTATGGAAGTCAGGCAATTGCCTTCAAATGCTCTGGTACTGACCCCAGGCTCTCTTAAAGGGATCTCCTGTATGGAAGTTAGGGCAAATCCCTCTGATTCTGACCCCAGGGTTCTATTAAAGGGATCATTGGTATGCAAGTCAGGGCAAATCCACTCAGCGCTCTGGTTCTGATCCCAGGCTCTCTTAAAGGGATCCCCAGTATGGAAGTTAGGGCAAATCCACTCAGCGCTCTGGTTCTGACCCAAGTCCCCTCTTAAAGGGATCCTCGGTACGGAAGTGAGGGAAAATCCACTCTGCGCTTTGGTACTGACCCCAGACCTGTCTTAAAGGGATCTCCGGTATGGACGTTTGGGTAAATCACTCAGCGCTCTGATTCTCACTCCAGGCTTCTATTAAAGGGATCATTGGTATGGAAGTCAGGGCAAATCCACTTAGCGCTCTGGTTCTGATGCCAGGCCTCTCTTAAAGGGATCCCCAGTATGGAAGTTAGGACTGTTCCACTCAGCACTCTGGTTCTGACTCCAGGCTGATGGGATGATGTGGGATATTAGGGGTAGTAGATGATGTGGGATTTTAGGGGTAGTTGTCCGGTGGCTCTAGCTGATGGGATGATGTGGGATATTAGGGGTAGTAGTCCACTTGCTCTGGCTGACGGGATGATGTGGGATATCAGAGGTAGTAGTACCGTGGCTCTGGCTGACGGGATGATGTGGGATATTATGGGTAGTAGTCCGGTAGCTCTGGCTGACGGGATATTATAGTGAATGTGGCTATGCGGAATGGACGGGGCTCTACACTGAGCTTTATATGTATAGATATAATCATTATAATTTGCTATAACTAACCGTAGTTAGTTACTATGCCCGGGCAGCGCTGGGTTCTTCAGCTAGTTTGATATAAAAATGGGAGACACCGCAAGAAGATTATCAGAAATTTAATATCAGAAATTTAAATGGATATTATCCTATTACATATCATTTGTGTCTTGCTGCATTTTTTTTTTTTAAAACAAACAAACCGCTCCTACACTCGCCTTCCCCGGGTCCACGGGTGAGTCTCCAACACTACTTTCATTGTTTCGCTACCGTGCTGTTGACAAGACGTCAGTGCCTCAGCCAGTCCCGATCAGTTTTATAGTATGTGTTGTTGATAGAATTGCAGTGATGCCTAATTATTTTTTTTTTAGGTTTTACTACTTTTGCACAAGAAAATCACTTTTATTTATTCATTTTTTTTTCATTATATTCTGAGAGCCAAAAATTTTCAATTTTTGTTGTCAGAACTGTATGCGGACTTTTTTGTGTGTAACAAGCTGAATTTTTAATTGGTGCAATTTTGCGATTCAATTGTCTTTTGAATCACCTTTTTATTTAATTTTATGTGATTCAGGATGAACAAAGCTGTAAATTCTGGCTTTGTTGTTCATTTTTTTTTTTTTATGAAATTCACCATGCGGGATAAATAATTATAGATCTTTCTTTTACTGGTCATTACAAACACAATGTGTCTTTTTTTGAGTGTTTTCCGTTAGAATAAACAACTTTTTGTTATGGATTTTTTTTTTTTTAATTTAAACTTGACCATGCTTTGATCACATTGATAATACACTGCACTACTTATGTAGTTGAGTGCATTATATCAGCCGACATTGCTTTTCTGAAGCCTAATAGATTGTTCGTCTTGCCTGATCTATTAAGCCTTTATCGCGCACTCCCTCTGTCAAACTCCTTATTGGGAACTAGCGGCAGGCTTGGACTGGCCCACAGGAGAACAGGAGAATCCTCTGGTGGGCCCCTGTGCAAGAGTCAGCCACCACCCTCTTTTGTGATCAGTGCTTGGCGCAATATACTTGTATCACTATGTACAGATAAAGGCAGCATCTTATTAATTTACCTATCTGTCCAGATCACTGTTATGTAAATGTACGATTGAGAATAGTGTCACATTTGCATGTAATTGAAAAATGGGGGGATGGAGTTGGTTACTGGTGGGCCCTTGGCACCCCAGTCCAACACTGGATTGTGATTGGTCCTGGGTTGACGTTTTATTGATTTTTTTTTTTTTGCGTCCTAATAGAAAGTGGCATGTCTGTTTGAACATGAAAATCCAGAGCTGTCATGTGAAGGACAATTGTGAGGAACTGTTACCGTGACAGAGGGAGCAATCTCCCTCTGTCAAACGCCTTACATGTAGCAGGAAGCGGTTAATACAGGAATTATTGTAGAAAGGTGTGCAACTTTTTAGTATTGTATAGCTTAGTGTACAATAGATACCACTTCTTCCTGGGACAAGAATATTTAAAAGTTTCTGTTGGTTTTAAAATTTCCATTCCCAATTCCCATTCCCATAGAGTAGTTGTATTGTGCACTCTTACAGATTCATGGAATTAATAATCATTGTCCATTAAGAATACACGTATAAGAAACACTGTTTACTGATGACTTAGGCTATGTTCACACATTACGTTTTTGTTGTGTGTTTTTTGTTTTTCATGCAAATTTTAAGCTGCATTTTACAATACCAGCAAAAGCTATGGGATTTCAGAAATCTCGTGCACACACATTGTTTTCTTTTCCTGACTGATGTGGAAAACAGCTGTGTTTTTGCAAACTGCAGCATGTCACTTTTTCCAGCATTTTTGCAGGGTTTTTTTTCCCCATAGAAAGCAATTAGTCAGTGCAAAAACACAGCAAACAATCAGGTTTTGCTGCGTTTTTGGTGCAAAAACCTTAAGGAAGTTACATCGTGATTTTTTTGGGGGAGCACTAAACCTTATCAGCATGTGCAAGAGACAACAAAAACACAGCAAATACGCAGCAAAACCTGCTTTTTTGTAAGTAGCTTCTTTAGTGCTAAGAGAGCATGTTTTGCCTGAAAAAAAACGCAACGTGTGAACCTAGCCTTGGTGAGATTTAGGATACCGACTATTTACAGTATAAGGAAGAAAAGGGAGACGGGTATGTGTATATCCAATGTATTGGATGGGTTTAGAGAAAGCTATAAAGGGTCTAAATGCAAGTTATTTACCGTTGTTTGCTTTCAAAATGTGGTAGAAGAAAACACCATAAATCCTCAATTAACAATGACTTTACAAATAGTTGTATTTGAGGACTGGGGATATAACAAGGTGCATGGCTAAAGAGGGTAATAACCTGCCTGATGTGTGTAATTTGTTTTTTTCTCATGGCAGGGGAGCCTCCAGGCCTATGACCGCTTGTCCCATCCCTTGTCCTCCAGACCTCAACTTAAGGTACATAATTATAATACAAATGTTGGGAAGGGTGTAACAATTTAGTTTTCTTTCACCCATCCATACCCAATGTCATTTTGCAAACAGATGGAATACAAATAATAACTTTTATTGCAGTCATATCAAAAATTCTGTTTGTGCAATTTATTGTAATTACGGTACATTTCTGTGAAATCTTCGATGCACCTTGAACATTTTTTTTCCCTCGTCAATATTACATTATGCTATAATCTATAGTGAATAAGGCGCTGATTGCAGACTAGACTTTTTAGGGCTTAAAAGCAGTGTTAGTCCTCCAGGCCAGATGTGGGCTCCTGTAATATCTTGAAATAAGGGCTGCTACCAATTTGGCAATGATTGTTAAAGAGATCATATTTAGGGTTAACAAGACGTAGGCCTCGATTCATCAAGACCGGTGTGGCTGACGCTGGTCTTGATGAGGAGGCGTGCTGGAGTCAGAGGCGCCTGATTCATTAAGAGAAGCACGACTCCTAATCAATCCGGCTCGTCTGAAAAGTATGGTGCGCCTTGGCGCGCACAGGTACGCCATAGCTCGTCTCATCCACGCCCTCGCTTCGCTACTGTTACCTTTGGAACTGGGCAATACAAGTGTAAAAACACCAAAAGTTGCAAAAGTTTGGCTCAAATTGTTTTACCCCAGATTTCTGGTGAAACCACTTTGATGAATCGGGGCCTAAGGGTCGGCTTAGATTATTCTAACAATTCTAGTGTGTGTCTCCAGATTTGCATCCTTAATTTGCCCTATGTTATTCTTTAAGCCAGCCGTGCATATTAAAACAATTGTTCAGCTGGCAGCTCTCTCTCCCGACTCTTTCATGCACAGAAATGTTTAGCTTGGCTCATGTGATGTCACTGCCTCGATCGGCCTCGGCAGCCACTTATGTCCCCACCGAATAAAAGGTTTCCCTGTTGAAATTCAACAGGAGACGGATCCTTCTTCCCTTGGCATCTTCTGTCGGGAGAGAGTCGGTAAGCCCCTATATATGTTAGCTGGTCAGGTCATCCCTTCAAAATCGGCAAGTTCAACCAACTTTGTATCCTGAACCTTTAGACCCATGAAACTGACATAAAGCAGTATTGAACGGTTGACATTGTGAATTAACATGGATCTATTGCCAGATTTCATAATACAAACCGTAATTAAATGGATCACTTGGACCCGAGGAGGCTCTCATACTTACTCTGAAAATTAATGTCAGAATGTTCGTCTGATATTAAGTTGAGCAGCAACAGCTAGTCTCACAAAGTGTGCGTTGTAAAATCAGGAAAGCATTAAGCAGATATTCAAACTTTTTTTAAAGTAAGTACACCTGCTTCATCAGGCCTAAGAGATTTATTTAATAATGCATGCAGTTTAAATTTTGAAATTTGATGCCGGATCCATCTTTTGTTGAATTATCCATACACATCATTATTTTATTTTTACAAATCACAGACCTATTATACTCCAGGTGTTTTTTCACATGTCCTTTTGCGGTCTGATTTTAAGCAAAAGAAAATAATGGTGACATGTCCTAGATCCATCCGTGTTACGGATCACACTCACAAATCAAATTAATGGCTGCATGAAAAAAACAGGAAGAGCATGGGTGCAACACGTATTGTGAAAATCTGACACACGGACCGAAAATGGATCCAGCACACTGAAAAAGCACGGACTGTTTTTCACATAAGAAAAAAAACTGACAGGATTTAATAATCACATGGTTTCACCTAAGTGTCACGTGGACCTGTCCTGTGTGACGCGACCAGCAGGGTGGTAACTAAAACAACAGGACGCGGCACGTGAAACTGTCCTGTGTGACACGGCTCGCAGGCCGGTAACTAAAACAACAAGACAAAGGGAAGGGAAACAGTTACAATGGTGGGCCCTGCGATAGGGAAAGGGGACGTGGAGACCTCCTGCACTCCCCTGAGTCAGTGTCTCTAACGCTCCTAACGTTCCCTGTGCCTGTTCCGCACCGGGCGCCGATTAGGAACCTGTCGACCTAGCACACCCTACACCTGTCCCTTGCTAGGGAGCTGAGTGGTGCAGGCACTGGCCCCACCGCTGTACTGATACACACTAAGGAAAAACGCAAACAGGGAAACACCACTTAGCTTTACTCTGTTGCACTTGTTCCTGGCAACAGAGTCCACCACCAGCATGCAGCTCTCCTCCTGAATCGCTGCCACCAAGCTCTGTGAGAGTTACAAGGAAATCCCCTATGATTCCTTTCACACCAGGGCTCTGACTGAGCTGCCAGGACCTCTCTAGATCCTTCCTCCACCAAGGATGGTTGAAATGAACACTATCACCAACACTGATTGCAACACCTGTGGCTCTTTTATAGCAGAGCCAGCAATCACACCTGCATTATAATCATGTGCACTTAACTAAAGAAACTAGAGTGCAATGATGCTCACCACCACCGCAGGCAAACTTAGAACAAACGACACCACAGTGCAATAATCCTAATAGCCACCGGGGGCAAAAACCAACCTTAAGCACAGCTTAGGGAAAAAAATAGGTTACCTTTTGCTTTTTATATGTCCTGATCCAGCATGGATTATGACACTAAGGTTAGAAAATGTCAAGGAGCAACTTGTGAAATCTGTTCAAAACTGGAGTCGCACATAGCTCATGCAAATGCCGGTGTTACCCATCCATTTTGGTCTATGGGGGCATAACAATTTTCAATTTCATATGGAGACACAAAAAATTTTGTTTTGCAAAGTTAAATGGAGGTGCAAATGTATTCAGAGTAAATAGGTTCTTTGACGCGTGGATGAGACAAACGGTTGTATAAATTGTCCCCCGGGTGGATTTGTGTTGGATTCACGATTGTGTGGCTCACAATATGACCATGTAATATAAGAAAGATCTGACCCCACTGTGCGGCCTCCTCTTCCAGTCAAGATCAACATGAATTCTTGCATCATGGGCACACCTTTTTGTTATACAGGGTGGGCCATTTCTATGGATACACCTAAATAAAATGGGAATGGTTGGTGATATCAACTTCCTGTTTGTGGCACATTAGTATATGGGAGGGGGAAAACTTTTCAAGATGGATGGTGACCATGGTGGCCATTTTGAAGTCGACCATTATTTTTTTTCAATTGGAAGAGGGTCATGTTACACATCAAACTTATTGAGAATTTCACAAGAAAAACAATAGTTTGCTTGGTTTTAACGTAACTTTATTCTTTCATGAGTTATTTACAAGTTTATGACCACTTATAAAATGTGTTCAAAGTGCTGCCCATTGTGCTGGATTGTCAATGCAACCTTCTTCTCCCACTCTTGACACACTGATAGCAACACCGCAGAAGAAATGCTAGCACAGGCTTCCAGTATCCTTTGCTTCAGGTGCTGCACATCTCGTATCTTCACAGCATAGACAATTGCCTTCAGATGACCCCAAAGATAAGTCTCAGGGTGTCAGATCGGGAGACCTTGGTGGCCATTCAACTGGCCCACGACAAATAATCCACTTTCTAGGAAACTGTTCATGTAGGAATGCTCGGACCTGACACCCATAATTGATGGTCTGGTGTGGTATATGGGGTACAAAGATAGTGGGCACATTCTTCATCAATGGAAACCTCAATGCCACTGGATATCTAAAATTGCTACATGATGTGTTGCCCTCTTTATGCACTGAAGATGGCACGTTCGCTGAGTTTTCCAGCAAGATGGTGCACCACCACATTATGGGTGTCAGGTCCGAGCATTCCTACAAGGAGTCTGACCCCCTCAGACTAGCATTTTTTCCATTGAGTGCCATTCACTCTTTCTTGCTGCTTGCTTGCATATATGTAGATCAGCGATTTATGTTATTTCAGTGGAAAATTCAGAATATATTGTTTCAGAAAAAGTTCATGAGTTTTTAGAATTATAACAGAATATTATAATGTTTCGTATCATTTCCCTTACGTGATAGGAAAAATCTGAAGTCATTTCTGAAATCAGCATGAAAATATCTATCAGGAACACTCAAAATTGTCCAAGGGACAAAACCTTGGTAACACAGTGTCATAATTTTTCTCTGTAAGTTCCACTCTTGGTTTTGGCATGCACTGATGCAAAATACTGATGTGAGAATAGCCTTTACAAAAATTGTATGGCAAAAACTGCAGAAAAATCCTCAGTGTGCCTGCACTCTTATGGAAGTTGTCCAGTACCTGGACAACTTCTTCTTGTACCCCTCACTTATCCCAGGTAAAATAGTAAAGCCCTATACTCATCTCCTGTGTTAGCGCCGTTCCCACTCAGACTTCTTCTTCATGTTCAATTTGTCCAAAGGCGGAGACAGTGACGCCAGCTTTGATTGGACCGGCGTCATGTATCACAACACTGCACGAGGTCCCCTGGGAGAGTGAGTGCTGACACCGTGGGAACGGCACCAGCACGGGAAGTGAGTGTAGGCTGTGAGGCAGTGACCCCTCTTGCAGCTAGGGGGTGCTGTGTGTGCGCTTCAGGATGCGCCTAGAGGCATAATTATGATGGTAAATTAGGGACTGACATTATTGTAAATGGCTGGTATGTGACGAAGAGGTCCTCTGCGCTGTAAGCCCAAAATTATATGGTTATGCTGGGACTTATAGTTCCGCAATTGTTTGTTGTGTTTACTTATAAGGGGGGACTTATGGGGTTAGTCAGAGAGCTGGGTGGGAATTGACTAACCACACATGCACCGCCCATCCATGGGGGTGGTTACAACCATATAATGTGACTGAGGTCTGGTCACATGGTCAGAGTGTATGGACCTGAATGGTTCAGAATGCTAGGTCCTGAATAGCATCCGGACAGGCCACATGTGTGTGAAGAGCCTGGGGCGGACCTGTATTGAGCAAGATGCCATCCTGTTGAGGACCTTGGACTGACAAGGAGTCAGCCTGTGGAGCAGGAGCTCCCGAGAGGTAACCCCGGGTATGGAGAAAGAACTATGTGCACTGACAAAGGTCAGTTCCTGAACTGTGCGGTCACCCGGTGACTGGAGAGAGTCAGGCGTGACTAGTGAATGCATTGTAAAGCCATACGTGTTGAAATAATAGACTGTGTGTAAGCCGGTGGTGTGAAACCTGGCTTACGGTGCGGTTTATGACGTTTTAAATAAACCGTATGGCCTGTTTTGTGTGAAAAACCATGCCTGTCTACGTTAATCCGCTGTCAAGCAAGTGTTCCCCAACACACACAGTAGGCGCTATCTTACAAGGCCTTATTATTTTATTGGGCCAAACATTTTATCAAGAAGGGGTTGTCCTTGTACTTGTAGTGGATGACCCTTTTAAGTACCACTCCGATGTTTTTTTTATGCCACCGCCAGTTTAGTATTACTAATATATGGTCCTTGTGTGTAGTAAAATATCAGCCATAGTCTTCTGCCATTTCCAGCACCTCTCCAGTCCTCTTCTGCACCTTGTGTCTGTCCCGAATCACTCTTAGTCTTTGCTGGGCAGACAGTAAGTCACTTTTCATTATAAGTCTGAAAATCAGAACGAGGCTGTCATAGACTTACATAAAAGGGGATCTGTCACCCTCTTTATCCCCTATTAGCTGCTGGCATAGACATCGGGGGCTTATCTACAGCATTCTGTAATGCTGTAGATAAGCCCCCGATGTAACCTGAAAGAGAAGAAAAACACGTTAAATTATACTCACCGAGGTGGGCGGTCCCGTCCGATGGGTGTTGCGGTCTGGTCCGGCGCCTCCCTTCTTCATGCGATGACGTCCTCTTCTCCCGTCCTGAAATGGCTCCGGCGCAGGCGTATTTCTCTGCCAGGTTGAGGGCAGAGCAGAATTCTGCAGTGCGCAGGCGCCAGACCTCTCCCAACGCCTGCGCACTGCAGGACTCTGCTCTGCCCTCAACAGGGCAGAGCAGTGCGTCTGCGCCGGATCCATTACAGGACGCGAGAAGAGGACGTCATTGCATTAAGAAGGGAGGCGCCTGACAGGACGGCGACACCCATTGGACCGGACCGCCCACCTCAGTGAGTATAATATAACGTGTTTTTCTTCTCTTTCAGGTTACATCGGAGGCTTATCTACAGCATTACAGAATGCTGTAGATAAGCCCCCGATGTCTATGCCAGCAGCTGCAAGGCCAAAAAGGGTGACAGATTCCCTTTAAGAGCGATAATAACTATTAACAGTGACTTCTGGCCAGTCAGAGCTGCAACCACAAAAAGGCAGAGATGGACTGGAACCACGCCGGAAACAGTAGGAGGCAACAAATGGTGAGTATTTTACTATACACAAAGAACGTACATTACTGATACCTAACCAGTGATGAAAAAAAGCCAACAAACCCCGAAGTGGTACGTTAACATTTTTTTGTTAGGTGTTGAAATGCCCTACAGATTGGTGGAGATCCGACTCAGCCAGCACTCAGGAGCTGAGCTCTTCTGCCTCCTTACAAGTGTTTTGAGCGATTGGTGGGTATCTCAGGACCATGACTTTCACCAATCTGCAGGGTGTTTCAAGGTGTTAGAAAGTTGAAGTGTAGGTACAGTTCATGTTAAAAAACAATATTCTTTTAGAAAATTTAGGGCTAGTGAAAATGAATGCAGATCTGCCAGCTACACAGGCAGCTCCATGTAAGGACAGCTGAAAAGAGCAGCATCTTTATAGTAGAAAAGATCCAGCTTCAGAAATCCCATAAAAATATCATTTTATCTTAAAAATAATAACAAACAGCATAAAAGTCACAACCCCAGAAGAGGGAAGATCCTACTGGCAGACGCGTTTCAGACCCCAAGGTCTTTAGTCATTGTAATTGGATTTTCTACCTTCTTTTTGGGTGAGCTGACTTATTTTTTCTTTGACTCTATTTTTATATTTGTAGGCAAAATGACGGAAGGCTTTTTGGTTTTTTTTGGCTAATTGGATGTCAAAGTACTCAACTGGCAGAAAAAAATATTAAGAAAAGCTGCAGTGTTTGCTTACAGGTAGAGATAAGAGAAAAATGTATTTTAAGGGTCTGCAAATATTTCCCTTTGGGGCACCCTGCCTCTGTATATTGGCCGTTTGAGTTAAGCATCTTTTGCTTTGCTTTAATGCACAATTTATATGTATTTATAGCTATAATCATGCAAGATGATTGTGTATTTAATAGGCAATGTCCCTTTAAGGACAACTTCACATAAGTATGAATGAATGCACAGAAAGATCTCCTTCACAGAGCTGGAGATATTGGAAAGAGGGTGGCTGATGCTGACGGTTTTCCTTAGCTTTTTTTTATTGACAGGGAGAACAATTTAACCAAACGCCAGACCATCATTTTGCCAGTCAAGTGTGATATGGGTTGGTCGAGAGAGACATACGCCTGTGTGATTTTGAGGAAGAATTGCTGAAATTGCAGTAGTTAGGTTTAAATCAGCTGTAGGTTCGTCATTAGAGAGCCCAGAGATCCTTTTATCCGGTGTTGGCAAAATAATGAATTCATAGATAAAATGCTCTTAACCCCAAAGGGGGTGTTACACATTAATATTGTTTGTATTGAGATTCTGTGAACAATACGCTTCTCCCTTGCAGAAAATAGTTTGACTCCCCATGGAATTGGTAGAGAAAAAAAGGATTTCAAAGCCTCCAAATTTTTTGTGCTGCACTTTATAGAATTTAAATGATTACAAATTGTCCTACATGTACTTCTGTGTGTTACAAATAAACTTAAAGTTTGTGTCACAGAAGTGCCGAAGTTTCATCATGTGTCTAGAAATCGCAGAGGTGGTGAAATTTTGCCATGTGCCTAGAAATCCCAGAGGTGCTAAAGTTTCGCCATGTGCATAGAAATTGGCTGTGCCACAAATGTGGATGCAATATGGAGAAATATGTAGATCCAACAATGAGAGTCCTCTTCTAAAAATGTTTCATTAATCCATGTTAAAAGCCATAATATCTATCCTACACCAATATAAATCACAAACCCGTTTCAAACAATCTTTAGATATTGCATAAAAGCTTTTCAACAGCTTTTGTATTAAGTCATATCCTGTGTGTTTGTAGAAGAGACCGGGATCATGAAAAAAACCACAGTAGGGTCTTATCCAATGGCCAGAGACAGTAAGTGGAAAAGGAGGTACTCACCTGATAAGGTTGTGTAGTACATAACAATTAAAAAACCCTCAAAAATGTTGGCTGTCTGTTGGCAAACCAACCAGTAAAGTGGCAAGTGGGGTACCACAGGGCTCTGTCATGGGCCTTGTATTGTTCAACATCTTTATCAATGATTTGGATGATGGAATTGAGGGTAAACTGAATAAATTTGCTGATGACACAAAGCTAGGAGAGATAGCTAATACTAGAGAAGAGAGAGACAGGATTCAAAAAGGTATAAATAAACTGGAGCAGTGGGCAGCAACTAACAGAATGGTTTTTAACAGGGGAAAGTATTACATCTGAGCAATAAAAATGACAAAAAGCATATACAGAATGGGAGGAATAGGGCTAAGTAACAGCACATGTGAAAAAAGACTTGGGTATACTAATAGATCACAAACTGAACATGAGTCAACAGTGTGATGCAGCAGCAAAAAAAGGCAAATGCAATTCTGGGTTGTATTAACAGAAATATACAGTCTAGATCACGTGAAGTCATTATTGCCCTCTACTCCTCTTCGGTCAGACCTCATCTGGAATGCTGTGTCCAGTTTTGGGCACCACATTTTAAAAAAAGACATAAAAAACTGGAGCAAGTTCAGAGAAGACTGACCAGAGCTGTGACCGGTCTGCAAACCTTGTCCTCTGAGGAACGGTTACAGGATTTGGGAATGTTTAGCTTGCAAAAAAGAAGACTGAGAGGAGACTTAATAGCTGTCTACAAATATCTTGAGGGCTGTCACATTGTAGAAGGTTCATCTTTATTCTCATTTGCACAAGGAAAGACTAGAAGCAATGGGATGAAACTGAATGGGAGGAGACACAAATTAGATATTAGAAAAAACTTTTTGACAGTTAGGGTGATCAATGAGTGGAACAGGCTGACACGAGAGGTGATGAGTTCTCCTTCATTGGAAGTCTTCAAACAGAGGCTGGACAGACATCTGTCTGGGATGATTTAGTGAATCCTGCTTTGAGCAGGGGGTTGGACCAGATGGCCCAGGAGGTCCCTTTCAAGTCTACCATTCTATTATTCTTTGATTCTAAGTGGATCCTCTGTGCTGCTGATGAAGATCCAAAGGAAGATTCCTGGAGACAGGATTAGTAGCAATGCTGTTTATTATCAACGCGTTTCAATGTCATCCGACTAATTCATCAGGAAAAAATCCCAAACTGTGGGTGCACATGGTCAAGTTAAAAAAGCATCATTAGTTACTTAATTCACAAATAAACATGCACAAATAGGAGTAGTGTAGTGGGGTTGGTGCAGTGTGACAGACATGCAGTGACCACAGGAAAGTTCAAAACAAAGTCTCTTTAATGTTTCAGCGTACTCACAAAACGGAAAGCAAATGGTATCCTCCGGATCGCAGCCGGGAAACAAGACAGTCTGTAACTGAGACCATTACCGTAGGCGACTGCACCGCCATATATGCAGAGGGGTGTTTAGGCCTTTTGGCTCCACTTGCCTCTGTGTTGCTTCACAAAGGCTGAAGCGTTGCAGAGCCTTTTGCTCTGCAAGGTTGCAAACCAAAACTGTCACACCCAACTCCCTACTTCTGTTTTTTTTACAAGGATATTGTGGCTGTAGGCCACCTGGAAGACCTGGCCAGGAAGGAAGCGTACCACCCCACTACCATCCTGTAGTCCGCTTAAAAAATAAAAACCCATGTCAGGTTTTCTTAAATCTGCCTTGGACAAATAGTTTTCCAAGACCAACACTTACTTTTATTTTGCATTGCAATCACAGCTATGCCTGTGACTGCAATACACTCACGCGGCCACAATATGCTTCTATGTGCATCCTGGGGGACACATAGTGACCCTCGCATATGACACCGGTCACTGCCTCACAGTAGATATATGAATAGATTGTAAATATTATTCACCTGTATTCATCATGGTATAGAGAATCTTGTTTCATATATTCATCTAAAGGTGAAATAGTTTTTGAAATATATATCCACCCCGACTCTAGGATGTGTCGTTTTTTTTCTGCTTTATCCTATGTGCCTCCTTATAATACTGATGAGGTCTAAAATGGGTTTCCTGGATATGGTTGTATACACAAGACTCCAGAAGCTGCCCTGCTACAAGCTGACGGGAGGTTTCTAGACATATTTCTCACTGATCAGTCTCTAAATATCTGTCTAAACTGCGGTACACGTTTCATCAAGAATGAGCACCGCTCTATAGGCCATGTCTGGCAGTGCGGCTCAGTCCCATTCACATGAAAGGAGCAGTGGCTTGTATTAGGCTTTTCCAGCCAAAAATGAGCATTGAAAAGGAAGTTATAGGCTAAGTGCACACTGTGCGGATCCTCCCACGGATTTTTCCACGCGGATTTTAAGAAATCCGCAGGTCAAATGACCTGCATTTTTCCTGCTGATTTCTTCCTTTTTTTTGCAGTTTTTCTACGGTTTTTGTGCGGTTTTCCACTGCGGTTTTCCCCCTGCGGAAGTGACATGCACTTCTTTTAAATCCGCAGCAAATCCGCACTGATTGTTCTGCACCATCTGCACAGCTTTTTTTTTTTTTCATTGATTTACATTGTACTGTAAATCACAGTGCGGATCTGCAGCGTTTCTGCTCGGAAAAATCCGCTGTGGATCCGCAGGAAATCTGCACCGTGTGCACATAGCCTTAAGGCACAAACGCTGCAGATCCGCACTGTGATTTACAGTACAATGTAAATCAATGAAAAAAAAAAAGCTGTGCAGATGGTGCAGAAAAATCAGTGCGGATTTGCTGCGGATTTAAAAGAAGTGCATGTCAATTCTTTTGTTTGGTTTTCCACCTGCTCCATTCTCCAAATGCGCAGGGGGAAAACCGCACAAAAACCGTTGTAAAACCGCAAAAAAAAGGAAGAAATCCACAGGAAAAATGCAGGTCATTTGACCTGTGGATTTCTTAAAATCTGTGTGGAAAAATCCGCGGGACGATCCGCACAGTGTGCACTAGGGTGACCGCAAAAAATCGATGTCGGAATTTTGTCCGTCTGGACCCCACAAAACGATTCCCCTTTCCAGATATTGAGAGAGCCAAAATTTGAGCTCGATCAAACGACGTTAACCCGTGCCGCTCGTCGCTCAAAGTTTGAAAAAATCCAAATTGAGGTATTTTAAGATTTAGGTATTTTGCATAGTCTGTTAGACTGTAAAGAATGTGACAACAACATTGCAGAAATAGCCCTGACCAAATTTTCGAACCATTTGTGGTATTTGAATGCAGAGTTGGTGGGATTATCGTTTTTTGATCCCACCATTACAGACAATGAAAAGTTGTTAATGGCTAATAAATTGCTCAGTAGCACAGATGAACCATCAGAGCACGCTAGGGTTGTAAATCCAAAAGTTAGGAAAGAAAAATTAACTCATGTAGGTTAGCGTGCTCTGATGGTTCATCTGTGCTACTGAGCAATTTATTAGCCATTAACAACTTTTCATTGTCTGTAATGGTGGGATCAAAAAACGATAATCCCACCAACTCTGCATTCAAATACCACAAATGGTTCGAAAATTTGGTCAGGGCTATTTCTGCAATGTTGTCACATTCTTTATAGTCTAACAGACTATGCAAAATACCTAAATCTTAAAATACCTCAATTTGGATTTTTTCAAACTTTGAGCGACGAGCGGCACGGGTTAACGTCGTTTGATCGAGCTGAAATTTTGGCTCTCTCAATATCTGGAAAGGGGAATCGTTTTGTGGGGTCCAGACGAACAAGATTCTGACATTTTTTCCCCCCCATATGAGATCCGGTCACCCTAGTGTGCACTTAGCGTAAAATGTACTAATATAGTTAGATTACAGCAGGAATCCCAATCTACATGGACAAAAAATGAGTTGTAATGAGCCAGCCTCCTTCACTCACGGATCTGATGACACACGAACACAACAGGTCTAGAAGTGAGGCGTCAGGATATCAGATTGAGCGGCTAGCTGACGAACAGGGGAACTGTCATAACTGAACTACATTTGTAAGTTATAGAACTTATTCTATAAATCTCATTTATGTATTTTAAGGCTGGACAAACCCTAAAGAATCATATACTAGAGGTAGGAGCAGACACATACAGAAGAGCAATATATGTGCCTTTTGCTGTCCTACATCTCATCATAATGCATCATTCCACCTGCTTAGGAGATAGAAGTGGCCTCTTTACCTCTTGGGTCCCTGTGAGGTTGCAGAGTTTGTCCGCCTCTGAATACAGGGCTGTCTTCTAATTACTTTGCACTAATAAACCATCTAATCGTACTACTAGCCGTCCACTGTGGAATAGACTGATGATCATGCTGATGTGACTCATGATTTCTGATATCCTTCTATTCCACAGAATGTCTTTATTTTCAGATGTAACGGACCTGTATTAACCACAGCCCTCAGTGAGGTTGGTGCATTCAGTAAAATTGGTTCGCTCAGTAAAGTTGCTGCTCTCAGTGAGGTTGGTAAGCATAGTAAAGATGGTGCACTCGGTGAGGTTGGTGCGCTCAGTGAGATTGACGTGCTCGGTGATGTTGGTGTGCTCATTGAGGTTGGTGCCTAAGTGAGGTCGTTTTGCTCAATGAGGTTGGTGAGCTCAACAAAGTTGGTGATCTCTGAGGTTGGTGTGCTCATTGAGATTTGTGAGCTCAGTAAAGTTGGTGCGCTCAGTAAGGTTGGTGCGCTCAGTAAGGTTGTTTTGCTCAGTAAGGTTGGTGTGCTCAGTGATGTTGTTGGGCTCAGTGATGGTGCCTTCAGTAACATTGGTGCGCTCAGTAAAGTTACTGCACTTAGTGAGGTAGGTGATCTCAGTAAAGTTGCTGCGCTCAGTAAGGTTGGTGCCCTCAATAAAGATGGTATGCTTGGTGAGGTTGTTGCCCTCAGACTGGTGCGCTCAGTGACGTTGGTGCGCTCAGTAAAGTTGCTGCGCTCAGTGAGGTTGGTGATCTTAGTAAAGTTGGTGCACTCAGTGAGATGGATGTGTTTAGTGATGTTGCTGCGCTCAGTGAGGTTGGTACGCTCAGTGAAGTTGGTGCGCTCGGTGAGGTTTGTGCGCTCAGTGAGGTTGGTGCGCTCAGTGAGGTTGGTGCGCTCAGTGAGGCTGGTGCCCTAAGTGAGGCTGGTGAGCTTAGTGAGGTTGGTGCGCTCAGTGAAATTGATGTCACCAGCATAAGATATCCCCCTACCCCCAAGCCGTGGATCACTGGGACACTCCGCCTGTCGTGTTCTACAGCAGTGATCTGCCATTTATATCACACCAAAATACGCCGCTATATTTAGTTGTGAAATTGGCCTTTTATGTTCCTGATGTTTACTGAGTCTGGGAGAAATTAATGTTGACAGCCGGAGGCAGCTCGGCTTAACTCCTTCAGTCCTGCAGCGTTGACTGCTATACACCTTTCCATAGGGGAAGTGAGCCTTCTGCCTTGTTACAGGGCGAAAGGTAGAGGGAAGGGCTAGAAGACACAATGAGCAGCCAATAACAGCACGCCGTACTGCTATTCTACCGCTCACATCAATCACTGTATTACCAGCACAGTGAATAATCCATGTAAAGATCAAGTGTAAACAACGAATCGGAAACTGCACAAAGTGACACCAGCTCCAAAGTGACATTATTTCAAAGCATTTTATACAATTCTCCCAGATTGCAGCCACTGAGGAACAATTTAATTCAACATGATACTGGGCAACATCTCCTTTAGGTACTGTAAGGGATTGTTCACATGGGATTTGTTTGCAGTGGATTTCTCTGTATATTACAATCGCAGAATAGTGCATGAGGCTTTATGAAATCTCATACACACAGTGGAGAAAGGCTGCAGTGCAAACTGGCTGCAGGATTAGACATCCATAGCGTGCCCATCTATGCTGCAGAAGACCACCGTGGGTTATCGGCGGGATATTCAAACTGGAACATGCACATACTGCCACAGCTACAGAAAACAAAACACACCCTAAATGGAGCAGAACATAAGAAGACTTCACATTAGAGGGCAACTTTATCTGCCATACAGTTCCATAGATGTGGAGTATTTTATTTAGTCAAAGAAAGAGAAAAATTCCAGCACTTGGTCTCCAGTATGAAAGTAAAAACATTAATGTTCATTAGCACTTTCAAACATAAAAGAATAAAAATGCACACATTAAAACAGGACACCCTGATGGGAATAACCCTGTCCTATGCTTTTCAAACCAACGTGTATATGCAGTTCTTGTTCATGGCCAGTCTAAGGATAAGTTCACACTGGGCGTTTTTGTGGCTTTTTTTTCTGCAGCAAAGCCTGATTTCTTGGCAGGAAAGAAGCTGAGGCAAAAACGCAGGTTTAGGTGCGTTTTTGTGTCTCTTTGTCCATGCTAATGTCCATGACTTTTCTGCAGAAACAAACGCTGCAAATAATGATACCTGAGTTTTTGCTGCGTTTTTTCAGCACCTATTCAAGCCAATGGGTGAACGCTGCAAAAACGCCTCATCTGCTTGCCATAGAAGTGATCAGACTGCACAAAATGAGTGTCCCATAATGAGACTAAGGCCGGGGTCACACTGGCTATTAAAACGGACGAATGCAATGCGATAAAAAATGGCATTGCTTTCGTCCCAATGTTATTCTATGGGGCAGCTCACATCATGCGATTTTTTATCGCATCCGATCGTCGGACCGAGACAATCGCAGCATGCTTCAATTGTCACCGATTTTCGGATCGGATTCGCCAATGCAAGTCTATGGATGCAATAAAAAATCGCATTGAAAACGCACCACACGTGTGACTTGTGATTAAATCGCAAGACTTTTCTAGGTCAACAGCAAAGAGCATCAGGCATTGGCATTGGATGTCAATTTGATGCTTAGATGCGAATAAAATCGGTTCCACGCCGGAAAATGGGATGACAGACGGATCCCTGGACAAGAATTCTTTGTGCGATTTCGTACCGTTAAAATGTGACCAATTTTTTATTCGCTGTGTGTGACTCCAGCCTTAGGGTGTGTGCACACGCTGCGGAATCCGCTGCGGATTAATCCGCACGGATTTTGCAAAAACCGCAGATAATCCGCAGGTCAAAAGACCTGCGGATTATCTGCGGTTTTGCCTGCGGTTTGGTCCTGCGGATTCACTATCTCCACAATGGTGGAGATAGGAACCCGCAGCGGTTTCCGCAGAAAGAATTGACATGCAATTCTTTCTGCGGATTCAAAACCGCAGCAAATCCGCGCGTTTTTTTCCGCAGCGTCGGCACAGCGTTTTTTTTTCCCCATTCAAATGAATGGTACTGTACACCGCAGCTAAAACTGCTGCGTGTCCGCAGCGGCCAAAACCGCTGCGGAAACGCAGCGGAATCCGCAGCGTGTGCACACAGCCTTAGTGTAAAAGATGCAATGAAGTAAAGAAAAAAAATTAAATACTTGTTAAAATATAAAAAATAAATAAAATCAATATTATATCAATAAACAAATATTTGAATGGAAAAAAATCTAAACAATAAAAGTACACATATTTGGTATCACCGCGTCCGTAACAACCCGACGTATAAAACTATCCCACTAGTTAAGCCCTTTAGTGAACCCCCCCAAAAAAACAAGGAAAAAAAACCATGCTTTATCATCATACTGCCGAACAAAAAGTGGAATAACACGCGCTCAAAAAGACGGATATAAATAAACATGGTACTGCTGAAAACGTCATCTTATTTTTTTATATAAAATAGTTTTTATTGCATAAAAGCACCAAAATATAAAAAAAATATAAATTTGGCATCGCTGTAATCGTACTGACCCGAAGAATAAAACGGCTTTATCAATTTTACCACACACAGAACGGTATAAACGCCCCCCCCCAAAGAAATTCATGAATTGCTGGTTTTTGTTCATTCTGCCTCCCAAAAATTGTAATTAAATGCGATAAAAAAAGTCATGTTCCCGAAAATGGTACCAATAAAAATGTCAACTCGTCCCACAAAAAACAGACCTCATATGACTCTGTGGGCTAAAATGTGGAAAAATTATAGCTCTCAAAATGTGATGATACAAAAACTATTTTTTGCAATAAAAAGCGTCTTTTAGTGTGTGACAGCTGCCAAATATAAAAACCCACCATAAATAGTAAATCAAACCCCCCTTTATCACCTCCTTAGTTAGTGAAAAATAATAAAATTAAAAAAATGTATTTATTTCCATTTTCCCATTAGGGTTAGGGCTAGGATTAGGGTTAGGGCTGAGATTAGGGTTAGGGGTGTGTTGGAGTTAGGGTTGGAGTTAGAATTGGGGGGTTTCCACTGTTTGGGCACATCAGGTGCTCTCCAAACGCAACATGGCGTCTGACCTCAATTCCAGCCATTTCTGCGTTGAAAAAGTCAAATGGTGCTCTTTCCCTTCCAAGCTCTGCCATGCGCCCAAAAAGTGTTTTCCCCCACATATGGGGTATCAGCCTACTCAGGACAAATTGCAAAACAACTTTTGGGGTCAAATTTCTCCTGTTACCCTTGGGAAAATAAAAAAATGGGGACTAAAAGATCATGTTTGTGGAAAAAATATGATTTTTTTATTTTCATGCCCAGGCGTTCTGTGAAGCACTGGGGGGGGGTTCAAAGTGCTCACCACGCATCTAGATAAGTTCCGCAGGGGGTCTAGTTTCCAAAATGGGGTCACTTGTGGGGGGTTTCCACTGTTTAGGTACATCAGGGGCTCTCCAAAGGCAACATGACACCCACAGCCCATTCCATCAAAGTCTGCATTCCAAAACGTCACTACTTCCCTTCCAAGCCCCGACGTGTGCACATACAGTAGTTTTCTCCCACATATGGGGTATCAGGGTACTCAGGACAAATTGGACAACGATATTTGGGGTGCATTTTCTCCTTTTACCCTTGGGAAAATAAAAAAATTGGGGACTAAAAGATCATGTTTGTGGAAAAATATGATTTTTTTATTTTCACGCCCGGGCGTTATAAACTTCTGTTAAGCCCTTGGGGGTTCAAAGTGCTCACCACACATAGATAATTTCCTTGGGGTGGTCTAGTTTCCAAAATGGTGTCATTTGTGGGGGGTTTCCACTGTTTAGGCACATCAGAGGCTTTCCAAGCGCGGCATGTCGTCCAATCCCAATTCCAGCCAAAAAAGTCAAATGGCGCTGCTTCCCTTCCGAGCTCTGCCATGCGCCCAAATAGTGGTTTACCCCCACATGTGGGGTATGAGCATACTCAGGACAAATTACACAATAACTATTAGGGTCCTGTTACCCTTGGGAAAATAAAAATTGAGGGTGAAAAGATCATTTTTGTGGAAAAAATTTGATTTTTTTAATTTTACGACTGTACGTTATAAACTTCTGTGAAGCCCTTGGGGGTTCAAAGTTCTCACCAAACATCTAGATAAGTTCTTTGGGGGGTCTAGTTTCCAAAGTGGTGTCATTTGTGGGGGTTTCCACTATTTTGGCACATCAGGGGCTTTCCAAACGCGACATGGTGTCCATTCTCAATTCCAGCCAAGAAAAGTCAAATGGCGCTGCTTCCCTTCCGAGCTCTGCCATACGCCGAAATAGTCGTTTACACCCACATATGGGGTATCAGCGTACTCAGGACAAATTGCACAATAACTTTTTGGGTCCTGTTACCCTTGGGAAAATAAAAATTGGAGGTGAAAAGATCATTTTTGTGGAAAAAATATGATTTTTTAATTGTACGGCTGTACGCTTAAAATTCTGTGAAGCCCTTGTGGGTTGAAAGTTCTCACCACATATCTAGATAAGTTCCTTGGGGGGTCTAGTTTCCAAAATGGGGTCACTTGTGGGGGGTTTCCACTGTTTAGGCACATCAGGGGCTCTCCAAACGTGACATGGCGTCCGATCTGAATTCCAGCCAATTTTGAATTGAAAAAGTCAAAACGGCGCTCCTTCTCTTCTGAGCTTTGCCATGCGCCGAAACAGTGGTTCCCCCCCACATATCAGGTATCAGCGTACTCAGGAGAAATTGCACAATAACTTTTGCAGTCCAATTTCTCCTGTTACCCTTGGTAAAATAAAAAAAATTGGACCTGAAGTAATTTTTTTGTGAAAAAAAGTTAAATGTTCATTTTTTTTAAACATTCAAACAATTCCTGTGAAGCACCTGAAGGGTTAATAAACTTCTTGAATGTGGTTTTGAGTACCTTGAAGGGTGCAGTTTTTAGAATGGTGTCACATTTGGGTATTTTCTATGATATAGACCCCTCAAAGTGACTTCAAATGTGATGTGGTCCGTAAAAATAAAATGGTGTTGCAAAAATGAGAAATCGCTGGTCAACTTTTAACCCTTATAACTTCCTAACAAAAAAAAATTTTGGTTCCAAAATTGTGCTGATGTAAAGTAAACATTTGTGAAATGTTACTTATTAAGTTTTTTGTGTGCCATATCTCTGTGATTTAAGGGCACAAAAATTCAAAGTTGGAAAATTGTGAAATTTTCAAAATGTTCGCCAAATTTCCGTTTTTTTTCACAAATAAATGCAAGTTATTTGAATAAAATTTTTCCACTAACATGAAGTACAATATGTCACGAGAAAACAATGTCAGAATCGGTGGGATCCATGGAAGCGTTTCAGAGTTATTACCTCATAAAGGGACAGTGGTCAGAATTGTAAAAATTGGCCCGGTCATGAACATGCAAACCAGCCTTGGGGGTAAAGGGGTTAATGATACGCCATTTGACGGCAACAGTTAAGGATAGTTAAACCATCTTTTTAACGGCACTGAGGTTTAAGGTTATAGCGCCCCCCCCAGCGTTGGAATTTCTCCGGGACTGAGATCCCAGAGAACATGATTCGGGTTGGATTTTACTGACCCCGATGTTGTGATTGCCGTTATTAACGGTATAACGGCGACCGCAAAAAAAAGTCTGATTTTCCATTTAATTTCTCTCTCCTCTGATGTGATCGCAAGTCAGAGGAGAAATAGGGTCCCCCGATCACCCCCCTCCCGATACCTCAGTTGTCCCTGCAGGCCCCACTGAAGTCCCCTGGGCCACCAGCTTCTTCCGGGGGAAAATGGTGGGTGCATGCGCAGTTCACCCGCCGAGATCTGCCGGTCGGCACCCAGCAACAATAGGAGATTTTTTCCTATTGGTTCATTTTTAATCACTGCGATAGACCCTTCCCAGTGATCAAAATAAAAAAAATAGTAAATCAAAACCCTCTTTATCACCCACTTAGATAGGGAAAAATAATATAAAAAATGTATTTATTTCCATTTTTCCATTAGGGTTAGAGTTTGCCTAAAATTAGGATTAGAGTTGGAGCTAAAGTTAAAGTTAGGGTTGGGGCTAAAGTTAGGGTTAGGGTTGGGATTGAGTTGGGGTTAGGGTTTGGATTAGGGTTAGAGGTGGGATTACGGTTAGGGTTGGGGCTAAAGTTAGGGTTAGGGTTGGGATTGAATTGGGGTTAGGGTTTGAATTGGGGTTTGGGTTGGGATTAGAGTTAGGGGTGGAATTAGGGTTAGGAGTGTGTTAGGGTTACGGTTAGGGCTGGGATTAGGGTTAGGGGTTTGTTGGGGTTAGGGTTGGAGTCAGAATTGGGGGGTTTCTACTGTTTAGGCACATCAGGAGCTCTCCAAACGCAGCATGGCATCCGATCTCAATTCCAGCAAATTCTGCATTGAAAATGTCAAGCGGTGCTCCTTCCCTTCCGAGCTCTTATGTGCACCCAAACAGTGATTTACTCCCACAAATAGGGTATCGGCATACTCAGGACAAATTGGACAACTTCTTGGGTCCAATTTCTCCTGTTACCCTTGTGAAAATAAAAAATTGGGACGAAAAGATAATTTTTGTGAAATTTTTTATTTTTACGGGTCTACGTTATAAACTTCTGGGAAGTACTTTGGGGTTCAAAGTCCGCACCATACATCTAGATAAGTTCCTTAGGGGGTCTAGTTTCCAAAATGGTGACACTTGTGGGGGGGTATTCACTGTTTAGGCACATCAGGGGCTCTCCAAACGTGACATGGCGTCTGATCTCAATTCCAGCCAATTTTGGTTTGAAAAAGTCAAACGACGCTCCCTCCCTTCCGAGCTCTGCCATGTGCCCAAACAGTAGTTCCCCCCACATATGAGGTGTCAGTGCACTCAGGACTAATTGTACAACAACCTTTGGGGTCCAATTTCTCCTGTTACCCTTGGGAAAATAAAAAATTGGGGACTAAAAGATCATGTTTGTGGAAAAAGTATGATTTTTTATTTCCACACCTGGGCGTTATAAACTTTAGTGAAACACCTGGGGGTTCAAAGTTCTTCCCTCACATCTTTATAAATTCCTTGGGGGGTCTAGTTTCCAAAATGGGGTCACATGTGGGGGGGTTTCGACTGTTTAGGCAGTTCAGGGGCTCTCCAAACGCGATATGGCGTCCAATCTCAATTCCAGCCAATTTTGCATTGAAAAGTGAAATGGCTCTCCTTCCCTTCCGAGCTCTGTCATGCACCCAAACAGTGGTTTTCCTGCATATATGGGGTATCTGCGTGCTTAGGACAAATTGTACAACAACTTTTGGGGTCCAATTTCCCCTGTTATCCTTGGTAAAATAAAAAAATTTGGATCTGAAGTAAATTGTTTGTGAAAAAAAGTTAAATGTTCATTTTTTTAAAACATTTTCAAAAATCCCTGTGAAGCACCTGAAGGGTTAATAAACTTCTTGAATGTGGTTTTGAGTACCTTCAGGGGTGCAGTTTTTAGAATGGTGTCACTTTTGGGTATTTTCTATCATATGGACCCTTCAAAGTGACTTCAAATGTGATGTGGTCCCCAAAAAAATGGTGTTGTAAAAATGAGGAATCGCTGGTCAACTTTTAACCCTTATAACTTCCTAACAACAACAAAAAATTTGGTTCCAAAATTGTGCTTATGTAAAGTAAACATGTAGAAAATGTTAATTATTAAGTATTTTGTGTGACATATATCTGTCATTTTAGGGTATGAAAATTCAAAGTCAAAAAATTGCGAAATTTTCAACATTTTCGCCAAAATTCAATTTTTTTCACTTTTTCACAAATAAACACAAGTCATATCAAAGAAATTTTACCACTATCATGAAGTACATGTGCCAAGAAAACTGTCAGAATCACCGGGATCCATGGAAGCGATCCAGAGTTATTACCTCATAAAGGGACAGAATTGTAAAAATTGGCCCGGTCATTAACATGCAAACCACCCTTGGGGTTAAAGGGATTAAAAGCATTTTCAATCCATTTTGGCACTGGGGCACTTAGACAGCACATCAGTACCAATCCTTGTAATGTCAGGAGGTTTGTACATGACCATTAAAAGTCCAGTTTAATTTCAGTTTTTCCCATCAGTATGTCTGTTTTTATCATCAGGGTGTCATCCGTGTGTCAGTCTTTACCATCAGTGTGTCACCCTTGTGTCCGTCTTTACCATCAGTGTGTCACCCTTGTGTCCGTCTTTACCATCAGGGTGTCATCCGTGTGTCAGTCTTTACCATCAGTGTGTCACCCTTGTGTCCGTCTTTACCATCAGTGTGTCACCCTTGTGTCCGTCATTACCACCAGTGTGTCATCTGTATGTCTGTTTTTTACCATAAGTGTTGTGTTGTAGCCGTGAAAATAAACAACACGGACGTCTGAATGAGGCCTTATGGTGTGACAATTATATAGAAAGTGTTTATAGACTAGGACTGTGCACAAGAATCCGTTTTCTGAGCACTATCCAGCAGGTTCTGTTTCTTTATAGCGACATGGATTGGCCACATGCTGGTCATGTCACTGCACTAGGAAAAACCCTGCTCTGTCTCCTGTATCCATTATGGAAGTGAGCTGTGGTGTGAATCTACATTGCTGGCTCCACTCCTGTTAGGCCTGTTTCACACTTCCGTTTTTGTGTCCGCCAAACGGATCCGTTTCCGTTTTTTTGACGGAAACTGATGCAAACGGATCCGTTTTTAAAAAAAACGGATCCGTTTTTTTGACGGATCCGCGGTAACCACTAATGGAAGTCTATGGGACAAAAAAACGGATCCTGCAAAAAAATGGCGGATCCGTTTTTTTACGGAAACCAACGGATTTTGACGGATTTGAAAAAACGGAAGTGTGAAACAGGCCTTAGGCGAGCCCAGGACATTCTGTCTCCTTGTGCATACACATGAGTACTCGGCAGCGCAGACCGCCACCAGTCCGTGACGCTACTTAGAAGCAGAATCTGTTTTGCTGCATGTTTAGAAATCTGATGAATGTTCACACTGCTGCACTGTGATCATCTATCCATAAAATTTAAGGTACACGTTAAGGGGTGATTTGTTTGAAAGGTAGTATTCTGAATCAGATGGGTAATATTTTTGAGGTTTTCAGTGTAACGATTCCACAGATGGCGGAATCGAACAAGAGGTATCCGTTGTTTTAACAGATAGCACTGATCCTCATGTTATTCTTTGGAGCCGTGCACATGTCCTATTTTTTACCTTGCACTGACTGGTCTAAGGAAAAAAAATTGCAGCATGGTCAAGTTGCATCCAATTATCAGATCACACTTGTCTTTTCATGTCTATGGGTCCGTGGAAAAAAATCAGATCTGATATTTTCACAGACTGCCATAAGGAAGAAGATGGAGATTTTTTTTCCACATCCAAGAAAATCTGATCACCCTCTGATCAACATTAATCATGGATTAGGATTATCCGCCCAAATTTCTCGGATGAGAGACAGACAATAGCGTTGTCTAGCCAGCTTACTGCAGCAGCAGCTACAGGGAGAAAATTAACTTATAGTTTCTCCCTACAGCTGCTAGCTTCCAGTTTTCGGGGTGCTTCAGGGAGCTATTACAGCCACCGCTAACGGTTATCACTCCCCGACACATTGATTGACAGCCTGCTGTGCAGTGTGTGTGCGCAGAATGCATGTGCAGAGCAGGCTGTCAATCAATGTGTCAGAGTATGATTACTGCACTCTCACTTTATAGTGATTGCTACCTGTTACAGCCCCTCTGAAGTTAGCGGCTGCAGGGAGGAGATAACTCAGTTTTCTCTCTGAAGCCCCTACTTCAATAAGCTGGCTAGTTACCTGTAAATTATCCCTATATCTGCTGATAAATCGCTTTTCTGGACATGACAGGTTTCCTTTAATACCATCCTGGCCTCGCTTTTCTATTATTTCTTGGGGGTGCCCACAAAAGGAGAGGTCCTGACACACATTTAATCCTTTCAGCTATTTGCTAAACAGACAAATAGGTAAAAATCTGCAGATAAATGCAATTATCACCACCAAGGTCTGTGCTACAAGATGGGCAGAATAGAGGTGTCACGTCCCATTACTGCACTGACACCTGACGTACCGGGTGACCCTCACTCAGGTCAGGTGCCCCCCTCCTTCCACTGCTTCACTTGTCAAATCCAATCAGCAACAACAAAGCACGGGACGAAAGAACACAGCTGTACCGCGCTGACAGCAACACGGAGGGCCTTCAGCCAGAAACATGGAATGTAAGCCTTTCTGTCTAGCCAATACAACATTAGCCAATATTCTCTCCCGGGCGTTAATACCGGGCAGCAGGTAGATTTGGTTAAGATTTATGGAAAAATACAATAAGAAGCTATGGTGGATACAAATATACATGTTCTCTTTGGAGAAGAAAATGTTTCAATCCCGAACAAATATTTGGAGCACTTCCACCAGTCACTGCTGGATCTGGACCACAGAGCTTCTTGTTATTCCTTGTTCTCGTGTCCTTGTCACAGAGTCCATCATAAATGGGAGAAAATAATGAAACATGCTTCCCCATCTTCTCCTGTAAGTGATGGACACCAAAGCGGAAAACCAAAGACCTCGTTTTTCATCCTATAATTCAGATTAAAAGCACGGAGAAGTGTATCCGACATCCTATTTAACTGCTGCAGACAAAAAAAAAGCTAGTGAATTTCGGTGTGTGCTGCAGAAAAAAAAAAGAAACCGCAAGACGCGGGAACAAGCTATTTCATGTTGCAGATTCTGCGCGGATAAACCACGTCATTGAATGATAAAGATATTAATCTGCAGCAAAAATCAGCCCTGGATTTTTGGCACACATTGTCTCGTTAAATGCACAGCGGATTCAATTCTAACGTGCGCATACCCTTGCAGGAAAATGGACCTCAATTGCTTTTATGATATGGGTTCATGTATCCAGCTTGTTTTCTGTTGTGCTGGTAGTGAGTGGTAGGGAGCCATTTATAAATCTTTAAATATGACTTAAAAATACACGGGAACATTTTAGGGTTTTACTTTCATCCTCTCAGTTCATCCATTTCTTTTAACCATTTTACAAATCTCAATTTTTGATACATTGTTAAACATTTCTGAGTTATTGATGGGGATGATCATCTCTCCGTGAGAGTGATGAGTAGTTATGAGGACCTGTCGCTCCAGAGGACCTGTCGTGACCTAAGTTTTGCAGAATGGGCACTGTATAAGGGTAGGTTCACACCACCAATTTATCCACATCCTGGAAAAACAGACCATTTATTCTGACCAGAATTTGATCAAAGTAGCGTAAATTTTTGTCATACGTGACGAGAAACAATAAAGTTTCTCCACCTTTTCCTTTTTGTCAGTCCATCAAAGTCAGAGCACACTCAGATGTCAACCAAGTTTTGTCCGATTTTTTTCACGAACCCTTAAGGTACTGTCACACTTAGCGATGCACCAGCGATCCCGACCAGCGATATGACGCGGTCAGAATCGCTGGTGCATCGTTAAATGGTCGCTAGTGAGCTGCCACACAGGCAGATCTCACCAGCGACATCGCTGGGGTCGGGGGTCGCTACTTACCTGTCAGACGCGGCGATCCTGACGTCCTCCCGCCCGCGTCCACGTGTTGCTCGTCGTCACAGCAGGAAGCCCAGCAGGAAGCTGACGACGAGAAACGGCCCAGGACGTTCTCACGCGATCAGCGATAACCAGCGGGGGAGCCAGTCGGTGGTAAGTATCACACATAGCGATATCGCTAGCAATATCGCTGCTACGTCACAAAACCAGTGACGATACAGCGATATTGCTAGCGATATCGCTTAGTATGACAGGTCCTTAAGACTTGCATTGCCAATTGCGATCTGAATCTTAAGATCAAAATTGGACCTGTCTCCGATTTTCTTTTTGCAGACCACCCTGCCCCAAGATAAAATTTGACATCTGCGCAGTCCCATAGAATATTATGGTCACAAGCACTATTTGTGAAAAACAGCAGTCATACTAGAAATTTGGTCATGTGCACAAGCCCTAATGGCTCAATCACACATCAACTTTTTATGTACAAGTGCGATCCGTGTTTTTCACAGATAGCAGTCCTACTTGTGATAGTATATAGGGCTGTTTACATGTCATCGATATTTTACTGACCAAGTGGTCCGTGCAAAAGTACCAAGACATGTCCGCTATTGATCTGAGTGTCAGATCAAACTTGGCAATGAAAGTCTATAGATCTGTGAAAAAAATCTGACAGCACTTGGATGCCATCCGTATGTGGTCCATTTTTCACTGACTGATAGTTAGGAAAAGGTGAAGAAACTCCTATCAAACTTGGATGAAAATTTGATGAAACGCAATCCCTTTTTCTCATACAAAAAAACTGTGAATGAGGCCTAATGCTTAGTTTTCCCACTGTAGACTCTAAAGTGAAATTAAAGCCACTCATTGATCACGTTATGATCAACTAATTGTCAAAGAACCATCTAACAGTTAGGGATTGTCCAAAAGGTGCAATCGTGCAATCCAATTAATGATGGTGTGTTGGTATTCGATATGAACTAGTCATAGTGTACCAAAGGCCACACTTTCAGGTTAGTCACTCATTACATAATACAGGGAGAAGATACAGATTAGATATTGGAAAAAAACTTTTTGACAGTGAGGGTGATCAATAAGTGGAACAGGCTGCCACGAGAGGTGGTGAGTTCTCCTTCAATGGAAGTCTTCAAACATCGGTTGGACTGAGATGGTTTAGTGACTCCTGCATTGAGCAGGGGGTTGGACACGATGATCCTGGAGGTCCCTTCCAACTCTATCATTCTATGAAAGTAGTTTAGTACATTTTCCAGAAATCAGGCACTTTCAGTAAATATTTGGCTCTCCTTAGACTTTCTTACAGTTCTAGCCATTTTTAGGATTGTGTGTCAGGTGTTTTTGGCTGTGAGATGGTTAACATGACTAGCACCATGGTTTCCTAAGGAGTCCCAGCAGTGGCCCCTTTGCACTTGTTCTCCCGTTAGATGCCTCGAAAGCTCAGCATGTTAGAACAAGCGTTCCCATTACAGAGGCCAGGGTAGGGAGCGACGGGTGGTGCCTCTGATCGCTAGACATCGAAACACGAGAGGTGCAGGGAGGCTTCAAAGCTACAGAACTCCGGCCTTTGATGAATTTTTGATGGGAGAGTTGGGGATGCTGAGCAGCCTCTTCGTCTCTCAGGCTGGAGTAATTGATTAGGAGAAGGTGTGCTCAGGAAAATCCATAACCTGGTGCACGTCTGACACTTTACATGTTAAGAGACAGAAACATATAGTGTTCTGGGAAGTTAACCCTAAATCATTGCTCTGCAAATATTGGGTTATATTCCTAATTGCTGAGACCTCATCCCCCGTGTGCATCTTTTTCTTGCAAACTTGTAACTCTATACTGTGTACCGTAATTCATAAATAAAAAGAAAAGGAGTTGTTCAGAGTGTTTGGATCACAAGAAGTTTTTCAAGTAATGTATATCAATTTGTCCGAGGTTAAATGTTCTTATAAGTTCTAGTTGGCTTCTTGGATGTGTTTTAGTTGACCTTTCTTGAGATTTGCATCTTTCCACACTGCACTTCGTCTACTATGCTCTCCTATCTAAGGACTGCATGGGATAGAAGAAACATATAGTTTCTATGAATTGATTTATAGTTTTCATTAAAAAAAAAACACATTCTAAATGCTTCCCGGGCTCAGTGATAGCCTGATTTCCCTGCCTAGAAATGGTGATTGACAGTTTTCACTGTATACAGACTCATCCAGAAGGAGCTGTCAGTCACCTTGCATGTAGGGTTAAGCAGAACTCATAACAGACCTGACAGAACCACTTCAAAGGAGTTATCCACTAGTTTGAGGTGTGGCACATTAGGTGACCACTGCAGCAGATTGACTTAATCTGAGCCGGACGAGGGCGCTTTGTGTCGGCTAAGACTATGTTCACATCACTTTATAGTCACACGTTAGTGGTTCTGTTGAGGCATCCTTCAGAACCCTGAAAAACAGGATTAATGTTCATCTGCTGACTGGGCCATCAACTTTAATAAAGCAGGAGGAGTAACTTCGTTCTTTGCCTGACCACATTTTCCACAGTGTCTCTCTTTTTCAGGTGGACAAAAAAATGTGGTACACTGCATTTTTGTGCCAACCTGATGAAGGCAGACACCTTCAAAAATGAGGTCAAACAGAATACAAAGTCTGTTTCGTTAACATCAATGCCTGAATACCATTTTTCAAGACTTCAAATGGATGCCCCAGCAGAAACACTGGAGTGTTGCTAAAACATAATGTGAACGCGGTCTTATTCTGAATGCTGATTGGCTGCAGCGGCCACATGATGCCCTCTGCCAGAAAGCAAAACTTGGAGATTGGTGTGGAACATAGTGAGGTGAGCACTATAAAGGGGCAACGGATGTCCGATAGGTGAGAATATTTTCTTTATTTCTTTTTTTATTACCATTTTTACACCCTTCTTGATTACTGCAAAAGTCAAAAGGGTTGTCCACTACATTGAGAGAGTTTGTTCAAGTTTATTAAAGGGGCTGTCCACTACTTGGCGAGTTTGTCCGCCCATCTCTATTCAGAATGCATATTTCTGAGGCTTTGTAGACACTAACTATGGATGAGTTTACAGGTATAGAAAGTTATGTTCATATATTAGATGTACTCTTTACTATGTTTGTTTCTTTCCACAGTTTACAAGCCCTGAGAAAAGAGAAATCCAGGGATGCTGCCCGTTCTCGACGTGGAAAGGAAAATTTTGAGTTTTACGAGCTTGCCAAACTGCTTCCACTACCTGCAGCCATCACCAGTCAACTGGATAAGGCCTCCATCATTCGATTGACCATCAGCTACCTAAAGATGAGAGATTTTGCCAACCAGGGAGATCCGCCATGGAACCTACGCATGGAAGGCCCACCTCCCAACACCTCTGTCAAAGGTGCATTTCTATTAAAGTTCTAGAATTTGTAACTGTAGGGGAATTAAAAAAAAAAAAAAATCATAAGTCAACTTTGTAGACGTTGGCATCAAAAGGGTTGTCCATGATAATGATGGTATGATATGATGATAAAGGGTTGTCTATGATAATGATGACATATCCTTAGGGTTGATCATCTGTATCGAAGTAGTGGGGATCTGCTTCCGGATACCCCCATGATCAGTAGTGACTGGATGTAACCAGAACAGCACGGCTCTGCTCACTGTGTTATTCCTGGGTACTGCTGGTCAATTCCTTTCAAAGTGATTGTGATTTGATCTGCAGTACAGAGAATGTCTGCTACATAGTGTACAGAGCTGCCGCCATACATTGTATGCATCCGGCCACCACTGGAGCTGATACAGCTGATCTGGAGGGGCCAGTTGTCAAACCCCCACCGAGATCTGCCAGTGTTGCACTATCCTGAGAATAGGTCATCGGTATCACAGTTCTGGACAACTTCCTAAAATGTTTATGTTGATGACCATCTAAAAAGCCATGACTGTCATGGATCACTCTCTGGATCACTCACTCACTCAATGGATCAATTACTGTCATATGGAAATCGGAAAGATATATATCTTTGTACCGTGTTAGCCAGTAGATAGAAAAATATTCAGGATTGAGAGTCCTCAGTAGTTGATACCTTTTAATGGCTAACTGAAAAGATGGTAACACATTGCAAGCTTTCGAGACTACTCAGTCTCTTCATCAGGCTAGACTAATACAAAATCTGAAGTCACATATTTATGCACAATACAGCCTAGAAAAAATGCAATAGATAAGACAAGTGACGTGAAGCAGAACTATCAATATGGGAGAGGGAGAAACATAAATATAAACATTGGACCAGTTCATAGATAAGGAGTCCGGAGGTTTTATGGTCCTCTGATTGGGGTCTAGTTCTGTGTTGTGATGCCCCCACAAGGTTTTAAAAGGAAATTCCTTAATTGATGTAAAAAGACATAAATCCATGCGACACATTCATTCCAGCCCTGAGAGTGTCAAAGGTCGTCATAAATTTGTACTCCCAAACTCGTCTCTCTCTCTGAGAATTGAAGTTACCTTTCAATACCAGTAATTTCATATCCACGTTGCTGTGATCAGGGATACAGAAATGTTTTGCCACAGGTAGATCCATTCTTTTTTCTCTTATTGTGTGACGATGAGCATTCATCCTTGTTCTAAGCTTTTGCCCTGTCTCCCCCACATACAGACCCCCAGTTGGACATTTAGTACAAATAATTAAGTACACCACATTAGATGTAATGCAGGTGAAATATGTGACTTCAGATTTTGTATTAGTCTAGCCTGATGAAGAGACCTGAGTAGTCTGGAAAGCTTGCAATGTGTTACCATCTTTTCAGTTAGCCATTAAAAGGTATCAACTACTGAGGACTCTCAATCCTGAATATTTTTCTGTCATATGGAAAGTAACACATACACTGTATAAATGCTTTTACTGCGACACAGATTTATAAGTTTACATCCTAAAAAGACGTTATTAAAGTGGAACTTTGATCTTGAACTAGATGAGAAAGTCATCTAAAAGTGAGGCCGAGAGTCATGCCAGTTATAGTTTTTTTTCTATTTCCATACAGCAGTTTGACACTCATTATGTGTTATTGTTTTTATGTGCTTCTTGCCAATGTTTGGTTCTTAGTTCTAATTGCTACAGTGTAAGTATAATTTTGATCCCGATCATTTACATGAAGTCACAACTTGGGCTCGAAGCATATATTCTCATAAAAATGACAAGTTCAGTGCACTTTATAGAATTTAAAACAAACTAGCAAAATAGAAAAATATATATATTTTCTTTATTTGATACAAGTCTGTTTATTGGGCTTATCTAATACTGATGTTATAAAGCAGACCAGTGGCCTGAGGGCCGTATGCGACCCTTCAGCTGTTTCTGCCTGGCCCACAGATAGGGACAGCCAAGAAGCTGGAAACAGTGGTGGATCACACCACTCGGCTGTCCCTCTGCCCAGTGTCTCAATTAAAAGATGCAGATACCTGTGAAGAAAATGGTAGAACAAGGACCCGTCGGTTCCCTCTTCCATCATCCAGCCTGTGCAACTGAGTCTTAGCATAGCAGGAGCAATCTA
Source organism: Dendrobates tinctorius (assembly GCF_039654945.1). Classification (NCBI taxonomy): domain Eukaryota; kingdom Metazoa; phylum Chordata; class Amphibia; order Anura; family Dendrobatidae; genus Dendrobates; species Dendrobates tinctorius. The sequence goes on from NW_027361725.1 coordinate 26,099,204, forward strand.
ATGATGGCTAGCCTCAGTCCACACATTGCACAGACCGGAGAACAGCATTGAGGAAACTGGGTTAGTTGAGTAGTTTGTTTTTCTTTTTTTCATTGTCATTCAGTAGTTGTGGGAAACTGTGCCAGGGCCATCATGTTTGTGTATAACAGTTCTGGTAGTAGTTCACCTGCTGGTTTATTGTAGACAGCATAAACTTTAGCAGGGTTCAGCAAAATAACCAGAGCCTTTTCTGGCATAAAAGTAAAACAAAGATAAAGTCCATCAAAGTCCTTTTCCTGCAGGCAACGTACACAGTGTCCTTAGCTCATATGGGAGCCAGATGAGAGTTTCACCACTCCCCAATCCAGCCACACACTGACTCTTATGGCCAGGTATTTAACACCCATGTGATAGTGACATGACCTTGACCTTACACAAGTCTTTGCAGGACTCTGAATGTGAAGATATGGTGGACCTCCGCCCACCTGCTCTATGAAGGTCCTTTAAAACCAGCCCATAACATACGTTCCTATTAACCCTCTCAGCATGCTGGAGGCAAAAACACTCTGGTTTTATATCACTGCACAGTGCACAGTGACACGTATCGTTCTTCACATACTATACCAGTGACTGTCACAGTATGGAGGCCAACATAGTGTGTTGGAAATTGTGAGGGTATCATGTGTTTGGGGAGATGTGGAGACAACATACTGTGTGTTGGCTGTAGTGAGGTCCATTATACTGTGTTTTGGCGGTTGTGGAAGCAAACATACTGTGTGTGTATGTGTGCATGGAGGGTGGGGCTATGGGGTCCATTATAATGTATGTGAAGAAGTGTAGAGGCCATCATATTGTGTAGAGAACTGTGGGAGCAATCATGCTGTGTGGGTGTATCATACTGTATGAGGATGACTGGGGGCATCATACCGTGTGGAGACGATTGGGGCTTTTTACTGTGTGATGAGTTTTGGGGACCTCATATTTGTATGGGAGGGATGTGGGGGCATCATCTTTTGTGAAGAACAGTGGTGATGTCATATTTTGTTGGGGCTGTAAGTGCTTCATGCTTTGTGTGGGGACGTCATGCTTACATTGGGGTCTGTAAGGGCATCGTACTTGTTTGAGGTATTGTGGGGACATCATACTGTGTGTTGGGAGGCTGTGGGGGCACCATGTTTTGTTAAGAACTGTGATGGCATCATACTATATACTTGATACTGTGTGTGGGGATGTCTTAATTGTATGGGGGCTGAGGAGACATCCTAGTTTTGTGCGGATTTGTGGGGGCATCATACTCTCTTTTGGGAGGCTGTGGGGCATCATCTTTTGAGAGGAACCGTGGTAACATCATACTATGTGGGGGCTGTAGGGGCTTCATACCGTTTTTGTTAACGCCATGCTTTTATGGGGGTCTGTAAGGGCAATGTACTAGTGTGAGGTGCTGTGGGGACATCATACTGTGTGTTGGGAGGCTGTGGATACATTATCTTTTGTGAGGAACTGTTGTAATATCATACTATGTGGGGGCTGTAGGGGGTTCATACTGTGTGTGGGGATGTCATGCTTGTATGGGGTTCTGTAAGGCATCATAATTGTGTGAGGTGCTGTGGGGACATCATACTGTGTGCTGGGTACTATAGGGGCATCATACTGTGTGCTGGGTACTACAGGGGCATCATACTGTGGGTACTATAGGGGCATCATACTGTGTATTGGGTACTATAGGGGCATCATACTGTGTGTTGGGTACTATAGGGGCATCATACTGTGTGTTGGGTACTATAGGGGCATCATACTGTGTGTTGGGTACTATAGGGGCATCATACTGTGTGTTGGGTACTATAGGGGCATCATATTGTGTGTTGGGTTCTATAGGGGCATCATACTGTGTGGGGGGAGCCGACGATCAAGGAATAAGGGCTTAATAACAGGAGCAGTATGAGTCTAAACTTTACAAATAGCAGTATATTGTATGGCTTTAATTAGTTGCTACGAGTAAGAATACATGTTACAGTCAGGCTTACTTTAACATGTAATAGCAGTAGCAGCGAACTATCATCCTGAATTCTACTGAATGTTGAGTAATAAAATTGATGTAAAATAAGAATATAAGCAGAACTATGTTCAGGATGTTGGTTTGGCCCCTGCAGCAGTCTGGTGTCTGGCATTGGAGAATTGCTCCTGCTCATGTTATACAGGATATCAGAGCGGTGTAATGCATATTGTCGCGTCCCTATATCCTGGCCATGACCCATTGGATTGTCATGAATGGACACCTTACAGAAAGCATCATACACTTCTGTGTGATTGTAAGTGCTGGGATCTTTTCCCAAGAACCTTTCTTCATACTCCGGGCCGTAATCTCAGAAGTGTTCAGAGTCTGGAAGGCCGCTGTCACAGCGCCAGTGTCTTTCCGTTCTTCGCTCCATATTAGATGACATTAAACGGTTCTTTGCTGTCGGGGTATGCACAATAAAAATGCATAGAGCTGTCAGCAATCATTCATTTAATCAGGCTGCGCAATGAGGTAAACAAAGATGGCAGATTAATGAGTCCGCCGTGCTTATTGACTGACAGCGCTGCAAACATAAGCTGTCTGCTTTAACCCCTACATAGCCAGTTCACAATTTATATATCATATAGGATCCCACAGTTCTTTGCAATTTTTTCTCATACCAAATTCAAGTAATATTTAGGTATTCAATGTTACATGTACGTATTTGATGCTGTTTAGCTCTACCGTCTGATTTGTTGTAATAATTTTACTAAAAAGTGATCTTAGGCTGTGTGCACACGATGCAGATTTGCAGCGTTTCCGCAGCGGATTTTACCGCGCAGAAACGTTGCATATCCGCATTGTGATGTACAGTACCTTTAAAATGAATGGAAAAAAAAAACGCTGTGCAGACGCTGCGGATTTTTCCGCGCGGTTTTCCCGCGGTACAAAATCCGCAGCATGTTACTTCTTTTGTGCGGTTTTCTATCTCCCCTGTCTCCAAATCCGCAGGGGGAAAACCGCAATGGAAAACCGCACAAAAACCGCATGAAAACCGCGTGAAAAATGGAAGAAATCCGCAGGAAAAATGCAGGTCATTTGACCTGCGGTTTTCTTCCATTCTGCACGGAAAAATCCGCAGGGCTCAAAACTCCGTCTGCACTCAGCCTAAAAGTGCAAGAAGATACAGCATTAATCTAGTTTTAGCTTATAACATCCTCCTAAAATATAAAAATCTAAGTTAAAGAGGTCTTTTTGAGTTTTTACCACCCCAAAACAGCGCCAGCGTCTGTGTACATGGCCAAGTCTGGTACTGCAGCTTAGACACGTGATACAGGTATTTTATACAAGGTCCTGTTGCGTGAGGGAGTTGAAAACCTGCCCCTTACACAAGTACAGTTAATAGATGACGGACACCGGTCCATCAACTTCAACTTATAATCATAAAGTATAGATCCAGCGGCAGACAGGAGCCCCTCAACAGCTGCCTGCCTATTACAGCTGAAAAATATGGCAACCAGAAGATCTGTGGATGAATCACCAGCACCCATAAGATCACCAGAATGGGTAATATTACATCTCTCGGGAAAAACATCCAGACCCCTCTAAAGTTCCTTTACCAAATCAACCCCTACGACATTGATGTGACAATTTCATAGGCTCACCGCTCTTACAGTAAATAATCCCGGTCTATGATGATTGAATCTTTTTTTCTCTAGACTTAGAGGATGACCAGTTTTCATGGTTACAGGAAAGGTTATTAAAAGAAGGATTAAAGAGATGAATAGACAGAGCTCTGTAATGTCCATTCATCTGTGTGTACATAGTAATTAGGTTCCCCTAATAATTAGGATAGGAGCCTGGCAGCGGCTCACTCTCCCCTCCCTATAAAAAATACATGTTTGACCGAGCGTGCATGTGTATGCGGTATGGGGTAAGGAGGGATAGCTGTTGGCCAAATTCTCGTGCGGCTGACACCTATCTAAAGTCTATGGGCTTCTCTGGGTGGTGATACACATTAGTCAAAATGTGATGATAAAATGTAACAACCAATGACACGTAATCAATCAAGGGTTTAGGAACTGGAAAGAAGAGGAAAAGTGCTCATAGGGTAAAACGGTAAGTAAAAGTGTGTGAGGGAGACCAGTGTGAGAGGACGCTACGTCTTCCGTGGAGTTTTGCTCACCATTAGGTGTTTTCTTCAAGCTTTGGTATAGCTGCTACTGCTGGCTCTCAGCTCTAGGTGCCCACGGTAGTTAATCCAGTGGAGTTAACGGTCACCAGCTGAGGAATAATAGCCATGTTGTGATTTTCTATCTGAAGGTTCATCAAAGTGTTTCGGTCGTTGGATCAACCAATTTTGTCAGAACAGTTAAAATATCTCAACCAATGGATGGCGGGCTATCGCTTTTAGAAAGAAGTCGTCCGATAGTTGCTAGTCTAATAGAACAGTCAACATACTCATATGAATCGTTTTCTGGGGGGCTATTCATTCCCCAGCTGTCCGGCCATCCACCTACTTACTTCTGTGTAATACTCCGGCTAATATCTTTGGTTTTGCTGTAGTTTCTTGTACCTTGTAAAACAGGTCCACCTTTTTTAGCTAGGCATTTCATCTACAGTGGAGGAAAGAAGTATTTGATCCCTTGCTGATTTTGTAAGTTTGCCCACTGAAAAAGGCATGAACAGTCAATAATTTTAAGGGTAGTTTACATTTAACATTGAAAGATAGAATATCAAAAATAAAATCCAGAAAACACATTGTACAAATTACATAACTTTATTTGCATTTTGCAGTGAGAAATAAGTATTTGATCCCTCTGGCAAGCAAGACTTAATACTTGGTGGCAAAACCCTTGTTGGCAAGCACAGCAGTCAAACGCTTTTTGTAATTGTTGATGAGGTTTGCGTACATGTCAGGGGGAATTTTTGTCCACTCCTCTTTGCAGATCATCTCTAAATCATAAAGATATTGAGGCTGTCGCTTGGCAACTCAGAGCTTCAACTCCCTCCATAAGTTTTCTTTGGGATTAAGAACTGGAGACTGGCTAGGCCACCCATTGACCTTAATGGGCAACTTTTGCGCTACTCCTTTGTTGCTTTGGCTGTATGTTTTGGGTCATTGTCTTGCTGGAAGACCCAGCCATGACCCATTTTTAATATACTGGCGGAGGGAAGGAGATTGTCACTCAGGATTTTACAGTACATGGCTCCATCCAGTCTCCCATTGATGCGGTGAGGTAGTCCTGTGTCCTTAGCAGAGAAACACGCCCAAAACATGTTTCCACCTCCATGCTTGACAGTGGGGATGGTGTTCTTTGGGTCATAGGCAGCATTTCTTTTCCTCCAAACATGGTGAGTTGAGTTAATACCAAATACCTCAATTTTTGTCTCATCTGACCACAGCACCTTCTTCCAATCATTCATAGAATCATCCAGGAGTCCATTGGCAAACTTCAGACGGGCCCGCACATGTGGAGGTGGACCTTGCGGGTACTGCAGGATTTTAAACCTTTACGGCGTAATGGGTTACCAATGGTTTTCTTAGTTACTGTGGTCCCAGCTGCCTTGAGATCATTAACAAGTCCCCCCCCCCCGTGTAGTTTTAAACTGATCTCTCACCTTCCTCATGATCAAGGATATCCCACGAGGTGAGATTTTATACCAGATCGATGTCGATCGAGTTATTTTGTATTTCTTCCATTTTCTTACTATTGCACCACCCGTTGTCTCCTTCCCACCCAGAGTCTTACTTATGGTTTTGTAGCCCATTCCAGCTATGTGGAGTTGTATGATGTTGTCCCTGACATCCTTATACAGCTCTTTTGGTCTTCCCCATGTTGTACAGGTTAAAGTCTGACTGGTTGAGTCTGTAGACTGGAGTCTTTTATAAAGGTGACTATGTAAGACAGCTGTCGAGTTGATTAGGAGCGTCTAACTGGTCTGTAGGAGCCAGAATTCTTAATGGTTGGTAGGGGATCTAATAATTATTTCTCACTGCAAAATGAAAATAAAGTTATATAATTTGTACAATGTGATTTTCTGGATTTTATTTTTGATAGTCTATCTCTCAATGTTAAAATTAACCTACCCTTAAAATTATAGACTGTTCATGCCTTTTTCAGTGGGCAAACTTACAAAATCAGCAAAGAATCAAATAATTATTTGACCCCCTGTATTTTGCTTTCGATGGGCAGTTGTCTGACCAGTCAGACTTGGTCCTGCTCTGCCCTTATCTTCATTGAGGTTGGCTGACACAAGGTGAGGTCTTAATACTAGAGGCAGGATGGGACAGTCCACATTGGGTGCATCTTGTTGCGGAGGGATGGATTTTATGCTTTTTTGATCAAGGTAGTGTTAGCTAAGTGCCCTATGTTATTTGCATGTACTGTCTATTCTGTTATTTCTAAATACTGTTTTTCGGTGATTACGGTACTTTGTATCTTCGTTCATACTGCACCCACACACACAAATGATACACCATTTGAAAGGTAAACTTGCTCACTTCAGCAAGAAAATAGTCAAACAAACCACACATCCACGATTTGATCACAAAATACAGTTTACACATTAATTTTCAATAAACTTGTAGTAAGGAAAAATGACTTGCAGGTGGCACCACACTACCCCAAAACACACTACCACAAAGCTGCTTACAGACATCACAAACAAATCCAAACATTTGCCTTGGGGGCTTTCCAGCTTGCTGAACTGCTTGCCCAGCCTACTTCAGCCAAATTGGAGGATTGAACACTTCAATGCAGGTGAGTCACATATGCAAACACATTTGTAAACATGCACTGCCTGTTGAATTGCACATTTGTTCAATTCATACTCCACCCACACAAACAAATGATACACCATTTGAAAGGTCAAATGACCTGCAGGTGGCACCACACTACCCCAAAGCACACTACCACAAAGCTGCTTACAGACATGACAAACAAATCCAGTCATTTGCCTTGGGGTCTTTCCAGCTTGCCCAAGTGCTTTCGCAGCCTATTTCAGACACATTGGAGGATTGCACACTTCGCTGCAGGTGAGTCACATATGCAGACACATTTGTAAATATGCACTGCTTTTTCGGTGATTGCTTCGCCCCAGACACCCACAAATGGTGAGTCACATATGCAAACACATTTGTAAACATGCGCTGCTTTTTCGCTGATTACTTCGCCCCACACACACAAATGATGCACCATTTGAAAGGTAAACATGCCCCCTTCAGCAAGAAAAGAGCCAAACAAACCACACATTCACGATTTTATCCCTAAATACAGTTTAAACATTCATTTTCATAAACCTGCAGAAAGACAATGACCTGCAGGTGGCACCTCAACCGGAAGACATTTTTTGGCCTCTCCTTATCAAACAATTTATTGTATTACCAATCTACATATATAAATACCTGTCTGTGTTCATCAGCTCATGAAATACATTTACATTTGACCAGTTTGCTTTTTCTGAAATTGCCTGCGCCCCCCACGACCAATGTGCGAAAATTTTGCATGGGCCAAGCTAGTTACCATTTATTTGTTTACTTACTATAGGGTAAACCAAAAAAAGTTAACTGGGGTACAAGTTGGTATGTATGCAAAGTAGGAGCATGTTCACACTAGCCATCAGACAGACGGAACCCAAGACAGAAATAAAATAAACAAATACCCAATAGAACGTGTTAGTAAAATTTGGTACTTAGCAAACACTGTTTTTGATTTAAAAAAAAAGGTAGAAAACAATCCCAGCAGCATCAGGGTGTACCCAAATTTGGGATGGTCCTAAAACCTTACCCTGCGTCATATTCACTGGCGGACACAGACAGAAAAGGGTCCCTGTGTAAGAACAATACATGGGCCCTTTGCAGCCCAATATCTAATAAAAATACAAAATTGCACCTGCTTTGGAGGTATAAGTGAGCCGCCCTCACCTGTTGGGGAGCACCGATGCAGGTTGCACCAATGATATGTCCGCCCCTGGTCATAATATAGGGTGTTTTTCTCTTGGCTTGTTTCTGTATAAAGTGCAAGGCCACTTGTTGGTCCGGTACTCCCTTCATCAGTCTCCTTTTCATGATTAGTTGTTGACAATTCTTCAGATCCACATGTCAATGTCGGCCACATTCCAGGACACTTAGTGGAGAGAATGCTTTTGGGGAGCACATACCCATCTCTTAGTCCTGATACAAACTCCCAAGCAGTAATACTATTCTATCAGAATGGAGCGTGAACGTGAGAAATGTACCAAGGATTCAGCCCAGTACAATATCTTTCTGCATTTGTTTCACAGCCCGAGGCGAATCATTTCTTTTTGTTTCAGGGGTTAACTGGAACAGGCAAAATTTGGCATCATATCTCACCCAACAAAGACTGTTGCTGTTCGTTATCTCCCTGTTTCTTTTATTTATTTTTTTGCTTTCTAATCGTAGAGCAATTTCCACAGCTGTGGGCAAGAGACATTGCATTCCCGGGCCGGGCTGTAAGAAAAATTGAATGACAGCGAGCAAAACAGCAGTAATTATAAAACTAATTACTAAACGCTCATGATGCCCGCAGGCTTGTGCATAACTAAAATTAGAAAAAGAAATTGCTTTTGGCTGAGGAGGAGGAGGAGAGCTGTTTTGGTCGCTGCTCCCATAACGCATCCGTTTTCAAATCAGGGCGGTGTGTTTAGCAGCATGGGTTCAAATCCCTCCATAATGACAAATAATATTTCTCATGCAGAATTGCAGAATGTGAGAGCAGATAAGGACCTTACCTTACAGTTTGCCGTGCTCTGCCCCTTTCCCTTCCTGCTTTAAAAAACATTGTGGATATAAGGCTTTGGCGCTTGCACATGTCTATCTTTCTCAGGTCCCTGACTCGCTGTCATGCCGCTTCTTACTGTTCACTGTCTGCCACCTTTTAATTTTTCCATTGCGCCTATGTAAAATTACCATACATTTCTGGTAGCTGACACTAATACCGTGACGCACGTGCTATACAGACCTGATGACCGATGCTCAATGTACACGTGCATTATTATGGCAGGGTTGTAGACTTATGGTAAACTGCTTGCATAGGGAATGACCGGTCCTGAACCATGTATATGCTATTAATTGCATGACAATAATCAGCAGGGAAATGAAATGGTATTGGCCATATATATGTATGTAAAGCGCTGTGGACTTAATGGCGCTATATAAATTAGTAAAATAAATAAATGAATATATGCTGTTTCAAAATGTCTGGAAAGGCATGTAAAAACCCCCCACAGATCCTTCATTTTTAATGAGTATTTCACTAATGTGCTTAGAGTAAATACATTCCCTTTAAAGGGTACCTCCGGTTTTACATCAAGATCTGACAGTAGGTGACCAATGCTGAGTACATACAGTACAGACCAAAAGTTTGAACACACCTCATTCAAAGAGTTTTCTTTATTATCATGACTATGAAAATTGTAGATTTACTCTGAAGGCATCAAAACTATGAATTAACACATGTGGAATTATATAATTAACAAAAAAGTGTGAAACAACTGAAAATATGTCTTATATTCTAGGTTCTTCAAAGTAGCCACCTTTTGCTTCGATTACTGCTTTGCACACTCTTGGCATTCTCTTGATGAGCTTCAAGAGGTAGTCACCGGAAATGGTCTTACAACAGTCTTGAAGGAGTTCCCAGAGATGCATAGCACTTGTTGGCCCTTTTGCCTTCACTCTGCCGTCCAGCTCACCCCAAACCATCTCGATTGGGTTCAGGTCTGGTGACTGTGGAGGCCAGGTCATCTGGCGTAGCACCCCATCACTCTCCTTCTTGGTCAACTAGCCCTTACACAGCCTGGAGGTGTGTTTGGGGTCATTGTCCTGTTGAAAAATAAATGATGGTCCAACTAAACTCAAACCGGATGTAATAGCATGCCGCTGCAAGATGCTGTGGTAGCTATGCTGGTTCAGTATGCCTTCAATTTTGAATAAATCCCCAACAGTGTCACCAGCAAAGAAACCCCAAACCATCACACCTCCTCCTCCATGCTTCACGGTGGGAACCAGGCATGTAGAGTCCATCCGTTCACCTTTTCTGCGTCGCACAAAGACACGGTGGTTGGAACCAAAGATCTGAAATTTGAACTCATCAGACCAAAGCACAGATTTCCACTGGTGTAATGTCCACTCCTTGTGTTCTTTAGCCCAAACAAGTCTCTTCTGCTTGTTGCCTGTCCTTAGCAGTGGTTTCCTAGCAGCTATTTTACCATGAAGGCCTGCTGCACAAAGTCTCCTCTTAACAGTTTTTGTAGAGATGTGTTTGCTACTAGAACCCTGTGTGGCATTGACCTGGTCTCTAATCTGAGCTGCTGTTAACCTGCGATTTCTGAGGCTGGTGACTCGGATGAACTTATCCTCCGCAGCAGAGGTGACTCTTGGTCTTCCTTTCCTGGGGCGGTCCTCATTTGAGCCAGTTTCTTTGTAGCGCTTGATGGTTTTTGCCACTACACTTGGGGACACTTTCAAAGTTTTCCCAATTTTTTGGACTGACTGACCTTCATTTCTTAAAGTAATTATGGCCACTCCTTTTTCTTTACTTAGCTGCTTTTTTCTTGCCATACTACAAATTCTAACAGTCTATTCAGTAGGACTATAAGCTGTGTATCCACCAGACTTCTGCACAACACAACTGATGGTCCCAACCCCATTTATAAGGCAAGAAATCCCACTTATTAAACCTGACAGGGCACACCTGTGAAGTGAAAACCATTTCCGGTGACTACCTCTTGAAGCTGATCAAGAGAATGTCAAGAGTGTGCAAAGCAGAAATCAAAGCAAAAGATGGCTACTTCGAAGAACCTAGAATATAAGACATACAGTATTTTCAGTTTCACACTTTTTTGTTAATTATATAATTCCACGTGTTAATTCATAGTTTTGATGCCTTCAGAGTGAATCCACAATTTTCATAGTCATGAAAATAAAGAAAACTCTTTGAATGAGAAGGTGTGTCCAAACTTTTGGTCTGTACTGTATACCTGATGCCCACTTTCTGGAGTATTATTTTGATTATTCTTGTGCCCCTTTTCTATCATCTGAGTGGGGAACCGCGCTTCTCTGTGCATAGGCAGTCTGAGACACTTAGCACTAATCCTAGAAGACCTTGGAACAATATGTTACAGGTAATAGGCACTAGATTCTGTGATGGATGTTACCATATATACTCGTCACAAAAAAACTGGGAAAACTTATTGACTCGTGTATAAGCCGAGGGTTTTGCTGCACAAGGGTTAATGGTGGTCTAAGAAGATGCTCCATAGATAAACCCCCCCATATGCTGCTGCACAAGGGTTAATGCTGCCCCATAAGATGCTCCATAAATACCCCAATATGCTGCTGCACAAGGGTTAATGCTGCCCCATAAGATGCTCCATAAATACCCCCCATATACTGCTGCACAAGGGTTAATGCTGCCCCATAAGATGTTCCATAAATACCCCCCATATATTGCTGCACAAGGGTTAATGCTGCCCCATAAGATGCTCCATAAATACCCCCTATATGCTGCTGCACAAGGGTTAATGCTGCCCCATAAGATGCTCCATAAATACCCCTTATTTCCTGCTGCTGCAATTAAAAAAAAATGACACACTCACCTCTCCATCGCTACGGGCCAGGTACCGGTGTCCTGAGCCCACGGAACTGGCGATATTTACCGGTCCCTGTTCCATCGCAGTCCACCGCTATGTCTCCCATTTCTCTGCAGTGACATTCAGCAGAGGGCACGATGACGTAGTGCGCGCCCTCTGCTGAACGTCACTGCAGAGACCTGGGAGACACAGCGGTGGACGGCGATGGAACGGGGTTACGTGAATATTGCTCTGCCCCCCATCATACTCACCCCCTCCTGGCACGTTTCTGCAGCCTCTGCTTCTCCCTCGGTCATTTTCTTCCTGCGTTCAGCGGTCACGTGGTACCACTCATTAAACTCATGACAAGGGTTAATGCTGGCCCAAGAAAATGCTCCATAAATACCCCCCATATATTGCTGCACAAGGGTTAATGCTGCCCCATAAGATGCTCCATAAATACCTCCCATATGCTGCTGCACAAGGGTTAATGCTGCCCCATAAGATGCTCCATAAATACCCCCATATATTGCTGCTGCACAAGGGTTAATGTTGGCCCAAGAAGATGGCCCATAAATACCCAACATATATTGCTGCACAAGGGTTAATGCTGCCCCGTATGATGCTCCATAAATACCTCCCATATGCTGCTGTACAAGGGTTAATGCTGCCCTATAAGATGCTCCATAAATACCCCCCATATATTGCTGCTGCACAAGGGTTAATGCTGCCCATAAGATGCTCCATAAATACCCCCCATATATTGCTGCTGCACAAGGGTTAATGCTGGCCCAAGAAGATGTTCCATAAATACGTCCCATATGCTGCTGCACAAGAGTTAATGCTGCCCGTTAGATGCTCCATAAATCCCCCCCATATGCTGCTGCACAATGGTTAATGCTGCCCTGTTAGATGCTCCATAAATATCCCCCATAATATGCTGCTGCACAAGGGTTAATCCGAAAGACCTTAATGACTATAGACCTGTAGCATTGACATCATACCTGATGAAGGTACTAGAGAGATTGGTTCTCACACGTCTCCGTCCTCTAGTGAGCTCGGATATGGACCCTCTCCAGTTTGCCTACAAGCCGGGCATTGGTGTGCATGATGCCATTATCCACCTTCTAGATAGGACTCTCACCTGGAGAAACCTGGGAACACTGTGAGAATAATGTTCTTCGATTTCTCTAGTGCTTTTAATACCATACAGCCAGGTCTACAGAGAGACAAGCTGGGCCTTGTTGGTGTGGACCTCCAACTCTCCACCTGGATCCTTAACTACCTCACGAACCGACCTCAGTTTGTAAAGGTTCGGGACAGTGTGTCAGACACGGTGATCTGCAATACAGGGGCACCTCAAGGTACAGTTCTTGCCCCTTTTCTCTTCACACTGTACACTGCAGATTTTAAGTGCAACTCATCTAGCTGCTACTTGCAGAAGTATTCTGATGACTCTGCAATAGTAGGCCTCATCACAGGAGGAGATGAAAGAGAGTACAGAGATACTAACCAAGCTTTTGTGGAGTGGTATCAGAGGAACCACCTTAGGATTAATTCCGGGAAGACCAAGGAATTGGTGGTGGACTTTCGCAAGGGAAAAAATCCACCAGTAGTGGTGAACATTCAGGGAAATGACATTGAGATAGCTGACACCTATAAGTATCTTGGTGTGATCCTCAATAATAAGCTTGACTGGGCCCATCACTTGGATGCAGTGTACAGGAAGGGCCACAGTAGGCTTTATCTGCTCAGAAGGCTGAGAGCCTTCGGAGTTAGGGGGCACTCCTTGCATCCTTCTTCAACTCTGTTGTGGCATCAGTCATCTTCTTTGGTGTGGCGTGCTGGGGTAGTGGCATATCAACCAGGGACAGGAATAGGCTGGACAAACTGATTAGAAGGGCCAGGTCTGTCCTGGGATGCCCCCTTGATCCAGTTCAGGAAGTAGGCGACTGGAGGATACTGGCCAAGGTGAGCTACATGGTGCAGAATGATTCCCATCCCATGCATGAGACCGTGACAAAGATGTGCAGTATTGTCAGTGACAGGCTACTTCATCCTAAATGTGAGAGGGAGCGCTATCGAAAGTCCTTCCTTCCTGCTGCAGTTAGGCTGTATAACCAGCACTGTCCAAAACGGAGAACGACCCAAACAGTGAACTGATACATCCAAAGTCGTGATAGTCGGGTTATATCTTTTTTTTTTCGTATATGTACCTACCTACTGTCAATGTAATGCCTTTATGCATCTGTATCTGTACTTGTTCTTGCCTTGCTGCTGTAATGCTCTGAATTTTCCCATGGTGGGACGATTAAAGGATTATCTTATCTTAATGCTGCCCCATAAGATGCTCCCTAAATACCCCCCATATATTGCTGCTGCACAAGGGTTAATGCTGGCCCAAGAAGATGCTCCATAAATACCCCCATATGCTGCTGCACAAGGGTTAATGCTGCCCCCTAAGATGCTCCATAAATACCCCCCATATGCTGCTGCACAAGGGATAATGCTGCTCAAGAAGATGCTCCATAAATACCCCTCATATATTGCTGCACAAGGGTTAATGCTGCCCCATAAGATGCTCCATAAATACCCCCTATATGCTGCTGCACAAGGGTTAATGCTGCCCCATAAGATGCTCCATAAATACCCCTTATTTGCTGCTGCCGCTGCTGCTGCAATTAAAAAAAAAATGACATACTCACCTCTCCATCGCTGCGGGTCAGGTACCGGTGTCCTGAGCCCACGGAACTGGCGATATTTACCGGTCCCTGTTCCATCGCCGTCCACCGCTGTGTCTCCCAGGTCTCTGCAGTGACGTTCAGCAGAGGGCGCGCACTACGTCATCGCGTCCTCTGACCTGAACGTCACAGCAGGAGGACCTGGAGACACAGCGGTGCCCGGCGATGGAACGGGGATAGGTGAATATTGCTCAGCCCCCCGTCATACTCGCCCCCTCCTGGCTTGTTTCTGCATCCTCTGCTTCTCCATCGGTCATTTTCTTCCTGCGTTCAGCGGTCACGTGGTACCACTCATTAAACTCATGAATTTGCGCATATTCATGAGTTTAATGAGCGGTACCACGTGACCGCTGAACGCAGGAAGAAGATGACCTACGGAGAAGCAGGGGCTGCAGAAACGTACCAGGAGGGTGAGTATGGTCTCTGATACCCCGGCTCCCCCTCCCCCGCCGACCCCCGGTATATGACTCGCGTATAAGCCAAGAGGGTGACATTCAGCCCAAAAAAATGGGCTGAAAATCTCGGCTTATACGCGAGAATGTATGGTAGTCTGATTTCTGTATGTGGAGTCAGGAAGGATTTTTTTCCCCCTTAGGCTCTGTGCCCACGATCAGTTTGTAATGCAGCAAAAACTCAGCTCCTTAGGGTCTGTGCACACGTTTGGTGCAGAAATTTCTGCACAGTTTCTGCATCTTTTGGCTGGAAAAACACAATATAAAATAGGTGCATTTCTGCCACGCTTTTGATGCGTTTTTCGTACAGATTTTTCTCCGCTCAAAGAATCTGGAATAAAAACTCTGAAAGAAGTGACATTCTGCAGATCTGAATCTGCACCAAATCTGCGAGTCACAAATAAGCAACATGTGCACAAGACTTCAGGATTCTCAGTCACTTTGCTGGCATCAGGATTTGTGACAAATCTGAAGCAAATGCTGCAAAAATGCGACAGCTCTGCAATGTGTGCATAGACCCTTACAGTTCCAGCAAAGTGGATGGGATTAATAGAAATCTCCTGCCCTCGTTGCTTCCTTTTTTTACTCCGTGTAAACTGACCTGTGGTGCAAGTTTCAAATCTCTCTTGCCGGTACGTTGAGTTTTCTGTACAGATTTTCCCCTTAGGCCTCATACTCACTGGCGATAAAATCGGACGATTGCAATCTGATTTTAAATCGGATTGCACTCTGACCAATGTTAGTGAATGGGTGACATCTCACTTGCGATTATTTTCTCATCCAAAATCGGTCTGAGAAAAAAAATCGCAGCACGCTGTGATTTGCAGCGATTTTCGCCAATACAAGTCAATGGGTGCGATTAAAAAAACGGACCATCCGTTTTCCATCCGTTTTAAACAGATGCATTACCATTCTGTGGCATAGAACACTGTAAATGGTCCTGTAAAAGACTGTAGAAAAAGAGTTCCTGGGAAAAAAAAACGGATTGCAAACGGATGTAAAACGGATGGAAAGATTCAAAATCGCATAGAAATCGCATGACACTGGCATAGCACTCCACCCTTTCTTACAGTCCAGAAATTGGACCGTTTTTTTAATCGCCAATGGGTATGAGGCCTAAGACTTAGCATTAGATTCAGGTAAAAATGCACATGCACTTATAGTGAGTTTCTGTAGCAGAAAGGCATCAAACTCTCATATAATCATGTGTCATATTAGTCTTACTACAATGTACAAATTTAGGAGGAGAAAGTACAGAGATCTGTATAATAACGGGCCTGTGACGGGGACAAGGGGGCATCCTCTACGTCTGGAGGAAAGAAGGTTTAAGCATACTCACAAACGCGGATTCTTTACTGTAAGAGCAGTGAGACTATGGAGCTCTCTGCCATATGATGTGGTAATGAGTGATTCACTAGTAAAATTTAAGAAGGGTCTGTATGCCTTTCTTGAAAAGTATAATGTTACAGGTTATGGGCACTAGATTCTGTGATGGGAGGTTGATCCAGAGAACTAGTCTGATCACCATACATGAGTCGGGCAGACGATTTCCCCCTAATATGGAGCTATTAGTGTCTGCCCCGTGAGGTTTTTGCCTTCCTCTTGATCAACATGTTAGGTTATAGGTTGAGCTCGATGGACTTGTAATGAAACTAGACTGACCGCCAACGCCACGTGTGTCTTATAGCTGAGGATTTGGGCCATTGTGAAAAGAGGATTATGATTGTATTCAGGCCAGCGTTGGCCCGGGTCGGCTGTTCTTTTAAAAATCCATGTTGTAGCATAAGCAGCAGAAAAGTCTGTGGTCTGAACAGAGCTATAAACCAAGGACGACAAGCAATGCTAGCAATTGCTGTGTACAGTGACTGGCAGAGCAGATTATTTGCTGGAAATAGATCCTTTCACTTATAAACCTTTTATTTGTTTCCTTCGTTCGTTCTATTTATTCTTTTTATCCGGTGTTTCTGCAATCCTCCTCCACGTCGCACTGTACTATGCGGAGGCTTAGAGATCAGCCTCGGGTCGTTCTGCGGTCTCCTGGCGTTTCTCCACATCTCTCTTCCCTTTAATTAATCTGTTCCTACAGCTTTATAACAACTTATTACAAATATCTGTGCATTAGATTTGAGCGGCGTATTAAAGTGACAGTAGCGCTCTGCAGATGATGGGGAACAGTCAGCGGTGGGTTGTAATCTGTTCTCCTGATTAGTACACATGCGTCTTGGCTACTAATCTGGTGCGCTCCAGCTCTTGTTCTATGGATACAGAGCTGCTGTGCACATAATATACAGCACTCACAACTATATATTCCAATACAACACAGAACAGATCAGAAGTTGATAGACCTTTTTTCCATTTCTTTAAAAAAAAAAAAAAAAAACTCATTTAGAAATGAATGGGATAAAACTTCAAACACATTCACCAATGATATCCTTGGACTTCCAGACAACTTGACTGCACTTGATACACCTTGTTATCATGTGGCTAGAACAAGACAATCCGCAAATCACTTTGTTTAAAAATAATGTTGTCTTCCACCTCACTCTGAATAATGATTTAAAAGAAGTGTCCAGGATCAATGTCTGATTGGTGGCACCCCCGCCGATCAGCCGTTCCCAATGTCAGCCAGAACTACTCAGTAGGAAGGGTAGCACAGCTCCATCAACTGTATAGTGGCCGCGGTCAGGTACTGCACATCTGCCTCTTATTCAAATCAAAAGGGGGTGGATGTGCGGTAGCCAGCCACGGCCACGATTCCTTCGATGGAGCTGTGCAGCTCCGTAAGGCTGGGGTCACACTTGCGAGTGCAATACGAGAAACTCGCTTCAATACCTGGCACTGCCGGCGGCGGTTTGGACCGTAGCGTTCAACTGCATAGAAACACATGCAGCCGCACACACCAGTCCCGAGTGGCGGGTATTAAGGCGAGAGACTCACACGGGTTTCTTGCATTGCACTCGCAAGTGTGACCCCGGCCTAAGTCAGCAGTTCCATCCACCGCTGACATTGGGAACAGCTGATCGGTGGGAGTGTCAAACGTCGCACCCCTGATCACACATTGATGACCTATGTCAAGCATAGTGTATTTCTGCTTGTATATGAGTACTACACCTAAATCTACAGTATATGTCCAATTGTTCTGTTATAATGGACGGGGAGCACATAAAAAGTGTCCATATCACACTTTACATTTTTCAATTCCATTTAGAATTTTTAGCATTATTCCGCGAAGATGTTGAGGACAGTCGTGCAGTGCATTGTACAGAAAAAATTTAGTATCGCACATGTTGGACTTCACACGGATTTTGGCTGATATTCTGTGCCCAAATCAGTTCAGCAGTAGAAAAACCGATTTCAAAGATCCACTATAGAAAAAGGTAGAATGCTCAATGTTACTGTGATTCCATGTGAGAAAGTGAGGGATTAGCCCTTTTAATTGACTGTGGGGGCTAGTCCTTGTTCAGATCTATCTGTGTCAAACCTGCAGAACATCCACAGCAAATCTGCGGGAGAAATTGGAATGTTATTCTCGCATTTCTGTCCTGGGAATACACAACGCTTGAGCATAACCTAACATGATGGATATAGAAATTAATGACTGCCCATTTGGAAATATGGAAATAATTTTCTTGCTAAATATGACCTTTCCTTGAAACAAGCAAAAGATTATGTTCTGATGGGTTTACACAGTGATGGTCCACATTCCTATGCTCAGAGAACGATCCTTAATGCTATCATACCGCACACAAAGCACATGCGATAATCAGCAGCTCATCATCTGTTTACACGGGCAGCTCATCATCTGTTTACACGGGCAGCTCATCATCTATTTACACGGGCAGCTCATCATCTGTTTACACGGGCAGCTCATCATCTATTTACACGGGCAGCTCATCATCTGTTTACACGGGCAGCTCATCATCTGTTTACATGGGCAGCTCATCATCGATTTACACGGGCAGCTAATCTATTTACATTAGATGCCCATCATCTATTTACACAGGACAACTCATCATCTGTTTACATGGTCAGCTCATCATCTGTTTACATGGGACAGCTCATCTATTTACATGGGACAGCTCATCATCTGTTTACACTGTGAGCTCATCATCTGTTTACACGGGCAGCTCATATGTTTACACTGGCAGCTCATCATCTGTTTACACAGGCAACTCATCATCTGTTTACACGGGGCATTTCATCATCTGTTTACACGGTGTCGCTCATCATCTGTTTACATGGGAGCTCACCGTCTCTTTACACTGGCAGCTCATCATCTGTTTACACAGGCAGCTCATCATCAGTTTACATGGGAGCTCAATGTCTGTTTACACTGGGCATGTGCTGTGGATAATGGTGAATTTTAGCAGTTTGTTCATATGTTGGATTATTGCCAGCCTGGGTAGAAGGGCTGATAGTCATGGATGAGTATTTTCAGGATCGCGTGTGCCCTGATTATTGGCCTTCCAAAGTTGCGTTTTAGTGTCCGCAGCCAATCACTATTCACATTTTTAAGTCTTAAAATACACTGAAAAGCTGTAATCTGAATTTTTCGTTCCTGCACCTTCATAATTATGACCGACAGACTGATCACCTGAGCGAAATTGTGAGGGACGGTAATTATGTGGAAACATGACCCTCGCCAGCAGAACTATGTGCTTAGTCTCTGGAGCCTGGAGCGATTGAAATTCTTGACCTGTTTAATTGAAATATTAACAAATCAATGCTTTTATTCCATGAAGGGCTATTGTATTGGCTTGTAATGCGCCTGTAGTAAACATCTGCAGCCGCCTTTTCATTTCCATCATAATTTTAATGAGTGTTTCTCCATTTTTCCGAGTAGTATCCCATAAATAAAATATCATGAACGCTCCTGAAGAACACACTGGTAACCAGTGTCTAAACTTTATCGCAGCCCTTTGCCATTTTTTGTACGTTGTAGTATTAATTACCTCTGAAATTAGAGCACACTTTTGACTTGACATCCATTCGGAAAAGAGACAGCCCAAAAGTGGCTGTTTTGGAGGCGCACCTAGGCGTGGGTTGGAGTTTCTTGAATTTTACATTGGTAATATTAGTCCTAAATTAGTTCTTTGTTGTGTAGTTTTGAAGCTAGAAGATAACAAATGGCGACAGATGCCCTAATTTATTACTCCATTATTAGTCCTACATTTTAAACATAGTCCTGAACCCTGCACATAGTCAATGGTAATGTATATTTGATCATCCAAAATCAGAATTTTTGGTCCTAAATCACAGCCTTATGCGACATCTCTAGAGCAATGTTTCTCAAAGAAATACTTCCATCAAAGTTTTTATCCTCTACTCCTTCACCTCGAAGCCTGTTTTCACCTTCATGACCACTGACCAGGCCAAATTTTACAATTCTGACCAGCATCACTTTATGTGGTAATAACTCTAGAACACCTCAACATATGATTCTGAGATTGTTTTTTTGTGACACATTGTACTTTATGTTAGTGGTAAATTTAGGTAGAATTTTTTTGCGTTTATCTGTGAAAATATTGGAATTTTGTTGCAATTTTCTAAATTTCAATTCTTATATCCTTAAACCAGTTAGTCATGCTGCCCAAAATAATTTGTAGCTACTATTTACCACATGTCTACTTTACATCTGCATCATTTTTATTAGAGAGCTAGAAGGGTTAAAAGTTGATCAGCAATTTCTAATTTTTCCAACAAAATTTACAAAACCATTTATTTCGGTCACATTTGAAGTGACGGAAAATACCAAAAAAGTGACACCATTTAAAAAAAAACTGAACCCCTTCAAGTGCTCGAAACCATGTTCACAAAGTTTATTAACCCTTTAGGTGCTTCACAGGCATTAAAGCTACATGGAAGGAAAAAGTTAAAATTTTAATTTCTACCACAAAATGTTAATTTAGCCTCAAATTTTGTATTTAACAGGAGAAAATAAACAGTACAATTTATTGTTCAATTTTCCCTGAGTACGCCAATAACCCATATGTGTAGGGAAACTACCATTTTGGTGCGCGGCAGGGCTCGGAAGGGACTTGTGGAGCACAAAATTGGCTGAAATAGATAGTGAACACCATGTCACAATTGTAGATCCCCTGATGTGCCAAAACAGTGGAAATCTCCAACAAATTACCACATTGTGGAAAGTACAACCCTCAAGGAATTTATATAGAGGTGTTGTGAGCACCTTGAACCCGCAGGTGCTTCACAGAGTTTTTTAAGTTGATACAAGCAAATGAAAAAATACATTTTTCCTGCACAAATGTTCTTTTAGCCCCAAATTTGTCATTTTCACAAGGGTAACAAAAGAAAATGAACCATACAATTTGTTGTGCAATTTGTCCGGAGCACAATGATGTCCCATGTGTGGTGGAAAACTATGGCAGATGCTATGTCACATTTGAAGAGCCCGTGACATGGCAAAACAGCAGAAACCCCCATACGCGACACCATTAGGGAAACCACACCTCTTAAGGCATTTATCTAGAGCAGGGTTCCCAAACTCCAGTCCTCGCGGACCCTAACAGGTCATGTTTTCAGGATTTCCTTAGTATTTCACAGGTGATGGAAGGATCATCAAGGCATCAGGAATTCTCTCACATGTGTAACACTATGGAAATCCTGAAAACAAGACCTATTGGAGTCCACGAGGACTAGAGTTTGGGAACCACTGATCTAGAGGTATAGTGAGCATTTTAACCCTTAGGTGAATCTCAGAATTGTATAACATTAGCTAAGTCAGTGGAAAATTACCCTTTTTTTCAACTAAAATGAAACTTTGGCCCCAAATTTAAAATTTTCAAAAGGGGTAATAAGAGAAAGTGGACCACAAAATATGTTGTTCAAATTCTCCTGAGTGCTCCAATACCTCATTTGTGGACCTTTGAGGCACAGTGCAAAGCTCAGGAGGGAAGAAGCGCCATGTTACAGCGCACATTTTGCTGGAATGGTTTGAGGGTGCCGTGTCACATTGTCAGTGATCTCATTTTACAAACTACACCTCTCAATTAATTCATGTAAGGGTTCAGTGATCATATTGACACCACATGAATTTTATACCATTGAGCGGTGAATATAAAATAATTTTTACCACAAAATGTTGTTGTAGCCCTAGATTTTACATTGTTACACAGGAAAATGGAAAAAAAATGGCACCAAAATTAGTCCCACAATTTGTGCTGAACATGGAAATACCCCATATGTGGCTGTACCGCACTGCTTAGCCACACGGCGAGACTCGGGAGGGATGGAGCGGAGAACAAATTGTCATAGCTTAGTTTGCGGACTCCATATACCTAAGTGCTAGTAGAGCAGAATATCCTCTTAAGTGACCCCATTTTGGAAATTACACCCCTCTGTGAATTTATCTACAGGTGCAATGACTATTTGAGAGCTATAATCTTTCTGTATTTCTGCTGAGTCACGTGATGACGTTTTTTGCAGGACGAAATGATGTTTTTATTGCTACAATTTTTGGCACACAACTTTTTTTTTATTGCTCTCTATTCTAATTTTTGGGAGGCAAAATGAACAAAATCCAGCAATACAAGATTTATTATTACTTTTTTTATTTTAAGCCATTCCGCGTGTGGTAAAATTGACAAGACAGCTTTATTCTTTGGGTTAGTAAGATTACAGCGATACCACATTTTTATCATTTTTTTATGTTTTGGTGTTTTACATAATAAAATTATTTGATAGATAAAAGAATTGTTTTTGCATCGCTTTATTCTGAGAGCTCTCAATTTTTTATTTTTCCGTTGATGGAGCTGTATGGAGGTTGTTTCTTGCAGGACAAGATGACTTATTCAGCCATACCAGTTTTATTTACATGTGACTTTTTCATTGTGTTTTATTCCACTTTTTGATCAGCAGTATGATGTAAAGCATTTTTTAGGGTGTTCACTGGAAGGTTGATTTTTACTACTAGGACAACCTCTTCCTGATTTAAATGTTTGACCCCTATTAAATAAAAAATCTTATACTCACCTCCCGTACCAGCGCCATTCCAGTGGTGTCGGCACTCATGGTCCCGGGGCTCTCGTGCGGTTGTATGACACGTAGGCCTGTGACATTACGTCATGAAAAACAGATTAGCTGAATCCTTCTAAGCTCTCTATAAAACCAGGAAGTCTCTTTCCCTGCATGAGTCATCATTAGAACTACAGTTCTACTACATGCAAAGTCCCTGGCATGGGGTGAGTGGTTCCTGCTCAAGTGTACTTTATCTGCCCTGTTGAAAGGTCAGAGAGGCCCAGCGTCTGCGCAGGAGCTACGACACGAAGCAAGGAAGATGACGACATCGCATGAAGATGGGAGGCCCTGGACCTGCGACGCCCATCGAACCGGACCACCCCCAGGTGAGTATAATAAAACTTGTTTTTCTTATCTTTCAGGTTAGATCAGGGGCAGCATAATGTAGAGACATAGACCTTGATTCCAGTCATATGTCACTTAGTGGGCTACTTGCTCTAGTTTTGATAAACTGCAGGAGACTATCACTAGAGGACTAGTAAACCTGTCCTCCATATTCATGAGCTCTGTATAACCCCACCCCCACCACTGATTGCCAGCTTTCCTCCTATGCACAGTGCACACAGAACGTTGCCAATCAGTGGTATGGGCGGGGTTATAGAGGGCTCAGTCAAATAAAATAGCGATTTTGTCACCTACATTATGGTGCTCTCCTATGGAATAGCTAAAACCTGGTGAGATTCCCTTTAACATTGATGGCCTTTCCTTTGGAGAGGTTATCAATGATGTCTGGTCGATGGGGATTCGACACCAGAAACTGCACCAATCAGCTATTTCCGTTGGCGAATATGCCATCAGTATTAAAGTCCCGGATAGCCCCTTTAAGAGCTAGCTCATCGTGGCGTTAGGATATAATTGAGGCTTGTTCTCCTCTCTTGTTTAGTTAACGCCACTTTTTGAGAAAGGTCAGGGCAGGTTTTAAGCCACCGAAT
The DNA here is from genome assembly GCF_039654945.1 of Dendrobates tinctorius. Classification (NCBI taxonomy): domain Eukaryota; kingdom Metazoa; phylum Chordata; class Amphibia; order Anura; family Dendrobatidae; genus Dendrobates; species Dendrobates tinctorius. Next base: position 26,122,932 of record NW_027361725.1, read on the forward strand.
ACTGAATTACAAGGATGTTGTATTCACTGACAGATGAAAGCGTCTTCTAAAGTTGTATCATTTTAATGCAAGCAAGTTGTGTTTTTTACTATTTAAGGCCTACTGTATGTTCTAGCCATAAATTATATTTTATCCTAGTAAGTAGCAGCTCGATGACAAGCTGCGGTGTTCATTAATATTCCACTAGAAGAAGAGGCAGAGCCTCAGCTGCCACGTTGTGAAGCCGTACTATCATACAATGGAGCATGGTTGGGAGTGAAAGATTCTAGGTCTTGCTCGGATCCCAAACCCCAGCTCTTTTCCTTGTGGAAATATGCAGCTAATGATGAGAATAAATCATGCAGAGCACATAGCTTTGCTGGACAACACTGCAGGTAGCACATCTGTATGCTCATGTTGGCGTAGCAGGCGCCCACCTGTCATCGCAGTGCGCAGTAGTCGATAATAGTGGAGTAAATGGTGCTGGAGGCTCTGCCATATGTGACTGTGTAATGACAAATTTTAGCCTGTGCTGAGATACGATGTCACCAATAGAGCTGATCAACCAGATACCCAAGCAACCAGCTAATATGGAACTGGTGGCGCCACTGAGACGTAAGCAGATGACTGGACCTCATAGACTGCCTTTCCTTTTAGAACTGAAAGACTGTATTTTTGGCATAGTGATCCAAAATCCAAAGCATGGGTTGCATATGTGAACAAGGGATTGTTTTGGTTGTACAATCTCTTTCTTATTCCTGAGACATCTATTTTTTTCTCATATGTAAATGAGCTGTTCAGATCTATGGGCTGGACATAGATCTCCCCGATAATCTTCCTACAGAGGCTCAAATAATAGGGGCTTTTACCGGTAAAGGTTATTTTTTCTAAATGGTTCCTTATGTTGCATTTCTGGATGTAAGTTGTATTTTAAGTGGCTGTGCAGCCTGGATGCCACGATCACCAGTATGCGACACTGTAATTATTCAGATGTGTCTAGCACAACCTTTAGACAAAATGTAATATATTGCAGTCCTGTGTAATGTAATTCCTTGGGAATATCTGTTGGCAGTGCTAGATTTTGTGTAGAAGAGAGAAATTGTGTTGTATAGCCCGTCAACGATGGATGAAATATGAGGATGTTATCAGTGAGAGTAAAAAAAAAAGTCAGCAGCAATTAGGTAGAATTGTAAGGACATTGTTTCTCAAAATACAAAATGTTCCCAAATTGTCAAGGGGGGCCAACAGTCTAAGCCTTACAAAAATACTTAAACTATCCAAGGTGACTCTATCTGAAGATATCTGCTTTGGGCTTGTGTTTGACCTTCTTTCCTGTTATGGCACGTCACCAGTGTTGTGTCTGAATATGACTCACAAATTTTAGAAGCTAAGCCAGCCCCCTTTTCTGTCTACAAATTGTAGAAGGAAGTATGAAGTAGTTTGGCGTGCACCCAGTTGTGTTTGGAGGTGCTAGTCGAACTGGATGATCCCCAAATATAGTAGAAGAAAAAGCAACCGCATTCTCTCGAATCCTTGAGTTCAAGCCATCAAGTGGATTTTTTCATGCAATTTTATTCATGTAATAGGCACAAAACGTACGTAATAAGACGTGAGGATAATTGCGAGAAAACTGGAATGTTTCGACCCTCCCCGGGTCTTTTTCATATAGAAGTTGTGCCAGGATATGGAGGAGGGTAGGATAAGAACACGTTTTATGTTTTGTGGCTATTACATGAATAAAATTGCATGTGGCATGAAAAAATCCACTTGATGGTTTGAATTCATGAGAGTGTGGTCGCATTTCCTTCTACAAAATGTCTGTGACACTGAAGGTGCTGGCTTTGCTTTTAAAATTAGGTACTCAGGCAGCCCCCATTACATATCCTGTGTCGAGCACAATAGAGCTGCCAACACTCTGTAAAGAAAAGAATGTCTTCAGATGGGGGAACTTTGGCTAATTATTTTACCTACTTATATAGCGGCATCATATAACATAGCGCTTTACAGACATCATCATTATCACTGTCCCCATTGGGGCTCACAATCTAAATCCCCTATCAGTATGTTTTTGGAGTGTGTGAAGAAACCAGACAACCAGGAGAAACTCCAGGCAAACAGAAGGAGACCATACAAACTCCTTGGAGATGTTGTCCTTTGCTGCCTACTGATTTTGTATGTTGATTGACTACTGGTTCTGACCTGGTTACTACTACTCCTGCCAGCCTGCACCACTGGCCAGCAAACCAGGGATCCCTGTGTTAGTCCAGATCTGGTACAAGGGTTAAATGGTGAAGGCTAAGGCAACCCTCGAGAGCTGGTAAATGGAGTGGCTTGTGTGAAGCATGATCATGGCAGTCATTTTAGAGCTACCAGCCGATCACTGACAGATCAGCGTAGCAACAAACACTTCAATAATAATAATACCACCAACTTACCGTATGCATGCTTCCTGTATTTACAGATTTACTAACGCATTTCGCCCACATTAAACTCATTATTTTTAGCTAAATGTGATTTTTTTTTTAATAGGTCAACTTCTTTCAAGTCTGTAGGATTTGTAATGAATGGTGTGTACCTAGTGCCTGGTGTTTCAGGAGAAATCCTATGAATGTAATGCATACGGTAATTTTTCTATATCCCAAATGTCTCTAGCTAAAAACGTTGCAAAAAATGGTACATGGAAGTGGCCTACAATTAGGTGCTCGCGTGCCATTTCTGTGAGTATGGAGCCCACGTGTCTTGTGCATGGATAGAGCCCTGCCAGAAAACGGACAGTTTTATAAATTGGAACCATAGGGCTGTCTTTGGACGGCTTCGCTATGAGACATCAACCTTATGCGGAGCCCTGTGTTCACTTTTATGTTGACCATTGTTAAACTCTAGGAAACCCTTATAAAATCGGAACGCTGATGGCGATCTAGGTCTGTGAGTGCACCGAATGCCAGCTACGTATAGACCTCTCCTGGAGACCTGGGAATACTGGTCCCCAGTGAGCAAGCCGCTCTCGGTGTGTCTGACAGGAGCGGACAGGGAGAGCGTCTGATCCACTCTCACAGAGCCCAGAGAGGCAGTAATTGAAATCAGAGGCGGTGTGACGGAATGGCACAAGGGGCTTTGAAGTCTGCTTTCTGAGAGCGCAGCGGGAGCAGACATGCGGTGAAGGACATTCACTATTACAAGCAATGTCCTTAATAATCTTGTTAGCCCAGACTCTCCCCGTACGAGACAAATGGAACATTATTGGTTTATGGGTTGAAGTAAATAATTTAGTTTCCAATATTCCGGCTGCTTTGACAGTAAATTAAAATGACATGAAAGGGGTTTGTTGAATAAAGAAAATATCCAATCAGATGTAATTGGCATGACTTAGGCAGGAGAAATGTATATTATAATTAAACTGTGTTGTCTTCCAGGCCTTTGAGTTTGCATGAATTCAAATGTCAGGAAAAAGAAAGAAAGAATTCTTTTGATTTTGGTGCAGTTTCAAGTTTAGTAACACGTTCGGCATCTCTCGTCTTCTATTCTGAAAACAGACGCTCGAATGAGGCAGAGCGTGTGATGTGAAAGGCACGGTGACTTCAAATAGCAGAAAAGAAGCTTCTCCGCTGCAGCAAAATCAGGGTGGTCGATTACTACCAAAGCATGTATGTGGTGGCCATAGACCAATGACACTGAGCTAATGGGTGTCCTACGGAATTAAACATGTTGCCTTTCCGTAGCTTTGGGTTACATGGCCAATTTAGCCGTAACAGACATCACCCAGGGTAAAGATCTGCGTTGCTCCTCCGTCACATCCCAATGCTTGTTGTGGTTGCAATCAGCAAGCTCCCGCTGCTTGCATGTCTACCCGAACTAATAATAAGAGAAAACCAGGGCTGTGGAGTAGGAGTCGTGAAGTCGGAGCCCATTTTGGTGGAGTCAGTGTCATGGAAATTGAGGAGTCAGAGGTTTGGCTTACCGGCTAAACAGCCCTGGCTGGGCTGTGGAGTCAGAGTCGGAGCCCATTTTGGTGGAGTTGGAGTCGGTTTCATGGAAGTTGAGGAGTCGGAGTCAGAGGTTTGGCTTACCGACTCCACAGCCCTGGAGAAAACTTTTCAGTCTAACATCACTCAGGAGCTATGTGAAATAAAACATTTTCTTATGGACACAGTCTGACGGCCGTATAAATCGGACTAAGATCAGAATGTAGTGAACGGACTGGCCGGCAGCTCTCCCTACCCGAGCATGACTGCTTCATGTATTTCTGTGCAGCTGTCACACTTGGGTCGGTAGAGTCGCCGGCCTGTCCGTGCAGTCTTAAGATCTTAATCCAATTTATACGGCCATCTGACTGCGCCCTAATTGCAGTTCCACATTCGTAATTTACACCATTAAATGTGAATGAGGACAATATATTGGCCTGACCACCAAATCTTTGGAAAAAAGGTAGAATAATTGACACTTTAATATAAGATAAGATCGTATTTTAAAATCATATCCTGTCTCTACATTTCATACAGTGACCTAAGAAATCTACAGAAAATCTGCTAATAACCCCGTTAAGAAAGTATGATGTCTGAAATTGTTCATGGACCACCACTGGTTACCAAAAGGGCTTAGATGCTTTACTGGAAGAAAATACCAAATGTTTATTGAAATGTTTAACCCCTTCATGACCCAGCCTATTTTGACCTTAATGACCTGGCCATTTTTTGCAATTCTGACCAGTGTCCCTTTATGAGGTAATAACTCTGGAACGCTTCAACGCATCCTAGCGATTCTGAGATTGTTTGTTTTTTCGTGACATATTGGGCTTCATGTTAGTGGTAAATTTAGGTCGATAATTTTTGCGTTTATTTGTGAAAAAATCAGAAATTTGGCGAAAATTTTGAAAATTTTGCAATTTTCAAATTTTGAATTTTTCTGTTAAACTAGAGAGTTATGTGACACAAAATAGTTACTAAATAACATTTCCCACATGTCTACTTTACATCAGCACAATTTTGGAAGCAAAATATTTTTTTGTTAGGAAGTTATAAGGGTTAAAAGTTGACCAGCGATTTCTCATTTTTACAACAAAATTTACAAAACCATTTTTTTTTAGGGACCACCTCACATTTGAAGTCACTTTGAGGGGTCTATATGGCAGAAAATACCCAAAAGTGACACCATTCTAAAAACTGCACCCCTCAAGCTACTCAAAACCACATTCAAGAAGATTATTAACCCTTCAGGTGTTTCACAACAGCTAAGGCAATGTGGATGGAAAAAATGGACATTTTAATTTTTCCAACACAAATTTCCTTTCAGCATCATTTTTTTCATTTTCACATGGGCAACAGGATAAAATGGATCCTAAAATTTGTTGGGCAATTTCCCCTGAGTACACCGATACCTCATATGTGGTCATAAACCACTGTTTGGGCGTACGGCAGGACTCAGAAGGGAAGGAGCGCCATTTGACTTTTTGAATGGAAAATATGCTGGAATATTTAGCGGTTGCCATGTCACGTTTGGAGAGTCGCTGTGTGCCTAAACACTGAAGCTCCCCCACAAGTGACCCCATTTTGGAAACTAGACCCCCCAAGGAACTTATCTAGATGCATAGTGATCACTTTGAACCCCCAGGTGCTTCTCAAATTGATCTGTAAAAAAAAAAAAAGTACTTTTTTTTCACAAAAATTATCATTTAGCCTCAGTTTTTTCATTTTCACATGGGCAACAGTATAAAATGGATCCTAAAATTTGTTGGTCAATTTCTCCTGAGCACACCAATACCTCATATGTGGTCATAAACCACTGTTTGGGTGCAGGGCAGGGCCCGGAAGGGAAGGAGCGCCATTTGACTTTTTGAATGGAAAATTAGCTCCAATCGTTATCGGACACCATGTCGCGTTTGGAGAGCCCCTGTGTGCCTAAACATTGGAGCTCCCCCACAAGTGACACCATTTTGGTAACTAGACCCCTTAAGGAACTTATCTAGATGTGTAGTGAGCACTTTGAACCCCCAAGTGCCTCACAAAAGTTTATAACATAGAGCAGTGAAAATAAAAAATCATTTTTTTTTCCTCAAAAATGATTTTTTAGCACGCTATTTTTTATTTTCACAAGGGTAACAGGAGAAATTGGACCACAAAAGTTGTTGTCCAGATTGTCCTGAGTACGCTGGTACCCCATATGTGGGGGGGGCACTGTTTGGGTGCACGGCAGGGCGCAGAAGGGAATGAGCGCCATTTGACTTTTTGAAATGAAAATTAGCTCCAAACGTTAGCGGACACCATGTCGTGTTTGGAGATCCCCTGTGTGCCTAAACTTTGGAGCTCCCCCACAAATGACCCCATTTTGGAAACTAGACCCCCTAAGGAACTTATCTAGATGCATAGTGAGCACTTTGAACCCCCAGGTGATTCACAGAAATTTATAATGCAGAGCAGTGAAAATAAAAAATCTTTTTTTTTTTCTTAAAAAAAAAATTTTTTAGTTTGCAATTTTTTATTTTCACAAGGGTACCAGGATAAATTGGACCCCAAAAGTTGTTTTCCAGTTTGTCCTGAGTACGCTGGTACCCCATATGTGAGGGAAGACCACTGTTTGGGCACACGTCGGGGCTCGGAAGGGAAGTAGTGACATTTTGAAATGCTGACTTTGATGGAATAGTCTGCGGGCATCATGTTACATTTGCTGAGCCCCTGTGTGCCTAAACAGTAGAAACCCCCCACAAGGGACCCCATTTTGGAAACAAGACCCCCCAAGGAACTTATCTAGATGTGTGGTGAGCGCCTTGAACCCCCAAGTGCTTCACAGAAGATTGTAACGCAGAGCCGTGAAAATAAAAAAATCATTTTTTTCCCTCAAAGAAAATGATTTTTAGCCCACAATTTTTTTTTCACAAGGGTAACAGGAGACATTGGACCCCAAAAGTTGTTGTCCAGTTTGTCCTGAGTACGCTGGTACCCCATATGTGGGGGGAAACCACTGTTTGGGCACACGTTGGGTCTCAGCAGGGAAGTAGTGACATTTTGAAATGCTGACTTTGATGGAATGGTCTGCGGGCGTCATGTTACATTTGCTGAGCCCCTGTGTGCCTAAACAGTAGAAACCTCCCACAAGTGACCCCATTTTGGAAACTAGACCCCCCAGGGAACTTATCTAGATGTATGGTGAGCACCTTGAACCCCCAAGTGCTTCACAGAAGTTTATAACGCAGAGCCGTGAAAATAAAAAATCATTTTTTTCCCTCAAAAAAAATGATTTTTAGCCCGCAATTTTTTTTTTCACAAGGGTAACAGGATAAATTGGACCCCAAAAGTTGTTGTCCAGTTTGTCCTGAGTACGCTGATACCCCATATGTGTGGGGGAACCATTGTTTGGGCACACGTCAGGGCTCGGAATGGAAGTAGTGACGTTTTGAAATGCAGACTTTGATGGAATAGTCTGCAGTCGTCATTACGTTTGCAGAGCCCCTGATGTGCCTAAACAGTGGAAACCCCCCACAAGTGACCCCATTTTGGAAACTAGACCTTCCAAGGAACTTATGTAGATGTATGGTGAGCACTTTCAACCCCCAAGTGCTTCACAGAAGTTTATAACGCAGAGACATGAAAATGAAAAAAACATTTTTTTTCCACAAAAATAATTTTCTAGCCCCCAATTTTTTATTTTCCCAAGGGTAAGAGGAGAAATTAGACCCCAAAAGTTGTTGTGCAATTTTTCCTGAGTACGCTGATACCCCATATGTGGGGGTAAACCACTGTTTGGGCACACGTCGGGGTTTGGAAGGGAGTGAGCACCATTTGACTTTTTGAACGCAAAATTGGCTGGAATCAAAGGTTGCACCATGTCGCGTTTGGAGACCCCCTGATGTGGCTAAACAGTGGAAACCCCTCAATTCTAACTCCAACCCTAACCCCAACACACCCCTAACCACAACCCTAACCCCAACACATCCCTAACCCTAATCCCAACCCTAACCCCAACACACCCCTAACCCCAACACTAACCATAACACTAACCACAATCCTAACCCTAATTCTAACCCTAACCCTCTTTTCAACCCTATCCCTCTTTTCAACCCTAACCCTCTTTTCAACCCTAACCCTCTTTCCAACCCTAACCCTCTTTCCAACCCTAACCCTCTTTTCAACCCTAACCCTCTTTCCAACCCTAACCCTCTTTCCAACCCTAACCCTCTTTCCAACCCTAACCCTAACCCTCTTTCCAACCCTAACCCTCTTTCCAACCCTAACCCTCTTTCCAACCCTAACCCTAACCCTGATGGAAAAATAAAAATAAAAATATTTTCTTTATTTTATTAGTTCTGCCTACCTATGGGGGTGATAATCAGGGGGTTCATTTACTTTTTATTTCATTTTGATCACTCTGAGAGTGATCAAAATGAAATAATGGAATCTGCAGCCGGCAGATTCGGGCGGGCGCACTGCGCATGCGCCCGCCATTTTCTAAGATGGCGGCGCCCATGAACCGGACCCGCCAGACACCGGGAGCGACGGGGGGACTTGGAAGGTGTCGGGGCGGTGAGAGTGGGTGAGGGGGGGATCGGAAGCTGGCGGGGAGCGAAGGGAATGGGAGGGGGGGCAGATGATGACAGCGGCGGCAGATCGCCGCTGTCATTCAGTGGCAGGGGGGGCGATCGCCGGTGGGGGGGGTCAAATCGGTGTCTCCAGCCATGTCCGATGCTACTGCAGCATCGGCCATGGCTGGATTGTAATATTTCATCAATTTTCATTGATGAAACATTACTATCGCTTTGATTGGCTGTTTCACTTTTAACAGCCAATCAGAGCGATCGTAGCCACGTGGGGGCGAAGCCACGCCCCCTGTGGTGAATTACAAAGCCCCCTGTATCTGCGGGTCAGGTGACCTTTCATTGACCCCGGTCACCCGACCCGCAGGGGGGCTTTGAATTCATGACACAGGGTATGCGTCATAGGTCGGATTGGCACCGACTTTCATGACGCATACGCTGTGTCACAGGTTGGGAAGGGGTTAAAGTTCTTTCCTGAATGTTTGGTCCAGTTGATTGATAAATGGGATCAGAAGGGAACAATAAGGTCTTTTGGGCAGTCAGGTCATCGATGTACATGTCTTCCCATCCCTGTGTTAAACTTGATGAACATTTATCTTTCTTTCAACCATATTAACTATGTAACTATGATATCCCAGATAGCCATCATCGATATGAATAGATGTGATTCCCATTGGATTTTCAAGCTGCACAACCTGTATCTTAATGGTGTAAATAAGGCTATAGAGATAACCTGATAAAAGGAAATCCAAAGAACCGAAACAATGTTGGTGCTAGAATACAATGCATTATGGTATTTTAAGTACAAGTTTATATTTTTTTACATGTTATTAATGGTAGAAATATGGGTGTGAGAATAATACATCGAATAAAATGAATTATGGTATTTTGGGTGCACATTTATTCATCTATTTAATTGTCATGAACAGCAATAACAATGCATCGAGACAATTGATGTCATCAGGACTTGGGAACATTAGAGCAGCTCTCCGATACTTTTCAGTCCATCGTCTATAGTTTCTGACCCACTCAGTTTACCATAGGCACGTCATTGCGCTGGTGCCTCGAGGTGGCAGGATGAAAGGGAGTTGTTGGCGGAATACCGAGATAAGAGATTGCTTTTAAGGTGTAAGATATTTGTATGTAATTTTTATTAGATATGTGCTGTTTTCTTGATATTTTTTGGGAATGTTTTTATTATTATCACTGACTGTGTGAGATGTGGCATCTAATAGGAAGAGTATTGTCTATTTGGATGTTCTATTTTTTATGGAGCCTGACAAGGGCCACGAGCTGAGGTAGAAACGCGTTGTTCAGTGAATGAAGTTCAAATAATCACGTTCTCCTCCATAGGTGTAATCGGGATCTTGTATATTGAAGCACTCATGAGCTCCTCCTAGTGGTGTTCCTGAGAGTTTCTGTAGTTCCTTCTGTGCCCACTATTTCTACAAAGGCTCAAATAATGCAGCAGGTTTGGATTTCTTGTCAGTTGCAATGTGGCCGCGTACACAGGGCTGCCACCAGGAATTTCGGGGCCCCATACTGGCAACATTTTCTGGCTTCCTTGAGACTCCGCTTAGGCTCCACCCCAGCTGCACCTCCAACCCTCGAACCTTCCACAGTCCCAACGCTCACTCATAGAAAAACTCCACTTCCGAACCACGTCCTTACCAATCACACATTATCAGTTCCCATCTAACACCAGATCACATACATAGCCAGCAGCTTTTGTTTTGGCTAAAATATTTTTTTAAGCTGCTACCATAACAGTGTAGACTCTGTTGGCTGGACCCTACTTATTGTAACTTAAGTTTCTCCTTACCTGGCCAAAGTCCAGCGGTGTCCTCTGCTAGATGCATCTAAGGCGCGAAGAAGTTGACATATGGCAGTGACATCATACGCTGTCAACATGCACGCTGACGTCAGTGATTGGCTGGTGGCTGTTAACTTTTACTGTACGTGAGGAGCCTCCTGCACGGAAATAGATTATAACTGAATGTTGAACGTGTCTCTGAGGATGCACAATCAGTTGCTGAGCCTGCAGAGTCCTGTCGCTGGGTCCCGGTGAGCAGAAGAGAGGGCTTCCTCTCCATGGCCCCTTCTGCTTCCCGAGCCCTATACGCCATTAAGGGTAGTAACCTCTATAACATGGCAAGACCAAAGAGCTTTATAAGCATGTCAGAGACAACATCATAGACCTGCACAATGCTGGAATGGGCTACAAAACCATAAGTAAGACTCTGGGTGAGAAGGAGACAACTGTTGGTGTAATAGTAAGAAAATGGAAGAAATACAAAATGACTGTTAATCGACATTGATCTAGGGCACCATGCAAAATCTCACCTCGTGGGGTATCCTTGATCATGAGGAAGGTGAGAGATCAGCCTAAAACTACATGAGGGGAACTTGTTTATGATCTCAAGGCAGCTGGGACCACAGTCACCAAGAAAACCATTGGTAACCCATTACGCCGTAAAGGTTTAAAATCCTGCAATGCCCGCAGGGTGCCCCTGCTCAGGAAGGCACATGTGCAGGCACGTCTGAAGTTTGCTAATGAACACGTGGATGAGTCTGTGAGTGATTGGGAGAAGGCGCTGTGGTCAGATGAGACAAAAATTGAGGGATTTGGCATTAACTCAACTCACCATGTTTGGAGGAAGAGAAATGCTGCCTATGACCCAAAGAACACAGTCCCCACTGTCAAGCATGGAGGTGGAAACATTATGTTTTGGGGGTGTTTCTCTGCTAAGGGCACAGGACCACTTCACCACATCAATGGGAGAATGGATGGAGCCATGTACCGTAAAATCCTGAGTGACAACCTTCCCTCCACCAGGACGTTAAAAATGTGTTGTAGCTGGGTCTTCCAGCAAGTTAATGACCCAAAACATTCAGCCAAGGCAACAAAGGAGTGGCTCAGAAAGAAGCACATTAAGGTCATCGAGTGGCCTAGCCAGTCTCCAGACCTTAACCCATAGAAAACTTATGGAGGGAGTTGAAGCTCCGAGTTGCCAAGCGACAGCCTCAAAATCTAAATGATTTAGAGATGATCTGAAAAGAGGAGTGGACAAAAATTCCTCTTGACATGTGCGCAAACCTCATCATCAGCTACAAAAAAACATTTGACTGCTGTGCTTCCCAACAAGGGTTTTGCCACCAAGTATTAAGTCTTGTTTGCCAGAGGGATCAAATGCTTATTACTCACTGCAAAATGCAAATTAATATATATAATTTATACAATGTGATTTTCTGGACTTTATTTTTGATATTCTATCTCTCAATGTTAAAATTAACTTACACTTAAAATTATAGACTGTTCATGTCTGTATCAGTGGGCAATATAGAAGCAGCATAGTGCAACCTTTGGTCATGTGATGTGACGTCGCCATGTATCCCCGCCTTGTTGTCTGTTGAGCTAGAGATACTAGCTTGCTTTATGTGGAAAGGATACATGAGCTCTCTATTTTGGGGTTATTGGCATACTTCTAGGCTCCTTCATTCATGACGTCAGGGAGAGTGCCTACCGCTGGTTCAAAAAGCAGGCGCTTCTTGTTGGTTCCTTGGGACCAGGAAGAAGCATCTGCTAAGCGTGAAATGGCTGTTGTACGTACATATGAGTATGCCATTCACTGCCACGCTGTTACTTTTATCTTGCCTACCTAGAAATAAAGTCTCTTAATTTTATGCAAGGATGAGTGCCGCAATTTATTTTCTTCTAAAATATTATTGGACTTTCTGTATATTAATTGGCATATTTGTCTGATTTTAGCTTTTTTTGATACTTAAAAAAGAGAGGACCGGTAGATAAAAAGTTAGGGCAAATCCAGACTGAGAATCCATATTGAGATTTGAAGACGGTAACAATGTATTCCTATCCAGTGTTCCACAATTACCGTAGATCTTTCCATTATAATGTATTCCTATCCAGTGTTCCACAATTACTGTAGATCTTTCCATTTACCGCCTACACTTGTCTGATAGGCACTTCTATCAGGACAAGCGACATCTTGATTTGTGACCTTTCACCTGATCCCTTGAGAACTTTTTAGGGTCTTAACGTAAAGGTCACAGCCATAGGCTCTAGCGTAGTAATGATTCTGTATATAATTATAGATATTCTGACTTTTTCATGGGATACAAAAAGAAAAAGGTAAAAAATTCTGTACCGCCATCAGGAAGAACAGACTATGGCGACGTTGCTATAACTTTATGACTTGCACACCGCTGCCGGTGCCTTATTGCCGTCTTGACTTTGGAGTGGCTCCTGGTAATGACAGCTTTTAGACACACTTGATTACAATTATAGATTTTATGCCACATGCTTCACCTCTCTGGTGATACAGCGAGAAGCTGGGCTTAGAGGGTCAAAATGAAGAAAGGGGAGGGGGTTATCTAATCAGCATATCGTGGATTCTTATTCTAATAATCAGAAATACGAGAGATAAAAAGGACCATATCCTTGTTTTCATCTGGATAACCTTTAACCATTTCCCTCCTTTAGGACTCCAGTAATTAGGATATGTGCTTCCAAATTATCCCTCTGTCAACTCGGTCTGTCCAATTTCTATTTCTCATGTTTTAATGAAAATTTGTAACAATTGTTTTTTACATCTTCTTAAAACTTGGAAAGGCGAGCACTTGGATGATGCGCACGTACCCATACTGTGGGTATGGAGAAGGTCCATACAGATTCATGTTTGTACAGACGTATCAGAATACAGTACTCTGTGCATTCAAAGACTTTTTTCTTGGGGGGACAGGGTAGTTTGATTTTTCCCCCCAAAAAAAGAGAGGCATCTTGTACATCAATGATAAAGAATGTTAGTAGAGCGTTTTGGTCTGTATTTTGGATGCCAAGACCGGAGATGGATCCAAAAGACAGAAGAGGTTCAAAGCTTTCCATTATACAAATGCAAAATACTGACCAAAGTACAGCCTGTGAACTAGACATTTTATAGTGTGCTATCCTACAGGGGAAAACATTTGGATCACAAACAGTGAGTAATTAGCTGAAAGAAAGCCGAGAGCTCTTGGTATAATCAAGGACGGAAAGAAGAGAAACTCGCGTTGCCGCTTCAGTCAATATCTGCATAGCTCTGCGTGATGTAAGAGAAGGTGGAGTCATTTTGGCAACTTAGGTTGTATATCTCAGTCGTGTGCTGCAGGAATGGTTATTGCCTATGCGGTCTAGGAGCTAAAATGTATAGACCAGGTTTTCCCCATATAAAGTACGGCCAACAGCTTTAAGGCCTTTATTACAGCATATTAGAATGTTGTCAAAAAAAATTCCCCAATCCCCTTAGCATATTCCAAAAAACAGCTTTTATTATATCCACAGATGGTATGGTCCGACGGGCGTCTCTGGACTTGTTCCAGTGCCTCCTCTGTTCTTATTATTGCTGTCCCCTTTCCCTGCTTCATGTCCATGATGTGTCCTATGTCATCCACATAGTGTTCCCCATCACGCTGCTGCAGGCGCACTTCCCTCTGCCCTGCTGACGGCAGAGCAAAGTGCTGGCTTTGCCTACGGGTCACAGGTGCTCTTTGGCCTTTCCTGGCACATGCGCATTACAGTACTTTGCTCTGCCTTCGGTTTCGGCAGGGCCAAGAGACATGTGCTTGCACAGGAACGCGTTGGAGGATACTGTGTGGGTGATGTAGGACGCATCATCCACATGAAGCAGAGAGGTAGGAAGGCGATCGTAAGGAGATGAGGAGGCACCAAATCAAGACCAGAGACGCCTATCGGACCAGAACGGGTCTTCTGTGTGTATAATAAAAGATCTTTTTTAGGATTTGCAGAGTGGATTGCGGACTTTTTTTTTACTGCATTTTAGGATGCTATAGAAGAGGCCATAATGCTGGTGGCTATCCTTTATGTTGGGAAAATCTGGTGACAGATTTCCGTTAACAGCTTCTTCTTGGAGGACCAGAGCACACGTAGGTAAAAATACCTTAGTGTATCCATTGTACTTATTAAAAAATGTGCTAGTGTCTCTGAAAATAATAAATCCACTCTCCTCAACAGTTGGAGTTTTGTACCGTTCCATTCTCCAGATGCCACTTCCATCCATGAACTATTGGAAATACATAATAATAGCAATGATTTGTTTCAGGAGGCCAAAAGCCTATGATAGCGCAGAGTAGACTAAAGAATAGCGATAAACGAACGTACTCTGATAAGGTGTTATCTGACCATGCTCGGGTGCTAAACGAGTGTCTTCAGCGTGCTCGAAAAATATGTTCAAGTCCCGTGGCTGCATGTGTCACGGCTGTTTGAAAGTCACAGCACATGCCAGGGATTGTCTAATAGGCAATCCCTGCATGTGTTGCGGCTGTCGAACAGCCGCGAGACATGCAGCTGCCGGGACTGTAACAGATTTTTCAAGCACGCCGAAGACACTCGGTTAGCACCCGATCATGCTCGGACAACACCTTATCCGAGCACATCCACTCATCACTATTAATGAACATCAGTAATCTTCTGTTTGGATGAAACGTCCAGAGGTTGTTGCATAGACTTTTTGGCATCCACATCCTCCTGGCAGCTGCCATTAATATCCATCCATTCTTGCCAGCTGGACATCTTCAGTAGGCAGGAAAGCAGGACGGGTGACCAAAAGAGATCAGTTTTAAGGGAAAGTGCAGGCTTAGTTTGGGAAGAGGGTAGGTGGTATTTTTTATGTAGCTGCCCAATCAACCAGATATTATCTGACCTCCATCAGAACAGAAGGAAGAAGCCAAGAGATGGCGGTGACATCTGGATGATGAGAAAGTAGGGATGTTTGCAGTGTCCTTTTTGTGTGTTAGTGTTGACATCATCATCTTTTCCGCCATTACTTATTTTCCCGTGAGTGAACACAGTCTACAGTTGAAGTAAAGCTGACCATAACTGGAGAGCTGTCTCACTGTCAGCTATGGAGGGTAATCATCTCCGGTCTTTAGACCTCCCACCGTGATAAAAGGGAAGTATCATATAATCATAAAGAGATTTTCCAATGTCTTTTAGTGACTGGAAGGGGTAAAGTAGCTTGAAAAGCCTTTGTGATATTTTCACCAATGCCAAACATAAAAAAAAATATTAATGTAGAAAAAAAAAGTGCTATTGTTTTCTTGTTCCAAACTTTTTAAGGATGACGTACATGAAAGAAATGAATAAAGCAGTGGTGGTGGCACATGTTAAACACACAGTGTGATGCACGTTAAGGAATTGGTGAGGCTCTGACGGGGGAGGAGGGACCTTGAAACGCCTCGGCCAGCATTTCGCTATGATAAATGTCTTGTGAGCTTAGAAGCTTTTGGGACGTAATAAAAAGAACTTAATGGACAATTTCTCGAAATTGCTAAGAAAAACCGCGTGCTGTCGGTAGGGTATAATAAGAGGATTTCTCATCACGGAGTCTGAGATTGAACGTCTGCAAAAAGAGAGAGAGAAGGGAGAGAGCAGAAAAAAAAATAGAAGAAAAGGATTTATCTCTTTGGTAACTGAGTAATTGAAATACAGACGAGCTTTGGTTCCAATTTGCCAGCAATAAAGTTGTAATGGGGTTTTCTCTGCAATTTTACCCTTAATGTGCTCATTCTAAGCAGCACTATTTTTTCCAAGCGAACAAATAACCTCAGTACAGCTTACTAGCAGTAATAGGCGCAAGCTGATGCTCGTATTAAACCTTTTAAATCAATTCACTAGTCTCTACAAGCTGCAGTGTCTGGCTAGTGTGTTGATTAACACTTTCAAGGCTCGCAGGCGGCTTCTGCAAACATCAGTCTGAATGCTGTCTGCAAACAGCCAGCAAAATAATCCAACATTTCCCAGTAGGTATAGGATTTCTTTGGGGTGGTTTCCACAATGCAGAATAGTTGAAAAGCTCTCAGTATAGTCTTCACTAATTTTATTTTTGGAAAAACTTAAAAAAAAACGTTATGCTGAGCAAATGTCTAACTCAGGTTGGGGAACATCTTGACCCAGGGATATCCAATGTTATGTTATTAAAAGCTCGCAACAATTTCCCACTTGAAGTAAACCAAAAATAAAATTATGATGTCCTATCAAATTTCTACAAAAATTTTGGCAAATTTGCCAGACATATATAAAAATAAAACCTTGCGCACACAACAGAGGAACCTGTCCTTGTTTGTAGTATGGGAAATATCACCTGTGTAATATGGTTCAATGGACCTTCCTACATTTCTATGGCATCGGTATTACAGCTACTTACAGATTTGTCTTATGGCTAGTGGAAAAAGCCTAAAGCTTTTTAATTTTTTCATCATTGTCGTTCTACTTCAATGAAGATCTCAGATCATTCGCTACAATGACCAACCTTTTCCATATGACATCTGCACACCATTGGGATTTCATGCGGGAGCAGTCTAATCTATACTTCACCTGTACTGTACACACAGGCTCTTGGCATACAGGACTTTTATATAAAATGTTGAATATTTTTTAAACTTGTTCTAAAGTCTAGACTTGCTGAAAATTCTTTGAGCAAATGTCACCAATTTTTGGAAGAAACTCCAGTTCGTGTCATTGATTTTTAACTACATTGGTTAAATGACAAAATCTCCTATGGATTGGCTGTAATTACAGGCCCGCACACCCTATACGTGAAGCAGTATTTACATAAATACATTTTTATTAAATAGGCAATTTTGGAAACCATACTTCTTTGCTTGCTATTTGAACTTTTAAGTAATGCCAGAATAGAAACAATAGGTGGGATGGACATCCGAAACAATGGTCCAAGCTGCAACGTAGACTTGATGGAGTTTTATTATCAATGTATTTCAAAGTATTCAGACTTCTTCATCCAGATATAACCACATACAAAGGCAAGTCCTTGTTGTGTGAGACACTATTTTACCAAATGAGCACTACTTATTGTCCATTAATGTCAGATTAGACCCTGTTGCATTTTTTGCTCCTCAGCTTTTTTCTAACATTTAAGTACGTTAATGACACATGGGCAGAATTTTAAACTTTTTTGAAGACTACCTCCATCGATCAGGCCACAGATTTATCTTCAGGTACTGTGGATTTCCGAGCATAGGAGAGCTACCAGATCTATCTACAAATACCATGAGTCAAGATCACATGTTAGGGAAGATCTGGGTGGGACAAATGCGTCCAGATAGGGCAGTACGCTAAGGATCAAGGTGGGAGTGCAGTTGATAGTAGCGCTCACCTGTAAGTAAAACCTTTCTTATACTCTCTGGATCTCATCATGATAATCTACCATTTGCTAAGCTCAGACATTCACGACATCCGCCGTACATGTACGGCGCAAGTCAGGAGTGGGTGTATGATGCTAGTTCACACAGCGACCTCTATACCCTGCAGGTGATGGCTGTGTATTACAGCCAGGATCTGCTGCTAGCAATCGCGGAGGAGTGGTTCTCCGGCCGCAATTGTTATCCTGTTAAATGCTGCTGTCAATCTCTAATAGCAGCATTTAACACGCGCTGGTATGCTGACTTTGTCTAAGCTGCAAAGGAGACCGTGATTTCTGCTATATGCAGTGATGCTGAGGCTGACCACCGGATGGCGTGCATAGCAATCTGGCAGTGACAACTGTTATGATGAGTCACCGAAGGAGGAAAAAACAAAATACCAGCTAAGTCCAGAAAAACCAGAGAGGCTGGCAGCTATCGGATTGCAGACCCCTGAACCTATCCACAACAACTAGCAGTAGCCGTGGGGGGTTCCTACGGTGCCCTAGACCCCTCGATCACAGCCGGAGAACTACATAGCCTAAAGACAGAAAGGGGAAAAACTAAACTGCCCCAGAGCAGACCCCAAAGCAATCGGCAGCCCCCAACATATAATGACGGTGAAGCAAGATGAAAACACTAACACAGATAGAAAGATAGGTTGAGCAAATGATGGGGCCCAAGCTAACTACATAGGACAGGATAGGAAAGCTGCTGTCTGCCATCCGCAAAAACCCTATCAAAATGAGCCAACCGACTGATAGGAAAAACAGGCCCTGAAGTCGCTAGGCTTCAAAAGACTATATCAGCACTCAGGTATATTCTGAAGACAGAGCAAAAGAACAACAGATCAGAGACAAAAATGGAATTCAGCTCACCCCCCGGCCGGGGATGGCAGAACTCCCAAAAAACAAGGCAAAACAAAAACAAAACTGAAGAGTACAAAGCAGAGCAGAAGAACTTAGCTTTGAGATGTTGGAATCAGACTGGTCTCCAAGAATCCAGCAGGAAAATCACCAGCCAGGAAGAAGGGCGTCGGCAGCCTTATATCCAGTCCTCAATTGCAGCCACCCAGTCATCATCTAGCTGCCCAGGTGTTTGGTAATCAGTCTCGCTACCTTCCTTCACTAGAGGAGGGAGTTCATCAGACCTCAGTGGTGAAGGGAAAAATGAACTCACAACAGACAACCATAGAAGTCTCCAGGAGACCTCTGGTTGTCATGCCAACCTATCGGTGTCCCGCGATCACTTGACGAGGGTCACCGGTGTGTGGATTTTCGGCCCGATGGCCGGAAGCGCAAGTTAAATGCCGCTGTCAGAGTTTTAACGGGTTAATAGCCGTGGGTGGATCACGATTTCACCCACGGCTGTTTCGGGCACATGTCAGCTGTTCAAAACAGCTGATATGTGCTGGGAAACGTGGGCTCACCGCCGGAGCCCACATCAAAGGGAGGGAGTCCAACATCGGCGTAAATTTACACCCAATGTCGGAAAGGGGTTAATAAAAATGTTGTATTGCCCAGAAAGAAATAAGTCATGACACAGCTCCATCGGCTGAAAAATGTTACTGGTTTAGGAAAATGACAAATCTTTGTTATTTTTTTTTAAACTTCTACTGTTTTTTGTTTGTGTTTTTTAAATCACTAAAATAATTTAAAAAACTGGACATTTGGTATTGCTGCAATTGTATTGATGAGGAGAATCATAATACAAGGTCAGTTTTACCACAAAATATACACCGTAAAAACAATTCCCAAAAAAAAATGTCAAAATTGTTTTTTTTCCACAATTTCTCCCCACTTGGAATGTTTTTCCCATTTTCCAGTACACTATGTGATCAAATGAATGCTGTCATTCAAAAGTACAACTCATCCCTGAGAAAACAAGCCCTCATATGTCTATGTGGACAGAAAAATAAGAGTTATGGCTCTGTAAAGAAGTGGAGGAAAAAATGGAAATACAAAAGCAGAAATTGTCTGTGCTTTGAACGGGTTGCCGCTCTGTTAAGAGATGTACCACTGTATAGCTATAACAGATACCTAAGCCGCTAACTGGTTCAAATGCACTTTAAAATTTGGCACCAAACCACTCCCTCATATCCTGTTAGCCTTCTTATAAGCGTTGGGGCACAACCCAAAATATTACATCAGTGTAAGGTTTCGTCTGACAACTGGAAAACCAACATTTGTGCTGTCAATTGTTTTGATGAGACACGGCAGCACCGATGCCTACTGTGGCCCACCAGTCCATACATCTTCGGACCTCAAGTGCCCAGCAGGTGAAAGCTGAAAACAGAGCATTCCTTTAAGGACCTTTAAATTGATGATCTGATCCAGTTACAATTCATAATGTAGAACAGGGACAACTGTAGAGGTGGTTTGGCCAGGCACAAGGTTGCGCACGCCACTGAGAAGGTGCGCAGAATTCATTAAATGGTGTGCACTTCTCAATGAATTCAGCACAGCCTACTCCAAAACACCCCTTCATTAAGAATGGAGTGTACAACTTTGGCTTTAATGAATAGGTTCCCCTCTGTGCACCCTGTTATGGATTTGTCTATCAACTTATAGAACCACGTTTGCAAGACAACTTGCACTTCTTTCAAAAGATGAGCTTCAAGGACAGAAATGATAGCTGACTAAAGAACGAAGGCCCTTTAAACCCGCTGGTTTTAATGTGCTTTACATGCAGTGTGGCTGATATTAATGTCATTATTTTAGGATCACACAGATCTCTTTTTTCAAGTCCGAAGGTGAAAAACTCTCAGCTTTTTTTTTTTTAAACCTTCAATCCAGCCATTAATACTTTACATTCAATCATCTTAGACTATAAGAACAGTGTGTCTGGTTCCAGCTGAGAATCGGAGATATTGCTTAGTTGTTTTTTTTATTAAAATAGAGATACTTATAGCGAATACTTATAGAGGTTTCCACTACTTGGACAACTTCTCGTCATACCCCTCATTTAGCCCATATAAAATAATGCAACTATTACTCGCCTCTCGTGCCGGCTCCGTTCCCACAGTGTCGGCAGTTGTTCTCCCGTGTTGTTGTTGTGACATGTGACACCAGTGCTTAATCAGCACTGGCGTCACAGTCTCCGCCTTTGGACAAATCAAACATGAAGAGGAAGTCGGGGCTGCTGCTGATCTCAGATTTCTTCTTCATGTTTGATTTGTCTGAAGGTGGAGACAGTGACGCCAGTGCTGATTGGGTTTTGGCGTCACGTGTCATAACATCGCATGAGAGCCCCGGGGAGAGCGAGTGCTGACACCAGGGGAATTTCGCCACCACGGGAGGTAAGTATAAGCTTTATTATTTTATCGGGATCAAACATTTTGATCAAGAAGGGGTTGTCCTAATAGTGGACAACAACTCCTATAATGTTTACCTTATGCTTTACTTTTAAAGGGGACTTTCCGTTTGTACTCATAGGACCCGATTCAACAGCGCCTGTCTTAATTTTACAACTTTTCAAGCTTTTACTACAGAATTCTGTTATGGAAGCTTTGATGAATCGGGCCCTGAGTGCGCATTAGGGCATGAGACTTGCCATAGATTTTGACAAATTCTGCCAACACACTAAATTAAAATCGTGGGTCCATTTCAAAAAGTTGCTTAATTTTTTCGATGAATGGCTTGGCTGGAGACATGGCTGTATTTGTTTAAATACCCTGTCTGTGCAAACTGCATTCTGGACAAGTAAATGCATATTTGTGTTTTCTGCCAACATTTATGAGATTGTGAATCTGAGATGCCTAGGATCTCCAGATTAAAAATACTACTACTGTTCGTTGTTTTTTTTTAGTTTACTAGATCTTTAGACAATGCAGGATCCCCTATCTAAGCTGGCCCTTGTACTTATGAAATCATCCAGATATTGGTCAGGCGCCAAAACTTTGCATCTTCCCCCCGATAAACGTAGGCAGTTACTTATTTTACATTATTCAAAAATTTTGCTCTTTTGGCGGTCGTAAAAATCCAGCTCATCTTAGATACATCTTGTTGGCAAAAATGAATGGATATGTTATTAAATAGCTTCTTATAAAATTCATAAAACTGCCCAGCAAAATATGAGGTTCATGAAAAGGTATTTCTGATCTAGGCTCAATGGTTTCTGAGATCAGAGGTTTATTCTGGCTATTACATTCAAATCTCCCATAAAGACAATATTTGAACCTTGGAGATCAATCATATCATCAGCTCTACTGCTCGCATCACCTCCATCAGCAGCAAACACATTTAAGCTATACAGACTGTAAATATCAGTGGACATCAGCATGGGGTGCCACAGTCATCTTTCTACAAATCAATAGTGATGAAATAGAGGTTGAAAAACTGAGCTTGGTGTGCTACAACTCACTCTCTATGCGGTTGTCTGAAAAATGTGTGCAGAGACTTTCACTCTTCATATATCTAGTATTTTTTTTTACCGCTGTTTATTAAAGGGGTTCTCCACTATCAGCCACTCCTCATTTGAATTACCCTATTAAAATTGAGAAAAGTCATATTTAGCACTCAGACGGGCAACAGCTCCAAGCACTGCAGTTCCAGAGGTAACTATATTTCTTTATTTTACTAGATACATTAAAGGGAATCTGTCAGCAAGTTTTGCTATATCTGAGAATCTGTCAGCAAGTTTTGCTATATCTGAGGATAGCATGCCGTAGGGGTTACAACACAGATTTCAACGATGTGTCACATATCAGGCTGTGTGGAGATGTTTAATTACAATGAAGGTTTTATCACCTGGGGAATAACATTGCTGGACTACAGCAGTGTATGCATGCTAGTCCGACTCAGCCCACTTCTGTGATAAGCAGCTCACTGTCTATAGACAATGTACATACAGATCCTGGTGTGGGTAAGCTTAGCTTTCTGAACTCTGCTCCATCTATAAATAAGAATTGTGTCAGACCTGCTGCACCCAGTAACCTAAGGGAAACATCATTGGATTCAGGATCTCTTTTCCTACATTATGCTGCTTTCAGAAGAGGGAGCAAAAACCTACTGAAAGATTTATGGTGTTGGACAATCCCTTAATGTAAAAAAGAGGTAGACAAGAGCTCCTCAACTGCTTTTACCCCATGGTTTCCCTGATCTATTCCAATAAATAACTACAAAGTCTATGTTCACCCATAACTTATTCGCTGATTTTCTTGCGGAAATGCAAAGGGTGAAATCTGTGGTATAATCCACCCCATAAATTTGCATGCGGGAGACATCAAATCGGCAGCAACAGTCAATTTTTGATGCGGCTTTTCCCTGAAGTGTGTAGATGAGATTTTGTAAACTCTACTTCCCAACTTTACTGAAGTATTTTGCTGTAGATTTTCCTTCCAGGAAAATCTTGGCTGAAAATCTGCTTCGTATACTCAATGTGCACGTTCCCTATAGCTTAGCTTCTTTGGCCTAGTTACATATGCTGTGATAAGTTTGCAGCCCATAACTTGGAATACGGTTCACACATTCGAATCTCCACACAAAAAGCATGCATCATATTTTGTGTTCTTGTTGGCCTCCCAAGATTAATGCAAACTTTTAAAGAAGATTTTTCAAACCACTTGACACGTTGGCTTAAGGCATGCTTGAAGGGGTTGTCTGGCTTAAGGCTACAAGTCTGCAGTCACTCTATGTGACAGCAGACTTGTGAATTCTTACATCGCGTGCACTGTGAGGACTCTCTGGTGTCAACAGCGGGTGCGTGACCTCAAATACGTAACTTGCATACTTGCGGTCACATTCCGACTAGATGTATGCGGCCTCGCTCAATGCAAGTGTATTGAGAGAGACCATACAAGTCTAGTCGGAATGTGGTCGAAAGTATACAAGTGAATCACATGCTCGCTCCCAGTGTCAGTGCTGGAGAGTCAGTGCGCGCGATGTGAGGATTAACAAGTCTGCAGTCACGTAGAGTGAAAACAACTCAGGAGAGCAGAAGTATTTACACCCTGTAAAAAATATACATATTTATGGCAAATGGCGGGTTCTCTTTAAGTCAATATTGCAGTGGAAAATTGCTTTAAAACCTGCACATGTGAACAGAAGTAAAAAGCTGCACAATTTATAATTCTAATGTCTGTGACGACTACTTAGATTGTAGGTGAGCAGTGAGTCCGGCTCAGATAACTGCTAATGCTTCTCTGAGACACGCTGTGAAAATTGGCATTGTTATTTAGAAACGGTACAAAATGCAGCCTCTGTTTTCATGCCACTCGCCACTATTTCACCAAGCCAATTTAGCTGCCTTCCTGCAGGGAGCGAATGGAGCAATTAAAATTAGAAACAGAGATTTTCACATTCATAGGATCCACATCAGGGATGAGTGATCATAAATTAAATCATTTCCTCTCCCCGCAAAGTCATATTTGTATTAAATGAGGCTGAGAGACGGATACGGCAAGGTACAGCGAAAGCCTGACGACAACATGTAATATGCCACAGAGGAGAAGTTCTGTACAGATGACAATAGAGAGAATTCGCCACTGACCATGTGGGACAAGTGAGGGAAGTGATACATTATAAAGGAATATGAGACCTAAAATAAAGAATCCCAAGAACTGGCCTTATACACATTTATTTCATAAATGCTGCAAAGAATGATTTACAAAATACAAATGTTAATAGATTATTTTAATGCAAAGTAAACAAACAAAAGAGAAATGTAAACCAAATTAATACTTGATGCGTGTGCACTTTATCTTCAAAACTGCACCAAAACATCAATTTCTCTAGGTACACTCTTTTGAAGGAACCCACCAGGGAGGTTGTTCCAAAAATCTCGGAGATGTAACCACAGATCTTCAGTGGATGTAATGCTGCATAATACAGGAAGATACGTATCCATCATGCAGTAGCATCAAGGAGGCATATGATTGGATCCAAATCTCCAAATTTATTCTTCAGCTGGACAATGACCCCAAACGTACAGCCAATGTCATTAAGATCTATCTTCAGAGTAACGAAGAACAGCGAGTCCTGGAAGTGATGAGCCAACCCTCATAGAGCCCTGATCCCAACATCATCCAGTCTGTGTGGGATCACATGGAGAGACAGAAGGATTTGCACAAGTGACATCCACAGATCTGAGGTTACTTTTCTAAGATGTTTGGAACAACCTTCTGCCGAGGTCCTGCAAAACCTGTGTGCAAGAACAAGCACCTAGAAGAACTGATGCGGTCATGAAGGCAAAGGGCAGTCACAAAAAATACTGATTAGATGTAGATTTCTCTTTTCACTTTGCATTTTCTTAATTGATAAAAAAAAACTATTAATAAACTATTAACACTTCTATTTTGAAAAACATTCTTACTTTGAAGCAATTTTCCATGCCTGCCTACAACTTTTGAACAATACTGTATTTATAATAACTACTATTAGTTTTGATTTAAAGAAGCACTGCCATGAATGTTTTTATCCTCTTACTATATTGCAATCATCATATTATATGGCACTGTCTGTGTACTTACAATTGCCCGTTTTGCTTTTCTACCCAGCTAATTCTTCTCTTTTCTTTGCTCTATATAGAAACAGGAAGTCTCTTTTTCCTGCATGAGTCATCCCCCTCTTCAACTCCTGTCCCAATTATTCCACTCCTCCCCCCTGCCAGGGACTTTGCAGTGATATTTGATTGTAGATCTAATGATGACTAATGCAAGGAAAAGAGACTTCCTATTTGTACATAGAGCGTAGAAGGATTCAGGCAGTCTGTTTTTAATCACATGATGTCCTAGACCTAATGGAAAAGAGACAAATTAACTGTGTAGAAAAGCAAAATGAGCAATTGTAAGTACACCATACAATATGATGACTGCAATATATTATGAGGATAAAACTTTGATGGGAGGAGGAGGAGAGCTTCTTTGACATTCTAATTTATTTAGCCAGAATTCAGTGTTCCTTTGTGTTGTATGAGAGACACTGCCATAATCATCTGATAGCATCTTATAATAATAATAATAAATTTTATTTTTATAGCGCCGACATATTCCGCAGCACTTTACATTTCAGAGGGGATTTGTACAGACAATAGACATTACAGCATAACAATAATCACATACAGTAGATTATAACAAATACCAAGAGGAAAGAGGGCCCTGCTCGCAAGCTTACAGTCTATGAGGAAAGAGGGAGACACGAAAGGTGAGTGGTAACAGTTACCCTGTTTGTATGGACCAGTCATAATGTTAAGTGTGTAACAGTACAGACACAGAGGGCTAATGGAGGCATAAAGCATGTGGGAACATGATGCGGGGAACCTGGTTATGGTAAAACTTTTGGCTCTGCCACACAGGGATAGATTAGGTTAATGTGTTGGGGTGGTAGGCCAGTCTGAATAAATGCGTTTTCAGGACACGCTTAAAATTGTGGGGATTGGGGACTAATCGTATTGACCTGGGAAGTGCATTCCAAAGAATTGGCGCGGCACGTGTAAAGTCTTGGAGACGGGAGTGGGAGGTTCTGACTATTGAGGATGCTAATCTCAGGTCATCAGCAGAACGGAGGGCGCGGGTAGGGTGGTATACTGAAACAAGGGAGGAGATGTAGGGTGGTGCTGAGCCATGGAGGGCTTTGTGAGTGAGGGTAATAAGTTTATACTGAATTCTGGAGTGGATGGGTAGCCAGTGTAATGACTGGCACAAGGTTGAGGCATCGGTGTAACGATTGGTGAGGAATATGATCCTGGCTGCAGCATTCAAGACAAATTGGAGGGGGGAGAGTTTGGTAAGAGGGAGACCGATTAGAAGAGAGTTACAATAGTCGAGACGAGAATGAATAAGAGAAACAGTAAGAGTTTTTGCAGAGTCAAAGGTAAGAAAAGGTCGAATTCTAGAAATGTTTTTGAGGTGCAGATGACAAGAGCGAGCCAGTGATCGAATGTGGGGGGCAAAGGAAAGCTCGGAATCAAGTATGACCCCAAGACAGCGGACCTGTTTCTGGGGAGTAATAGTGGAACCACACACAGAAATGGCAATGTCGGGTATAGGTACATTAGTAGAGGGAGGAAACACCAGGAGTTCAGTCTTTGACAGGTTCAGTTTCAGATATAGTCAGGACATGATATTAGACACAGCGTTTAGACAATCGCCGGTGTTTTCTAGAAAGGCTGGCGTGATGTCAGGAGAAGAAGCGTATAATTGGGTGTCATCAGCATAGAGATGGTACTGGAATTCAAATCTACTGATTGTTTGACCAATAGGGGCAGTGTACAAGGAGAAGAGGAGGGGACCTAGAACCGATCCTTGGGGGACCCCAACAGTAAGGGGAAGATGAGAGGAGGAGGAACTGGCAAAAGATACAGTAAAGGAGCGGTCGGAGAGATAGGAGGAGAACCAGGAGAGAACGGTATCCTTGAGGCCAATGGAACGGAGCATAGTGAGGAGGAGCTGATGATCCACAGTGTCGAATGCTGCAGAGAGATCCAAGAGAATTAGCATGGAGTAGTGACCATTTGATTTAGCTGTTAGCAGATCATTAGAGACTTTAGTGAGGGCAGTTTCAGTGGAGTGTAAAGAGCGGAAACCGGATTGGAGAGGGTCGAGAAGAGAGTTTTCTGAGAGATAGCGGATAAGACGGGAGTGGACCAGGCGTTCCAGGAGTTTAGAGATGAAGGGAAGATTAGAGACAGGTCTATAGTTAGCGGCACAGTTTTGGTCGAGGGATGGTTTTTTAAGTAGTGGATGTATGATGGCATGCTTAAATGAGAAGGGAAAAATACCAGAAGAGAGAGAGAGGTTAAATATTTTAGTTAGGTGAGGGGTGACAGCAGGGGAAAGGGACTGAAGGAGCTGTGACGGAAATGGGTCACTGGTGCAAGTAGTTGGGCGAGAAGATGCAAGGAGCCTGCTTACTTCTTCTGTGACTGGTTCAAAATCAGAGAGAGAGTTCGATGCAGTGGGGGAGGGAGGACAGTGCATGGTATGAGGTGATTGGGAGATAATTTCCTGTCGGATCTGGTCAATTTTTTCTTTGAAGTAATTGGCCAGATCGTCAGCTCGGAGCTCCGTGGTTGGGGCCTGTACTCTTGGATTGAGTAGAGAATGAAAAGTGTCAAAGAGACGTTTCGGGTTATTGGACAGTGAGGTGATGAGGGTGTTGAAATAGGTTTGTTTGGAGAGGTGAAGGGCAGTGTTGTATGTTCTAAGCATAAACTTAAAATGGATGAAATCTTCGGGTAGATTGGATTTTCTCCACAGACGTTCGGCGCACCTGGAGCACCGCTGCAGGAAACGTGTTTGCACCGTGTGCCAGGGTTGTCGCCGTCTGCGTTGTGGTGTTCTATTTATAGGGGGTGCAAATTCATCCAGGGCACTTTGAAGTGTTTCATTGTAATGCTTCAATGCAGAATCAGGAGAGGGAGGAGATAGGGGCCAATGAAGACTGCAAGTTCTTCATAAGTTTCTGGGTGTTAATGGCCTGTATGTTTCTATAAGTATGGACAGTGGGGGTGACCTGAGCAGCATGGCAGTTCTTGATAGAGAATGAAAGAAGATTGTGGTCAGAGAGCGGGAGAGGGGAGTTTGCAAAATCATCCACTGCACAAAGCCGAGAGAAGACCAAGTCGAGGGAGTTTCCGTCTTCATGCGTTGGAGAATTAGTAAGCTGCGAAAGGCCAAATGAGGAGGTTAGAGATTAAAGGTGAGTAGCAGATGGTGAGAGGGGAAGAGCAATGGGGATGTTGAAATCACCCATGATGAGGGTAGGGATGTCACAGGAGAGAAAATGTGGAAGCCAAGTGGCAAAATGATCCAGGAACTGATGGGAGGGGCCGGGAGGATGATACACCACCGCCACTCGCATGGAGAAGGGGGTGTAGAGTCTGATGGCATGGACCTCAAAAGAAGGGAAGACAAGTGAGGGTACTTGAGGGATAACCTGAAAGGTACATTTTGGTGATAGGAGCAGACCAACGCCTCCACCAGCTCTATTGTCTGATCTTGGGGTATGAGAGAAGTGAAGCCCCCCGTATGAAAGAGCAGCAGCAGCGGTAGTGTCTGACTGCTGGATCCAGGTTTCAGTAAGAGCCAGGAGGTTAAGAGAATTAGAAAGGAAAAAGTCATGAATGAAGGAGAGTTTGTTACACACTGAGCGAGAATTCCAAAGTGCACAATTAAGAGAGACAGATGGCATGCAGGGAATATTAATAAGATTAGAGGGGTTTCTGAGTGTAGCAGTCGGGAGGTTTGACTTTCTATAACATGGGGGACCAGGGTTGGGAGCAATGTCTCCTGCGACTAGGAGAAGGAGGATAGAAAGAGTGAGCAGATGGTTAAATGATTTGTGAGAGCGTCTCTGATGTTGAATGGTGGGACTGACTGGATCTGTGCAGTTTAACAACGTGAAAAGAGCATGAGTGCTATACATAGGAGAGGAAAGAAGCGAGGGGCCAATGTGGATGGAGTTTAGAGAGTTAATGCCAGGGCGGTGGATGTGTGTGAATGCAGCGGCCAGGATTAAAATTACACAAATGCATATGGTATATATTTGTTGTACTCCAAATGTACAGGGAGTAGATGTATATAAATGTCTTACCTGTCTAACTGCCATGTTATAACTGCCAGTACTTTGATAAACTGTACTTGGATAAAGTGTGCATAAATGCCCCCTGCATAAATGCTATCCCCAAGCTATGTCTGAATATATAGGAGGATAAGACTTAGAACTTTTTTTTTTTGGGCTCTCTCTCTTCTCGTTAATCAATCACACTAAATTGAGACACCAGGACCCAATAAAATGTTGTGGTCAAATAAACACATGTCCAGCACTACATGGATCATAAAGCACTTTGAAAAGTTTCTTGACCTCACAACATAAGGGGACAAGCAGAGTAAGTTGAAAAAAACTATATACCATATAGAAGCTTGCAGAGTTGAAAACACAGAGATAGCATTCAGGATTAACTGCTTGCTGACATTGAATGGAGACACAGGAGTGGATTCAGAGCAGAGATTGGAAAAGCTGGTTACCATATAGAAGCTTGCAGAGTTGAAAACACAGAGATAGCATTCAAGATTAACTGCTTGCTGACATTGAATGGAGACACAGGAGTGGATTCAGAGCAGAGATTGGAAAAGCTGGTTACCTGTATGAAGAGAATAGAGATGCGTGTCACATTCATCCATGTTATAACTGCCAGTACTTTGATAAACTGTACTTGGATAAAGTGTGCATAATCTCAAAGAGCACAAAAGTATCAGCCATTAGAGATCCAACATGCTGGATCTCGCTGCCATCATCTGCTGCGGGAGATTCAGGATTCCCCCATTATGTTCAAATGTCTGGTGTTGCTGCCGATATTGGTGGGTTCATCTGTCATTAGTTTAATCTGTTTGGAGGCCTTTAGTGCGAGCACTTTGTTCTCTTAATTGGGCCAACATTTTATGCTAATTAATGCATTTATGGTCGTTTGAGCTGCATTTTTTACTAGTCATAGAACTAAATTATATACTTCGGAGACTGAGGGTTATGAGCTTACTACATACTGTTAATAGCAGTTTGCAGTCAGCTGCAAAGGTCTCAACTGTGGAGTTTTCACGGGATTTGGATCTACGTGTCAGGCAAGTAAAAGTCCCCAAAAATATATTAGTCACTGTACTTTCAGAAAACTGGATCTACGAAAGTATACAATACATTTTGTTGATCCCAAGGGAAATTGTAGTATCAGAGCAGCCTAGGTAAAGTGCTAAATAGGCAACATGTAAGTGGTTTAATTCAATAATCATATTGTCTTAGGGACAAAAAAAAAATCCCACTATAAAAGGTGTCTCCCTGCTGCCTAACTTGTCCACCACATGTTGTCAAGTGCAATCTGTCTCCAGCCGCACAGGTGCCAAGAGTGATCATAGTAACTAGAGATTAGCCTTTGTCAAACTGCATACAGCCAAAACAGAGAGACATAGTGTTATTTTAGGGGTAGCAAAGGATTGAACCATAGCAGACACAATCTATGTTCAAAAATGAGAAAATGTAAGTTCTAGCACCTGTAGTGCAGGCAGAATGCTGATGAAGAGGAAAGACTCACTCAAGTAAAAAAGAAGATGGCAAGTTCCAGAGCATGACAATCACTCCAGATTCTGGGGTGTGTACCAAAAGTAGACAAAACAGTGATTTTCTATGGGTTTAGCGTGACAGGTACTTTTATAGATATTATATTATTTGTAAAAATATTGAATCTAAATATGACATGGTGTTAAATGTTAGAAGATTTGAGTCCGAAGTTGGAAATCACCTGCAGCAGCGTTTGCCTGATTATTCTATGGTATCTTTGTTTGTTTGAGATATCTCCTACGTTCCATAATCAACCGATCCTGTTCGTTATTATCTATGAAATTGCCATGTTATGTGTGTAATTGTGCTATGAAACTTCGACAGTCTGCACACAGAGAACTGTAAATTGATTAATCGTGCTATGTATGCATACTTATTAGTTCAGCCGCTATTCTGATCATCTATTATTTCCAAGCAGTCTTTCTAGCTGCCACTATATCAAGCTACCTTAAATCATCACATAGACTCCTCTTCACAGGGCATCTGTCATCTGATCAGTGATGTGAGCGCATGCAAGAGATGCCCTGGCACACCGCATGTAGCAGATGCACCTTACTGATGGCTTTTATTTTTATAATTACCAGAGTTGCAAAAAGAAATATATCAATAAAGTTTATGCAGCCAAAAACAGTCTTCTAAGCTATTGTAGCCTCACTTGGTAAAAAAATCCTTCCCGACTATCTATTCTAGAAGCCGGATACTTTCCCTGGAACAAATAAAAAACATGTTGTTTGACATAAATATCTAGGTCTTTTTAAAACTTTGTTCTCCTCTCAGCATTGGTCACTGCAATGTCTGCTCCAACTGAAAAGAATCCTTTCTCATATTGATTGGCCATTGTTCACCTCTCAGCATTAGTCACTGCAATGTCTGCTCCAACTGAAAAGAATGCTTTCTCATATTGATTGGCCATTGTTCACCTCTCAGCATTAGTCACTGCAATGTCTGCTCCAACTGAAAAGAATCCTTTCTCATATTGATTGGCCATTGTTCACCTCTCAGCATTAGTCACTGCAATGTCTGCTCCAACTGAAAAGAATCCTTTCTCATTGATTGGCCATTGTTCACCTCTCAGCATTAGTCACTGCAATGTCTGCTCCAACTGAAAAGAATCCTTTCTCATATTGATTGGCCATTGTTCACCTCTCAGCATTAGTCACTGCAATGTCTGCTCCATCTGAAAAGAATCCTTTCTCATATTGATAGGCCATTGTTCACCTCTCAGCATTAGTCACTGCAATGTCTGCTCCAACTGAAAAGAATCCTTTCTCATATTGATTGGCCATTGTTCACCTCTCATGTTGACCACTTGCAATGTCTGCTCCAACTGAAAAGAATCCTTTCTCATATTGATTGGCCATTGTTCACCTCTCAGCATTAGTCACTGCAATGTCTGCCCCAACTGAATAGAATCCTTTCTCATATTGATTGGCCTATGGGCATTGTGCTAATAATGAATCATAATACCAGTTCTTTGTTTTGATCTTTATCTACATTTTTTTAAGCCCTTGCCTCTGCGGCTAATTTCAATTTTTACGCTTCTGTCATTGTTCGCCTTATTCCAGTAGCCATAACTGTTTTTTTTTATTTCTTTGTCGATATAGAGATAGGAGGACTTATTTTTTTGCAAGACAAGTTATATTTTAGAATTACATCATCCATTTTTATCATATAATATACTGCAAATGAAAAACAGTAAAAAAAATACCAAAAAACAGACAAGAAAATAGACACAAATGCAATGATGAATAATTAGGCCCATTGTGTACAATAAATCACAATGTAGACTCCATAGGCAACTTACATAAAGATCCAAAGAAGAAGCCAAAAAATGCAAGTAAGGAAGAGCACGAATACCCAGTGCACCATCCTAACGTGCATTTTGCTTCAGTTCTGGTGGCTCTTCATAACTGAGACTGGGTTGTAGTACAAAGTATGATACCTATATAAAGAAGCGTATTGTGCCTGTGCCAACAATAAGGAAGCAGAGCTTGCAGGAGCGTGTCATAAGTCCTTTATTGGTTGAATAAGCTGAGGACAGACATTGATGGCCTATTCTATCAGTTTTCAAAGCTTTAGACACCCATGATATGAAATCAATTATTCTTAAATATGTTTGTAGTTCATTTGCAGGTAGTTTAGAGATAGCGGGTGACCTGTGTTGCAGGTGTGTATCCAATCAAGGAGTTAGAATTAGGCAAGGTTGTTAGTGCGGTTTATTCTCTACGCATTTTGAGCCTACTACCCGCGCCCCTGACTCTCCAGTCAGCTGCTGTAGTCCCGGGAACTGCCCTGGAGTGCTGCCTGGTGCCTAATCGACACCTCAGCCTATACTGACCACCAGAGGCTCTAGTGAAGACCAAGTAGACACCTAGTCACACCCCTCTAGAGTGAGCCCAACCTATCCTCACCACCAGAGGCTCTAGTAAAGACCCAGTAGACACCTAATCATGCCCCTCCGGGGTGAGCCCAGCCTATCCTCACCACCAGATGCTCTAAAAAAGACCCAGTAGAAACCTAATCACGCCCCTCCAGGGTGAGCCCAGCCTATCCTTGCTACCAGAGGCTCTAGTGAAGACCCAGTAGACATCTAATCACGCCCCTCCAGGGTGAGCCCACCCTATCCTCACCACCAGATGCTCTAGTAAAGACCAAGTATACACCTAGTCACACCCCTCTAGAGTGAGCTCAGCCTTTCCTCACCACCAGAGGCTCTAGTGAAGACACAGTAGACACCTAATCACGCCCCTCCAGGGTGAGCCCAGCCTATCCTCACCACCAGAGGTTCTATTGATGACCGAGTAGATGCCTAGTCATGCCCCTCCAGGGTGAGCCCAGCCTATCCTCGCTATCAGATGCTCTAGTGAAGACCCAGTAGACACCTAATCATGCCTCTCCAGGGTGAGTCCAGCCTATCCTCACCACCAGAGGCTCTAGTTAAGACCCAGTAGACACATATTCACGCCCCTCCAGGGTGAGGCCAGCCTATCCTCACCACCAGAGGCTCTAATGAAGACCGAGTAGATGCCTAGTCATGCCCCTCCATGGTAAGCCCGGTCCACACCCACCAGCGTTACAAATATTATTCTGGTAGTATAAATGTATAGACTATAAGCAGACTTGTGAGTTTGCATGTAGTCTTTAGAAACATAAAACATTCACCTGTTGCAGGTATGCAGATACACCTAATAACCCAGAAATCCTATGATTATACTCCTCAGTTCATATGATTGGTACCTGTGCGGGGTATGAATTAAAGTAAGTAATTACATATGTTTAGATTTATATTATTGAGCGCAGTGTTTGCCAAGTGTAAACTAATTGCTTATGAAAAGTACCCAAGCACCCGACTACTTGGCTATCCAAAAAAAATGGTTGTAGAGATGACCGATTAATGACCTCTTTGCCTTTCTCACCGGATTTAAACTCAACTGAGAACTTGGCGGTCCTTCTCAAGTGTGAGATTTATAGGGAGGCAAAACAATAGAAATCTTTGGAGGGCGTCTTGGAGGTTGCGCGGGCAGATTGGTTGTGAGCATATCGCGAAACTCAGCCATGTGAAAGGAAGACGGTCATGTTATTTTTTGGAAGGCTAGGAAACGTTATTATATTTTTGAGTATATTTTTATTATTATACTTTTATTATTTTTTATGTGTATTTTAAACTTTTAATCATGCAAGCCAATGCTATTTAATCCTACTGATGTACTGTAAAGTTCCTGCTTTGTCTAATAAGTGCCAGGACAGAAATTGAGGCTGTGGGTGGTCTAGTCATGCATCACCGTAGTCTTAAATTTGGTCAGGGTTACCACTGATTTACGGTATGTCTAGCAACTTTTTATTTGCCATAGTTTTATTTAATTTTAATTTTTTTTTTTCATCACCGGCCTAATAATAAGGATACCGTAATTCCAGGAGTGCACACCCCATTTAATATGTGTGTACGGTATTTTGCTTGATATTTTTTCATTCCATTTCTTACATAGGAATTAATTAATTGCAACCTCTAAAATTAAAAAAAAAAATAGAGTGAGGGCAAACAAAAGACGGGATGAAATCATTTCTGTATAAAAATACACTAATGGGAATTTTGATCCATTTAAATCCAGAACTGCAACCAACAGGTATCCACTTTGTCCGTAGCAAGGAAAGTTTCATCATGAACTTAGAATGGGATTCTTTACTGTAAGAGCAGCATAATTATAGAAATCTTTGCCAGGAGTTGTCGTGGTTAATTCATTGGTAAATTATAAACGTTCCTGGATGCTGAGATGGGTCTTTGACCAGGGGATTTAGTCTAATTGACCATTTTTGGAATCTGGGCGGATTTGGTGACTTCTAGTAATTGGCAGCGACCTAACAGGAGATTTTTGCCTGCAAGATATAATGTTGAGCTCAAAGTTGCAAGAAAGTACTGATACCCACATCAGGTTTATTTCTTCTCTTGGACAAAAACCTCATAATTGGCAGAATGTACCTCTCAATGGTCCAAAAGGGGATGATCTCCAGCACCAAAGGGAAGTTGCTAAAACTTAGTCTTTCATCATATAGGATTAAAAAATTGTGAGAATGTGCACATATTAAAAAAAATACATACCGTAATTCTTACTCGTTTCACATAGAAAAACCCTTAATTAGAGCAATTAAGGACTCTGTGATTAAGGGTTTTTCTACCCTGAACCGACTAAGAATTATGGGTGAGCGGAATTGACACTTGTTTTTTATTTTTTGTATATGACCTTCAACGCTACCTCAGTTCCCCAAGAGGCTTCACTCCGGGACATTAATGTATGCATTTATACAGAAATAAATTGTTAAAGAAGTACTCTAATGAAACTCCTTATCCTCTTAATATATTGCAGTCATCATATAGCACTGTGTACTTACAATTACTCATTTTGCTTTTCTACCCTGATAATTCTTCTCTCTTCCATTAGGTCTATGACATCACATGATTAAACACTAACACTAACTAACTATGAATCCTTCTAAACGCTAAGTAGGAACAGGAGGTCAATTTTCCCTGTATGAGTTGTGAGTAAGAGGTGAATGATAAATGCAGGGAAAGAGACTTCCTGTTTCTACGCAGAGAAAAGAGAAGAAATAGCTGGGCAGAAACCCAAAATGAGAAATTGTAAGTGCACAGTGCTATATAATATGATTACTGCAATATAATAAGAGGATAAAAACTTTGATGGGATGAGGAGGAGGAGGAGGGCTTTTTTAAATATAACTTTTTAAAAATGTTTACAACTTGTACTGTCATGTAATTTTATACACTCTAAACACTTAATACTTTTCTTATTGATATTATTTGATGTTCATTTTGGTAATATCAAACAGTTTGGCCATGTTAAGACTAAAGAATATACTTTGTTTTTGTCCATATATTCCAATGTTACATATAAGATGGAAAAGGGTGCAAAACAACCTACAAAAAATAGCACAGGACCCACAAGTCATCCATCAGAAATGATTGTATATTCATTAAAATTTGTTTACTGTAAGCAAATTCTTTACTCTTTATTGCTAATTCATAACATTGGAATGAAATATGTCTCGGATCGGCTACTTATGCAGCACCTTCTCCCGTATCGCCTCCGATCACCGCACCATCCTTTTATTCTCAGTATCTTTTCATTGGCTTCAGTTTGTTCCTTTGCTCTGCTTGATTGGTGGGCCGAGCCGAGAGGTGAAAGTGTCAGGATATTTGGCAAAACTAATTAAGCTGAAAGGGCAGCCACATTTTAATCAGAGAATTCTAAAAGGCAAAATGCAAATGTCCTGCACAGATGGGCGAACTCTGAGCATCTTAATGAGAGAGCAGGGGAGTGTGCCAGGACTGGTCAGCAAGAGGTGTGTGTCTCCATGTAGTCTTGTGATCGCTTCCATACGAGAGTGCAATGGGAATTATCTACTCTCATCATCTACTCACGTCATCCCTGCAATCTGTTTCACGCCCCATCCTCTCTATTTATTTGGAAATGCTCTGATTATGGCTTTGATTCTTTTTTGTTGTCGGAAGGGTGCATGATACCACAGTTTGCCTAATTCACAATGAGCTGTGGCATACCCTACGCCAGTACCTGACTGGAGCAAGATTTCTGGCGTAGCATAGCGCCCATGCCACTCGCCAGACGCTCCTGATACATGCAACACTTCATGAATCTAGAGTATCTGACTCTAGCACACACCCTCATCAACATTCGTGTGAGCAATGCCGGTCTTGATGAATAGGGACCATTTTTTTTAGTACACGACGTTAGCATTTCTTGTATAGAAAACTTTAGATGGGATAGTTCAAATTATTCCATTGAATAAAATAGGAATTAGATGTCTAAAAAAGAATGTTGGTGAACGTAATAAGTTTTTAAGCAATTCATAGCTTCCAACCATTAAGGCCAAGTCTAGACCATTTGGCAACTTTCTGGCTCATTTGGCAACTTCCATTTAAGCACCTGAAAAATGGGATTCAGACAGAACCAAAGATAGCCAACACTAGAAAAAAGGGGCAAGCAGAGAACAAAGTGGCATGCTTTGGACTCCTTTTGCGCTATCTATGGCTCTATCGGGGGCATGTCTGAATGGATGTCCCCTGGGAATCTGGAACGTGATCTCAGGCGTCTGAACCTGGCCTTAATCTAGATGACTGACATTTTCATGCAGATCCTCAAGCTCTATGGATTGGCAGTCTAGAGACTGTAGACTGAGAATGATTGGGTGAGGCTAGGTACTTCTCTAGATAAATTAAATATACTTTATTAACACTTTGTAACGTGAGAATTTGAGAAAGGGAGTACATAGATATGTAAGAGCCTCAGTGTGATACTTTGCATGAGCTTTTTAAGAAGTTACTTCAGCGATCATGGTATAGTTGGAATAAAATGATCAGAACTCGTCTGAAATTAGTACTGGTTGTTGTTCATGTAGAAGATTAACGTATATAAGTAGTCATATGTGTAAATGAGTGAATCACAGGAGAAAGTAGAAAAATAAAGAACAGGTATTACAAATATCTTTTGGATTGGAAACTTTATGGTAAAAAGGTTGAGTCACCAATAACCATTTTTACCAATGGTGTACAATTACTGGCTTAAATGGGGACCTTTGTGGTGTCAACATGTCACAGTTACAGTCTTTGGCTGTAGTACGCAGTGTCAGCAAGCCAGGTCATCACTAGAGCCTGGTGATCAGAGAAGGCTTCGGCATGGAGGCATCATGGAGTTGGACAGCTACGTTTAAGTCTGTTTCTTGTACAGGAAGATTCTGAAATGCTGCTTCAGGTGGACCACTGGTAACAGTCATCTATACCAAATATTGGTGGTCTTTAATGCTGGTAAATTATGCCCTTGTTCCTTTTTTTGTAGGTTGTATTCTCTTTTTTTTTTATTATTATTTGGTGATTGTTAGAGTAGAGGTAAATTGGATTGTTAGAATGTGATTTATCATTAGAAAATGACCTATTGGCTAAATCAGGTTTTTGTGTTAAATGTATTTTTTTTTTTAATATAAAATAGAAATCTTGCAGTTTTCATATTGGCCACTGGAGCTTTCTTAGGGTATGTGCACACGCTGCGGATTCTGCTGCGGATCCGCAGTGGATTTGGCCCTGCGGGTCCTCAGCAGGTTCTGCTGTGTTGTACAGTACCTTTATTTCCTATGGGGAAAAAAAACGCAGTGCACATGCTGCAGATTTTTTCACGGGTTACAATCCGCAGCATGTCAATTCTTTGCGGTTTTCGCTGCGATTTCACACCTTATCATTATGAGGTGTGAAACCGCAGGGCAAAACCGCAGGCTAATCCGCAGATAGCGGATTTACCTGCGGATTTTTCAACAAAATCCGCACAACCTAAAAACTTTGTGGGCACATAACCTGAGTCTCTAACTTCCTGTTATTTCAGGACCTCCGCACGTACATTAGCTGCAATGATCAGAATCCGACCCTATTTTTCCTACTGAAGCATCTAATGAGGGAGTGCAAAGGTCATTGTGAAGGAAGGGGGAGCAGGGTGAGCTGTGACATCGCCTACTGTGATTGGTGGATCCTGTGTTATCAACTGTGTATATAGGTGTTATTTGTCATTACATTCCTGCCTCTGATGTTAAGAAGATGGTGCTGTAAACTTTATTAAAAGCCTCGCTGTGAAAATTGTAAGATTAGTGTTTATTTTTTAAAGGGATTTTCCACTACTCTTACAACCCCGTCTCAATAGCTATGTTCCCCCTTATAAAATAACACTTATACTCCCTTCTGATGTGGGCACTGTTCCAGAGGTGTGAGCACTGGCCCTCCCATGGACTTTCAGACAAATCAGGCATCCAGAGGAAGGATAGGAGAGTGAAGCAGTCGCTGATTGGCTGCAGGGATCATGTGACAACAGTGTCATGTGAGCCCCAGGAGAACCAGTGCAGACACTGCTGGAACAGTGAGTTTTTAAGTATTATTTTATAAGGAGGGACATAGTGATTGAGACGGAGTTGTCCAAGTAGTGGACAACCCCTTCAATAAAGGTTGTGATATAAAAAAATTGGCAAGATTTAAAAAAAAAAAAATACATGTAATGCGAAAAACCTGATTTAAGCAATAAGTCACTTTCTGATGATGGTTTCTCTTTAAGATGAACAACATTTTCAACAAATCTTTAGCTAAAAAAACTATTCACAACTAAGCAAACCAGGATGTCACGTAAAGTTCTTGTTTAAAGACGTGCCAAATTTGTCATTTAGCTTGAGTTGATGTGATAAATTTGGTGTATCTAGTCTCATTCTAAGCTATCTAATTTTAAGACAGTATTAATAAAGCTGGCTCACGTCTTTTTTTTAAACAACACTACGGTTTTTTGAGCCCAAGCCAGAAATGGATCCTGCAAGAAGAAGTTGGCCCTTCGTATTTCACAATGCTTTTAAATAATGTACACTACCGCTTAAAAGTTTAGGGTCACTTAGAAATGTCCTTATTTTTGAAAGAATAGCACAGTTTTTTCCAATGAACCTAACATTAAATGATTCAGAAATACACTCTATACATTGTTAATGTGGTAAATGACTATTCTAGCTGCCAACGTCTGGTTTGTAATGCAATATCTTCATAGGTGTATAGAGACCCATTTCCAAACAACCATCACTCCAGTGTTCTTATGGTACTATGTGATGCCTAGTGGATGGTTATAATACCCTTGAAAACCCTTGTGCAAGTATGGTAGTACAGCTGAAAACAGTTTGGCTGAAAAGAGAAGCTGTAAACCTGACCTTCCTTTGAGCTAGATGAGAATCTTGAGCATTACATTTGTTGGTTCCATTAAACTCTCAAAATGGCCAGAAAAAAAGAACTTTCATGTGAAACTCGACAGTCTATTCTTGTTCTAAGAAATGAAGGCTATTCCATGTGAGAAATTGCCAAGAAACTGAAGATTTACTACAATGGTGTGTACTACTCCCTTCAGAGGAGAGCACAAACAGTCTCTAGCCAGAGTAGAAAAAGAAGTGGGAGGCCCCGCTGCACAACTGAGCAAAAAGACAAGTACATTAGAGTCTGTAGTTTGAGAAATCGACGCCTCACAGGTCCTCAAAACGCCAGTGTCAACGTCTACAGTGAAGAGGCGACCCCGGGATGCTGGCCTTCAGGGCAGAGTGGCAAAGAAAAAGCCATATCTGAGACTGGCTAATAAAAGGAAAAGATTAGTATGGGCAAAAGAACACAGACATTGGACAGAGGAAGATTGGAAAAAGTGTTATGGACAGACGAATCCAAGTTTGAGGTGTTTGGATCACACAGAAGAACATTTGTGAGACGCAGAACAACTGAAAAGATGCTGGAAGAGTGCCTGACGCCATCTGTCAAGCATGGTGGAGGTAATATGATGGTCTGGGGTTGCTTTGGTGCTGGTAAAGTGGGAGATTTGTACAAGGTAAAAGGGATTTTGAATAAGAAAGGCTATCACTCCATTTTGCAACACCATGCCATACCCTGTGGACAGCGCTTGATTGGAGCTAATTTCATCCTACAACAGGACAATGACCCGAAGCACACCTCCAAATTATGGAAGAACTATGTAGGGAAGAAGCAGGCAGCTGGTATTCTATCTGTAATGGAGTGGCCAGCGCAGTCACCAGATCTCAACCCCATTGAGCTGTTGTGGGAGCAGCTTGCCCATCAAGCCAAACCAACTTGTGGGAGGGGCTTCTGGAAGCATGGGGTGAAATTTCTCCAGATTACCTCAGCAAATTAACTGCTAGAATGCCAAAGGTCTGCAATGCTGTAATTGCTGCAAAGGGAGCATTCTTTGATGAAAGCAAAGTTTGAAGGAGAAAATTATTTCAAATAAAAATCTTTTTTTCGAACCTTGTCAATGTCTGGACTAGATTTTAAATTCATTTGGCAGCTCATTTGATTAATAAAAGTATGAGTTTTCATGGAAAACACAAAATTGTCTGAGTGACCCCAAACTTTTGAATAGTAGTGTACGTCTGGCTTTGGTTTAAAAAACTGCTACAAAAAAAGCATATTTGAACTCCATTTAGTAAGATTTTTACAAGCAGCTTATTTGGAGCATTGGGTAAATAAGCTGCCATTTTCCAAGCAAGAGTTATCACACTCTGTTAAAAGAACCTGCCAGCAGATTCATGTTGACCAAACCTTGGGAAGCATCAGTCGGAGGCCGCAGGTGCTATTCTAGCCTTGCACATCTTCTGTGAAATGCTACCATGTTTCAGAGAAAGCATACTTTTAATAGCTAGCCAGGAGCATGTGTCTTGGAAAAATAGTCCAAGATGCTTGTTCTCGGCAGCTTCTCACCTAGACTGATAGTCCTCTCCCTATATGTAAGTACAAGGGGAAAGAGCAGGGAGTAGCCATCGGGGCCCTCCCTCTTGGCCAAGTCATCTAAACTGCATGTTCCTCGAATGGCTTTTAAAAGTAAAACTGTTTCACAGCTGTTTTGGGTCTTGGCTCTGCTCCCTTCACCTTAGTCCGCTAAACTTTCTTGTGTTTGTAAGGCTTTGCAAGTAGCCTGGCATGCTCCCATATGACCTACTGCAATACTGTATGCCTACATAAGGCTTAGTAAGGCATACTTTTGTATCTTGGTATGAAGTTTCTTAGTTTGTTGGTGCACAACAACCTGTTTGCGGTTTTCACTACTTCTGCTACCTGTCTGTAGTTTCCAGGACGTTCCCTGTCTGCCTGCAGCTTTCAAGGCCTCTGCTCCACTACCCATCTGCGGTCTCCAGGACATCTCCTGGCTGTCTGCAGCTTCCAGTGCCTCTGCTATCTGTTGCAGTTTACAGAACCTCTGCTACCATTCTGTGACCTCAAGGTCGTTTCCTATCTTCCTGTGGCTTCCAGTACCTCTGCTGCCTTTTTCCTCTGTGGAACACCCACCTGCTGCAACGAATCCCGTGACCTGTGTGGCTACAGCCAGACCTTGGTGGATTCACCTCAACTAGTGAGCCTGACAATTATATACACGCCCCAGGTGATATGCGATTTCATTTAGCTGATATGTACTTGTATTAAAATGGCGCTTTAGTTAAATGAGTAGAGAATTACCTTTAAAACGAGGTGAAAGTGAAAACATCATATGTACCAGAAGCATTTATTGAGAACTCAAATGTCAGGGTACCCCAACCAAAGGAGCCATTGGCCAAGCACAACATAAGGATGCATTTCTCCATACAATAAGATACAATGTGTTATAAATTACCCCCTCTGTATCTTTTCATATATCTTCTTGCTGGTATGTTTAAAAAGCATTTAACATTTATTGGAACACAGAGATGAAACTCTGACTTCTGCCCTAATGCTCTGTAATTAATTTTTTTTTTCTTGTGAAATGGTATTTATTATAGTCTTCATGTTCAGGCTTTATCTAATGCATAATGTTCATTCCCAGCCTCTAATTGCATTTAAATTAAAATTGTCCTAGCAGGGAGATGAATAGTCTGCGGCTCGCTGGAATCACTC
The DNA here is from genome assembly GCF_039654945.1 of Dendrobates tinctorius. Classification (NCBI taxonomy): domain Eukaryota; kingdom Metazoa; phylum Chordata; class Amphibia; order Anura; family Dendrobatidae; genus Dendrobates; species Dendrobates tinctorius. The sequence continues at coordinate 26,165,659 of NW_027361725.1, forward strand.
AGCTGGTCCCGGGCAGGCTGGGCTGCAGAGCTGTTTGGAGCTGATGTTGGGGGGAGCGTTGAAGTTCATTAATTTTTATTGCTCAGGTAGTTGGAGTAAAGCAGGTTATTTTCTGTGAAATTTATATTTATGTGTGTCGGTGGCCGGCCTATGATGAGAGGCCCAGAGGGATAAGCAGCTTTTATTTCAATATTTTCTCTCCATGGCATCTGTTTCTAGGGAATATGTGACATGTATATCTCCATTGTTCTTCCTTTGTTTGTTGCTGTAGATCACAACTAACTACATCACTACATGCACTGCAACATTGTGCGTCACATTTTATTACAATGTTCTGTGACATCATTGTGCAATTACTTTTCTTTTGACTACAGTTTTCATTATTCGTTTACTCTGACATCACTTTTGCTGCCATAACTGTGCAGTTAATTCACTTTGGTCATTTATTGTGCCAATATATCACAGTTAGGATTTTTGTATTATGACATCACTTTATTTATCATTTTTCTATTGTTATATCATAGTTTTATCACTTGCTGTTATTGTCACAAGCCGCTGTTCTCCAGAATCTAGTGATGTTCTTTTGTTCCCATGCTTCTCTTTTCTTTGTGTCTTGTTAGCAAAGTGGATGTGATCATCAACTCTTCACGGGGATCATGCCCACTTGGCTAACCAAATTAGATTTGCATATAAGAAAGACTGGGCCATATCTCGGGCATGGAGAGGTACTGGAACAAAAACAAACAACAAATCAATAATGTTATATTCAGGAGAAAAGTGGTACGGTATATAGACAAGGTAATACAATTACATAATGATGACAAGCGGAAGGTCCTCTCACAATGGCACTGTTTGTGGTCAACTGGCAGCTCCAAAATAGCTACCACAAACAGTCTTGGCCGTTATCCAGAACCGAGGGGTTGCCCTGGCCTTCACCCTTTAACCCCTGCACAGGGACATGTACTTACACAGGGGTCCCTAGGAATGGCCACAGAGTCAGCTGTTGTTCGGTGGTATAAGCTGGTAAGAAAGATAGGTAGTTGGGTCAGGACCACGAGGTCACGTCAGGGACAAAATAATAAAGCAAGCGGGAAGTCAAATGTAAAGTCAAAGAATGAGAAAATCAGGACAAAACACAGGAGCACAGCACATAGGTATATATATACCAGGTCTGCAGAACTATTGACTGGCAGTGGGAACTGATTCAAGGTTTTAAATATTGAAAAACCCCACCCAGTGCTGACAGCAGGAAGAAACACAACCTAACATCAGACCCGTGACACTGCTGAACTTTGACACAGTTATGTACCCGGTTTGGTGGTTTTTTTTCAAACGAGTACAGTTTAAAAGGACAACCAGTTTGACAGTCATATCAGGTTTCTGTCCTGATGAAGAGGTCCTGCGTGGCCTCGAAACGTGTTGACTATGTAAACCTGTAATTAATGTTATAATCTTCCTTCTGTTTGATGTTTTGTGGCTACATCAGCAGCAGCGCATGAGTGACATCTTCCAGATTTCCACTATTTGGTCTTTCCAATGACTGGTGTCTTTGCAGCGGCTGACATATATTTAATTGTATGCTAGTTACATGTTGCTTTTAGCAACCAAACCAGGTGAGTGGATTTCTATCCCTGTCACCTCTACTTTTTTATCGGTTAAAGGGAATCTGTCACCCCTTTTTTGAGATATCATATAATGATATCATTCAATTGTGTGTCACATAAGGATTCTCTTAGTACTTTTGCTTCCCCCTGACCCCGCACCTTTCACGCATAAATACCTTTTTTATATCGGTTCAGATGTATGTAAACTGCCGCTGTCCGGTCCGCTGGGCGGGGTTTATTCAACTGCTCCCCCCTACCTGTCTTGCTCTATGCATTTCTTCTTGTGTAGAGCAAGACAGGGAGGGGGGAGCAGTTGAATAAGCCCCGCCCATCGGACCGGACATTTATATGACTAGATATAGAGTTACAAACCAAATCAATAAAGGTACAAGTGAAGATCAGAAAGTTTGCATTATATCTTGTTAGAGAAATCTGCTTGTTTCTATATCCATCAGTCACATTTTGCCTCCTGTGCTGATCATTCGCTCTCAAAAATTGTTCAAATCTGTCTACAAATCTCTCTGCAGTGTAAGATCAAATAACAGCAGCTGATAGAGCGGGGATCGAGTAGAACTGAAGGGAAACAAAAAGCAGAAATGAGGAAATGCTGACGCTTCTAGTGTAGGGGAAAAATGATTCATTTAAAGGGAACCTGTCACAACTTTTTTGGCCTACTAGGTAAAAATATCATTTGAATGTCAGCTACGCGTTCTACAACTAGTTCTGAAACTCCCTGACTCCCCATGTATCACCCATAAAAAACTTTTTTTTTTTTTTTGTCCCGCGCTGTATGTTAATCTGTTCGGTCCGGTCCATTGGGCGTTGCCTCTGTTCCCTCACTTCACCTCTCCTCGGCTTGCTGTACGCATTGTTCGCTGTGAAGATCGCAGATCGCGTACATATTTTGCGCGTGCGCATTGAAATGTGACCTCGCGCGTGCGCTGTATGCTTTGCCCAACTGAGGGCAGAGACGAAAATCAGTAGTGCGCATGGCCGCGAAATACTTCAGGGACATAAGAAACAACTGCATATGCCGGCGCATACGCACTACTGATTTTCAGCTTTGCCCTCAGTAGGGCAAAGCATACTGCGCACACGCGAGGTCACATTTCAGTGCGCACTTGCGAAATATGTACGCGATCTTCACAGTGAAGGATGCCTACAGCAAGCCGAGGAGGGGTGGAGTGAGGAAACGGAGGCAACGCCTATCGGACCAGACCAAGCAGATTACCATACTGCGCGGGAGCAATTAAAAAGGTTTTTATGGATGATACATGGGGAGCCAGGGGGTTTCAGAACTAGTTGTAGAACGCATAGCTGACACTCAAATGATATTTTTACCTAGTAGGCCAAAAAAGTGGTGACAGGTTCCCTTTGATGATCATAAATAGTGTTATTCCTCATGTATACACATCAAACATGAGCATGCATTTAAATGAAACATAAATCATTTTCTTACATAATGTAGACTTTATTTCCAGTAATCACATTGTTCATAATCATTGTGTTTTTAGCCAGTAGTAAAAGTATTAACCATGAAGGAGGAGGCCGCAAGCCTTGGATGCCCAAGATGGGATGTATTTTATGATTTCTGAATAATAAAAAGTAAAATTTTAAAATATATACCGTATATATTATGAAGCTATATTAGATACAGCTTCAAAATCATATTAAATGTTCTTGATATAGAAAAATAAACTTAATTTTCTTTATTATTAAAATAAATGCTATTTACTATAAAATCATTTTCTGATCATTAATTCCAAAAGGTAAACAATGTTATATCTGCTTTAAACTGTATGTTTCAATAGGCGTCCTAATGGGTGCTAGGTTCTCTGTGGATTCCCCGTATAGCTAACATATTCTTGTTGTAGCCTATTATTTTGTAAGGATGTTTATATTACTGCTCAATCTGCAGCTACTCGTGGCACGTATCAGTCAGAGCCAAATTGCTTTTTCTAATGAAAAAGCTCTTTATGGTCTATTTACGAAGGAGGAATGATGTGGCACTGAAAGCTAATAAACTAATTTTTCTCCTTTATCTGCCTTCATTTATACAAACATGCCTATAAGTGCAGGGGTTTTGTCCATGCATATGAGAAGGTATATAAGAGATTTACTGTTTGTAACGAATCAAAAAATAAAAGTGTGAATAGTTCTGATTTATTGTAATTTTTCATTTGATAGCGCCACCGTAGTCCACGGCACTTTTCACAATCAGGCATTACACAGTCACAACTACTCAAAAATTCAGACATGTAATTAAGTCTCTGCTCAAAGTGTGTAATCTACAGGGGTGATGAAAAATGCGAAAATGGATTGTTCTGTGCCATGGTGCAACCTTATTTTATAACAGGTATGTATGCATTTGTGTGCATGGTGTGGGCAGGATGCTGTAGAAAGAGGCGACCTGGTTCTGAGGAAAAATATGAAAAGGGGGAAACAGAGCAGATAAATTAATGGATGTTGTAAAGCTGCCTAGAATAAAGTATTTTTAGGGCACACTTTAAGGCTGTGTGCCCACGATGCGTTTTGTTAAGCGTTTCCGCAGCGTTTGAGCCGGCTCAGACGCTGCAGAAACGCTTAAAAGATGCATCAAATTAATTAGCATGCGTTTTTGGCTTTTTGTGCCAATGCATGCGTTTTTAACCGCTCAGGAATCGCTTAGCGGCTAAAAACGCAGCATGCCCATTAATTCCCGCATTTCTTAGCGTTTTTAGCCATCCCCAATGATCCCAGAAATCGCGTGTCAAAAAACGCGTCAAAATCGCGTCAAAAATCGCACATAGCCTTAAGGGGTTGTCCAGGACTTTAATATTGATGGCCCATCCTTAGGATAGGTCACCAGTGTCTGATCGGTAGGGGTATAACACCCAGCACCCTAGCCAATCAGCTGTTCCTGGTCTTGGCGGCGGCTGGAACTGCTCAATTACGGAGCTGTATAGTAGCCAAGACCGGGTTCTGCATATTCACCCACTATTGATTTGAATCAAACTTCATTATTATTCATAAAAGGTAATGAACTAACTTGGACCTCGGGTGTAGGCCTATATATACTTGTCTGTGCTCCCCAAGCTTCTACTCATAAATGTGCTCATATGATATAGAGGTGGCTAGAACTCCCGGCTACTTACCTCTCCTCCAATCCCACCTCCGTTCTGGCCAGTTACACAGTTGCAATGCCCAATCGCATAAATGCCCTTCCTCTACTATTTGTGAATTCTCAAATATACCCAACAACAGTTGGAACAACATTTCACTGCCCCTTGCTTTAATGCTCACATCGGAGCTCCGTTGCTGCCTCCAATGTCAGCCTGTCAAGCTTTTATTATCAAATCAATATTATTTTTCATCCATTGTGTTGGGCACCAAAGATGTAGAGGCCATTGGCCGAAGCTACTATTCCTAATTGGTAATCTGGAATTGGCCTCCATAGAATTAGCACAGTATGAGATGGTCCTCAGCCTTCACCCCTACCAAGACTTATAATAAAGATAACACAGGCACTCCCATTACATACCCTTAGAACCAGTCACTAATTGAAGTCTTGAAGACTACCGAAGCCTGCTACCGGAATAACAGAACAAATAAGTGAATGAACAAAATCAGCTGAAACCATGTGCTCCTAATTACGTAAACAGGTTAAATGGTCTCTTCAACAAACTTTACTTAAACGTTTGCATATTATAATATATGTTTTTAGTGAAACTGACTTCTTTCTCCACTTGTGCGTAACTTTTCCTCTCCCTACTGTCTCCTAAAGTCACCCATTAATCTGAAAAAACACCTCTTTTTCGCTATAGTGCAGTGCTGGATTCACAGCCACACAGCTCACTACTGCTGTATAGCATCCTCCATGCTGCTGTGTATTGTTTTTCATGCTGTTACTGCTTTTGAACATGTGCTACACAAAGAAAGAGGTTGATTCCCTCTGATTCTATGTATTGTTTATAGGAGCTATCGGGCGAGTTTTTCTCTATCCACCAGCTCAGAGACCAGAGAGATGGAGCTTGCAGAAGGGAAACTGATGAAAATTACAGGATGGGAGTCATATATTGGGCGTAAAATCTGTTATTCCTCATGTACACACGACGGCTTCTGAAAAGTTTCCTGAAATGGCAAGCATGCTTTAGGATAATGGACTCTGTGTTCTTATGGGTTGGTACTGGCTGCTAGAGACATGGCTGCTTATCCTAGGACAGGATGGAGGAGCGATGAATAACATATAAAAAAAGCATGCAGGAGAGAGTACATCATCAGCCTGCACTGATAATAGCCACAATGCAAGCAAATACAAGATGCTGAATAGAACAGACAGAAATGTGAAATAAACAGTAAGCAATGACTGGTATGGTACATAGCAAGGATTTACATCACTCTGTATAGGTAGTGATACCACTCCATATATTCAGCACAAAAGAGAGCGCCTATCGTTAGGGTTGTCACCTATTTCTTACATAACGCTTCTTCCCGATTCCTTATCTTAATAGCAATCTGTCTGATGAAGGTCTGAGTATTAGACCGAAACGTTGCCCATTTTTTTGGATTGCATTTCTAATATCGACTTTTTTTCTTTTCTGTACATTTCCAAGTAAGATTCTGAGCACCATGCCCGTCATATAGAATAAGATCTGATTACAGGAAAGAGGGCATCGGGCGCAAGACTATTTGGATAGGATATAAGGCTCTGCAAATCAAGGAGGGAAACATTTCCGTATGAACGCGCGGTGCACTGTGGTAACGGTGTAATGGATTTAGTTAATCCATTGTGACGCACTTCTGTCTGGAGACTCCTTTGTGTACGAGTGGATCCTTGTATCGTGTTCTAGTGCAGGTTACTCTCTAATTACACTCAGGCAGAGCTTGTATTCCCTCTGCACTGATATTTTTCTGCCTGGATGAGTTATCGTCTTGTTCTGCAGGATGGAACACCAGCCGCAGGTTGTTGCTGATTCCCCATTTCCTCCCATCCCTCTGTGTAACGCACGCCTCCCTCTCTTCACCCCTGCACCGTCTGTAGCTGCAGTCTAGTTGTCCATGACAGACAGCTCTATACAATCTTATGGGCTGGAGCGTAGGATTGAGCGCAACCTCTTAAGCAATAGCATATTTTCTTGGTGGCTAGAGGTGGCCAGATTCCACCAAAGCTTGTGATCTTGAATACAGTAACTGCCTTGTTATTATCGAAATTTTCAGTAAAACAAAGGAAAGATCCGTCTTTGTTCCTTTTGCAAACAGCTTCAGAAAACCTATACTTTGTTACACCAACGGAATTTGTGCTAATAATAATCTTTATATAGCGCCAACATATTCCGCAGCGCTTTACAGTTTAACAGTTTCAAACACAACAGTCATAAGTAGCAATGTTAACAATACAATAATTAAAGCAAAATAAAACAACCCTGCTCGTGAGAGCTTACCATCTACAATGAGGTGGGGGAGATACAAAATACAGGTGTGTATTTGTATTTAAAATGATGGTCCAGCCGTCTTGAGGGAGTGGGGGATAGATGGCGATAGTAAATAGGTTACACACACACTTACACATAAAATTACTTTGATTAGGGAACGTATTAGGCCGCTCTGAACAAATGTGTTTTGATGGAGCGTCTAAAACTGTGCAAGTTGTGGATAGTCCTAATTTCTTGGGCTAGAGCATTCCAGAGGATTGGCGCAACGCGGGATAAATCTTGGAGTCGGGAGTGAGAGGTACGGATTAGTGCAGAGGTTATTCGAAAGTCGTTTGCAGAGCGCAGCGATTGGCTAGGCCGATAGACAGAAATGAGGGAGGAGATTAAGGGGGTGCCGCACTGTGGAGAGCTTTGTGGGTGAGAATAAGTACTTTGAATTTTATCCTGTAGTGAATGAGCAGCCAGTGTAACGACTGGCGAAGAGCAGACACGTCTGAATACCGGATTAACCAGATGGGCGACCCTGGCTACTGCATTAAGGATGGACTGGAAAGGGGAAAGTCGAGTGAGGGGGAGGCCAATTAAAAGAGCGTTATAGTAGTCCAGGCGGGAGTGGATAAAGGCGACAATGAGGGTTTTTGTTGTTTCCATGGTGAGAAAGGGGCGGGTTCTAGAGATGTTCTTTAGGTGTAAGCGGCAAGAGCAGGCAAGAGATTGTATGTGGGATGTGAAGGAGAGATTGGTGTCAAAGCTAGCATTGATACATAGAATTGAAAGCTACATATATACATAGCTAGGATACATAGATAGGTGCTAGCATTGATACATAGAATTGAAAGCTACATATATACATAGGATACATAGATAGGTGCTAGCATTGATACATAGATTTGGAAGCACTGTAGCACTCAACATTTTGTTTAACGATTTACTATCAAAGTAGTCATGAAGAAAGTGGCCAGACTTGACTTCATGACCTAAACCTCGTTATAAAAGATGACTCCTTTCTTTACCTATATAGATATGAAAAGAATTAACTCCTCCTAATAGGAGATTCCATTTTCATTCCCTTGCTACAGTGTCCTCTGCTACGTAGTGTCACCCTGCAGTGGTGTGCCAGCAGGGATCAGAAGAGATGTCACACATACATGTAGCAGCATCCTCCTCCCAACTTTGTCAACCCACCTTTGATAATGCAGGACAGTATAACTACTTTAACTACTATTATTTTTCTTTATTTTTAGAGCATCATTGATTCCATGGTGCTGTACGTGAGAAGGGGTTACATACAAAATACAAGTATAAATTACAATTAACAAACTAGCAATGACAGACTGGTACAGAGGGGAGAAAGGACCCTGCCCTTGTGGGCTTACACTGTACAGGATAATGGGGAAGGAGACTCTTGGACGGGTGGTTGCGGCAGCTCCGGTGGTAGTGTGGTGGTGCCTGATGAGGTGGCAGTGGGATCATTGCAGGCTGTTAGCTTTCTTGAAGAGGTGAGTTTTCAAGTTCCGCCTGAAAATTCCGAATGTGACGAATAATCAGACGTTTTGGGGCACAGAATTCCAGAGTATGTGGGATACTCGGGAGAAGACATATGGGAGACCGGAGATTACTTGTTGGAAGATATTGGGAGATATACAGAGGAGACAGATTATGGACGTCCTTGTAGGTCAGTGTTAGTAGTTTGATATATTGGGGAATTGGAGAGGAGAGAAATAGAGAAGGAGAGAGGTGGATTATTTGGGCAGCAGAATTAAGGATGGACTGGAGAGGTGTGAGAGATAAGTCTCTCCTAGATCTCCTTATACTACTGTATGTGTGAGCCTGTGAGGAACATTCTCTGTGTGCAAAATAGGACTTCCACAAAGGCACATCTGCACCTGAGTCATGCAGAGTTTGTTGGCAGAATTGCCACTGTGTATAGCGAAAAATAATACTAAATAATGCTATGCCTACATCGTGGAGCTATAACCGGTTCCCCTGCTGGTCTCTGCACAACCTAGTCACCGTACAATAAAGTCTCTTCACATGTGACCACTGCAGCTGTGATTGGCTGTAGTGGTCATGTGGGGCGAAATGTTGTCACAGGAGACTAGCTGATACAGAGACCGGTAGAGGAGAAGCCAAGTAGCCACAGAAGCATCCAGGGAATTGACTATAGTGATTTTCTATTTATTTTACACTTTACAAGATGTATTTTCTTCAGGGTTTGCAGATTTTGCTGCTGATCCTCACAGCAAAATCTCACCAACATGGAGTTTTGTTGCTAATTTTGACTTCCTCTCAACGGGGAAAATATGCGACATAAATGTAAAATCTGTGCCGCACCGTCAAATTGCCGGGATACATTCTCTATCTCTAGATTCTAATGCTACTTTCGATCTTAGTCTGAAAAATGCAAAAGGAAAATCTGCATGTTACCGTGCATCCTAGAAATGTGTATGGTTAGAAGGGTAGCACCAAATCAAAGTCAACAAACGTGCAGATAAGGATGCATCATATTCATAGTTCATAGATTCCCTTTTAAAATGCAGCGTATTCTGTGCCAGTTGTGCCCACTGCTGCGACCATGGGAATCTTATTTTTACTTGTATATCTAAATGATGTAATATGAGCCTGCATCTGTATGTCCATATATATATGTACAGTATATATATATATATATATATGCTCTGATACACGCTTCGAGGCAGCTCTTGTCAGGATTTTTTTTCCCCTGTACTAGTGTGAGAGCACCTGTCAGCCTTCCCCTCTGCGGACCCTCTTACATGACAGGTAAGGGGAGCACTCAGACATGGTCTTACTGTATCCATTAGAAGTCAGAGCAATGGCGCGGGCTGTAGTTGGTATACATAGGAAGCTGGCCCAGTCTGCAGGTCACGCTTCAGAGACCCAGAAAGGAGGGGTAGATAGGCAAGGTGCTGCTGTCTGCTCACTCAACTGGATTTGAGCCGCTCCATCCTCACATTCAGGTGTCAGGAATATTTCCACTGGAGGCTCCTATCACTTTACATTCTGTCTGTAACTGACCGACCTGTGCTGCTGACACCAAACTAAAGGCTGTTCTATATAGCTCGTGAAACAATCTAATCTGTATGCCATCATTATGATGGAGTAATTCACCCTATCATAAATTTTTGCATGTATTTTTATGGGTTTTTAATGTTTCTGTTCTTTTTTTTAATCAAACTGGTTAGTCTGAAAGGGAATCTGTGCAGGTTTTTACTACTTAAACTGAAAGCAGCATATTGTAAGGGCAGAGACACTGATTCAGGACATGTATCACTTACTGGGCTGCTTTCTGTAGTTTTGATAAAATCACTGTTTTATCAGCAGGGGATTATTATTAGAAGACTCATAAACTCTTCTGCCATGTAGTCCAACCCTGCCCCATCTCTGATTGGAAGATTTTTGCCTATGCCACAGTGTAAACAAAAAGCAGCTGATAAGGGGTTGGGGTGTGTGTTTTGGACCGCCAACATTCTACTGGAAAATCCCTTTAATTTGATTTCTAATGATGTTTTGAGTATTTATTAAAGGGCTTGTCCACTACTCAAACAACCATTTCTCAATCCATATCTTTGCCCCCAGTAAACTAATACTGGTACCTCCAGTTCTGTTCAAGTGGTGTCAGCAATGACTCTCCCAGGGATTACGTAACATTGTTATGTCACGTGATCCCTGCAGCCAATCAGGGGCTTCACTCTCCACTCCTTTGGCCAAATCACATACATTTGAAGGAAATGAGAGCTGCTGTTGCGCTCTCTTTTTCTCAGGATGTATGTGATATGTCTGAAGGCGATGTGAGGAGGAAAAAAGTCACGGACTTGGTGAGCGCTGGCAGGAGGAAACTGTCAAAGGTAGTGATAAAAACTTTTTAATTGAACAGCGCGTTTTGGGCCCAATATTCCGCCATCAGAGGTACATGGTCACATGACATTGATTGTGAACTTTTTAAAGAGGTCAATATTGATGTAGTGAAATCATAAAACAAATAGTGAAACAATGTGTAAAGTAAAATACATGCAAAAGATGGGAAAAAATAAAATGTACAGTATAAGCAAGATATAACGTACATATATAAGCAAGGTTTTCCATTGTTATGTAATTATTACTACAAAGGAGGAAACCAAGCATTCTAAAATTCCCAACTTTGTAGATCTTCCTTTAGTTTTCTTTTTTAATGTATTTTTTTAATGTTTGTTTTTGGCTACTTTTAAAGACTCACATTTATTTTAACCTGCAAAATGATCACACTACAGAGCTTTTTTGTATATTTCCAACATCTGCCTGTAGCTTTTCTTTCTGCAAAAAAACTTTTAAAAAGTCAAGTAAGAGATGCAATTTTAACTTCTTGTATTTATGTAAAATGTCTGCTATCACATTTAATTCCTGATATTCTCAGTGTCGGATATGCTGATGGGATAAGCCTTTTTCCAGTGCTTTGCTAATTGTTAGCACAGAGCAGAAACGTTACGTATGCTTGCATACTTTTCAGATGACGACACTGCACCCCCCTTTCTAAATTCTTTTTCCCAGTCTCCAAGCTGCCCCACACTTGTGTACTGTGAGGGCCGAGCAAGTTGCTTGGTAACTTCAAGGGCTAAACATCTTTCCCATTCATAGGGAGATGCCTCATGTGGAGGGAATCCACGGGGGTCTGTGGTTGATCTGGGTAATGTGATGGAGCTCTCACACTCCTTGTTCTTTTAAAGGACAGTAGTTCCGTCATGGTCCCATGACTTTTACCTCCAACAAGGACAAGGGCATCATAAAGGGCTGGCACTGTGCAAAAGAAAAATGGAGCATAGAAAAAGTTTTGGAAGCATAAAAGTTGCCTCAGAAATAAAGTACACACAAGATATTTAATTATTTTTTTGGCTGACAGTGGGTGGAGGAAGCAATTCAATGATGGGGGTTTCTTTGTGCTACAAAGACGTAGACTAAAGCTTTAAGGTTGCTCCTGCTGAAAGAGATGATTTGGCCTAAAATAAACATTGTGGACAGGACTGGTGTAAATCTACATGATATTTCTGTAAGTAATGTATTCCTGACTTCTACCATGTGCAGAGACATTTTTTATGTAGTAAATGAGGCAAGAAGTGGGGAAAGCGATAACCCTATTTAAGGAGGAAGAAAAAATGGTATGGCTCACTTAGGGGATGTTTAGGTATGGAACCCCTGTTATTTAAAATTCCCCCTGCTGCTGTCTTGTGGCTGGGGAGCCCCCAGGTAAAAAGTGTCAAAAATAAGGAAGAACAACGTTAAAAAGTCTGTGCTGATGGAGAGAGAATCATTTGCTGCAAAGATGGACGATTAAGCTATTAGGACAGATGTCTTTATCAAGTAAAAAAAAATACAGAATCTGTTGTTTTTTAGTTCATAATAACCCCTGTCCGGCATTGAACGCATCACAGCAAAAGTCAATGTTGGGGGCGGAGGAGGGAGCAGCTGGGGCAGGAGTTGTAGAGGGGGATGACTCATACAGGAAAAAGAGGCTTCCTGTTTCTACATATAGCAGAGAAAAGAGAAGAATTAGCTGGGTAGAAAGGCAAAATGAGCAATTGTAAGAACACAGACAGTGCCATATAATATGATGACTGCAATAAATTAAAAGGATAAAAACTTTGATTGGAGGAGGAGGGCTTCTTTAACTGCACTGCTCAAAAAAATAAAGGGAACACTTAAACAACAGAATATAACTCCAAGTAAATTAAACTTCTGTGAAATCAAACTGGGGTGGCATTTCTTTGGAGGCCGCACGGTGTTTGGGCTGTGAGCACAACTCCCACCTGTGGACGTCGGGCGCTCAGACCATCCTCATGGAGTCGGTTTCTAACCGTTTGTGTAGACACATGCACATTTGTGGCCTGCTGGAGGTTATTTTGCAGGGCTCTGGCAGTGCTCCTCCTGTTCCTCCTTGCACAAAGGCTGAGGTAGCGGTCCTGCTGCTGGGTTGCTGCCCTCCTACGCCCCTCCACATCTCCTGGTGTACTGACCTGCTGTCTTCTGGTAGCGCCTTCAGCCTCTGAACACTACGCTGACAGACACAGCAAACCTTCTTGCTACAGCTCGCATTGATGTGCCATCCTGGATGAGCTGCACTACCTAAGCCACTTGTGTGGGTTATAGAGTCCATCTCATGCTACCACGAGTATGAAAGCACAACCAACATTCAAAAGTGATCAAAACATCAGCCAGAAAGCATTGGTACTGAGATGTGGTCTGTGGTCCCCACCTGCAGAACCACTCCTTTATTGAGGGTGTCTTGATAATTGCCAATAATTTCTATCTGTTGTCTATTCTATTTGCACAACAGCATGTGAAATTGATTGTCAATCAGTGTTGCTTCCTAAGTGGACAGTTTGATTTCATAGAAGTTTGATTTACTTGGAGTTATATTCTGTTGTTTAAGTGTTCCCTTTATTTTTTTGAGCAGTGTATGTACAATTTTACATACACAAACCATGTAGATTTCATGTGTTTCGGGTCAAACCCTTCATCATAAATGTCCAGAAATCACTTTCATGTGTATACTGGAAGTGACCCAACTAAATTGATCGTTCACTTTTGTTTTTGAATGATATAAAAATTCCCTAACTACTTTGTATTATAATCCAGATTTGACATTAGAAATGAAAGGAAATGTTTTTTAATGTAAATTACATTATTTTTTTTACCATATTTAAACTCATTTACGCTGTATGTCAGTAAAACTAATAAAATACCACATTTATTTACCTTATTTTTGGATTATAGTACACACTTTTTAGCAAGGTAAAAAATCTTGCTAAAAAGTTTTTGCATTTTGTAGTTTGGAGGCAGCTTCCTCTGATGGAGAAGAGCATTGCAGACACAACATCCTTCCTGATCTCTGAAAGAACGGTTCAATGGAACAGATTACTCTTCTCTTGCCCAACAGTGATCATTCTGATCGGACCAGGGCAGGAGAGAGAGATGCCAGGATCTGCACATCACCAAAGCTGCACGTATGCTGCAAGTTCTCACAAAGTAAAGGATCTTTAACCACTTTCCGACATTGGGCGTAATAGTACACCGATGCTGGTTTCCCCATTCGGTGCTTACTTCGGCACTGCGCCTGCACCTTTCCGTGCACATGACAGCTGATCTTTATAGCTGACATGTGCCCGCAACAGCCGTGGGTGGAGTCGCGATACACCTGCGGCTGTTAACTAGTTATATACCGCTGTCAATCTCTGACAGCGGCATTTAACTCGCGCTTACCGGAAGTGCGTTGCTAATCCCGCCCATCGGTGACCCCGTCACATGATCATGGGTCACCGATGGATCGGCATGACAACCATAGAGGTCTGCAGCAGTCCTCTATGGTTGTCATTTCCAGATTGCTATGAGCGCTTATAGCAAGTGAGCATTTCTGCTACACACAGGCGATCTGATCATTGCCTGGGTGTAGCAGAGGCGATCAGACAACTGCAGCTTCATGAAGACAATGGAAGCATGCAAAAAGTAAAAACAAAAAAAAAGTTTTTAAAAATATAAAAAAATAAAAATTCAAATCACCCCCCATTCTACCCATTCAAAATAAAACAATAATAAAAAGACAAATATACACACATTTGGTATCACCGCTATCAGAATCGCCCAATCTATCAATATAAAAAAGTAATTAACCTGATTGCTAAACGGCGTAACGATAAAAAAATGTAAAACGTCCGAATGCCGTAACGGGCGATCAAAAGATCATATCTGCACCAAAATGGTAAAAATAAAAACGTCAGCTCGGCGCGCAAAAATAAGCCCTCACCCAGCCCCAAATCACGAAAAATGGAGACGCTACGGGTATCGGAAAATGGCGCAATTTTTTTTTACCACTTAATTAAAGAATAACCTAGACGTGTTTGTTGCCTATGAACTCATAATGAAAATCATAATGGCAGGTCAGTTTTAGCATTTAGTGAACATGGTAAAAAAGAAAAAAAAAAAGCAACTGTGGAATTGCACATTTTTTGCAGTTTTATCACACTTGGAAATTTTTTCACGTTTAACAGTACATGATATGTTAAAACCAATGCCGTTGTTCAAAAGTACAACTTGTCTTGCAAAACGCAAGCCCTCACGTGGCCATTTTGACATAAAAAAATAAAAAAGTTATGGCTCTGGGAAGAAGGGGAGCGAAAAACGAAAAAGCAAAACCTGAATTACCGCTGGTCGTTAAGGGGTCAAGGTCTTGTGATCAGTCTGCAACAAACTTCAGTTTGTATACAATATGTGTGTGTTGATGTAATAAATCTGTGTGTATGTAGCAGAGTTGTGTGTGTGTATGTAGCAGAGCTGTGTGTGTGGTAGAACTGTATGTGTATCTACAGCAGATCTATGTCTTTATATGTAGCCGAGCTGTTTGTGTGTGTGTAGTAGAGCTCACATCTGAATGTAGCAGAACTGTGTGTTTATATAGCAGATCTGAGTGTGCATACAGCCGTGTCGTGTACTTGTGTGCATAGAGTGTATTTTAATGTGTGTGCTGTAAAGCTGTATGTGTACACACGTCTCTGTAGCTGCAATCCAGGCCGAGATATGGCCATTAGTAGCCTAGATGTATCTCGTGATGGAATACACCCTTGGCAGGGAAATGGTTAAACAATTTGTAAATGGAATCATTTTGTTATGTACCTACAAGAGTACAATGATGTCCTCCAGTATACAGGCCATCACACTGAGAGAATGGATTAGTAAGGATTGGTATAACATAAATTACGAGTACAAGTCTCAAGATGCTTTGTAATTAAACGTAAGAGTAATGTGGATCTTTTAAAGGTAATTCCAATGGGGTAAGTTAATAAATCACTGTCTAGGTTCAAAAAATAATTACCGTATATAAAACAGCTCGGTACTGGATATTTTGTTTTGATTGGGCTTAGCCCCCAAAGTGGTTAAAATGAGGTTATAAGAGTCCGTTCCGTAATCTGAACTTCACGATTTCAGTTTTATTTCCATGTATTCTTTTGCTTTTAAATTATGCGATGGAATAATGTGAAGTGTGACAAGAGAGAGAGAAATTTAATGTCTGTGAAATACAAAAGAGAGCATCTTCGCACAGATGAGGTGACTTCTGGCCTTCCAGTAGCTACACCTTGGTTATGACTTTTTAGATTAAAAGGGTTGTCCGGGCCTGTAACATTACTGTAACATAAATGTCTGATCGGTGGGAGTTCGACACCCGGCACCTCCACCAATCAGCTGTTACTGGTGCCGCTGGCAGGAACTGCTCAGTTGCAGAACTGCACAGCTCTGTCCAATATATAATGTCTATGGCCGGGTATTGCATATCCGCCACCTATTCCAATCAATAGGGGGTGGATGTGCAGTGCCAGCCATGGCCTCTATTCCATCAGTGAAGCTGTGCAACACATCAACTGAGCAGTTCAGGCCGCCACCGACACTGGGAACCGCTGATGGGTAAGGGTGCCATGTCACACTCCCAGTGATCAGACATTTGTGCCCTATGGGCCATCAGTGTTAAAGTCCAGGAGAACACCTTTAAGTGAGATCTAGAGAATTTGCACTTGTTGTATCCAGTGTAAATACAAAGGCCATAAAAATACTTTCACATTATTGAAGTCACCTATGGATTCAGTGAGTGATTGAGATGTTGCACGTTCTAGACATCACATCTGGTAAGGCTAAGTTCACACGACTGTACTTTCAGTCCTAGTGCTGGCCATGAAAAAACTGACATCACGGGGATAACACTAGGTCCAATATGTTACAATTTAGGCTTTTCAGGTGAGAGGGTTATTTTCATAGACTGAATCCGTATGTCGGGTCAGCTTCGCCCATTCAAGTTTATTGGTGAGCAGAAAAAATCGGATCCCATACGGATCATCCATATTGCATCCAATTTTTACGGATCCATTGCCATTATTCACCCTGGCAAACTGTATTTGATTGTGTACATTTTAAAATGTTGATGTATAAAAACGTATATCACACAAATGTCCCAGGGCTGATACTTGGAGGTAAAAAACGGACACACGGGTGCCACACATATTCAGTTTAAAATTGTCCCAGTTTTCTCCATGAATCTCAGAGAAAAAACTTGTAGTGATTAAAGTTTGTAGTGTTTATTTAAAGAGCTTACATAAAATAACGTTGTAGAATCTATATGGTTTATGTTTTTAAAATACTTTTTAAAGTGGTAAAATCATTATTACATTTTTGGCATTTGGATATTCTGTTCCCAAGAACGAGATCAAATAACTAGTCGGAGTTGGGTTAGAGAAGAGAATGTAAGCAAAACTTTTTTGTGGGGGCAGCCAGCTGTTCCATTGCAACTCTGATCAATTTGCTCTTTTGTTTCTTACTCTTATTTTTTTGTTTCAAGGAAAGGAAAAAAAAACACCCTTTAACTAGAAAGGCAGGGATTAAAAAGTCTCATCTTGAAGTAGACAAGATTCTGTATTTGACTCAAACAGCCGCACTTGCAGACTGAAATATACACACACTGGCGCTTTCACACAGTCAACATGCTTCAGGGCAGACAATTTACATCTGAATGATTCACATTTGCATATAATGCATCTGATCTGCATATATCAGATCTCATCTGCATATGAAATGCATGCTGGTGGCCCACCAGTGGCTAAAGCTGGGATTGTGAGACCAAGGTCACAGTCACAAGGTCATAGTGGAGTGCAGGAGGGGCGGGATATCCCTGGAGAAAGGTAAGGGTAGTCCTTCCATCAATTAATGTGTACACCTCCTATGTAAGATACACCTACATACTGTTTATTCTAAATGCGCATTTACAATGCAAGATTATTGTAGCCAGGCATTCCTTGGGGCACGCCTTTCACACTCAGATTTGCGTGTAGGCTGCTGGTTAGTCAATGAATGAACAAAACCCTTGTTCATCGGGTAAAATTATTAATAAGCAGACTTAAAAATCATCGTTTTCCGCAGCGCAACATCCTGTATACACAAGACTTGCGCTGCCAAGAAAAATGACATCCTATGTGCGTAGAACGATCTATTAGAGATGGTTCAGTGGACATCAGCCGTGCGGTCTGCATGTGTAAAAAGGCTGTTAAACGACTGCCGATCAGCAAACAAGTTAGGCTAGTTTCACATTAGCGTTTACGGCCGCAGCGTCGGGCTGCACACGGCTGCCGCTAAGCCACACCCCCTGCCACGCCTCCGCCGGTAGCTCCGCCTACGGACGCAAGGCGCTGCATGCGTCCTGCGTCCCCTATCTTTAGCACTAGGGACGCAGGCTGTGCGAAGTATGCGTTTGGCTGCGCAAGCGTCCTTTTGACGCTGCGCCGACCAGCGCCAAGCGCAACAGGTTGCAATTTGGTGCGCTCGGCACAGCGTCAAAAGGACGCATGCGCCGCCAAACGCTTACTGCGCACGGCCTGCATCCCCAGTGCTAAAGATAGGGGACGCATGCAGCGTCATGCATCCGTAGGCGGAGCTACCGGCAGAGGCACGGCAGGGGCGGGGCTTAGCAGCGGCCGTGCGCAGCCCGACGCTGCGGCCGTAAACGCTAATGTGAAACTAGCCTAACTCATCATCAGTTGTTGTTAAGGACGCCCTCCTCATCCCATCAAAGTTTTTATCCTCTATATATTGCAGTCATCATATTACATGGCTCTGTGTACTTACAATTGTTCATTTTGCCTTTCTACCCAGATAATGCTTCTCTTTTCTCTGCTCTATAGATACAGGAAATGTTTTCCCTGCATGAGTCATTCCCCCTTCAACTCCTGACCAAGCTGCTCCACTTATCCCCCCTGCCAGGGACTTAGCAGTGATGTCCCATTCTCATTTTAATAATGACTCATGCATTAAAAAGCGACTTCCTGTTTCTACACAGAGCTTAGAAGGATTCAGCTAGTATGTGTTTAATCACATGATGTCATAGACCTAATGGAAAAGAGAATAATGAGCTGGGCAGAAAGGCAAAGTGAGCAATTGTAAGTTCACATTTCTATATAATATGATGACTGCAATATATTTTGAGGTTAAAAAATATGATGGGAGGAGGAGTGCTTCTTTAAGTTCTGCGCATCATCTAATATAAATGAACCATAAGAAGGGCATAATTTTTTAAATCTCCTATGCGCTAGCATGTCAATGCTCACATTAATAGTAAATGTGTACATGCGCTTTTAAGGTGTTTTAAAAGGATACTATTAATATAGGGTTTTCTCTGGAAAAAAAGGCACAGAATACTTCGTATCTGTGCTACATCAAATTCTTTTTGTGTTTGCAGCAGGCTTCTGACACAGTGATAGTCTATCCCAATGTGACCGGCAAGCATCATTCCCTCACCTGTGCACTAAAACAAAGTACCGTATATACTTGTGTATAAGCCGACCTGAGTATAAACCGACCCCCCTAATTTTGCACAAAAAACTGGGAAAACTTATTGACTCGCGTATAAGCCTAGGGTGGAAAATGCAGCAGCTACAGGTAAATTTCAAAAATAAAAATAGATACCAATAAAAGTAAAATTAATTGAGACATCAGTAGGTTAAATGTTTTTGAATATCCATATTGAATCAGGAGCCCCATATAATGCTCCATACAGTTCATGATGGCCCCATAAGATGCTCCATACAAAATACGCCCCATATAATGCTGCACAAAGGTTAATAATGGCCCATAAGATGCTCCATATGCTGCTCCATAAAGGTTATGGCCCCATAAAATTCTCCATAGATTATGCCTCATAAGATGCTCCATAGATTATGCCCCCATAAGATGCTCCATAAAATGCCCCATAGATTATGCCCCATATGATGCTCCATAGATTATGCCCCCATAAGATGCTCCATAGATTATGCCCCCATAAGATGCTCCATAGATTATGCCCCATAAGATGCTCCATAGATTATGCCCCCATAAGATGCGCCATAGATTATACCCCCATAAGATGCTCCATAAAATGCTCCATAGATTATGCCCCATATGCTGCCCCATAAGATGATTCATAGATTATGCCCCCATAAGATGCTCCATAGATTATGCCCCCTTAAGATGCTCCATAAAATGCTCCATAGATTATGCCCCTATATGCTGCCCCATATGATGCTCCATAGATTTTGCCCCCATATGCTGCCCCATATGATGCTCCATAGATTATGCCCCATAAACTGCCTCATAAAATGCTCCATAGATTATGTCCCATATGCTGCCCCATAAGATGCTCCATAGATTATGCCCCCATATGCTGCCCCATAAAATGCTCCATAGATTTTGCCCCCATATGCTGCCCCATAAGATGCTCCATAAAGGTTATGGCCCCATATGCTGCTGCAAATAAAAAAAAAGACATACCTCTCATCGCTGGGGGCCAGGTGCCAGTGTCCTGAGCAGGCGGGACACCGGTGCGCTATGGGTTACAGGTGCCGGTGTCACCGCTGGCTCAGGGCCTCGGCACCCGCGATATTCACCTGTCCCCGGTCCACCGCTGTGCGCCGCTGTCTTCCGGGTCCTCTGTCAGTAACTGTTCATCGCGCCCTCTGACCTGAACATCACAGCCAGAGGACGCGGAGGAAAGAGCGGCGCGCAGCGGTGGACCGGGGACAGGTTAATATCGTGTATACATAACCCCTCCTGGCGCGGTTTCTGCAGCCCCGCTTCTCCCACGGTCTCAGGCTCCTTCCTTCAGCAGTCATGAGGTACCGCTCATTAAAGTCATGAATATGCGCACTATAGGTGGATGAAAGACGATGTCGGCAGCTAAATAGGAAAGGTTCTTTACAGTTAGAGCAGTCAGACTGGGGAATGCCGACCACAAGAGGTAGTAATGGCAGACATTATAACAGCTTTTATACAAGGGCTGGATGATTTCCTCAGCACTCATAACATTGGGGGTTATAGATGATTTAGTGACAAAAAGGTATAATTGTTGGGTTTTTCAACCTATGTAACTATGTAACTTCGGCAACAGCTCAGATCGGTCACTGACCGCGTCTGCCAGTGATTCAGCTCCTCCACGTCGTCCTCTTCTGGGCTACTCTGTCAACAAGGCGTGACTACTGACATCATGCTGACGTTAAGCAGCGAGGAGGCGGCTGTCAATCAGCATGACATTGGCAGTCACACTCCATTAACAGAGCAGAGCGAAGGAGAAGAGGACATTTGGTTATATATGCATATACTACTGTACCCTCCCCATTGTTTGACAAATTGATTTAATTTATATTGGTTATTATTTACCATAATGTGATTTACCATTGATCACACTGCCTGTTCTTGTTTTCTGTGTTTTATGGGGTGTTTTTTATTTTTTTTTCCTTCTACTTTTTGTGTATACAATTTATTATTAATACGTTTTGGATATATTTATAAATATTGTTTGTTATTTGTGTATTTATTTTAGGGCGAGGAGTTATTTGTAGGTGTTAGCAACTACCTGCCTTTTAGTTCTTAGGCCCACAGTAAAAATATCTTCAGAGTTCTGGATAAGATTTTTTTTTTACCATTTTCAGTTCATAAATGAGTACACCTGCATCTCATCCTGGTCTGGTCATCTCTTATTCCTTTGGACCATGAAAGTGAATACTATTACTGTATGTGTATGGAGGAATTGGCAGCGGAGAAGAATGATTAGTCTCATTCCTTTCATGCACTCTGTTTCCTTTCAGGAACACTGAGGACTTTCTAAATGTAGCCATCAATTGACTCTCTTCCTATGTGTATAATGATATTTTGTTATATCTACCATGTCTGGTTTTCTTCCCACTTCTTCTCCGATATGTAACAAAATGAATAACTGCAGAAAAAAGCTACAGATGCCACTATCTTCTTGGCACTAAACTCTTATGTGCTTCATTGTGAAGGCATTAGGCATCACAGAGTTAGGAAATTAGACATTAGACAGTTGTTGGGCATTACAGAGTTGTTGGGCATTACACAATTGGGCACCTACAATGAGTTCACACAAAGGAAGCAGATCAGGGGGCGCCACCGGGCAATCTGACGAAAGAAAATTAGAAATAGTCAGTCCTTGGATGACTTCAAACACAACACAGTCCCACATGGCAGCTTCTAACAATACGCACGTCACCGGGATCTCGCCTCAGCATAAGATCCCAACCCTTCGCAAGTCACCACACAACAGTCTTTAGATTCAGTCCTCAAATCCAGCAAGGTGTTGAGACATCACAATTCCATGTGTCAAATCATATCCAAACTCCATACATGACACAGGACCGCAGCTGCATATCCTTGTCCTTCAAAGCGCACAGCGTCAACTAACTGAGCATGTGGCTTATTGTCCTACCACTCTTAGTATCTCTGCCCAACAAGGGGGCTGATCCCAACATCCACCCCCTTAAGCATAGCTCCAAGGATTAAGAACATTCCAGAAACCGAGTTCTGCAGTCTGTCTACAGGTTTGTGTATTGGAGATGCCCCCTGCAGAGGGGAACAAAGACAAGCATGCCCCCACCAGATACAGGACCAGGAATGCTAATGTAAGCCTAATTACAGTATGGTCCATGTGTACAGGCTGGCAGTGACACTCTGTTACACACAATTAGTGGGGTAATTACACAGGTAGTGGGCATTACACACTTATTGGGCATTACATAGTTGTTTGGCATTGCACAGTTAGTGGGGCCATTACACAGTTAGTGGGCATTACACAGTTGTTGGGCAATACATACTTGGGCATTACACAGTTAGTAGGCATTACATTTGTTAGACATTACATAGTTGTTGGGCTTAACACAGTTGTTTGGCATTACACAGTTAGTGGGAATTACATAGGGTGATCCTCGACTCTACCCTATACCCTCTCTTTCAAGCCACATATCCAAGCCCTTGCCTCCTCCTGCCGACTCAAACTCAAAAATATTTCCTGGATCCGCGCATTCCTCAACCATGAAACCACAAAAACATTAGTGCACGCCCTTATCATCTCCCGCCTTGACTACTGCAACCTCCTACGCTCTGGCCTCCCCTCTAGCACTCTGGCACCACTCCAGTCCATCCTACACTCTGCTGCCTGACTAATCCACCTGTCTCCCCGCTATTCCCCAGCCTCCCCCTATGCCAGGCCCTTCACTTGCTTCCTATTACCCTGAGGCTCTAGTTCAAGACCCTAACCATGACATACAAAGCCATCCACAACCTTTCTCCATACAGCTGTGACATGGTCTCCCGGTACCTACCCGCACGCAACCTTCGATCCTCTCAGGATCTCCTTCTCTACTCTCCTCTTATCTCTTCTTCCCACAACCGCATACAAGACTTCTCCCGTGCGTCCCCCATTCTCTGGAACTCTCTGCCGCAATTCATCAGACTCCACCAACAACAGAAACCTTCAAGAAGAACCTGATGACGCACCTGTTCCGACAAGCCTACAGCCTGCAATGACCCTCAGTGTACTGAACCACCGCACAACCAGCTATACCCTCTCCTAGTGTATCCTCACCCATCCCTGTAGACTGTGAGCCCTCGCGGGCACGGTCTTGTCTCTTTCTGTACTTGTGTGTCCCTTGTCTTGCACATGTTTATTGTTCTTGTCTATACTTCCCCTTTTCACATGTAAAGCGCCATGGAATAAATGGCACTTTTTAAATGTATAATAATAATTACGCAGTTATTTGGCATTACACAGTTATTTGACATTACACAGATGGTGGGCATTTCACACTTGTTGAGTATTACACAGTTGTTTGGTATTTTACAGCTAGTGGGCATTACATAGTTGTTAGACATTACACAATTGTTGGGCATTACACAGTTGTTGGGCATTACACAGTTAGTGCACATTGCGCTGTTGTTTGGCATTACACAGTTGTTTGGAATTACACAGTTGTTTGGAATTACACAGTTGTTTGGCATTACACAGTTGTTTGGAATTACACAGTTGTTTGGCATTACACAGTTGTTTGGCATTACACAGTTGTTTGGTATTACACAGTGGGCATCATATAGTTGTTTGGCATTAGACAATTAGTGGGGGTCATTAACAGTTAGTGGGCATTGCACAGTTGTTGGACATTACACAGTGGGCATTATAGTTGTTTGGCATTACACAGTTTGGCATTACACAGTGGGGTCATTACACTGTTAGTGGGCATTACACAGTTGTTGGGCAATACACACTTGTTGGTCATTACACAGTTTTTTGTCATTACACAGTTAATGGGCATGACATAGTTTGGTATTACATAGTGGGCATTACACAGTCGTTGGGCATTACACACTTGTTGGGCATTACACAGTTGGTAGGCATTACACAGTTAATGGGCATTACATGAATGTTTGGCATTACACAGTTTTTTAGAATTGCACAGTTGTTTGGCATTGCACAATTGGGCATTGCATACTTGTTGGGCATTACACACTTGTTGGGCATTACACACTTGTTGGGCATTACACAGTGGGCATTACATAGTTTGGCATTACACATTTAGTGGGGTCATTAGAAAGTTAGTGGGCATTACACCGTTGTTTGGCATTACACAGTTGTTTGGCATTACACAGTTGTTGGGAATTATACAGTTAGTAGGTATTACACACTTGTTGGGCATTACACACTTGTTGGGCATTATACAGTTAGTGGGCATTACACAGTGGGCATTATACAGTAGTTTGGCATTACACAGTGGGCATTACATAGTTTGGCATTAGACAATTAGTGGGGTCATTACACAGTTGTTGGGCATTACACGCTTGTTGGGCATTAAACGGTTGGTTGGCATTACACAGTTGGAGTCATTACACAGTGGGCACACGGTGGGCATTACATAGTTGTTTGGCATTCCATGGTTAGTGGGCATTACACAGTTTTTTGGCATTACACAGTTGGGAATTACACACTTGTTGGGCATTACACAATTAGTGGGCATTACACAGTATTTTTGGCATTACACAGTGGGCATTACATAGTTGTTTGGCATTACAGTTTTTTGGCATTACACAGTTGTTGGGCATTACACAGTGGGCATTACATAGTTTGGCATTACACAATTAGTGGGGTCATTACACAGTTGGGCATTACCCAGTGGGCATTACACATTTGTTTGGCATTGCCCAGTTGTTTGGCATTGCACAGTTGTTTGGCATTACAAATTTGTTGGGCATTACACACTTGTTGGGCATTACACATTGGACATTACATAGTTGTTTGGCATTACACAGTGGGGTCATTACACAGTTAGTGGGCATTACATAGTTTTTTCACATTACACAGTTAGTGGGCATTACGCAGTTGTTTGGCATTACACAGTTAGTGGGGTCATTACACAGTTAGTGGGCATTACATAGTTTTTTGACATTACACAGTTAGTGGGCATTACACAGTTGTTGGGCATTGCACACTTTTTGGACATTACACAGTTGTTTGGCATTACACAGTTGGGCATTACACACTTTTTGGGCATTACACAGTTGTTTGGCATTACACACTTTTTGGGCATTACACAGTTGTTAGGCATTAAAAGCTGAGACCTATTTTGTCTCTTTGAGAGTGAATTCTTTCTGTTAAGCTGCAGGTATTTAGCATTACCGTATTGGTTTTGACATGGACTGAATTACACTTTCACCAAGCGGTGTTGTTTGCCTCCTACACTGCATAATAACGTGAATGATTAGACTGAGATTTGCAACTGACATGACACTGAAATCTCATCTCTAAACTGCAGCGATGTATTTTGAAGCCGTAGTTATTTTATGAAAGAACCCAATGTCGTCCAAGCCTGATAAAGAGGGAAATATAGTCTGAAAGACGATGCCGCTAAAAGTTGGTCCTGTTGCTTATACCGACTGCTACCATGGGCTTTCTGATTCCTCCACCGCGCTGATAAGGTAGAAAATAATCAGATTAGTACAACACAATTGCTCCTCTCCAAATGATATTCTTATAACCCAAGTAAATGAGGAGACATAAAGTGGATGAGTTTTAGACAGATTTGTTTCACTGTAGTTTTTTTAATTAAAACAAAAATTGAGAAAAAAACGTTTAATGGGCTAATTTTAATTTCGGTATCTCATAAAGAGCAGGTTAATTACAACTCGTTAATCAGGACTTGGAACTATGGCACTCAGGTGTCATTTTGAATTTAGAGTAATATGGAGTGAACTGCTCGTCTCTGCTATTCCCAAGGTCCAACTCGGAGAACTTCTTCTGGCACTCACAGCACAGCCTTAGGTCCACAAATAGAGAGCTTCTCAGACAACGCTGCAAGAGCTTCAGAACACAGATAATCAATTGCTGAACAACGGTTGATGTAGAGGACTCAGCACATGGATATTAAATTACTGAACAATGGTGGCTGCCGAGGGCCTAGATGTTCGTTTCCTGGATTACATGTACTTTCAACCGCAAACCAATATTCAATTACCTGTCTTCAGGACTACATGGAGGATGACCGTAGACACTGATTACGGGGCACTGTTGATGCATATGGCCGAAGTTATTTATAGCAACTAAATAATGAAGTCTTGTATTTATTCCCTGCCTTATTATTCAACATGGAATGTGCAACTTATTATTCCTTAAAGAGATTGGCCCACAATTACATATCACTTCCACTGTATAGATCATAAGAATGTTGTTAAGAATGAGTTATGCCATTTTTTTTTTACATTCTATGAGTATAGCAACACCTGGTTTAGCAATGTACAGATCCATCTAATGAGCTGAAAGGGTAACTGTGCTTTCAAGTAACTTTTGAGATTAAGTTATATTTTGTGCACATAAAGAATAACACTACTTTTGGTAATTATATGCTACATTTTCACCAGTTTTCCCCTCTGCATCTTCTTTATCTTAATTTGCAGTTCACTCTCAGCTGGTGGGAGGAGACAAGCTGCTATGATGTCTCCCATTCACAGTACAGAGAGGGATTCCTGCTCTTCATTCCTTTTTTAGCATTCATAGAGCAGCAGTAGCATGTAGGACATTACACAGCAGTAGTGATCCATGCAGATATGATCTAGCACTGCAGTGATGTGAAACCCTTGTTAGAAAGTTCAGCACAATCTTTCCGTGTCTCCCTCTGCTTGTTTCTTCTCACTTCTCCCCAACCATCCTCCTCCACCACTACCCAAAGAGGGCAATGGGCTGTGCACATGACACCGCAGTGAGCTGGCTGTATGACTTGTCTGAGCAAGACAGATTTGAGCTGGGTTTTTTTAGTGGATAATATGTTTGAGAGGCAGAGGATGGAGAAGTGGCTGATAATGGAGAAGGAAGCAGATTTTTTATATATATATTGCAACTTTTTTTTATATTCGCCAGTACTATTAAATTATGCAAAGTGTGTTGCAAGTTCAGTTACCATTGAATGTTTCTACCTGTTCACTACAGAGTATCACATAGCTTTCTGGCTTCTCCGCAGTAAACAGTAGATCACTGGAGGTTGTGAGAGTGACTGAGCATGTGTGACTAGTGGCTTTAAACCTGCTTGATTTAGACAAAAACAAACAGCAAACTTTTATTACCGTCACTTTATAGTAAAACTTGCGCTGTGAGGTTTCTCCAGTGCTGACTGCAATATATATACCTCTTGCCACATTCCGACTAGACGTCCACGGCCACGGTCTAGTCAGAATGTGGTCAGGAGTATGAATATCATATAATTGCGGTCATGTTGTCCGGTCTCCTCACTGGCATCAGAGAAAATTCACAGTGTGCAGTGAGGGCGATGTGAAGATTCATAAGTATGAAGTCAAATAGAGTGACTGCAGACTTTCGAGACAGACCTTTGACTCTTTCTCTTGGGATAGGTTCACATGACCTTGTAAAAAACTTCCTAGTTTCAGTCAGAAAACGTGGATGATTTTTCTTTTCATTGGTCATCCATATGCAGTCCATGTACAGTCCATGGCTTTATTCTGCTCCTTGCAGTGGATCTGTAATCTGATCCCTCAGTGATCTGGTTGTCCTTCTTTTCTGTTTTAGCAGTTTATTAAAAAGCATTTTTCTCTGATATATTGCAAAGTTTCTTTGATTACTATTGATTTATGGAAAGCCTGTTGAAACAAAAATGACCTTTTACGCCTAAACTCATGCATTTAATATTAGCAGTACGTGTGCGCTTTTATTTTTCTGTGAGTTTTCTTAAGAAATCCAATTTGTCTTGATACAAATTAAATACAGTTTTGCAGCATGCTAGTGAAACAATTCGATAGGTTGCAATTCACATCCAAACCACTAGATGGCCACATAGTCACTTGTAACGTAAATATCTCCCAACAGAGTATCTTAGAATCATGTTTTTCTTTCTCCAAAACTCGTCAACTTCCACCATTCTATATGGGATACAAGCACAAGAGGCAAAATATGAAGGATACTTTTGTAGGTTATACAAAGAGCTGAAAGAGCATTTTTATTGCTCTTAAAGCAATGACAGCATCGGATATGGTAACAAAACCTGACAATCTGCGCATGTGCATGAGGCTGTTTCTTACAGCAGGGAGAGCACTGCAGATGTGCTAGGTAGGAACACTTGGTGCATTCGTGAGACTTCATCTCAGAAGACACTGACTTAATGGCTAGTACAGCCATCAATCAAAGCCTGGGGAGAATTGTGACGCAGGGCTTAATAAAAAGGGCAACAGTGCTCGCTGGGACTGTGCTCCCTTCTAAAAGGAAGAATCCTGACTCTTGATAGCCGCCAATTTTTTATCAAGTTCGGCCAACTAGTATTTCCCTTTGCAATTGCATGAGCCCCTGAAACAGCTTTCTGCAGATGGAACATTTTATTTTTTTGAAAAACACGCTCAATTGGCTAAATATCCAGTGTCTTGTGGCAAGGCCAATTAAAAGGATGACACCGACTTTTAGGCTTCCTCCAATAAGTGGTAATAGAGAGCCAAGTTTCTGTCTAGTAGGAGACCTTATTTGCCTGCTTTGTATCCCTGTGCCCCGCTGACTGCCTGACGTACTGTCTCCTTTTTATTTCCCTAAAGTGCTGGATTAAACTCTAGAAAATGACAAAGAAATTGGATCTTGCAATGATAAAGTGTTTAGCGTTCATTCCATTCATTGATGGCATTTCTGAAAGGTGGGGTTTGGCATACGTAAAATGCACTGATTTTGAGCTCTCTGTGAATATCCATCTTTATGTAGTAAAGCAGTTGGAGATGCCGGGTGGTTAGATCGTCTCACAGCCTATCGCTTTGAGAATAGAAGAATTGAATCGAGTGTAATGGATACACTCCGCCATGATCTTCTGTGACTCTGCTGAAGCCAGAATTTCTGATATGATAAATGATGTGTGTCTCAGTCTCTTACTAAAGAACTTTCCTTTTTAGTTATAGGATCCCAGAGGAGAAGAAGCCCCAGCTCCTTGGCCATTGATATCTTTGAATCTCATCTTGGGAGTCATATCCTACAGGTACAAAACATGCTTCATGTCATATGCTCAAGATATATAGTGATTCTTGATCACAGTCCAGTTACTCTGACTTTAAATGATCATAACATTTGTTATAAATGTGTCAAATTTAAGGGAACTTCAATCATTTTCTCTTTTCTTCAATCTGTTGATTTCAATGCACTTTTACTGTAAAAAAATTACATAATTTGTTTTTGACTTCTTATGATGCAGTTATATGTTTATGAGTATTTGATCTAAGTTATTAAAATGTTAATATTTGTATTTTAATTATTATGAAAAGTGTGGGCTTTGGGAATGTCCACCATTGCTGACATTGTTGGATGGTTAGAACCAATGGAAAATGCTCCTTAGATTTTTTTTTTTACTTAACGATGTGTAATTTTGTAACGTCCCAATCGAATAAGCCAAATGATTCCTATTTTGCCTAATTTTAGTTGTATAGAAAGTAATCTGATTGCAGTGCACCATGTTATAGTTCCACCTCTTTGGTTGGTTTCACCCCTGCTTTATCCAGCAATGATCATACACTACTGTTTCACTTTTGTTTTCTGCAGAGAACAAATGGAGACTTCTGATTGTACAATGCCATTTTTTCCTAAAATTTTACCTATTGAAATAGTTGTCTTGAAAACTCATGGTGAGATGATGGAAGTGGTCATGATGTGTTCAGTTAAAGAGTTTACAAGTGGATTTTCTCAAGTGGAATATTTACAGGCTATGGTTAATAGATTTTTAGATATGGGTCGTTGATCCATGGATTTATTCCTATTGTCATACTTGGTGTCACAAAGTATTTTTGCTACTAAGATGAAGAACATTAGCTTTATTCTCATAAGGGTTCTTGCTTCATCTGGATCAACCTTGCAGGAGAATCAGCAAATCTTTTGTCTTTAAAGCTATGATACTGAGTTCTTTTTAAGAAAAATAAAACATACTAAGTTATAATAGGGGTCTACTCAAAGACATTCTGTTGTTGTTAATCATCTCCCCATACCTTGGGGTCTTCAGCCACTGATGATAGTTTTTGGCTGTGGGATTAAAGTTCACTCTAAAAATAACCATACAGTTATACATTTGGTGGACTTCAAGGAGAACCACATCGGGCATTTGCAATTTTCCTTTGTTCTACAGAAAATATCAAGCGTTGTCAGGTGCAAAAACATTTAAACAAATGAACAAGCAACAATTGAAGGTGCATGACCACCTTAAATGGGTTTTTCTGGACTTTAGTATGGATGACCTAGCCTTACAATCATCAATATCAGATTAGTGGGGGTTTATCTCCATTACGTAACATTGATGATTTAATTAAAGGAACTGTAGTATACTGGCACTGACACGCCTCTGTACATTATGTTGTGATTAAGAATTGTACATCAACTTTATTCCATTTACATAGTTGTCCTTTACTTGGGCAACCCTTTCTTAAATGCCCAACTCCCCCCAAGTAGAATTATTATTATTTAACATCCTTCGGCTTGATCTCGAGCAAGGGCATTTTAATGGATGGATGTTCTATAGGAAGATTGATCTTGTGCAAGCCTAGACAGGTCCACCAGGGTCTTCTCCGCAGATATCTTGTTAGTACCAAGCCACCAGGTTGCTGGTCTTTCTTTTTATCTTATTCCTCCTATTATTTCAATCTTGATATACTTCTCGAATGATTGCTCTCTTCGTATATTGTGTCCGAAATAGGTAGATCGTAGCTCGGTGATCCTTGCTTCGAGTGACATGTCTGGCTTGATTTGTTCCAGAATTGTTTGTTTGTTCTTCTTGCCATCCATGGTATTGACAACATTCTTCTCCAAGTACAATAAGAAATTGATAACACCCTTTTCCAAGTAGAATAAGACATTGATTACAATTGTATTGATATTTCTTGCCATATAAGGTATTGATAATATCCTTCTCCAAGTAAAATAAGAAAAGTGTATACTCCCCTCCTTCATTGGCACCGTTCCAGCAATGTCCTCACTGGGTCTCAACCTGTTCAAGTGAAATAATTGCACGAGCATTGGTAGACCCAGTGCCGTCTTCAATAGAATATCCCCAATGTGAGAGGTGAGTATAAGCTACTGTATTTTTATTTCACTCGTGGATCTTGATTTTTAGGAGTTGTCCAAGTAATGGACAATACTTTTAACTAGACCGTGAGAGAACCATTGCACAATGTATGGAGCTGTGCTAGTTCTGGTGCTATGTACTAACCATGAAATGTTGGCTAACTGGGTCTCATCAGTAGTGAATTAGAGAAATGTCAGGGGCTGGCGGTTCTGAAGCCTTTTCTGGGCATCTTGACCCTGCAAAATCTCCAGTTATGGGCCAAAAGAATTCAATGGCATAAGTGACATAATAAGATTTGCAAGTTACATAATTTGCAAGAGCAGTATCACCGCCTACTCTTTGCAAATCTCTGCTACCATGGTGTTTGCACCCTGGTTTCAACGGCACACCGTGCATGCAAGACACTGACAACCATTACTGGCTGCTCTGCAAATCTTGCGGCTATCTGTGTCCTACGTTACCGCTGCCGGTGAAGCCGGGGTGCATACACCTGGGAGACAGTTTACAAAGAACCAGTAGTGATGCGTCTTTGGTAAACATGTTACTCCTGCCCACGGGGATGATTATGGAGGAAAACGCCCCCACTATTCACCTGCTGATTTGCTTAAAAGGTTTTATGGAAATTGATTAAATAGAAAACAAAAGAACGGGTCTGGATGGAAGCAGTATACAGAGTAGGTTAAAGACATGGGGCCGGCTTGTGGGACATAGGGAAACTGTTCAGATTCCCTTTAAGAAGAACCTAATAGTTTTTTTTCATTACTGTTTGTTTGTTTTTTTGTCGTGCAAACATTTTTTATATTTCATAAAGTGATGTCAATAACCCTTGTTGTTGTGACTTTTGTGTAACCGTAATCTCTTGTTCTGTAACCTCTGCCTCTTGGAAATACACGTAATTTAAATACTTGATTGGATTGCATGGAGAGAGGTGAAAACTGTGCTCTGGGTGGGTGCGCTCGTTCTTTTCGTTAAGACCAGATCCCTTGTGGAATAAAGGTGGATAAAGAGTGAAGGCAGGGCAGGACTTTTAAGTGATGCTAATTAATCACTAGCAGAATTATGGCAAGTATTTGTATTATGACAGCAGTGCCTATATATACAGAATAGACTGCTCTGTGTGTATATATATATATATATATATATATATATATATATATACACATACATACACCCTCGCCATGGTGGTAATTGACATAATAGAGCGCATTTCTGCGTTTATGCTTCTGAAATCAGATGACATAGGTTTCAGCTCCGGGAAGGGTTAATCAGCAGCGCTCTTTCACCGACATCCCTGATCAATTGGTAGATGAATGGATGGCTACAGCCCCGGCACTGACATTTAAACCAGGCATCTGCCTGTGATTGATAAAGTCCCGCAGGCGGCCATCACCGCTGGGAGGGCAGGAGAGAGAGCGTGCATATCACTGAGTATCTCCTCACCCTGTCCTAGTGGTTGGACAGATTAA
The DNA here is from genome assembly GCF_039654945.1 of Dendrobates tinctorius. Taxonomy (NCBI): domain Eukaryota; kingdom Metazoa; phylum Chordata; class Amphibia; order Anura; family Dendrobatidae; genus Dendrobates; species Dendrobates tinctorius. The sequence continues at coordinate 26,198,556 of NW_027361725.1, forward strand.
AGCGTACAGCCCGACATATAAAATCTCTGTTTTTTCCATGATCCAGAACATTTACCTGCAGATGAGATATGTACTTTATGAGAGACATTTCTACTAGGTTCAGAAGGAGCAAGGTCTACAGGGCTCACGGCTTTACTGCATGCGATGATGTATTGATGGTGATTTCCTAGTAAGGATTTGCCTTTACACCATCCATCGCTGGATGTTACTTTGATTTGAGAAAAACGCCACTAAATTGTAGTGAAAATATCAGATTTTACATATAAGAGGTTGGAAACTTATTACATTTACAGGTGTCTACAAAGCCCAAAAGAGCAAACAAAATTGTTACATTGTTTGGGTACTTGGAGCTCAAAAAAAATACAGCAGACTCATAGTTGATGGTGTCTGATGAATTCATGAACAGAGTGTTTCCCCCGGTCTCATAGCAGATCTATTGTAAGTGCATAGGAGGGTGACCAAGGCGAACGGCTGGATGTCAACGGGACCTTTGAAGCCTGTGATTGGCTGCAGCGTTCAGGTGACTATAAAAGCACATCATCAGAAGGCGTCAAGTGTGCAGTTTTCACTCTTCTATTCGTTACTCCCTTGATTAACCTGTTGATTTTTTATTTTTTTTTGGGGGGGGGGGGGGGGTTGTTAATCAATCCGCTATATGTTTCCAGAGATATGGGCCTTTTTATTTATTGCTACTTTTTATGGTCATTTTTCCAAGGGGGCGTGACTCTTGGGATCCCGTTGGGTGTATCTTTTGGCTGCTCCGCATTGTTAACCTGTGAACACTGCCCCCTTGGTAAAAGCTCTAAAAAGAAAAAAAAGAAAAGAGTCATGAATTTCTCTTACTTAAAAAAAAAAAAAAAAAGGCACACAACTTTTATAAGAAGATCTCAATAGTTAGGCTAGATCACAGTAGCTCAGTGGTTAGCACTGCAGCCTTGCAGCGCTGGGGTCCTGGGTTCAAATCCCACCAAGGACAACATCTGCAAGTAGTTTGTATGTTCTCCCCGTGTTTGCGTGGGTTTCCTCCCGGTTCTCCGGTTCCCTCCCACATTATAAAGACATACTGATAGGGAATTTAGATTGTCTACCTTGTCTGCTACATTGTTAACAGAACCAGTGCTCTCAAGACACCCATACTGTTAAGAGTTGTGATGGAGCACAAAGTTGCGGACTCCATCACTTACCCCAGCGGGCCACGGGTATCATTAGAAATATTGGTCTTGTATTAAATCTTGCTTTCCTCCATCCAGGGAAATATTAGTAATAAATCCCATCTGGTTCTTGGGGACAGCGACAAATGCCAGTGCTGAATTTCAACCCCAGTCCATACCTGATGGACAGTGATGATGAGGTCTGTAAAGTGCTGTGGAATTAATGATGCTATATAAATGAATAAATATATAACCTAGTAATTAAAGAGGTGGTCTAAAATATAAATTAATTTTTATCCTAAATGCCTATCTATCTATTTAATGCCATAATCTAATCTATTTTCTAATAAACTTTAATTAAAAATTCCCTATCATTCCCTCACTGCACTATCTAACTGCTTTTTTTTCCACAATCTCCTTTTTGATGACTCTTCATTTTCAGAGGGCACAGGATGTGGCCACTACAACAGTCTCTGTCCCCACCGTGAAACAAAGCATCATCAGTGACCCTCGTTTCAGGGACTGTGATGTTACTTGCACTGAATACACTCTGTTGCCGGCTCGCTACTACTGATCTGAGCCGGCGACAGAGCGCACTGTCATTGTGCACAGTGCATATCACGCAGGGACTAGCACAGCCTCTGAAACCAAGGCCTTCGATGACCCTTTCTTTCTGGGAGATGGCTGGGGCTGCAGCACTGACTGCTGCCTCTGCCTCCTGATGACATTTCATTTGAGTATCTCAGTGAACGATGTTGTAGAGAAAAAAAAGAAAAGCAATTAGTGCAGTGTGGTAAGGATAGAAAATTATTAATTAAAGTATATTAGAAATTAGTTTATATTATGGCATTAAATGGATAGGGATTTAGGATTCACATTAATTTGTATTTCGGACCACCTCTTTAATACATCTAACATGCTGCTACAGTTTCTTAATAATTTCTAGTATTGTTTATGGTATTATGTAAAGTTATAATCAAAATTGTAAAATGTAATTTCAGCTGGATCGGTGCCTGGCTGGATTAGCATGCGCCTACCTAATACTTACATTACGTCTAAAAGAAAAAGACAAAAAAGCAGAGCAATAGTGTAGGGGTTTTGGGTAAATGTAGTGACTCTGCTACTCCTCCTTGGGTCAGTTATGCACAATGGCAACCACCATGATGAATTCAGGTTGTAGAAGATAAACAAGGGGCCATGCATGAGAATAGATGGATCATGGGTACAGATATGGTCACATTATTGTGGCCATGCATTTCAGTACCATACAGTTGCCTTCATCAGGCAGCGAAGGTGCTGATGGCCTGATGGAGGCACTTGTACAGTGCTGAAACACATGGCCTCAATAATGTGACCATACCTGTACCCATGATCCATCTATTCTCCAGCAGCACCCCAGGGTTCCTTGTTTTTGTTCTATAAACCCTGCACGAATACTTACATTAGATATTCACATGTATTTACAGTACATTCAGTAGACGTGAGTTACAGGAGGTATTAAAGTCTTGAAGAGAATCTGTTACCAGGTTTTTGCCACCTAAAGTGAGAGCTGCATGAGGTAGAGGCAGAGACCCTGATTCCAGTGATGTCACTTATTGGGCTGTGTACTGTAGTTTTGAAAAAAATCATTGATTTATCAGCAGGAAATTATCATTGGAGGACTAGTAAACCTGCTGCCATAAAGTCCTGCATAGTGAGCCAAATATATCCCCGCCCCAACCACAGTTTTCTGCCTATGCGTGGTGAACACAGAAAGCTGCCAATCAGTGGTTGGAGGGGGTTATACTGAGCGCAGCATTCAGAGAACAGCTAGATCTGTAGCAGAGAAAACAATGTTTTTATCAGAACTGCAGCAAGCAGCCCAGTAAGTGGCACATCGCTGGGTTTCTGCCCCTACATCAAGCCACTGTCCGATGGGGGAGCAAACACCTATTGTGACAGATTCCCTTTAAGAAGGCAGATCTTGTAATGTGTTGTCATATTAAGGCTGCAAAAGTGAGATTAACCCTTTTTTATTGGCTTCCATCCCTGGGTAATTGAGGGGAAGCTCTGCTCCTGCACAAGGATAATATAGGCTAATATATTGATACAGATCGTAAAATGATTATACTGTGCCTTCTTTCCTTTTTTTTTTTTTAGCCCATGATATTCCTAGATGTTTGGTTTGGAAAGAAAAGCATTGCTTTATTTTGTTGGGCATTGTTTATTCTTTATGTGTCTTCCCTAAAAGTAGAATACAACGATGGACACATTCATACAGCGGAAACCTCGCCATAAATCCGATATCTATGCCCGCACGTACAGCCTAAGATCGCTGGGGTCAGGGATTGGCTGCAGCGTTTACTTAGACATACGACATGCTATCACTGCAGCAAAGCAGGAATATAGGCTCACGGGCTCAACGGGGGATGTGAAAGTTTTATATTTTATTGTATTCCTTGCTGTCCGACAAATTATTTAACATCCTTTGTTACAATCCAGCAACTTTTTTTTTATCAGAGAACAAGAAAAAATTATCTAAAATTTCTCCGACCTGCAGAATTAAGAAATACCACATCATGTTTAAATCGGTGGGAGACTTCCAGCCAGCCATAAATGACAAATACTTAGTGATACATGTGTGCAGTCAGCAGTTAGATTTGATTGTGTCTGTGTTAATATGCTTGAAAATGATACCTCACTTGGTTTCTGGGAGATGACTCTCCCAGGTGCATTACTTTCCCCCCAGTCCTCTGCCGCCTGTAGGGAGTCTACCAAATCGTATCTGCTTCCTGCACCACTTGCACCTCTCCTGCGCCGGACCCGGCAGGTCTCCTCCAGATCCTCGCAGTGGGGGCTGATTTGCAGAACAAAATAGCACCTGGAAGGGAAAATCATCCCAAATCACCGAACTAAAGATAGAAAAATGGCAAAAGTGAATATATTTGCATATGCAAATTAGCTTAATTGATCTTGCTCGCCTCTACAGGGATTTTTCATTACAAACTGGAGTGCTACATTGTTCGGCTCATATTGAGTAATTTACTAACTAATGAGACCCGTTTGCACTAATTTGCATATGATAAATGGTCTTAATTGCAGTAAATAACTTGGAGGCATAATTAAAATTACTTAATTTTTCCATGTTGCACGGCTATTAAATCCACACGCGGTCAGAGCACGGAGACCTGTTTGTGAAGTATCAAAGAACACAAATTGGCCAATACCATGACCCTTTAGCCAAACCTGTGACTTCAGAGCGGCCTGGATCCATCTGCTTCCACCCAGCACTATATTCCCATGTCATGTATGTCACATATTGCACAAAGTCTAATATAGGACCCTCCGCTAGATAGTGATAACATATTCCTTGGCGCGGTGTGAGCACATACTCCCACAGTCTCCAGGGCAGATCCCAATCTAGTTAACAAGGCGACATGTCACACACCAGCTACTCTCACATAAGTTGCATGACCAAAAAAAAAATGATTGGTGGGTCTTTTCTGTGACTTGCTCTTGCACAATTATTTCCAAGCTGCTATTTGGCTTCATAATAGAGATGACTTACAATAAAATCGTATGCAACATGTGACCTGGGACCAAAGATTAAACTGTTTTTTTTTTGCAGCAACACATAATTTCTCAGAGCGCCCCCTATCCACAGTCATTAGATACAATTGTCATAGGAAGCCAGTTAGAGTTTTCTATTTTGTGACCATGGCCGCACCACCAGAGATTGCCCCCATAGTCCGTACAGGAACAGGACACACAGGCAGTGGCAGGCAGAACGTAGAGAGGTACTTTTTTTGTACCTGCAAAGATTGTAGCTGACGAAAGTCTTGTTTTTTTTTCTTAATAAACACTCCTCCACCCAATGATCATATTATATAGCACTGTGTACTTACAATTGCTCATTTTGCCTTTCTACCCAGCTAATTCTTCTCTTTTCCATTAGGTCTATGACACCACGTGGTTAATAACTGACTAGCTGAATCCTTTTAAGCTCTATGTAGAAACAGGAGGTCAATTTTCCCTGTATGAGTCACTACAAATGTCCCTGGCAGGGGGAGAGGGTGGAGCAGCTGGGTCAGGAGGTGTAGAGATGACTCATGCATGGACAAGAGACTTCCTGTTTCTATATAGAGCAGAGAAAAGAGAAGAATTATCAGGGTAGAAAGGCAAAATGAGCAATTGTAAGTACAAAGTGCCATATAATATGATGAGTGCAATATTTTAAGAGGATAAAAACTTTGGTGGGAGGAGGAGGAGTGCTTCTTTAAGAAAGATGATAATAGAGCAGATGCACATGATTTCCCTTCTATGTGGTGTGTAATGGACCACACCAGGTCTCTGTAGGTGTGAGCTCCCTGGTCCTGCTGTTCCAACTATGCCCTTTGGGGAGATTGGTACTAATGATACAGTACTATGCAAATGTTTTAGGCAGAGGTGGAAAAAATGCTGCAAAGTAAGAATGCTTTCAAAAGTAAATGTGTCAATAGTTTGTGTTTTCTTAATTAATAAAAATAAAGTGAATGAACAGAAAGAGAAATCCAAATCAAATCCAAATTTGGTGCCTTCAAAACATAATCAATTCTTGCACTTGCACCCAGTTTTTGATGGAACTCTACAGGGACGATGTTCCAGACGTCTTGGAAAAGTAACCACAGATCATCTGTGTATGAGGCTTGGGCAGATACTTCTATATCTTCATGTAATCCCAGACAGAGTCAATGATGCTGAGATCACAGCTCTTTTGGGTTGGATCATCATTTTCAGGATGCCTTAGGCCTCTTTCACACATCAGGTTTTCGCCGTCAGGCGCGATGCGGCGGTTTTGACAGAAACCGGATCCGGCGAAATGCAATGCCGGATCCGGTTTCCCCCCCATTGACTTGCATTTGCGCCGGATGGCCATGCGTTTCATCCGGTTTTCGCCGGATCCGGCAATGTGTCGCAATGTGTCGCGATCCGGCGTCTGGAAAAAAGTCTACTGTAACGTTTTTTGTCTCCGGCGAAAAAGCGTCCGGCTTTTTCACACAATGAAAGCCTATGAGCGCCGCAATGCGCCGGATCCGGCGAAAGCCTGATCCGGCGGCCGGATCCGGTTTTTTGGTCTGAGCATGCTCAGTAGCTCTGCCCACAAGACATATATAAAAGCAAGACAGTGGGACCCACAGCCACACCCAACATGCCACCCAAGACAGCAACCAGGCGCAGGAGAAGGCAGGAGACATCTGCAGCAGCACCATCAGCACCACCCCAATTGGAGCAGCATGCTGAACAACGGGAGGGGAGTCCGGCAGCAGATGAGAGACGGTAATTATCAAATCACCCATTCCTCCAAACTAGGGCTATTGAATATCAAGATATTCATTGGCCCTTTGTTTCTCTTTATTCAACAGCCGCCCAATAGATGCAGCAGCAGCAGCAGCAATGGCAGCAGCTGGAACACCACCCACAGGCATGGAGTGTGGCCACCAGGAAGACAGCACATCATCTTCTGGGAGCCCTCCCTCGCATCGTCAGCGTTTGACGGTAAGTTTTTATTTCCAAAATCCATCTTCTCTGTAATATATGTCTATTCATGGCCTTTTATTTCAAAACAGGAATCACAAGATGAAGAGGAGCTCCCAGAAGAAGAAGGAAGGGGTGGACAGACACCTGGAGTGGGCTCACAATTGGTAAGTTTTTTGCATCAAACGCAGAAACACAACATCACACTACACACAACACATAGAAAACAATGTTCTGCAGACCACACACAGCAAACAAATGCCTACATCCAAAGACATAACTTTTTTTGTTTTCTTCTCTAGTCTTCCCAATCTGGTGCTTGGCCAAGAGGTCCTCGCAGTGCCTCCCAGGGTCGTCGGCGACAGCAACGCGGCGGTCACCAGCGTGTAAGTATAAATATTTTTGCTTTGTTTTTTTGCACTTTTTATTTCATTTCTTTTGTGGAGGCTAATTATGTTATTTTTGTCTTTTTCTTTAACAGCCTTCACAGCGTGCTCCCGACTCTGACATTGAGGATGGAGGGATTGATGTGGACCGCCTCATCAATCTCGTCAGAGAAAGGGAGCCGCTCTGGAATATGGCTGACCGCCGCCACGCTGACCTGATCGTTACCCGACGACTCTGGGAGGAAATCTGTTCGCTCCTTGTGGGCCGCTGGGAGGACCTCGATGTTCGGGCCCAGATTACAGAGCGTAAGTATATACAGTACCGGTTGCTTGATTTAAACCAGTGTTTCCCGAACTCCAGTCCTCGTGGTCCCCACGGATCATGTGTTCAGGATTTCTCTTTACTATGGAAATCCTGAAAACATGACCCCTGGGGACCATGAGGACTGGAGTTTGGGAAACACTGATGTTGTATACTAACCACTCCTTTCTCGTTTCAGGGAACAGAATTGTGAATCGGTGGCGGTCTGTGAGGGATCGTTTCAAGAAGGAGTTCAATAAAGAGATGCGGGCCCCGAGTGGATCTGGAGGACGCAGGAGCAAGTACAAGTACGCAGAAGCCCTGTCGTTCCTCCGGGAAACAATGGTCACCAGAAGGTAAATATTACACACCACATGTGAAAAAAAATGTTAGATGTAAATTTTTTTTTCAGCCAGGGCCATACCATGTCAGTATTTTAATTGTTTTTTTTTCTCTTTATTCCACAGCACGGTGAGCAGCACTCGGGAGCCGGCACGATTGGACCCTTCTGAGGCGATCCCTGAGGAGACCGGCACCGAGGGACACTTCGACCGCCCCGGTACATCTGCACCTTCCCAGCCTTCCCACACATTCGACCCATCTGTCCCATCCACCAGCACAGGAGCATCGTGGACGCCTACATTACATGAAGCTGCTGGTGAGGAGATCGCTTTCCCTTTACCCCACCCTTCTGCCCCTGCCACCTCTAGTACACCTGCGGGTACTGGGCGGCAGCGGCAGAGGGGTCAGGAAAAGACTTATGCGCCAGAGTTCTTGCATCTGAATGCATCTTTCCAGAACTGTCTAAAAGTCTTGTCAGAGCAAATCTCCGCAGGCTATCAGCAGATCAACTCCAGCATTCTGGAGGTGAAGACACTTCTGCAAACCATGCATTCAGAAGCAAGATCTTCGCCAAACCACACCTTTTTCAGGTCTGTTGTGGAGCGCATGGAAACGCTCTCTCCTGCCCAGCAGATGCATGTAATGCATTCATGCCACGCTGCTCTCCAGCAAGTTACCTCCCAACCTCCTCCTCCTCCCACCACAGTAGTTCCTCCACCTGCACCCCCTCCAGCCACTTTCCATCCTCCCCCTCCTATTACATCTACACCCCCTCCAGCCACTTTCCATCCTCCCCCTCCTATTACATCTACACCCCCTCCAGCCACTTTCCATCCTCCCCCTCCTATTACATCTACACCCCCTCCAGCCACTTTCCATCCTCCCCCTCCTATTACATACCATCCACCTCCAGCCACTTTCCATCCTCCCCCTCCTATTACATACCATCCACCTCCCCAGCACCATCCACCTCCCCAGCACCATCCACCTCCCCAGCACCATCCACCTCCCCAGCACCAGCAACCTCCCCAGCACCAGCAACCTCCCCAGCACCAGCAACCTCCACAGTACCTGCAAACTCCCCAGTACCAGCAACCTCCCCAGTACCAGACATCTCCCCACTTCCAGCAACCTGCCCCGTACCAGACATCTCCCCACTTCCAGCAACCTGCCCCGTACCAGACATCTCCCCACTTCCAGCAACCTGCCCCGTACCAGACATCTCCCCACTTCCAGCAACCTGCCCCGTACCAAACTCCTTCCCCATACAACTTGCCATCAACATCATCTGCTCCTACAGTCCCTGCCCAACCCTCCACTCCACCACACACCACCTCTTCTGCTTCCCACATGTCCACCCATTCTGTAGTTTTTTCCACACCTTCACCTCTAACTGTTCCTTCCCCACCACGATCCCAGTCCTCTCTCCACACTCCCAGTGTCGAAGTGTCCCGCAGCCCCTACAGCAGTATTTCCACCACACACTACACCGAATTATAATGTGTGTATTTAAATAAAAATGACCAGTTTTATGGTTTCAGTTTTATAGTTTCAAATTTTTATTAAACATGTTTATTAAAATTTTAAAAAAGTTTACTAAAAAAAACATTTTTCAATAAAAGTTAAATTATTTTACACTGGTTGTCTGTCATTTCTTTCTGCGGCGAAAAAGGTTAAATACAGGGTATTTAAAAGGTGAAATGGTATTCAAAACTAGGTATATAACTGTGGGTAAATTTTAGCTTTTTGCCACAGTTGTGTTCCTGGTTGTGTTTGAAGCAAAGTATTTCACCTAAAAAGTTGTGTTTATTGTTGGTGATTTCCTAACAATGTACACAACTTTTGTTAAAAGGTGAAAAACTTTGCATAAAACACAACCAGGTACACACCTGTGGCCTAAAGCTAAAAATAGAGACCATGACAAGATAGACAACTTTGGTTGGCAAAGGTATATACTGTTGGTACAGAAGGTACACAAGTTTGGTTAGGGCACAAATCTTTCACACTCTGTCATCCTGCCAGTGTACTCTGCCTTGAGGTGACATAAAGTATAGTGCAAAATTGTCCCTCATTACTGAAACCGTCACAGAACTTCTAGTGGTAATGTCATGGTAATCTTGCAAGGTGGTTTCTTCAGAGGTGTCCTCAATGGAAATGGGTTCCTTGCAGATAACAAAATTGTGGAGTACCACGCACGCTTTGATCACCTCGTCCACAGTTTCTGTCTTGAGGTTGATCGCAGTCAATAGGACCCGCCATTTGGCTGTCAGAATACCAAAGGTACATTCAACCATTCTTCTTGCTCTTGTGAGGCGGTAATTAAAAATGCGTTTTGGTCTTGTCAATCCTCTGCTAGAGTACGGTTTCAAAAGGTGTTCTGACAGCTGGAAGGCTTCATCCCCTACACAGACAAATGGCATAGGTGGACCAGATGTTTGCTGCAGCGGTCTAGGTGGTGGGAACTGGAAGGTGTTTCCATACAGTTTACGCCCCATGGCAGACAGTTTGAAAACTTGAGAGTCATTGGAGCGGCCATAGGCCCCAATATCAACCGCAATAAATTTGTGTTCCGCGTCAGCGATGGCCATGAGGACAATTGAAAAATATTTCTTGTAATTGAAATATTCCGATCCCGATCCAGCTGGCTTTACAATGCGGATATGTTTCCCGTCCACAGCGCCCAAGCAGTTTGGAAACTGACATATCTGTTGAAACTTGTCAGCAATTTCAATCCACCTCTCTGTTGTGGGCTCTGGTAAAAACTCTTCAGCTAAGGAGTCCCACAGTGCACGGCATGTGTACTTCACAATTCCAGATATGGTGGAAATCCCGAGTCTGTACTGGAAATGCAGTGACGAAAGGGATTCTCCAGTTGCAAGAAATCTGTGGGGAATTAACAAACAATAAATTAGTTTTAAATCACAGCATTACATACCAAAACTGACCTATAACACTTGGAGATACAAATTACCACCAACAAGATTGCAGTGAAAGTGTGCTCTGATGCGATCATATCCAATAAATGTGGCTTACCTTAAAGTCACCATCAGACGCTCTGCGGGTGAAACTGAGAAGCGGCAATAGGTGTCCGCTTTTCTTATGAGGTGTGCAATGCGCTCCACCAAGTAATCAAAATTCTCCATTTTCATCCTAACATATCCAAAAAATTTATCCGGGTTTCGTCGAAGGTCCATGCATAGTGTAGAATAGACCCCACGCGTCATTCTCTTGGCTGTGATGGGGTGGATCCACAAACGTCGTCTACGATGCCTGATGCGCTGCTGTCTCGCTCTCTCCTTCTCCAGAACAATCACCCTCAAACGATTTGCCTCCGCTGTAAAATCCGCCAAATTCTTCAAAATATTTCCAATGACAACATCCATCTTCGCCAGTACTTGCTCTTCTCTCCAACCTGCACTTTCTCCTCTACAACCTGTCAAAGAAGGGCTGTAGGAACATGCTATATATAGTTTTCCAGTAGCCAATCCCGTTCGGAAGGCCACAAGGGTCAATTTTAAAAACCGGATCCGGCGTAATCCATCGAAAAACGGATAGAAAAACGGATAGAAAAACGGATGAACCGGATGAGACGGATCCGGTTTTGTCTGTCAAGAACAAGACGGATCCGGCAGAAAACCTAGCCTTAGGCTACTTTCACACATCAGGTTTTCGGCGTCAGGCGCGATCCGTGTTTTGTAAAACCTGAAGTGCCGGATCCGGTTTTCTGCCGGATCCGTCTTGTTCTTGACAGACAAAACCGGATCCGTCTCATCCGGTTCATCCGTTTTTCTATCCGTTTTTCTATCCGTTTTTCGACGGATTACGCCGGATCCGGTTTTTAAAATTGACCCTTGTGGCCTTCCGAACGGGATTGGCTACTGGAAAACTAGATATAGCATATTCCTACAGCCCTTCTTTGACAGGTTGTAGAGAAGAAAGTGCAGGTTGGAGAGAAGAGCAAGTTACTGGCGAAGATGGATGTTGTCATTGGAAATATTACCACTAGAAGTTCTGTGACGGTTTCAGGGACAATTTTCCACTATACTTTGTCACCTCAAGGCAGAGTACACTGGGATGACAGAGTGTGAAAGATTTGTGCCCTAACCAAACTTGTGTACCTTCTGGACCAACAGTATATACCTTTGCCAACCAAAGTTGGCTATCTTGTCATGGTCTTACTATTTTTACCTTTAGGCCACAGGTGTGTACCTGGTTGTGTTTTATGCAAAGTATTTCACCTTTTAACAAAAGTTGTGTACATTGGTAGGAAATCACCAACAATAAACACAACTTTTTAGGTGAAATACTTTGCTTCAAACACAACCAGGAACACAACTGTGGCAAAAAGCTAAAATTTACCCACAGTTATATACCTGGTTTTGAATACCTTTTTACCTTTGAAATACCCTGTATTTAACCTTTTTTTAAAACATAGTTCGCCGCAGAAAGAAATGACAGACAACCATTGTGAAACGATAATTTAACTTTTATTTAAATTTTTTTTTTTTTTGTAAAATGTTTTTAAAGTGCAAAAAACTTTTTTAATAAAGGTTTTAAACCCAATGGGCATTTTTATTACAAAAAACACACATTACAAATCTGTGTACTGTGGGGTGGAAATACTGCTGGAGGGGCTGCGGGACACTTCGACACTGGGTGTGTGGAGAGAGGACTGGGATCGTGGTGGGGAAGGAACAGTTACAGGTGAAGGTGTGGAAAAAGCTACAGAATGGGTGGACATGTGGAAGGCAGAAGAGGTGGTGGGCGGTGGAGTGGAGGGTTGGGCAGGGACTGTAGGAGCAGATGATGTTGATGGAAAGTTGTGTGGGGAAGGAGTTTGGTACGGGGAAGGAGTTTGGTACGGGGAAGGAGTTTGGTACGGGGCAGGTTGCTGGAAGTGGGGAGATGTCTGGTACTGGGGAGGTTGCTGGTACTGGTGAGGTTGCTGGTATGTAATAGGAGGGGGAGGATGGAAAGTGGCTGGAGGGGGTGCAGATGTAATAGGAGGGGGAGGATGGAAAGTGGCTGGAGGGGGTGCAGATGTAATAGGAGGGGGAGGATGGAAAGTGGCTGGAGGGGGTGCAGGTGGAGGAACTACAGTGGTGGGAGGTGGAGGTTGGGAGGTAACCTGCTGTAGAGCACCGTGGCACGAATGCATTACATGCATCTGCTGGGTAGGAGATAGTGTTGCCATGCGCTCCACAACAGACCTGAAAAAGGTGTGGTTTGGCGAAGATCTTGCTTCTGAATGCATGGTTTGCAGAAGTGTCTTCACCTCCAGAATGCTGGAGTTGATCTGCTGAAAGCCTGCGGAGATTTGCTCTGACAAGACTTTGAGACAGTTCTGGAAAGATGCATTCAGATGCAAGAACTCTTGCGCATAACTCTTTTCCTGACCCCTCTGCCGCTGCCGCCCAGTACCCGCAGGTGTACTAGAGGTGGCAGGGGCAGAAGGGTGGGGTAAAGGGAAAGCGATCTCCTCACCAGCAGCTTCATGTAATGTAGGCGGCCACGATGCTCCTGTGCTGGTGGATTGGACAGATGGGTCGAATGTGTGGGAAGGCTGGGAAGGTGCAGATGTACCGGGGCGGTCGAAGTGTCCCTCGGTGCCGGTCTCCTCAGGGATCGCCTCAGAAGGGTCCAATCGTGCAGGCTCCCGAGTGCTGCTCACCGTGCTGTGTAATAAAGAGAAAAAAAAACAATTATAATACTGACATGGTATGGCACTGGCTGAAAAAAAAAAGTTACATCTAACATTTTTTCACATGTGGTGTGTAATATTTACCTTCTGGTGAGCATTGTTTCCCGGAGGAACGACAGGGCTTGTGCGTACTTGTACTTGCTCCTGCGTCCTCCAGATCCACTCGGGGCCCGCATCTCTTTATTGAACTCCTTCTTGAAACGATCCCTCACAGACCGCCACCGATTCACAATTCTGTTCCCTGAAACGAGAAAGGAGTGGTTAGTATACAACATCAGTGTTTCCCAAACTCCAGTCCTCATGGTCCCCAGGGGTCATGTTTTCAGGATTTCCATAGTAAATAGAAATCCTGAACACATGATCCGTGGGGACCACGAGGACTGGAGTTCGGGAAACACTGGTTTACATCAAGCAACCGGTACTGTATATACTTACGCTCTTTAATCTGGGCCCGAGCTTCGAGGTCCTCCCAGCGGCCCACAAGGAGAGAACAGATTTCCTCCCAGAGTCGTCGGGTAACGATCATGTCAGCGTGGCGGCGGTCAGCCATATTCCAGAGCGGCACCCTTTCTCTGACGAGATCGATGAGGCGGTCCACATCAATCCCTCCATCCTCACCGTCAGAGTCGGGAGCACGCTGTGAAGGCTGTTAAAGAAAAAGACAAAAATAACATAATTAGCCTCCACAAAAGAAATGAAATAAAAAGTGCAAAAAAACAAAGCAAAAATATTTATACTTACACGCTGGTGACCGCCGCGTTGCTGTCGCCGACGACCCTGGGAGGCACTGCGAGGACCTCTTGGCCGAGCACCAGATTGGGAAGACTAGAGAAGAAAACAAAAAATGTTATGTCTTTGGATGTAGGCATTTGTTTGCTGTGTGTGGTCTGCAGAACATTGTTTTCTATGTGTTGTGTGTAGTGTGATGTTGTGTTTCTGCGTTTGATGCAAAAAACTTACCAATTGTGAGCCCACTCCAGGTGTCTGTCCACCCCTTCCTTCTTCTTCTGGGAGCTCCTCTTCATCTTGTGATTCCTGTTTTGAAATAAAAGTCAATGAATAGACATATATTACAGAGATGATGGATTTTGGAAATAAAAACTTACCGTCAAATGCTGACGATGCGAGGGAGGGCTCCCAGAAGAAGATGTGCTGTCCTGTTGATGGCCAGACTCCATGGCTGTGGGTATTGCTGCTGCTGTTGCTGCTGCCAGTGATGCCATTTCTGCTGCTGCTGCTGCTGCTGCATCTCTTTGGCGGCTGTTGAATAAAGAGAAACAAAGGGCCAATGAATATCTTGATATTCCATGGCCCTAGTTTGGAGGAATGGGGGATTTGATAATTACCGTCTCTCATCTGCTGCTGGACTCCCCTCCTCAGCATGTTCCATTTGCTGCTCCATTTGGGGTGGTGCTGATGGTGCTGCTGCTGCAGATGTCTGCTGCCTTCTCCTGCTCCTGGTTCTTGGCTTGGGTGGCATGTTGGGTGTGGCTGAGGGTCCCATTGTCTTGCTTTTATATATCTCCTGTGGGCAGAGCTACTGAGCATGCTCAGACCAAAAAACCGGATCCAGCGCATTGCGGCGCTCATAGGCTTTCATTGTGTGAAAAAGCCGAACGCGCCGGATCCGGCGTGTCCGGCTTTTTCGCCGGAGACAAAAAACGTTACAGTAGACGTTTTTTCCAGACGCCGGATCGCGACACATTGCCGGATCCGGCGAAAACCGGATGAAACGCATGGCCATCCGGCGCGATCCGGCGCAAATGCAAGTCAATGGGGGGGAAACCGGATCCGGCATTGCATTTCGCCGGATCCGGTTTCTGTCAAAAGCGCCGGATCGCGCCTGACGGCGAAAACCTGATGTGTGAAAGAGGCCTAATTCTTCTCTGCGCTGAAGATAGTTGTTAATGACTTTGGCTGGATGTTTGGAGTTGTTGTGCTGCAGAATAAATTTAGAGCCAATCAGAAGCCTCTCTAATAGTATTGCATGATGGATCAGTATCTGCCTGTATTTCTCAACATTGAGGACACCATTAATTCTCACCAAATCCTCAACTCCATTTGCTAAAATGCAGCCACAAACCTCCCCCATGTTTCAGCAGTGCTTGTAGACATTAATTATTGTGCCATTCTCCAGCCCTTCAGTAAACATACTGCCTTCCATTACCGAGAAATATTTCATATTTTGACTCATCAGCTAATAGCACCTGTTGACATTTTCCTGCACCCCAGGTTACAGGTTTTTGTGCTTAATTGAGTTTCTTGGCTTTGTTGCCATGTAGAACATATGGCTTTTTAGCCACAATTATTTCATGATGACCACTTTTTGCCAGACTTTTCCATATAATAGATGGGTGTTACTGAGTCCCACTGCTTGCTCTTGCTGACAGTTTTGAAGGGATGTAGGCATGAAGTGTCTTTCATCTGCTCCACTAAGTTTCCTTGACGGACCCCTGCTGCTACGGTTCTCAACACTTCTATTTTCTTTGCGCTTCTTCAGCGGAACTTAAACAATTCAACTTGAAATCTCAGTTTGTTTTTAATACTTTGCCTGGAAGAGACCATGCTGATGCAGTATAACTACCTTGTGTCTTGTTGTTACGCTCAGTCTTGTTCATGGTGCATGATCTGTGTCATGAAGCTCTTCTACAACCTCACTTTTGTAGCAGAGTTTGGCTGTTCCTAACCCAATTTAAGCTCCCCACACAGCTGCTTCTGTTTCACTTAATGACTTTATTTCATTGAACATATGAAGACATTAATAATTATCACCTGTTTGGTTAATAGGTTACTCATGCACCTGATTATAATCCTACAATCCCTGACTTTGTACAAGTCTATCTAAAATTTTTGATGCTGTCCTGAAGGCAAAGAGCAGTCACCCCAAATTTTGATATGATTTAGATATTTCTTTTGTTCGTTCACTTTTCGTTTCACTTGTGATTTGTTAATTGATAAAAAAAAAAACTAGTAATGGTTCTATTTTTGAAAGCATTTGTTCTATTTTTTGAACAGCATGTCACTTCCCTGTTGATGCAGGCTTTGCTGGTTCCTTAAATGGCAGCACTTTCCAGTTTCCCTGGCTTTGGTCTGTGAGTTACCTTGTTGGGTCATGGGATTATGCTGTTTCGTGCATTTCGGCAATTACATAACGTCTCATACTGAGTCGCAACTTCTGGTTTCAAGGAAACTGGGGAGCAAAGAAAGTGCAAATAGGGTTTTATCTGATTTTAGTATTCTTTAAAAAAAAGGGAGTGCTCGCTCTCCTGATGGTGTTGCTATTGCAACAATCTTTAAGCATAAACCAGCTGCTGCAAACCACGGGTCATCATGCCAGTGGATTAGCTGTGTGGGAGTCAAGAGGTTTTTCCTTGCGCTGCTGGTAGAATCCCACGAATGGACTTAGGAGATGGAGATGAATAAAGAGCGTTTATTAAGCGGTTATAATATCTACGCGTTTCAAAGTTATCCCGCTTCTTCCTCTGGATAGAACCACAATCTACTGTGGATAATTTCGAAACGTGTAGATATTATAACCGCATGATAAAAACCGCACTTTATTCATCTCCAGCTCCCGAGTGTTAGGAACGGTGGAATGCACTAAATAAAAATAATAATAAAGTGCGTTCGCCGCTCGGGGTCCACCGTGCAGTAGGTGTTACAACCACTGCTGAGTAATGGCAGATGAGCAATATGGCAATATAATGTGCACGGGTTCAACTTCACCCGAAGTGCGCAGAGCGGGCTCTGTTCACACACAGAGGCGCCGCAACAAAAACATACAAAAAGGCTGAGCCTGTTAGAGTCACAGGCCTCAGGTAAATGCACACACAATATAAGGTCACAGGTGCAGGAACTAAGACACAGGGGCTGCGTCCGTCTAGACCTACCGTGTGTGCGGTGTCGCTACTGCGAATGCCAAGAAGGGCTGCAACTGCAACGCTGCGCAGGACACTGCCGCTGGATGACACCGCTACAAAGCAGGGTAAGGGTCTGGATTCCTGCAGAGCAGACGCAGGAACCTGACTCCTAACATTACCCCCCTCCTAGGGCCCCCTCCTCTCTGAGCCTTCCAATCCACCACCCTGTGCCCATCAGAGGCATAGGCCTCAGACTCGTCCAAAGGCAAGTCTGATGTCCCAGTAGGTGACACGGAAAATCGGGACACGTGGAAGGTATCAGAGGCGGCAAGATCGCCAGGTTTAAGAAGGGACACGTGGGAGACAACAGGAGCTGCAAAACCGCCCTGAGCATAAGTTGAAGTGGGACGCCGCGGTGTGTTGGCGAACGTCTCCACTCTCTGTTTAAGGAAGCTTACCCGAGCACACGAGGCGCATGCCTGAATATATTTCTTAATGTCCCGAGCCCTGTGCAGCCATCAATACGACCCTGACAGGAGTTTTGTGGTCTGCATGTAGCCACAGTGACCACCCGCCCTGGACGCGTGTGCCCATGCAAGGACCTTCGGCCGAAGGTGAGGGGGTCAAAGGTCTTGCCCAGCAGCACAGAATTTGGCCATTGTGGGGCCTCGTTATCCTGGTGAACAGAGTGCTGACAGTGGCAGCCGCAAGTGGAACTTAGTGTCGGACGCGCCTCGAGACTGGCACGAGACACCTCCATGGGCTCTGGGAGTGAACACTCTGGCTCGGGTGATTCCAGAGGTTCAAAGAGGTTGGGAGCCGGAGTAACCTTCCGTCTGGATTGAGCATGCTCCAGCCCGCGCTCCGAAAAGCGGAGATCAATACGGGTGGCAATCAGCTCCTCTGGTAGAAAGAGCATCCTTAACATGCTCAGCTAAACCTCTCCAAAACACAGGGATGAGGGCTTTGTCAGACCACTCCAGCTCGGAAGCCAGTGTCCGAAAACGAATGGCATACTGACTAACCGAGAGGGATCCCTGAGTCAAAGCCAGTAGCTGTAGAGAGGTGTCATGCATGACCCGTGGTCCCAGGAAAACCTGCTTAATAGCTGTTAAAAACTGAGCAGCGGTCAGAACCTCTGGGTCACCACGCTCCCATAGTGGCGTAGCCCACTCCAATGCCTTGCCCGACAGAAGAGAAACAATAAACCCCTCCTTGGCCCGCTCCGTAGGGAATCGCACAGCCAGTAACTCCAGCTGGAAAGAGAACTGGCTGACGAAACCCCTACAGGAGGCGCCATCGCCAGAAAATTTATCGGGCAACGGGAGGTGGGTAACTGTCGGCGCATGGGAGGACGTGGACATACGTGAAACTGCCTCTGCGATCGCCTGTACAGCAGCCTCCGAAGACTTCGCCGCTGCGATAACACTCTCAAGAGTAGCCAACTGGCCCTCTAGCTGGCGAATGCACTGAAGGAGTTGCTGCTGATCTGCCATCACTAGCCAGACCCTGGCGCTAGTATAATGTTAGGAACGGCAGAACGCACTAAATAAAAATAATAATAAAGTGCGTTCGCCGCTCGGGGTCCACCATGCAGTAGGTGTTACAACCACTGCTGAGTAATGGCAGATGAGCAATATGGCAATATAATGCGCACGGGTTCAACTTCACCCGAAGTGCGAAGAGCGGGCTCTGTTCACACACAGAGGCACCGCAACAAAAACATACAAAAAGGCTGAGCCTGTTAGAGTCACAGGCCTCAGGTAAATGCACACATGGTATAAGGTCACAGGTGCAGGAACTAAGACAGAGGGGCTACGTCCGTCTAGACCTACCGTGTGTGCGGTGTAGCTACTGCGAACGCCAAGAAGGCCTGCAGCGCGGCGCAGCACACTGCCGCTGGACGACACAGCTACAAAGCAGGCGCTATGTCGGACGCTAGCGCAGAGGTGCGGTGTGCACAGTGGCCTAAGACTTGCCACAGACTGGCGCAGACTACTGAACTAATTCCCTAACCACATGCATAATATCAGAGGGAAGGGGTTTCACAATAAGTCATTCACCAGAATCATACGTCCGTCACCATTCACACATAGCAGTTTAGTCTATACTAGCGCATGGCGGAACGGCCATGCACGCTTTTTATAGCAGACGGGACCTTCCGGAAGCTTCCAGATCTCCGAGATGGACCAATGAGATCTGGAGCAAGACCTGAGCACATGACTCCCGATCTCCAATGGGAAACCGTCTCATGAACATGCTCAATAGGAGGACAGAGGGACTTAGCCCCTGGAGAGATTTGCTGCAAGGCAATCTCCTCTGCGGTAGATAAAGAGCAAGAGACCGCAGAATGTAAGGGTCTGGATTCCTGCAGAGCAGACGCAGGAACCTGACTCCTAACACCGAGTCCATTCATGGGATTCTACCAGCAGAGCAGAGAAAAAGCTCTTGATATTCACACAACTAAACTTCTGGTTTCGGAACCTAGGGATCTCTTGGATGTTAATGAAAACTAACAGAGGACTGCGTTATTAATTGGGTGCCTGATTTCATATTAGAAGCCCCTTCGTAAAGTCTGTACAAAAAGTCCAGGATGCGTAATTATCTGCCTACGAGGAGCTTGAAGCTATAATCAGACAGGATGTCCAGTTGTCCCTTCCAGCACTGAACTATCAACAAAGTCCAAATTCTTCCCCCCATCTAAAAGACACATCTTAGGTTATACTAGTTTCTCACCAGACTCTGATTTCTTTTTAAACTATCCTTGGAGAAGCAGGAAGAGGTAGTTACTGTTGCTTTAGAAGAAGGTGACAAGTATTATTTTTCTTCTGAAGATACAGACGTTCTCCTTACGGCAGTTCGTAGTTCTCTGAACGTAGAAGATAAGGAAAAACCTTGGTCTACACATGACAAAACATTTGGGGATCTCAGATTGAGTAAGAAAAGAGTTTTCACTGTTCATAACATTGTCAGGAAATTAATTTTGAATGAGTGGCAGCTTCCTGAAATAAAATGAGTTATTACAAGAAAAATGAAAGAGCGTCTGCACTTTAATAACGAGGACACAGGAATCTGGGATGAAATTCCCAAAATGGAAGTACAGGTGGCCATGGTAGTTTAAAAAAAACAAACAAAAAATAAACCTAAGCCTGCCCTTTGAAGACTCAAGAGATCCTTGAGATCCCATAGATAGGAATACAAAGGGCCTCTTCCTTAAAACTTAGGAAGCAGTTTTAACTCTACTGAAACCAAACATGGCGGTAACCATTGTGGAAAGTTCTCTATTTTTTTTTTAATTAGCTTGAGATCCACATGGTAGAGAGGACTGCAAGGTAGAAGATCTTCTTTCGACATGCCTATGTTAACCCCTTCATAACCCAGCCTATTTTGACCTTAATGACCTGGCCATTTTATGCATTTCTGACCAGTGTCTCTTTATGAAGTAATAACTCAGGAACGCTTCAACTGATCCTGAGATTGTTTTTTCGTTACATATTGGGCTTCATGTTACTGGTAAATATAGGTCAATAGTTTTTGCATTTATTTGTGAAAAAATCGGAAATTTGGCAAAAATTTTAAAAATTTCTCAATTTTCAAATTTTGAATTTTTATTCTGTTAAACCAGAGAGTTATGTGACACAAAATAGTTAATAAATAACTTTATTAACCCCTCTGGTGTTTGACAGCAGCAGAAGCAACATGGAAGGAAAAAATAAACATTTAAATTTTTAGTCACAAAAATGATCTTTTAGCAACAATTTTTCTATTTTCCCAAGGGTAAAAGGAGAAAGTGGACCCCAAAAGTTGTTGTCCAATTTGTCCTGAGTACGCTGAAACCCCATATGTTGGGGGAACCACTGTTTGGGCGCACGGCAGGGCTCGGAAGGGAAGGAGCGTCTTTTGACTTTTTGAATGGAAAATTAGCTCCAATCATTAGCGGACACCATATCGCGTTTGGAGAGCCCCTGTGTACCTAAACTTTGAGCTCCCCCACAAGTGACCACATTTTGGAGACTAGACCCCCCCCCCAAGGAACTTATCTACATGCATAGTGAGCACTTTGAACGCCCTAGATGCTTCACAAATTGATCTGTAAAAATGAAAAAGTACTTTATTTTTCACAAATTTTCATTTGTGAAAAAGCCTTAATTTTATAATTTTCACATGGGCACCAGGCATCCTAAAATGTGTTGGGCAATTTCTCCTGAGTACACTGATACCTCATATGTGGTCATAAACTACTGTTTGGGCGCGCAGCAGGGCTCGGAAGGAATGGAGCGCCATTTGACTTTTTGAATGGAAAATTAGCTCCAATTGTTAGTGGACACCATGTCGCGTATGGAGAGCCCCTGCGTGCCTAAACATTGGAGCTCCCCCACAAGTGACCCCATTTTGGAAACTAGACCCCCCAAGGAATTATGGTGAGCACTTTGAACCCCCAAGTGCTTCACAGAAGTTTATAACGCAGAGCCGTGAAAATAAAAAAAAAAAATTTTCCACAAAAAATTATTTTAGCCTGCAATTTTTTATTTTCCCAAGGGTAACAGGAGAAATTGGACCCCAAAAGTTGTTGTCCAGTTTGTCCTGAGTACGCTGGTACCCCACATGTGGGGGGAAACCACTGTTTGGGCACACGTTTGGGCTCGAAAGGGAAGTAGTGACGTTTTGAAATGCAGACTTTGATGGAATGGTCTGCGGGCGTCATGTTACATTTGCAGAGCCCCTGATGTGCCTAAACAGTAGAAACCCCCCACAAGTAACCCCATTTTGGAATCTAGACCCCCCAAGCAACTTATCTAGATGTGTGGTGACGGTGAGCACTTTGAACTCCCAAGTGCTTCACAGAAGTGTATCACGCAGAGCCGTGAAAATAAAAAATCTTTTTTTTCCACAAAAATAATTTTTTAGCCACCATTTTTTTATTTTCCCAAGCAAGGGTAACAGGAGAAATTGGATCCCAAAAGTTGTTGTCCAGGTTGTCCTGAGTACGGTGATGCCCCATATGTTGGGGTAAACCACTGTTTGGGCACACGTCGGGGCTTGGAAGGGAGGGAGCACCGTTTGACTTTTTGAACGCAAAATTGACTGGAATCAATGGTGGCGCCATGTCGCGTTTGGAGAGCCCCTGATGTGCCTAAACAGTGGAAACCCCTCAATTCTAACTCCAACTCTAACACCCCTAACCATAACCCTAACCACAAGTCTAACCCTAATCTCAACCCTAACCCCAACACACCCCTAACCTTAACCCTAATCCCCACCCTAACCATAATTCCAACCCTAACCCTAATTCCAACACCAACCTTAATTCCAACCTTAACCCTAATTCCAACCATAACCCTAACCCTAATTCCAACCCTAACCTTAATTCTAAACCTAACCCTAATGCAAAATAGAAATAAATATATTTTCTTTATTTCATTATTTTTCCCTACCTATGGGGGTGATAAAGGGGGGGTTATTTGCTATTTTTTTATTTTGATCACAGTGATAGGGTCTTTCACAGTGATCAAAATGTACCTGGAATGAATCTACCGGTAGATCATGGCGAGCACACTGTGAATGCGCCCACCGTTTTAGAAGATGGCGGCGCCCATGGGGGAAGGCCCAGAGACAGAGTGACACCGGCAGGGACACCGGGACTCGAGAGGTACTGGGGGGAGGGGATGGAATCGGACGGCGAAGGGCAGAAGAGGGGAAGGGAGCAAATACTGACGGCAGTGTCAGATCACCGTCGTCAGTCGGTGGCGGGGGCAGATCGTGGTCTCCAGCAGTGGCCGATGATATTGGAGCATCAGCCATGGCTGGATTGTAATATTTCACCAAGTTTCATTGGTGAAATATTACAATTGTTCTGTTAGGCTGTTTCACTTTCAACAGCCAATCTGAGTGGTCGTAGTCACGGGATGGCAAAGCCACTCCCCCGGGGTGAAGTACAAGTCCCCACATACCTGCAGGTCGGGTGACCTTTCAGTGACCACGGTCACCCTACATGCAAGAACACAATCTTGCCATGATGCCACATAGGCGTCACAGATCGGATTGGCACCGACTTTCATGACACCTATGTGGCGTCACAGGTCTGGAAGGGGTTAAAGTTTATCTTCAGCATTTGTTTTATTTCTCCATCCATTAGCCATCAATAATGTTTGTTCACTGTATGTATTAAAATACTTACGGGTCGCTGTCTCCTACCATTTCCAGTAAATTCTGCATCATTTTACCACGGTTACGACCAACCGACTCACACAGCCTTTTTGTATGGAACAGAAGTGACTTTCTCAATGCCATACTATGTGACTTGGACCGAAACGCTCATCAACTTATTTTAATAAATGAAGTAACGGATGGCTATGCACGCTGCAGTCCCATGATGCCGTAGAGGAATAAAAGGAGTGCAAGAAAGTACAGAAGATTGTGACTGGTACATACACTGAACATTCATTTCTGATACCTAATGGAAGAGGAAATGAGAAAAAACGCTGGAGTGGTACTTTAAATTTAGCGATGAGCTTTCTGGCAGATGGTTTGGCTGAGTGTGTTCAGTCTTTGTAGGGAATTTAGCTATTGGCCCTGTTTTAGACCAAATCCTGGTGCAACTAGAAAAGGGATTTCCAGAAGAAAAGCGTTGAAAATCTTAAAGGAAGTTTCATCACGCTAGGAATAAAGAATGTGATTGTAGGGGAAGAGAAGACAAGCCACTGGACCTACCTGAAAGACGGCAAAGGTAGTGAGTTCATCCTCATTCCAAATCAATCTAACAGAACGCAATGACACCGAAAAAGTTGAAAGATTATTAAGATTCATACATTAGTGTAGGAAACAGTGACCACAAATCTTTGGATTTTAAAGACTACCAGAAGAGGTTACATAATCAGCTTAAAAAATGTACTTTAAGAAAGAATGTAAAAGAGAGTTCAGAATCTGGTGTACTTAGGAGCTTTCGTTTGTTCATTCTCAGACTTGGGAAAATGTCATTATTCTCATCTTTTTCTAGTGCAGAAGCCAAATGGCTCCTTCCATACAATAATAAATCAAGAGTTCCATTGCTTCATTGTCTACAGGCGCTTTAAGATGGAGACAGTAAAGACTACAGTTCATTTAATCCAGAAAACCACCGGTGTGGCTACTATAGATTTAAAAGATGCTTACATCCACCTGCAAATACATCATTCTCTTCAGGAGTTTCTAAGATTCACTATTATTTCCGTCAACAAGATTTGTCAATTCCGATTTGTCATTCTACTTTTTAGAATAGCTTCAGCCCAACGAGTCTTATCATAATGAATGGTAGAAGTTATGGTTTTCTTTAGACATAAGAACACAGCTATAATACGTAATTTTGTGCTTTCTCATTACGAGCGCCTCCTTTCTTCTACAGCTTGACTGTGGTTATTATAAACTTAGGTAGATTCTGAATCTAGAAATATCAGACCTGTTACCATCTCAAAGAAACTTATTTTAGGAGCCTGCCTGTATTCAACGAGTCAAATCTCTTATCTACCAAAGGTAAAAAAGGCTTTTCATCCAAAAGAATTTCCAAGACCTCCTAAAGAAAAGTGTTTTTTTTAATCAGAGAAGCCATGTCAGTTTTGAGGATTATGAATTCTTGCTTACTGGTTATAGCCGGGTCCCAGTTCCTTTCCAAACCTATGCTAGCACACCTTTTAGGGGTTAGATACAGATCTCAGTTGTCCATGTACAAAAAATATGTAACTTTCACAAAAGGTAAGAAAATCCCTAAAGTGATGTTTGGACCCCCAAAATTAAACATCCTATAGAATCTGGATCCAGTTCTCCTGTTAACCACAGATGCAAGTGCCTGGGTTTGGGGAGCTTATGTTGTGGATGCTTATCATCAAGGTTCATGGCCACGATAACCTTGAAAATCCTTTTTTCCAATCATAAAGAATTGAGAGCAGCTTTGGAGCCTAACAGGTATTTGAAAAATCACTTCTCAAGAGCTCATCAGTAGTGGTTATGAAACATTAAGGAGGAACATAACAGAATGCTTCAAGAATTGTCAAATTGCATTTCTTGTTGGGCTGAATGAAATATTCTGTATTTGACAGCT
The DNA here is from genome assembly GCF_039654945.1 of Dendrobates tinctorius. Taxonomy (NCBI): domain Eukaryota; kingdom Metazoa; phylum Chordata; class Amphibia; order Anura; family Dendrobatidae; genus Dendrobates; species Dendrobates tinctorius. The sequence goes on from NW_027361725.1 coordinate 26,223,864, forward strand.
GACCATTTGAGAGGAAAAGAATCCACAGTAACCAATTTCCCAAGTCGCAGACCCTTAGATTCAAGGAGTGGTCATCAAATCTGAACATCTTTTCTCTTCAGGTTGAAATGTGGTTTCATCCAAAAATAGACTTGTTTGCAATAGAAGAACAACACTTTTCTGCTCTATATAGACATGAGAGATAAACCAAAAGCAGTAGATGCCTAAACCCAGAACTGGAGCATCGAGATGGTTTATGCATTTCCTCCACTGCCTCTAATTTCAAGAGTTCTTATAATCTTAAGGCCCCATTACACTAAACGGTGCACCAGCGATCCCGACAACGATACGACCTTGTCAGGATCACTGGTGCATTGCTACATGATCCCTGTGGAGCTGCCAAACAGGCAGCTTCACCAGTGATCAGCACCAGCGAGGACGCTGGATTCTAAGGTAAATATCGGGTTACTAAGCGGCGCGCGCCGCTTAGTAACCCGATATATACCTTAGAGACCAGCTCCCAGCACCTGCTTAGAGCGCTGGGAGCCTGGCTGATCGTTTACTCCGGCTGCCACACGCAGCGATGCGCGCTGGCCAGCGGGAGACCAGCGATGAAAAAACGGCCGTGCACGATGGTGCACGATCAGTGATACCCGGCAGGGGGCCAGTCACTGATCCCCGTCACACACAGTGATCTTGCTGGTGAGATCGCTGTGGCGTCACAAAATCAGCGATCTCGCTAGCGAGATTGCTGTGTGTGACGGGGCCTTTATACATATGTGGTCAGAATTGTTGGTACTCCTCATTTAATGACAGAAAAACCCACAATGGTCACAGAAATAACTTGAATCTGACAAAAGTAATAATAAATAAAAAATCTATGAAAATGAACAAATGCTTCCACAGAAATTAAAAGAAAATAAAACTCATGAAATAGGCCTGGACAGAAATGATGGTTCCCCTGAAAATAATGTGACAAAAGGGACATGTTAAATCAAGGTGTGTCCACTAATTAGCATCACAGGTGTCTACAATCTTGGAATCAGTGAGTGGGCCTGTATAGAGGGCTACAGATACTCACTGTGCTGTTTGGTGACATGATGTGTATCACACTCAACATGGACCAGAGGAAAGAGTTGTCTCAGGAGATTAGAAAGAAAATTATAGACAAACATGTTAAAGGTAAAAGTTATAAGAGCTGAAACATGCGTCTGGAAAAGGCAACCTTCAAGCACAAGACAACTGGAGCAGTTTGCTCTTGAGGAGGGGCCATAATACCTGTCGAGTTGTGCTGAAGTCTCATTGACAGTTACAGGAATCGTTTGATTGCAGTGATTGCCTCAAAAGGTTGTGCAACAAAATATTAAGTTAAGGGAACCATCATTTCTGTCCAGGCCTATTTCATGAGTTTCATTTTTTTAAATTCTGTGGAAGCATGGTTGAAAAGCAATGTCTGGCTTTTTCTATCATTATACGAGTGGTACCAAAAATTTTGATCACGTGTGTAAAAAAACTGCAGAGTAATCGTCCTTGCTCCACATTGTTCAACCTTTCAAAGACTCTACCAGTCAATGATTATTTCTTCCTTCTCATAAAATATCTTCTTGATTCATCCAATCCTCAAGAATCTTCTTCTTGCTGGCTGGCTACTAAAAGTTCCATTCTGAAAAAAGGTCCTGTCTACAAATGTCATCGATGCAGTTTAGGCAAGCCATAAGAAAGTTACTCTAGCCATCTACAACATGGTTTGGAATAAATTCTCAAAATTGTTTGGTCATTCGAAATTGGATCTAAGACTTTCTACAGGCAGGTCTTAACAAAGACCTCTCTACTAGAACTTTGAGACTATAGATAATAGGCTTAAGTTCTGTTTTTGACTCACAACTTTCTGCACACCATTGCAAAGAAATATTTTTTTTACAACTCTGACATGGTTGAGGCAAAGAATTAAAAACTTATCTCCTTCTTGGAACTTGAATTGTGGTCTTTCAGGGTTAACCATGATTCCTGTTGAACCTGCTGAAGAGTCTTCCATCAGATTTCTCACCTTTAAAGTGATTTTCCTGGGTGCAATTACTACAGCTAACAGAATAGGAGAACTTCTAGCATTATCCATTCAAGAGCCATATCTTCTGTCAGAAGACAGAATTACTCTCAAATTAAATACTTCCTTCTTACCTAAAGTGGTGACGTATTTTCACAGGTCTCAAGACATCTTCCTTCCCAACTTTTGTGGCAATCTGAAGACAGAGAGTGAAGAAAAGTTTTTCACTCTGGATGTCAAAAGAGCTTTTTTGTTTTATCTTTATTTCATTAATCCTTGTTGAGGTAAAATCCCCTTTTTATTAATTTCCAAGGTCCAAATAGTGGACAAAGGCTATCTAAATCTTCTATTGTCAGATGGTAAAAATCTAGGAAGCCTGCAAGCTTGTCAAATAAACTCCACCTGATGAACTAAGCTTATTCTATAGTACTGTGCAAAAGTTGTAGGTATTTGTGGGAAAAAATGCTCCAAAATAAGAATACTTCCAAATATTTGATAATAGTTTATTTTTTATCAATTAACAAAATGCAAAGTGAATGAACACAAGATAATCTAAATTGATTCATGCCTTCAAAACAGCATCAGTGTTTCTAGGTAAATGTGCACCAAGTCATGAAGAAGACGGGTTACATCAACACATCTCCTGCTACTTGTAGCTCTCACTATTGTTTTGTGAGTAGTAAGTCAGTGCCATACCGAAAAGTGCTGTATTGCTGTAATTTTTTTCTTTTACCGTCAGATAACGAAAATATATCTTTTGTATATACTTTTCTTTATTCATTTTCTAGCATATAGAAATAGAAAGCAGAGTTATTCGAATGACACATGATAGCAAAATAAAGATTATACAATATCAAAAGATGCAAATAAACCTCCTCCACTTCAGACTTTCGATAAAGGAAATTCTAAAATTGGAGTGAAGAATATTATTCAAAAAGTTCTGAAAATGGAAATGACTGTAACTGTATTCAGATTGCTCTCCGCTGACTTCTAAATTGAGTCGATGCCATCACAGGAGACCCTATGTCTTCCAGTGTCTCACATACTTTCTTAGGGCCCTTTTCACATTTACGCCCATGAGGCAGTTAGTTCAGGTCACTAGACTCTGCGGATATGACACAACACACTGTATTGTAAGGGTTCCAATGGATTGTGATGAATAAGAAAATGCTCACACAAGAATTGAATTTACTAAATTGATTTACTTAATAAGTGATAAGATCAAATAATAAACAGTATAAAGCTATAAATACATATGCATTAATCAGAAACAGGCATTATTCATACGTTACATTATTCAGATAGTCTCATCTCAGTGTCCTCTCTAGTCTGTACACATCCCTTCTGCCCTCTGTCTCTCTCTGTGTCCCCCCTAAAGCATCCAAATGTGTCTTAGTTAAAAAGCTTTGATCTATCCTTGAATGCTAATGAGAAAGTCCCCTGAAACCAAATAGATGAGATTTTACCAGGTGACAATCCATGGGGAAAGTTAACACACCCAATCTAATTAGGGTAGTTTCCTTGAATATCAATGGTCCTTTGTTGATGGATAAGCAAATGACCAGTAATTTACATTCCTTTATCTTAAGTTTCAGTGACCTTTTGCTTACCTCCCTGGAAGTAAGGATACAGTATATATTATATTAAACTGATTGAAACCATATAAAAATAATTCATAGTATACATTCCACCCCTTGGTTTCAATCACTTTAATTAATTAACCTGCCACTAAACTATACCATTTATCATTATTTGCATTGTTCCTATATATATTTACTTATTTGCTACCAATAGAAAACCGTTTTGGTAAAAAACAACATCCTGGGCTTAAAACGGAAAAAATCAAAACAAAAACAACATTGGACCAGCAGGTTCTGAAATATCAAATGTCTGTAGAAATCTTCTTTCTTCGGATCTTCTTGACCGCAATTTTTAAATCAGTCTGTTGCAGGGAAGCACGGGGAGTATTATGCCCTCATCACTTTGGGGTGACTTCACTACTTTCCCTGGTTAGCAAAAGAACAGACTCTAAAGAGCAATCTATCCCTGCCCTTCATGACATTAACCCCTCGTTTCTCCAAAGCAATGGGTGAGGGGAGTGCAGGTGTCCATGGCTGAGCATAAGAGTACCTTTATCTTTTATTGCTGCCGCTGTTCAGGGCCTTATTCACCCTGGTGACGGTTCAGCATCATCTGGGCTTAGTCTCAGCGCTCAATTGGACATCTTCAGTCTACACACAAGACACAGCCTGCACTGAGGGAAAATGAAATTCACAATCATACTTGAAAGTTCCAAAGTCTTGGCAGAGCTAACTCAGTCCAAAATAACTCAGTCCATGATATATTCACAGTCCAAGATAGAATAACTTGTTCAATATAACTCAGTCCTGGTGACTTGTTTTCCACCCCTTGATCAAATGAATCAAACAAAATTACCGTAGGTTTGTTGGTCTAAATTAATTGTGCCCAGAATGACCTTTGAAATTTTCTACTGTAGCAAATATTTCTACTCTAGATAATAACCACTACATAAAATATATCATATGTGTATGGACTTATACACTGAAATAAATCATAATATCAAAATATCAGATACCAGTTATCAAACACATCAAATTCATGTCAATCACATTTGCATAATAACTGATCATAATTACCAGTACAATCATGTTCATGGAGATCACAAAATAATGTTACTACTAGTCAGAATCAGTACAATTACATGTTAAGGAAAACAAAACCCAAACCAATTTGCTATTAACCCAATTCTAGCAAATTACTATTTTTACATAATAATATACACATTACATCAACACACACACTCTGGCTTCACCTAATGCACTCATTCAGAAAGCAGGAGAGATTCTCATTTACATATAGACAAACACACACTTTGGTGTTTTGCTCACCTACACCTGCATGACTCAGGTGTAGGTGAGCAAAGCTATATCGAGAACAAAAGACTGACATTAACAAACTAGCATTCATTGAAATCATTTAACAGATATGTTCTTCAAAACCCAATTTGCACGGGAGCTCCCAAAAGATAAAAAATATTAAAACTCAAAAATAAGTCATAAAATATCATCTTATATTAGGTAGATGGACTCCTTTTTCACTACTGCAGAAATGAACTATTTTACTGTGCACTGTATTTACATGTTAATTAAATGGCCAAGGTTTCTTCTTTTACTCCTGCAAACAAAAGGTTAATTACACCCCCCACCCCCCAATCCAACATGTAGTGGACTGAAAAGAGAAAAAAAACAATTCCTTTAAAAACCAAGAATGCTAAACACAGTACCATTAAAATTCAAAAAATGAGCTCATAAAAAATAAAAATATACCAAATAAAAAGTAAAAATAAAAATACCACGTGGATACACAAAGCACATACTGACAAAGACAACACTTAGTGCAAATAAGTCACCTATTATCTTGTCAACCCCACAGTATATTATCAGTCATCTAACTTTAGGTCAGTCTTAAATTCATTGTCTGTGCTGTCACTCCCTCTTTTCCTTGTATGTTTCTCTCATGGCTCCCACATACAGAATCATCTTATATCTGCTGTGGTCTTTTGCCTTTTAAAACATCAAGGTGTATTACAAACCCTCAGGTGAGGAATGCACATTTATGCATCACCAAGACCAAACCCAATTCATCATATATCAGCCAGCGTGTACATCACAGTATGCTCACAGGAGTATTTCTCTTCATATATCAGCCAGCGCATACTTCATAGTATGCTCACAGGAATATTTCTCTAAGAAACTCTAGAACAAAAATAAACATCATTAGACATCAAAAAATGGCAAAACTGTTCAAACAACAATTTTCAGGAATATTCCACAACTTTTATCTAAAATCTGCATTTAAAATTAGTCCATGAGGGAATCTTGGCAGGGGGTGTAGTATGCCATAGTATTGGAAGAGTGCAAGGGACAGTTACAGTGGGGGCTTTGCATGCCTCCATCAGGTGTCCCACCTCTATCTTTCCAACCCCCTATCTCATTTGTCGCCACCCTCTTGGGTCTGGTGAGTTGCAATTTACCTTTTCTCCTCAGATCTTGCCATCTCCTCAACAGGTCACTTGTAGAGATCCCATCTATATCCTGGAATGGAACTCCACTAGCTATCAGGTCACAAAACAACTCCGTCCTGCTCTTTCTAATTTGAGTATCATCCTCTTTTCTCCTTTCTTGATCTACTCTCTCTACTGTACTATTTTTTGATACTTTTGCTCTCTCTAGAGCAGATAGCTGGGAGATTAAATTGCATGCTGTGTAGACAGTAGTGGAATTTCCCATAAGTGCACTGAACATAGTGAACAATGGGGCTTTGTATGACGCTGGGGCACCTTCTATGAACTTATCCTTCATCAATACTGTCAATATTGCAGCATCTGGTCCCTTCCAATCCTCAACAACAGCAAAATGATCATTCAGATCTGACAAAGGATTGCGAGTTATGCCATCTATACCTGCGATTTCTCTCAATCTCTGATCTCCATCTGCAAGAGTCTCCCATCGTGTCTGTGGTATTAATTCCATGGGAGAGTCATACACTTGTGCCACAGAATCCCTCACCAAATGCAGCAAAGAGAAAGTCTCTGTAGTGTCCCTTGCACGTCTCATTTTTAGACGTACCATAGGATCAGTACAAATACTACAAAGTCCTACTGCCTCAAGACGGTTCAAGAGTATAGTATCGGCTCCCTGATCCCATAATCTGAGAATCCATGCTAACAAAGGTTCTCCTGCTTGCTGCCTGTACCTGGTAGCTAATTCTGTTAATTCTCCTGCTGTATACTTCCTAGTTTCCTCGGTCATTGAAGCTTCCGCTCCTGTAGCTGCGTTTCCTGCATCCATCCTATCTCCACTACGCTGTGTGACTTCTCTCCTCATTTTAGTAGTCACAATCGGTCTGGCTTGCTTTTCTTCCTCATCTGTCTCACTGTTACAGCCATCATATTCTAGCAAATCTGACCATTTCTCATGTGCAATCATGGTCCTAATCTGTGCAGTATGAATATCTGACACTGGCTGCTGTCTCCTCCTGCGCCTATTCTTATTCACATTTTTCATTACATAAGCTTCAAAATTCCTTTGCATATTGTCATGTTGTTTAATTTGGTCTCTCAAGGCTGATTGCAAGCTAACCCTTTGCTCTATAGCTGTATGCAGCTCTAAACGCAAATTATCTATCTCCTCCTGTAAGCTTTGAGACACTTGCACACAGATCCATCCAACGGCTGCTGCAGCTTTCTGCTTTTTTGCATCATAACTTGAGAGATCAAATTTGGCAGCCACATCCTGGGGATTTGATAAGCGCTGTCCCTCCATATATTTGTTACATTCCTTTGCCATTGGGGTCCACTTTCCTGGTAACACCCATTCTGGCAAAGATCTGACACTACTCTCAACTGCTTTCCTACTCTTAACAAACTTATTCAATTTTGCAAACATTTTTATTCAAAACAATCCCACTTCTGACACCAATTTGTATTGTAAGGGTTCCAATGGATTGTGATGAATAAGAAAATGCTCACACAAGAATTGAATTTACTAAATTGATTTACTTAATAAGTGATAAGATCAAATATTAAACATTATAAAACTATAAATACATATGCTTTAATCAGAAACAGGCATTATTCATATGTTACATTATTCAGATAGTCTCATCTCAGTGTCCTCTCTCGTCTGTACACATCGCTTCTGCCCTCTGTCTCTCTGTGTCCCCCCAAAAGCATCCAAATGTGTCTTAGTTAAAAAGCTTTGATCTATCCTTGAATGCTAATGGGAAAGTCCCCTGAAACCAAATAGATGAGATTTTACCAGGTGACAATCCATGGGGAAAGTTAACACACCCAATCTAATTAGGGTAGTTTCCTTGAATATCAATGGTCCTTTGTTGATGGATAAGCAAATGACCAGTAATTTACATTCCTTTATCTTAAGTTTCAGTGACCTTTTGCTTACCTCCCTGGAAGTAAGGATACAGTATATATTATATTAAACTGATTGAAACCATATAAAAATAATTCATAGTATACATTCCACCCCTTGGTTTCAATCACTTTAAGAAGCAGCAGAAAAAAATGGGCAATGGAGATTCCACATTACAAGAAACTTCAGCAAAGATCGCTGATGTCCTGAAGAGAAATTATCTTGTCAGCCAGGAAGAAATTGCAGGTCAGACTTACGGTACATGAAGTCCAGGGACAACAGGCGAGCCAGCGCTGATCTCTCAGAAGCCTCAGACATTGGGAATTTCCATGAGCATCACAAAATTCATAATAGAATATTTTTGATAAGAAATTATTGCTAAAATAATCTAATCCATCGGTCTGTCAAGTTACAATTTAAAAGCAGATTTGCTGCAAGATTGTATAAAATAATCTGCGTACATGAAGTAGATCTTTGTGTATTTATACTGGGTAAATTGTAACTTTGAAAATTAATATCATAATGGCTGAATAATACTTTTAAAAGTTTAAACTCTACCTCCACCCAGTTAGTCTGATTAACCTCATCAATGTCCCTCCTCCCTGCTGGGGCTAACATGTCACACCGCTCAGTACAAGCTGCAGCTGGGTGGGGAGAGACTGAATACATTGGACTTATAAGCTCTCTTTAGATGGCTTCATAAGATGTTCATTGTAAGAACAGCTTTATGATATGAATGTTCAAAGTATAGCAGCCTCACCAGATCTAAGGGATCCTGTTGTGAATTCCCTTGCTCGGACTTCTGAGCCAGAGCTCCCTCTGCTCCCTCTGGTGGTTACTGGGAGTAGTGGAGCTGGCCAGGTTGATGGAAGTTTGCCACCTGACGACGATAATTGGGAATCTGGGATTACTGGCTGGAAGCATATAATTGAGCAGGCTTCCCTTGGTGGTTGCTGGTGATTTCCTCCTTGTGCATTTGGAGTTCTTTTGTCTCCTGCCTGATCTGCATGGTTCAGTTAAGTGATTCTTCAGCTAATCCTTTGCATCTAATCTGGTTGTGCCTTTTTTTTGCTTTCTTTGTTGCTAGGGTTCAGCGTACTCCCTGCTGGGGGCAGCGCTGGGCCCCGCTCATATGTTACAACTTGTGTCAGTTTGTTCAGTCCCCTGTTATGTTAAGTATCTTTTGCTTTCCTTCCAGTTCATACAAGAGTGCTGATCTAGCGGGGGTGAGGTCGTGTGGCCTCAGGTTTTTTGTATATCAGATGTGTTGGATTTTTTTAGGGTTTTGTGCGTGATTGCAGACAGTATCTTTTCTGTCCTGTCCTGTCTAGACAGCTTGGGCCCCACCTTTTGCTCAGTCTGTTCTCTCTGCCTGTGTTTTTGTCTCATCTTGTCTCACCGACAATATATGTTTGGGGGCTAACTATTCCTTTGGGGATCTGCTCCGGGGCAGTTTAGATTTCACCTTTCTGGCTTTAGGCTTAGTTAGTTCTCCGGCTGTGCCGAGGCGTCTAGGATCATCGTAGGTACGCTCCATGGCTACTGCTTGTTGTGTTGATAGGATCAGGGGTCTGCAATCCGCTTAGTTACCAACCTCTCTGTTTTTTTGGTGGCTTAGTCTGTTCCTGCCATCCTCCTCGGTGACCCATTCATAACAGGATCCATTTAAAGGGGTTATCCCCATTTCAACTTTTTTTTACTAATTTATCCTGGCCATTAGAGAGGAGTGAATGTGCTCAGATAAGGTTTTATCCGACCATGCTCTGGTGCTAACCAAGTGTCTTCAGGGTGCTCAAATAATATGTTCGAGTTCCCGCGGCTGCATTTCTCTCCGCTGTTCGACAGCTACAATTTCCTGTTTGTTAGGCAATCCCTGCGTGTGCTGGGACTGTCGAAGAGCCGTGAGACATGCAGCCGTGGGAGCTCGAACATATTATTCAAGCACGCCGACGACAAGCGGTTAGCACACAAGCATTCGTGGATAACACCTTATCCTAGAACATTCCCTCATCACTACTGGCCATATTTAGAATAGTAAAATCAGATTGGTGTCAAACTTAGATGGTACAAACTGGTATTTAACAGAAGTTCTTAGTGGGAAAATGGCCATTTCTTTATGACATGGGACAGTGACTCTGTTGGTTGACTAGGATGTAGGTTCGGTTGGGAGGCACACAAGGAAGGGTGGGGAGGTTCAGGATAGGATTTGGGAACATTGTACTATTATTAATTTTTTTTAGTTATTATTATCATCGTTTTCTCCTGTAAATTACTTAATAAAAAGTTTAGAAAAAAGGTTACAGCGGGTCGAATTTTCTCTTCCCGGGTCCATCACTTTGTTTCCTCTGCTTCTCTGATGATTGTGTACAAACTGAAATAGTGTTGTCATGTCTAGAATGCTACCCAGTGATTGGCTGCAGCGCTGTTGAAGTGACGTCACCGCTGCAGGCTGTACACAATCACTGGAGCAGCAGTGGAAACGCAATGCTGAAACGGGAATTTTATTATTTTTAATATGTCCAAGACCAAATAGTAAAATAAAATTCAGAAAAATTGTGTTTTACTGTCATCTGCAAGCATGCAAATTTATTTTTTCTGGTTAGAAATCTCTTGGGGTTTTTTTGGGCAAAAAATATTTGCGTAAAATAAAATTGAAAGTAGAAACCCCTTTAATAACTAGTGCAGTTTATATTGTGAGTAGTTCATGTGCTTAGGTAATGGCAATGGTGCTTCTGTATGTGGCTTTTAGACTTTGACCCCAATCACAGATCTTAAACCAGTTTGGTTTTAGTTATCAATAAAGATTAAAATTATTCGTAATTTTTGGGGAAACGATTCCAGTTAGAGCAAAAAGAAGTTTCTGAGAAGTCTTAGGCTGGTTTCACACTTGTGGTTTTTTGCGCTGTTTTTTCGCGCAAAAAAACGCATGCGTTTTTTTTTCCTATTCTTAACATGGGTGCGCATACACATGCGTTTGTACGCGTTTGTATGCGCATGCGTTTTTTTGTAGTGTGCGCTCGGGCGCACAAAATGCACTCTGTTGCATTTTTTGAGCGTCCGACTTGCCCCCAAAAAAGCATGCGCATGCAATGTGTTTTTTTTCACCCAACCACCCATTATAGTCTATGGGTGTGCTGACGTGCGCATGTCAGCGCAAAAAAAGCATTCGTTTTTTTCAAAACCGCGCGCAAAACCACAAAAAACGCACAAAAACGCATGATGCGTTTTTTATGTGCGTTTGCACTGCGCACGGTGCGCAGCGCAAAAAAACGCAAGTGTGAAAGTAGCCTAAGGCTGTGTGCCCATGTAGCGTTTAAATCCGGACACTGAAAACCGGACTTCTTCCCAGAAATTGCGCATTTTTTTCCCGCGATTTTGTTCGCGATTTTGCCGTGATTTTCGCGTGCGATATTCAAGCACTTTCCAAGCGATTTGAAGCATCGCTTGGAAAGTGATTGACAGGTTGGTCACACTCGTCAAACATAGTGTTTAACAAGTGTGACCAGGTTTTTACTATTGAGGCCGCCTATGCGGCATCAATAATAAAAGATAGAATGTAAAAAATGATAAAAAAATAAAAAATCGGGGTATATTTACCTTCCGACGTCCCGTGCTGCAATCCCGGGCCTCAGCGTTCCCAGCGATGCCTTGCAAGACCTGTGATGACATTGGTCTCGCGTTGCTATAGCGATCTCACGAGACCGCTAGAGTCACGCGAGACTACGTCATCACTGGACCGTGCCGCAAGGCATTACTGGGAACGCTTAGGCCCAGGATGGCAGCGCAGGACGTCGGAAGGTAAATATACCCCGATTTTTTATTTTTCTTTTTTTTACAGGGGTTTGGTACCCAGGGCCTGGAGGACAGTCTCCTCTCCTCCACACCGTGGGTACCAACCGCACATGAGACGCTTAGTAAGCGATTCTGATGCATTCCTATGGGTGCGGAATCGCAGCAATTCTTTGCGATTCCGCACAAAAGAATGAGCATGCTGCGATTTTTTCCGCGATGCGATTCCGCTGCAGAAAAAAGCGCAGCATTAGCACAGCGTGTGCGGAATGCCATAGGAATGCATGGGGTGCGTTTTGTACAAGATTTTTAAACATTTTCGCGATGAAAATCGCAGCAAAAACGCTTAAAAATCGCATCGTGGGCACACAGCCTAATAGGGTGGTATTGCTACATGCTCCTCATACTGTATTATCCTGTGAAGGTTTGTGCTCTTCGTGGATTGCTTTTTCTGCAGATCTTGGAACCAGAATAACTTTATTTCACATCTTCCATTAAACATGAAAGCCACAATGTAGTAATAATCTTTATAATAATAATAATCTTTATTTTTATAATAATCTTTATTTTTATATAATAATCTTTATTTTTATATAGCGCTAACATATTCCGCAGCGCTTTACAGTTTGCACACATTTTCATCACTGTCCCCGATGGAGCTCACAATCTAAAATTCCCTATCAGTATGTCTTTGGATTGCCTAGTCCTTCACATGATGGACACCTGTGGTGACCATTGAGTTCCATCTTGTTGTCTGTGGTTTTGCTGGAAAAATAACGCTGAAAATGTTACCTCCTTTGTGAAATAATCTGCAACGAAGGCCATTTATGGAACATTTCAAGTAAATATAGCCTTGAGTATTCCTTCTCATGAAGAATGCTATACACTAGGTATACAGTCGGCAAAAGATTTAATGGGTGCATCAGTACAGCTGTTTACTTCACAGATACATTTTAGAAGGGAAATGTTAAATGCTTTGAATTTTGGCCAAAAAATCATTTTGGCAGCCACTCTTTTGGCAATGTAAGTGTTTGCTTTCCTTATCAGTTATAGAACTGTGCCATCTAACAACTTTCGAGTCAATTACAGGTAGCTAACACCCTCTTAACTTGCAGCCAGCTCTTCTATTCACAAGCACAGCACCGCCAGCTAATGTTAATCTTATTTGGCTGTGGTTGGTTTGTCTTGGGAAATTTGCCAAGTAACCCGCCTGCCATGAGCAAATACTTTCTCTCTGAAACATTGACCCAGTGTGTTGTGCGATCTTCAGCTTCTTCCATGAAACAGTCTGATGGCCATTTTCATTTTTCGCTGTAATTGTACCTATCTCATCAATACTTTTAGATTATTTCACATAGAAGGAGCTGATCAGATGGTTATTGGTTGGTTGACTCACTACGGACAGTAAAGCAGCCTTTGCTGCTACAGTAGTTAATGTATAGGTTCAGTATAGTGCTCCTTTTATTCCCTATGGGGCTGACAGGCTTTTTCCTGCAGCCCCATAGAGAATGAATGGAGCAGTAGTCACGCATCTAACATGCCGCTTTAGTTTGACATGGAGATAAAAGTTCCCCATTAAATATAAAAATGTTCTCATCTGACTCGGGTGTGTCAGAGGATGCAGACAGTTGCACTGCATCTAGCTGCAGAAGGTCTCAGAGGTTGGCTTTGCAGACTCCTTCCTAGTTCTTCTGACTTTAGGACCCAGTGTTAACCTCCCCAGGATCTGCAAGGAGTTTGTATGTTCTCCCCGTGTTTGCGTGGGTTTCCTCCGGGCATTCCGGTTTCATCCCACACTCCAAAGACATACTGATAGGGAATTTAGATTGTGAGCCCCATCGGGGACAGTGATGAAAATGTGTGCAAACTGTAAAGCGCTGCGGAATATGTTAGCGCTATATAAAAATAAAGATTATTATTATTATAGTGAACATACCTGGACCGGGATGTTTTTAACCCCCAGCTTGCTACTAGGAGTTGCGATTGATATTTTTATTTCCAGTTCCCTGTTGCAGCTTGGAGTTATTGCAGTTGGCTATCTTCCTCTTTGGGTTGCTGGAGGACATCTGTGTTTCTCGCTGAGGCTACTCAAACTAAGTGTTTCCCCTTGTTTATGTTTCCCATCTGTCTTTAGGGGTAGTGGAGATTGCAAACGTTCATCCTGTCCTTCCCCTGTTGCAGGGCTTATCGCCAGGGTCAGGCAGGGATTAGGTATCCTGCTCGGCGATAGGTGTGGAACCTATATAGGGATGACAAGGTGACGTTAGATCTGTCTAGGGGTCTCCACTCCCCCCTTCCCTTGTGTTTGGTTCCCTTTCCTTTATCCCTTCGTGTTGCACTTAGTATCTCCCTTCACTCTGCATGACACCATTTCCTAAACGGTGAGGATTCCAGTGTTGAGACATCTACCGATCAGAAGTTAACTCCCATGTTGCCGATAGATGGTCACTTGGTTTGACTGGACCTTAAAGGACCTAATTTAATGTAAAAAACAAAAATTATAGTCTCTTGTCACATTTCACACTGCTTCTGTGTGACAGTTGCCGTTTAATTTGTCTTATGAGTTAAAGAAGTTGTCTTAGCAGGACAGCCCCCTTTTACTCTGGCTTATGGATGTCACAACGAGCATCCAGTAAATATAGACCCCCCCTCTGTTTGCCAGAGCAGATAAAATATGAAAAGAGCGGCTGAAACAGTTTGTCAGACTTAGCTTATTAATGTAGTACTTGTAGTCAGCCAACCCTCCATCTGTTCCTTATCAGCTAAGGTTTATGAAGCCAGACTTGTCTTAGTATAGAAAGGATTATCATGTTGGGACAACACCGGAATGATCAGAGGTCAGAACTATAATGTTTGGATGCAGCAGTGACTGCCAAGCCTGGCGTGTCAGAGTGAGGAGACTTACAAGCTATCCACGCTCCTCTGAGAAATGAAATTTGTAAATTGCGTGGCTTGTAAGTCTCCTCACTCTGACATGCCAGGCTTGGCTTGTCACTCCCCACAAGGAGAAACGTTACCTTGTATACCCCAGTCCAGAGCCTCTCACCTAGCCAAATCAGATCTCATAGTTTGCACTGATGAGGGGCAATATCCCAAAACACTGTGTCTGCAAATTGAGATTTTAGTTTAGCTTTTATCCTAAATCATATTGCAAGGCTCGTTAAAGAGTCAATATTGACTTTTAGGATTGCTAGTCCACTTCCTCTCTGAAGAGACTATTTATGTGCTTGTTAAACTTAAAAAAAGGAGAACAGTCCTTGAAGTTTTGGAAGAGGAGTAAGTGCTTCCTCGGAAAACAAGTCTGATGTTGATTTTGTGTGTAGAACCCTAGTAATTGTCTTATACATGAAGTTAGATTTTAAATAAATGAATTAAAGTTGCATCCAGCTTCTCGGTGACTCGTCATTCACCACTCTGCTACTGTAATACTCAGTAGATATTCCACACGTAGAAAGTCCGCTGCTTGTTATCCTCGTTGGAATATACCCTTAGGATACCTGCACACGGGACATTTCCGCTGCAGATTTACCGTAGAAGAAATATTACAGCAAAATCCATAACGATTAACAACACTTTGAATTTAGTTGTACAGTAAAGCTGCACATATTATTATTATTAGTGTTGCAAGGGCTGAAATGCACAGTGACATCCACTGCATAAATTGATTTATTTCGGATTTCAAACCCACAGCGCAGGTCAGACTATGGTGCCGCTATATTCTGTAGTATGTACATGAGATTTCTTAAAGTATCCTTTACAATCTTGCTACTGTAACATTCAGTGGATTATCCGCAGTGGAAACCCCACTGGGTGTTGACTCAGGTGGAGTATTTCCTTAGGGTGTTCCCTAACGAAGTGGAATCGTTCCAGTGAAATTCATAACGGTAAACACCAAATGCCTCTGTGGATTTCATAGCAAAAATAGTGTGGTTAAACCACACACAGTACTCCATGCATTGCAATGGCTGAACTCCCCTGTAACATCTGCAGCATGAATTGGCCTGCTGCGGATTTCAGAACTACAGATTTGTACAAACGCCGCTGCAGATATCCCCCCAGTGTGGGCATGACGGTTTGTGAAATTTCATATGCAGTGTTGCAACTATAAGGCTAAGTTCACACTAGGCGTTATTTCACTGTTTTTTTCTTCAGCAAAACCTGATCTCTTGGCAGAAAAGAAGCATGCTTTCCTTGTTTGTTTGTTTTTTTGCTGTGGTTTTGGCATGCTAGATTTGTCTCTTGTGCATGCTGATAAAGTTTAGTGTTGAAAAAAAATCTTATTCCATAGAAAAATGTTGAAAAAATGCTGAAAGAAGTGACATGCTCTATTCTACAAAAAACACTGAAACCCAAATACTCTCTTCTGGACCATAACCCCTCCGGTGCACCAAGTACTGCAGGGAACTATGCTGAAGACGAAAATCAACCATCCTCGAAATCTGGAACTCCAAATTACCATCAGCAATGATTGGGGGCAGCTGCAGGGGAGAGGACTTGAGGCTCCACATACGTCTGGAGCAGAGACCTGTAGAGCAGATTGTGAATTTTAACAGCCTGGGATAAGTCAAGACGAAAAGCTGCAGGGTTAATGACGACGGTTATTCTATAGAAGCCAATAAACCTAGGTCCCAATTTCCCAAAACAGATCTTCAACTTGATATTCCTGGTAGACAACCACACAAAGTCATTCACACTTAGGTCCAGGCTTAGGAGTAGTGGTGATGATAGTAGGAGTGGTGGAGATGAGTATAGTAATGAGTGGTGATGATAGTAGGAGTGGTGGAGATAAGTATAGTAATGAGTGGTGATGATAGTAGGAGTGGTGGAGATAAGTATAGTAATGAGTGGTGATGATTGTAGGAGTGGTGGAGATGAGAATAGTAATGAGTGGTGATTATAGTAGGAGTGGTGATGATCAGTATAGTACTGAGTGGTGTTGATAGTAGGAGTGGTGATGATGAGTACAGTAATGAATTGTGATGATGAGTACAGAAATGAACAGTGATAATGAGTATTATAATGAATAGTGATGATCAGTATAGTAATGAGTGATGATGATAGAAGGAATGATGATGATCAGTATAGTAATGAGTGGTGATGATAACAGGAGTAGTGATGATCAGCATAGTAATGAGTGGTAATGATCATAGGAGTGGTGGTGATGAGTACAGTAATTAGCAGTGATAATGAGTATAGTAATGAATGGTGATGATGAGTATAGTAATGAGTGTTGATAGTAGGAGTGGTAGTAATGAGTACAGTAATGATTGCTGATGATAGTGGGAGTGGTGATGATGAGTACAGTAATGAGTGGTGATGATCATAAAAGTAGTGGTGAGGAGTATAGCAATGAGTGGTGATGGTCAGTATAGTAATGAGTAGTGATGATATTAGGAGTGGTGGTGATGAATATAGCAATGAGTGGTGGTGATAGGAGTGGTGATGATGAGTACAGTAATGAGTGGTGTTGCTAGAAGGAGTGGTGATGATCAGTATAGTAACGAGTGGTGATGATTGAGTTTAAGTGTAAAGAGTATGGAAAGTGTAATTCCAGTTTTATATACTGTAATCCACACTCACATCAAAATGTCTTATTTCTGTAACGATGATGTGTCCTCACAACAGCTCAGAGAGTCTGTGTCCCATTAAGTGATGACATATCACTATGCTTTCTGATCTTGGGTGTCCAACTGCTGTGGACACCAAAATCCCAAGAATGAAGGATTCACCTTGTTGACTTGGAGCTGCTTTCCCTTTGAGAACCTGCAGCACATCCGTATTCACTTGTAGTTTTGGATGGGAGATGAGAATTAGGCCATGTACACACATTGAGTATTTGGTGAGTTTTTTACCCCAATATTTTTAAGCCAAAACCAGGAGTGGAACGGTCAGAGGAAACGCATAATAGAAACATTTGCACCACTTCTGTATTTGTCACCCACTCCTGGTTTTGGCTTACACATACTGGGGTAAAAAACTCACCAAATGCTCAATGTGTGCATGTGGCCTAAGAAGGATACTTTAACCAAACATTCCTCCTTATCGCTTCCATCATAAAGGGAATCTATGATCCTTTACATGTTTTCAGAAACCATATTATAGAGCAGAAGGAGCCAAGCAGACTGATGAACTGATTTGTGGGAAAAGACCTACTATTATTCATTATAGTTCCTGCTCTTTCTATATTTACAGTAAGTGTACTTTGGGCGGTCCTACTTGGTGATTGACAGCTATATTTGTTTGCACACTCATACAGATAGTTGTCAGTGTTTAGGACCACCCACTGGACTCCTAAAGATAAAAATAGATGAAAATTAATATAATACATGTGATAATGAATCTTTTCATTCAAAGATGTATACAGTATAATTAATCTGTTCCTTCTGGCAAGTCAGACATCGTGTCCAATGTGACAGGTTCCCTCTAAGCACTAATATTTTGCCTTGACCAGACGTTTGTTTGTCCTTTCTCTGTTTTCGTGTGCAATTCCACTGACCCTAATTTAGGTATGTTTATTGACTTTCTATGAGATTGGCTCTAAAGTGTGAGATGTGAAAATAGATTGTTGGGTCTCATGTAGGATGTGATGGGTAAAGTATCTAGTGTGTGAAGGCTAGCACATTTATTTCGGAGTATATCTAGTCTCTACGCCATGTAACAGGTGCCTGCAGCATCTTTCATTTTTATTCCAGAATCATTGGTTTCCATGTAGCAAAATGCACAATTGTCTTTTTGTTCCTCATTTGAATAATGCCCCGTAACGAATGGGTTACCAACCAGACAACATAAAAACATAAAAATCTTCTCGTCTGAGTGTTCTGGCCCCCTTCACCTGTGAGTGCGCAGCAGAGGGGAGGTGATCTGCGTGATCCCCCCGGGGAGGAGCAGGGAGACCTGCACACGCATATGCTGCCTGCTTTTAAAGTCTAATAGCATTTTAAGGTTATTATCTATTTCAGATCCACGGCAAGGGTCAGGGTTCATGGCTGGCGGACATCCTCTCCCCTCCCTTCACCAACACCCTGGCTTCTGACTGACAGCAATCAGTCAGGCTCAGGCCTCCCGAGAAGGAGAGCGAGAGAAGGGGGGAGGGTCCAGAGGTCGGCAGCGGGCAAGATTCAGCTGTCATTTTTAATTATCTAAATGATATTCAGAGCGCAGAGTATCCTGTCTGTCAGCCCAGCCACATTAGCATGGCGGTGTTTGTGTAAAGAAGGGGGGCGAATGTAAGAATTAAGGATGCAGAAAGACAGAATGGAATAGCTGCATGAATTATAAAATCCCCCAACCCTACAAAAAAAGGGAGAATAGGTGAAAGGGGGGAGGGTTAATCGTTCCATCTATTGAAGAGAAGAAAGAGTGGGTGAGCTGCAGAGCTTGGAGGCGCTCTGGACACCGGCTACTAAGAACGCTCAAAGCCAATGTTTCAGAAAATTGTAACATGTACATGAAAGGTGTGTGTCTGGCGTAATGGCTCAGAAAGATGGCAGGTGACAACTGGGCCTGAGCAATCTATATGCAAATGGCTACTTACGCCTCTGAGTTACAGCGCGCTAACGAAAGCTTACAGTCAAAAACCGCAGATGGAGCGAAGACGGTCAGTACGCGTACACCGCTTCTGCACATGTCGCCTACAGGGCTGTCTGTCTATGTAAGATGGGTGCATGTCATTCTGCGTCTAGCAGAACAATATTAGGTACCAAACCGTCGGCTGACAACTTGGCAGCAAATATGGTGACCATAATGGTTGTCACCACATAGTATCTTTAGAAAAATGTAAATTGAATCAGTGGAAACCAATTTAAAAGGGGAGCTCGGTGCACCCTTGTCGTGGCCAAACGTGAGCGCACCTTCCCACCTACTTGGTTTCCATCTATTTCTAACCTTCTCTGTACCTTTCAATCCAGAGCTGTCAATCAAAGGAGGTAGGGGCAGAGATAGAAGGAAAACAAGCAGGTGGGAAGGTGCACTGTGTGGCCACGCTATGATGCACCGAGCGCCTGTGCTTGGTTTGAACAGTCTCTCTGTGCTGATAGTCCCTGAAGAGGGTTTTTGAGTAAAAATGCTAACTGATAAATTGCTAATACCCCACCGATCCTGAGAATAAGTGACTCATAGCATCTGATCCAACCCCCTGCTCCATATAGGATTCACTAAATCTTCACAGACAAAGTCCTTGTGTAAATGGAGCGGTAGTATGCGTGCTCGACCAGCGCTCTATACATTTCTATGGGACTGACACAAGTTGTCATTCCATCAGTCCCATAGGAAGTAATGGAGCAGTGATCAAGCATTGCTCTGTTCATCCATGACACTTTGGGGCTCCTGTTCTCACCATCAGTATATGTTCTAGTGGTTGGAACCCCAGTGATAAAGAACCTGGAAAATCCTCCTTAGGCCGGGGTCACACTTGCGAGTGTGAGGCGAGAAACTCGCGCATCAATACCCGGCACTGCCACCAGCACTTGGACTGAAGTGTGCGGCTGCATGTATTTCTATGCAGCTGCACACACCGGTCTCGAGTGCCGGCGGCAGTTCCCGGGTATTGATGCGAGAGACCCGCGCGAGTTTCTCGCATTCACACGCAAGTCTGACCCCAGCCTTAAAGTGAACCTGTTAGTTGATGCATGAATCAGAGCCTGATGGCATGATCGTAGTAAGGTATATTCTCTCAGTTGCTCACTCCACTTCACCAGGTGATCGATACATATCTACCTATCTACCATATGTGTACTTGGCGAGAAACCTGTCAATCACCTCTAGCAGCGCTGGGAAGAGCCGGCCTGCTGATGCATGATCACAGCCAGGTACAGTTGTGGCCAAAAGTATTGACACCCCTGCAATTCTGTCAGATAATACTCAGTTTCTTCCTGAAAATGATTGCAAACAGAAATTCTTTGGTATTATTAGCTTCATTTAATTTGTCTTGAATGAAAAAACACAAAAAGAATTGTCCTAAAGCCAAATTGGATATAATTCCACACCAAACATAAAAAAGAGGGTGGACAAAAGTATTGGCACTGTTCAAAAAATCATGTGATGCTTCTCTAATTTGTGCAATTAACAGCACCTGTAACTTACCTGTGGCACCTAACAGGTGTTGGCAATAACTAAATCACACTTGCAGCCAGTTGACATGGATTAAAGTTGACTCAACCTCTGTCCTGTGTCCTTGTGTGTACCACATTGAGCATGGAGAAAAGAAAGAAGACCAAAGAACTGTCTGAGGACTTGAGAAACCAAATTGTGAGGAAGCATGAGCAATCTCAAGGCTACAAGTCCATCTCCAAAGACCTGAATGTTCCTGTGTCTACCGTGCGCAGTGTCATCAAGAAGTTTAAAGCCCATGGCACTGTGGCTAACCTCCCTAGATTTGGACGGAAAAGAAAAATTGACAAGCGATTTCAACGCAAGATTGTGCGGATGTTGGATAAAGAACCTTGACTAACATCCAAACAAGTTCAAGCTGCCCTGCAGTCTGAGGGTACAACAGTGTCAACCCGTACTATCCGTCGGCGTCTGAATGAAAAAGGACTGTATGGTAGACTCAGGAAGACCCCACTTCTTACCCCGAGACATAAAAATGCCAGACTGGAGTTTGCCAAAACTTACCTGAAAAAGCCTAAAACGTTTTGGAAGAATGTTCTCTGGTCAGATGAGACAAAAGTAGAGCTTTTTGGGCAAAGGCATCAACATAGAGTTTACAGGAGAAAAAAAGAGGCATTCAAAGAAAAGAACACGGTCCCTACAGTCAAACATGGCAGAGGTTCCCTGATGTTTTGGAGTTGCTTTGCTGCCTCTGGCACTGGACTGCTTGACCGTGTGCATGGCATTATGTAGTCTGAAGACTACCAACAAATTTTGCAGCATAATGTAGGGCCCAGTGTGAGAAAGCTGGGTCTCCCTCAGAGGTCATGGGTCTTCCAGTAGGACAATGACCCAAAACACACTTCAAATAGCACTAGAAAATGGTTTGAGAGAAAGCACTGGAGACTTCTAAGGTGGCCAGCAATGAGTCCAGACCTGAATCCCATAGAACACCTGTGGAGAGATCTAAAAATGGCAGTTTGGAGAGGGCACCCTTCAAATATCAGGGACCTGGAGCAGTTTGCCAAAGAAGAATGGTCTAAAATTCCAGCAGAGCATTGTAAGAAACTCATTGATGGTTACCGGAAGCGGTTGGTCGCAGTTATTTTGGCTAAAGGTTGTGCAACCAAGTATTAGGCTGAGGGTGCCAATACTTTTGTCTGGCCCATTTTTGGAGTTTTGTGTGAAATGATCAATGTTTTGCTTTTTGCTCCATTCTCTTTTGTGTTTTTTCATTTAAGACAAATTAAATGAAGATAATAATACCAAAGAATTTGTGTTTGCAATCATTTTCAGGAAGAAACTGAGTATTATCTGACAGAATTGCAGGGGTGTCAATACTTTTGGCCACAACTCTATGTTCTCTCAGACGCCCCCTGTGCTGCACCAGGTGATTGACAGGTCTCTACCATGTGTGTACTTAGTGAGAGTCCTGTCAATCACCTCTTGCAGTGCTGGGAAGAGCCGGCCTGTGGATGCATGATCACAGCCAGGTATATTCTCTGAGACGCTCCCTGCGCCACGCCAGGCCATGTGATTGATATATCTGTACCCCATGTTTACTTAGTGAGACACCTGTCAATCACCTCTATCAGCGGAGGGAAGAGCCGGCCCGGGGCGGTGTAGACTAGTCTGCTCACGCTGCATGTGGTTTGGGCAGGATGAATCGACTGACAGGTTCCCTTTAAGAAAGAAATTCCTACACATAACACAGGTCAACGAAAAAAAATTTTTTTTCTGGTGTCCAAAATATTTTAATGAATTTGGGGTATTTTTGGGGTGCTGATTCTGAATATGTCATCAGTTTTGCCAGATTGGCTCAAGTTTTTGAGATTTTTGGTATCTTATTTATAGCACTTGTTGGTAAATGCGACGCATCATCTCATTAATTTCTTTGGATTAGTACTTGAACTGAGCAGTTCTCAATATAGTTTTGTGTTAATTAGTGTTCTAAAAGTTTGTTCATAGCTTGATTTTTGCACTAACTTTATGTTGTTGTCTGTTTTCCAGTGAAAAGCATGAACTCATCATGAAGAAGTTGTCTTAACGATCCAGACTCATTCTGTTACATTTGTGGTGAATATACACTGCCAAAACATAGAAGAAACATAACAGACTTCGTAAAAAAAGTGTATTTTGCCTATTTTGGGGTTATGCTTGGGGACCAAGACAAGTTTTGGGCACCACACATAGTGTGCAAAGCATGTATCGAATTATTACGAAAATGGAGCAAAGGACAAAGAAAAAGCTTCAAATTTGGTGTTCCAATGGTGTGGAGAGAGCCAAAAAATCATCATGATGACTGTTATTTCTGTGCAGTGCAAGTGCAAGGATTCAATAAGCATAAGAAACGAAAATGGGAGTAACATGGAATCTGCAAGAAGGCCTGTCCCTCATTGTGAAGATGTGCCTGTACCTGTGTTTACCATAAATAACAGTCATCATGATGATTTTTTGGCTCTCTCCACACCATTGGAACACCAAATTTGAAGCTTTTTCTTTGTCCTTTGCTCCATTTTCGTAATAATTCGATACATGCTTTGCACACTATGTGTGGTGCCCAAAACTTGTCTTGGTCCCCAAGCATAACCCCAAAATAGGCAAAATACACTTTTTTTACGAAGTCTGTTATGTTTCTTCTATGTTTTGGCAGTGTGTATTCACCACAAATGTAACAGAATGAGTCTGGATCGTTAAGACAACTTCTTCTTGATGAGTTCATGCTTTTCACTGGAAAACAGACAACAACATAAAGTTAGTGCAAAAATCAAGCTATGAACAAACTTTTAGAACACTAATTAACACAAAACTATATTGAGAACTGCTCAGTTCAAGTACTAATCCAAAGAAATTAATGAGATGATGCGTCGCATTTACCAACAAGTGCTATAAATAAGATACCAAAAATCTCAAAAACTTGAGCCAATCTGGCAAAACTGATGACATATTCAGAATCAGCACCCCAAAAATACCCTAAATTCGATGAAATATCTTTGGCACCAAAAATGCTGTTGACCAGTGTAATCTAAAGCCATTGGTTTCCTATCCTCCGGGTTGCAGTTTGCACCCCAACTAATAATTAATAGGGAAGGGATTCTTGTTCCTTATTGCAAAACAGGGTTAATGTCTTGTAGTGGCTGTTTGCATTCAACTTCACAGCCAAGTGAGGCCATTTTTTCTCCGCCACGCAGCTGCTTGACAGCCCCTAATAATAACACACGAGGACAGTCAGACAGAATGAAGACAAATACGGCGACTTCTCTCAGAATCCTAATGTCCCAATGCTCGTGGGAATCTCTTATCAGCAGGCAGCGCGGTGTGCAGGCTGCAGGAGGCCAGACGTAGGCGCGGGGACATCACAGCTACAAATGTTAATCCTACAAATGCACATGTATGAGCGAATCATCAGCACATAATCCCACGGCCTGTATATATTAGTGATCCACACTCACTGTATGCTCACTGGATCCCTTTATTGCTGCAGTGGGTTTTCCCGACATTTCTGAAGCTAGGATGTATCTGGATCTCGTCTGTGGCTGTAACAGGTCAAATAAGGCAATCATTAGAATTTCTGAACCGTTATAATTGTGGCTGCATTCATTTCAGTCTTGTGTCAGCTTTATGGCTGTATATGTATTTTTAATGCTTTCTATTTTATTTAAATAACCTCAGATGTGATAATTACTTTTCCAATATATCTCTATAATAATATAAGTGCTGTATTGTATTGCTGAGTTTTCAATCCACTGCACAGACTTTACACTTAATATTTTTGGTACCTGCAGTCACCACTAGAGGGAGATTCCTGCATACCTTTATACATTGAAAGCAGAATGCAGAGAGCTCCCTCTACTGGTAGCAGATATACATTGAACGTAATAATCGTAGGTTGTCCGCTTTCTCTTATGGAAGCAGATATACATTAAAGGGGTGGTCTCAACATTGATCTTCAAGCGCATACAGAGTTGCTGGGGTTAGTTGTGCTCCTGCTTGATTGACATTTTGGACCAGTGGCATTGTTGCTCCAGTGGTTCAAAATTCATGCTCTGTGATGCTGCAAGCAAAAGCATCGGAGCAGCACCGTAGCACTGAAGTTGGCAGGACACAGCCATACTGCTGGCATTAGAGCAGCGCTGACAAACTTTATTGGAAAGAGCTTGTAAGCACTGCGCTCCTTCCTGGGACACCAGGTTTTACAAGCCTTGTTGCATCCATTTTTCATGTATGGAAAAAAAAAATCTTAGGTTCTCCTAACCAGTAAAGAATAAAAAGGGGCAGCACAAGGGTGACATATGTGGTCTCCTTTTATTTTTTCAGTGGGCACTTGACTTGCGTTGGCAGTATTGATCTGCAGCATGGATAAAAGTCAGACATGTCTCCATTTATTTTTTGCAGACAAAGGACATATGAAAAGGGACAACCATAGTAATGGGTCTATGATGTGTCTGCAAAAATAATGGAGAGCTGATGTACTAGTGACACCGGCCTTAGGGCATGTGCTCACCACCTCCTTTTCAGGTGCATTCTGCCTGGAACCAGCATAGAAAAGTGTCGCCAAACCGCAGCAGTAAGAAAAAAGAACATAATGCACAGCAATGTAAAAAACGGCCCTGCTGTGGACATAGTCTTTTTTAGCTGCTGATTTTGGAAACCATGAACCAATTAAAAGAAGTAGAGTGCGGTTTATTCGGGTGGCTTCTAGTATGAAGCCCCTCTCTAGTTGTAGGTGAAACTATAGAAAAATGACTAAGCTGTTTAAGGAATAAGAAGACCCCCGCAGGTCTGCTGGCATCTTGAAGACGGCCTGTTCACAAACCTTTACAGATTTTTTTACAGAGGTTTTGGAGCATAAACTGAGTGGTAACTCTCCAAATCCTATTCAAAACTCCTGATTAGTTTCTGCTATGGAAACTCTGCAAAAACTCTCCGTGTGCACATGATAAACCGAATAAGAGGTGTGCGCCACCTGGAGGTTCCTGGTGGAAGTGTAGTGTCACGCTGGCAAACACTGCAGTGGAAGTGCTGCTGTAGTCACATTCACTAAAAACTAGTTTGCCATGTACGTACACTATAGATTTTTTTTTTTTGCCTGGCTCTGCCCCCCTCCCTCTTCCATGTTGGGTTCACATAGCGGCACCTTCCTAACACCGCGCTCCTAGCTGTGTCTAATGACAGCAGATTAGCATGCATTACAAATAGCCTAAATAATGAATTATTCAACTCGGTGTAATTATCACCTCACCCTCTAATGCAATTACTTGATGCCTTGCGTGGTTATTTCAGGGCTCTGACTCTACCTGCTGGGTGCCATTTAAAGGTGCGTATCCCTCTAATTGCTCAGGGAAAAAAATGCACTTTAAACAAATATACCCAGTGAGCCTTTAGAAATAACGGGAGGAGGGGTAATTGAGTGGTTTCTTCTCCGGCCTGGTCTTTACAGCTAGCTAGCCTGTGAGATTTTTTTTTTTCAAGTAAACCCTTTTCAAGAGACCCAGTGCAGGAAAAACAGTACACCGACTGAATATATTTCTCTTTGCATTACAAAAGGCACTGGTGGCTGGGATACACAATAGTCCCCAGTGCTACATACTTCAAATCACTTATTCAGAAAGAAAAAAATAGCCAATATTGTCTACAGACACTCTTTATGTGATTGTTATATCTGTCTTCGTTCCGATTGCCGTCCTCGGAAAGACCTGACCTGACATGGACAGTACAAGGACCACTGTTATTCAGTAGTGCTGTTCCAATGACCGAGCGTCAATGTCCACAGTATGGACGAGTCCTCTCCGTATTTTGATGGAGACTTCGCTATTGAAGTCTATGAGAGCACATATAAAATTAGATCCCATACCGATGAAGCCGATTGCATCTGCTTGTACAGATACATTGTCATTACTAGCATAGGAAACTATTTGGTCTTGTAAACGTTACTCAGTGCTGATGTATAAAGACAGATGTTATACAGATGAAAAATTGTCTTTTTTCCTGACGAAAATGGTGCAATTTTTTTTTATACACTTGTGTGAACCTTTCTATAAAAGTTTGCTAACGGTATTCCCACCATAACACCTCCTGCATAGGTTGTTATTCACCTTTCTTGGAATCCTATCTTGTTCTATCACTTTGGAGAGAGAGATTTATTTCCAGAGTTTAGTGAATAAGCAAAATTGAAAAGAAAAAAAAGTCCTGAAATTGGCTGACAGTTAAGGCCCCATACACAATCAATGGGGTCTTTTGACACTCTAGTGTGTATAGGTCCCCTGACAGATGGTTGTCCAGGAAGGTAAGGGTCCAGCATGTCTGATTTCCCACTGCCGATCCCTTTGTTATCCAGAGATAAGTACCCGCCAAACATGTCTGTCACCAGCTCTTTCATGGAGAACACCGACGCACACAGCAGCGCGATCACTCCTGAGTATGGGAAGACGGGAGAAAAAGCTGCCGTCCGAAACATCGGCTGAACTAATCTTCCACCGACAGCCATCTAATGTGTATGGGGCTTAAAGGGTTTGTCCGACCTTAGGCTACAAGTCTGTAGTCACTCTATTCTGACTCCATAACTAGGCTGTGAGTGTGGGGCTCTTGTAGGCACTGGTTGTAGGCTCTCTGTCATGATCCCAGTGCAGGTTCTGACCTGCACGTCAGGGGTTAATGTCTTGAGCTCAGTGCAGGCCTTGACCTGCACACCTGGGGTTAATTATTGTGGCCTCTCTTTGGTTCAGGCAGAGCTTTTTATTGCCCTGAGATACTCCAATCCCTGTCAGTTATAATGTCAGGAACACCGCACTGCACTTGCTCACTGAGCCAGTGCGCGTGTCCTGAGTAAGACAACCTGTGCTCCGAGATACCTGTGGAGCGGGCAGCAGCAGAGAAGATGCGTGCTTCAGACCCACAGGACCTGAAGCATGTGACTGCTGGGGGCGTGGCCTAAACTCCCAAGAGTTAGGAGCTGCAGGAAAACTCCTAGAATGGTAACTACGGAACAAAGCTACTAATAGGCATAGACAGGGAAATAAACCAGATCAGGCCGGGGTCAAAGCACGAGATAGCACGACAATTACCAAAGGGCAAGACAGAACGGATAGTCAAGACGTAGCCAAGAAGTCAGAAACCAAAGAAGCAGATATACAGTACAGAATCAACAGGCAAACTCACAACAGGGATAGAACTGGATCAGAACCATATAAGCAAGCTAGAAGACAACGAACAAGCACACAGGGGTCACAACACTTGGCCAAAGACAAAAGTATACCTGACAGGGATTGGAGTATCTCAGGGCAATAAAAAGCTCTGCCTGAACCAAACAGAGGCCACAATAATTAACCCCAGGTGTGCAGGTCAAGGCCTGCACTGAGCTCAAGTCATTAACCCCTGACGTGCAGGTCAAAACCTGCACTGGGATCGTGACAGTCTCTATGAACCTGTACTGACACCGAGATTTCATCAGATAGCTTGACTCGACTGCAGGAAGCATGTTTAAAGATTCCAGAAAAAAGGTTTATTTTCAAGCTGAATTCTTGTGGTTATGCACAAATATAATAGGTAAAAAGACAATTCTGGACCAGGGCTGTGTAGAGATGATGTTAGCAAGATGGATGACCTACAGTATCTGGGGAAGCAGAAAGGGGTTACTGATATTACAGCTGGGCTATGGGGGGGGTGAGAGGACAAACTTCTAAAAGGCAAACTGATTACATAACAATGAAGCAGAAACAATTCAACGACACTACGATACTGTATGAGTCCCAAGTTGTGGAACAAGACACACTCTATGTGACTGCAGACTTGTAAATCCTCACATCACGTGCACTGTGAGGATTCTCGGATTTCGGTCACAGGAGCAGGGGGCACGTGACCACAAGTGTGAGAATTGCATACACGCAGTCATGTGCCAACTAGACATGTGCGACCTTGCTTAATGCAAGTGTATTGCGCAAGGCTGGACACATCTAGTGGGAATGTGGCTGAAATTATGCAAATTGCATAAATCGCAGAATCCTCACAGTGTGTGATGGGAGGATTCATATGTCTGCAGTCACATTCAGGTTGGACAGCCCTTTTAAGGCCTCCTTTTCATATATATGTGGCCATATAGCTTTTATTTTTGGTCTTCTGGTTTGGTAGTAAATATGTAGCTAGAACTGATCCATAGATTTCTGTGAGTACTTCCCCAGACGTCAGTGACATCAGTCCTGGACAGATTCTAGAGCCAGATCACAGTAATGTGACATGCTGCATTTTTTGATCCAGCTAGTGATGCCGGACCAATCACAACTGACATTAGATCAAGTATAACCAGCTGTAATTAAACTGGAGAAACCTGCTATTTACTGTAAAAAGATTCCGAAAATTGTGCCATTAGGGGGCACTACTGTGCAGCTTTACCTGCAGTCTTGGCAATCTCTTCATATTCCTCAGCCGTCATCTGTGATCTTAAATCTCAAATTGCCATTGAACGCGACAAGTAGTGTAAGAGAACATGGGGCTAATATTCGCTCCAGATCCTGGGTGTTTTGTGGTTTTCCAGGAGTGTTGTGTGACCTGTAATATTCAGCAATTCTGCACTGATACCTTAGATGACGTCTGATCAGTGGTAGGGTCCCACCTTTGTGAGGAATGTGAAGTAGATGCATACAACATTGCACAGCTTACGTTATTTGATATGGAAGCTTTCTCCCGAAAGAAGGCGGTATCTAGATGTCATACCGAGGAACGGGACTGTCACAACAGGCCACTCTTAACGCTGCCGCGTGATTAATCTGTAATCACAGACGGATGCATTCTGGGAGGAACGTCAGGGAAGGGCTTTGATAAATGTGGATCATGTTCTACCAGGACGGTGACTGAGAATACTAAAACCTGAACTGTGTCATCTGCAGGGCTCAGATTATTCCTAAATACTCGTTCTATCAACCAGCGCAATATGAACTAATATTAAGTCTCTTGCAATTGAATCCAATGTTTCTTTCCGCTTTGTGCTTTCCTATTTTTCCGTTTTCTGACTTGCACGCCTTGGGATCTTCTGGGGAGTTTGTAAAGAAATAGTTAGAATTTTTTTTCTGGGTTAATTTCTGTAACATCAAAAATGGTGGATAATTGCCCCTGTACCTTGGTGTTTGGCACCCAGGGTTATCTTCTTCACATCGCTCACTGCAGTCAGGTTGCTTTTAATTCACTTGGCCATGTGTAGCGGTACTCAGCCACTGCTGCTCATGAAGGTCGTCAATGGCTTGTAGTATGTAGGGTTTCTGCAGGTGATTGACAGGTCTCTACCTATGCACAAATGAGGGAGAAGACCTGTCAATCACCTGGAGCGGTCGGGAGAAGCCGGCTGGGGGCGGCACTGGATGAGTCTGGTCTCCAGCTGTGGTCCTTCCAACTATCTTCTAACTATACTTTCTCTGACACTCCAGAAAGTCTAATGAAAAAATATACCTGGCTGCAATGGTTTCCAGATATTTTCAGCTTATTCATTATTTATTAGTTTCTGAAAATATGCAAAATTAGTCCTCTAATGACTGGAGGGATTTTACACATGCCAGATATTTTGGTGTAGAAGATCCGAAACTTGTATCTTTGCAAAAGCAAAGCATTCAGACAAGTATTGCAGCTCATCACCATTCACTGATTGCAGCCAATGGAGAAGGGAGCCTCTATTTTAGGGAAAGAACAAAACTCTATTATTTTTAACTTAGACAACTTTTTTAGGGGAGTTATTTGAGAAAAATGCAGCAAAGTACATCAAAGTGGTTGAGAACTTTGAGATTTCTATTAGGTGCTTATTAGCTGCAGTTTCTCCATAGTTCAAGCTGTGTATTAATTCTTCAGTATTATTGCTGCCCAATTCAGGGTATTATTGCATGTGATGTGAGGTCAACACTTGTTATCCATTAAAGGGCTATTCTCTCTCCCAAAAAAACAAGTTATCACTCGTCAATAGAAGAGGGCACAGCAAGGGCAGGGTCCCCTCCCCCTGTACCAGTCTGCCACCATTAGTTTGTTCACTGTAATTTCTATTTGTGCTTTGTATGTAACTACTTCTTATATAGTGCACCATGGAATCATTGGTGCTGTTAGGGTTAACTAGGGGTTTGGGGTATGGTTCAGGGGGAGTAAAACTCCTGAGTGGCCCCTAACCAGGTGACCCTGATTACAACTATGATGGCACACCCTAATAGCGGATGTAGAAGAACCACAGCAGATGACCGCGCTGTTACTAATAGAAATCTCTATACAAAGAGCAACACTGATGTTACCACCATATGGTGACCATATAGTGGTAGATACCTGTCCTGCAGACCATATAAGTGATCACAGTATAGCTATAGATAGTGACTTACATCATTTTTTTTTTCTTATAGAGTCGTTCACTTTTCTCTTCTTTTCCATCTGGCCTAGACCGCCATGACAACTTCTCCAGCGAGGACTCGGCTGCAGCGATTGCAACACAGACCCATCTGATTTCTCACATTTCCTGCACCATCCCCATCTATTCCCAACCTGCACAAGCTCCTTATCCTGCTGATTCCTCAATGTTGAGCTTCGGCTGCCATATGTGGTCCTTATTACTGCATCTGCTCTGTGGTACTGTGTGACCTCTAGATGGTAAAACAAGCCCTCTAAAATATAGTAATGCCCTGTGCAAGAGACCTAGAAAACAGTGCCCACGTTTTGCCCCCTAAGAAGTAATAATGCCTTGTGTGCCCCTTTGAAAGTCACAATAACAAGAGTGCCCCTATAACAATAAGTGCCACGTAACATTAAATAATGTTTTGATTCCCCCCTGTGCAGCTACACTATACACAGTACAATGCCCCCACATAGTATACTGATCCCTTAGTAGCCCCCAAATTGAGGGCTCCAACACTGTATGATGGTCCCCACACTGTACAAAGGCCCCACATTAGCTCCCCTGCTGTATGATGGTTCTTTCACTGTAATATGATGGCCCCCTAAATAGCCTCCATATAGTATAATGCACCCCATAATCCTGCATATAGTATACTGCACTCATCATAGGCATCTATATAGTATAATGCACTCCCCAAAGTCCTCCATATAGTATATTTCACACCCCATAGTCCTCTATATAGACTAATACACTCCCCATAGGCCTCTATATAGGAGGGCTATGCGCCGATACAGTTACTGTACCATAGCTCAGGGTGGGCCCTTCGAGTGCGAGGCCTGGGACGAACGCTCCCCACCCAGCCCCCCGGTAGCTATGCTATTAGTGCTCTAAAAATAAATAATATCTAAAAATAAATAATAACTAACTGATTGCTGGTCGTCTGAGCACTGAGCCCCCAAGCGATTTCAATATTGGGGCTTTGAAAACGTGATATGAGATTCTGTAGCCTTGTCCTGAATGGAAGCTATTAGTTTCCCCATAGGAAAGTTATATATTATAAGTTATACAGTATGCACTCTTCTATTAAATGTGTGCAGTAAACTGTAGTAATATTCATGTTGTTAAATGACCAGCAGGATTTATGTCCCCAATCTACCACCAACCTGTTATCCAGGTCAGTGACAGGTTGTCAATGATTATCTTCTACTTTACCCTAGATTCATAAGGGGGGAATGCTATGGTCAGCTAGCAGTCACAGGGCAGGAGCCAGTCTCTGCAACAGGTGAACTTGCTGACCCTTTTTTAGGTCGATTAACATAATTTAGGTTTGGCACTTACTATCCTGCCACCTCCATCAGAATTTGGTGCATGCACAGTGCACAGATACCAAGTACTTCCTTCACTGCAATCTCATTGGATGCTTCTGGAGATGGCTTGTGATCATACACCAGGAGGGACCGGCCAGCTTGACTGTTCGGCACTGTAGCTCCACCCCTATGACTTCTGACTACTATTACAGCAATGTGTATCTGTTATGCCCAAGACAGAAGATCTTTAATTTGAATCTGTCTCTGATGGATTAGATGTTGGATGGTGGATTAGGGGCCTATATGACCACACTGTTGCGCTTTTAGTAATTTGACAACATCCCCTTCACTCACTGTTGAACCCCGACAGAAGAAGCCCCTGTGCAAGAACAATATATGGGCCCTTTGTAGTTCAGTATCTCATTATAATGCAGAATTCTACCTGCTTTGGAGATGGAAGTGACCCCGGTACCTCTAGGCGTCCCTGTGCGGCTGCACAGATTGCACCAATGATATGTCCGCCTCTGCCTTCACTTCCCACCTACCTGTAACACTCTGAGGACCAGATGAAGTTTTACCCAAGAGCAAAGTTTTCATGTTTGATACTTTATAAAAAGCTGCACACATCTGTCCCCGGAAAGTCTATGAGATCATGTCTCCTCCACTGAGTTGGCGCTCGTGCACACCCCATCCCACCTCTGAAGCATGGATGCCATTACAGACATTTCTTGACCGTAGGGTTCCTGGAAATAAGCTAAGATATGTAGGATACACCCAGAGATCCAGCAGTAAAGTAGCTGAAATGATTTGTGCTTACACATTTAGTTCGGCCTGATTTGAGGTTGTACAGCTGGTTCCCGGACCACGTTTTCTCAGCCTCTCTCCCCATGCTCTGCTTTGCACTCACATTAATCTGTTTCTCATTGATTTTCTGATCGCTGAAACTTTCAGCTACAGCCAGATTATTTAAGAAATAGCATCTTCTAGTTGGCTTGCACTCAGAGAATTCTTTTTGTTCCCTTTGAAACAGTGGCCTGTTATACTAATAACCGTGGACACAGGTTTAGTTCTAGAGCATAACATTGTGTGATGTTTTTTAAATTTTCGTCTTTTATCACCAGATTGAAGGTTATGTTGCCTTCTAATTCGTGATGGTACAGTTATATATAGTTTATATACTGATCCGTGCATCCATTCACCTATGTGTCGTTCACATCCAGCAGTCCCATAACTGCACAATCCAATGACTCTACCCCTACATGTTCCTCAGCGCTGTCCAGCTCGTCACCATTCATACTAGTCCCTATCCCCAATGGAGATCATATTAAAAGGAATAATCTGTCAGCAAGTTTTTGCTACCTCATCTGAGAGCAGAATAATGTAGGATAAGAGAACCTGATTCCAGTGATGTGTCACTTAGCTTTCTGGATGCAGCAGCTGTGACACAATTAAGAGTTTTTAGATATAACATGTAGCAGAGCTCAAAAGCTGCCCCCCGTCCACATCACAGTTTCTTGTGTACATTGTCTATAGATAGTGAGCTGCCTATCAGAGGAGGGTGCGTTGTCAGACCAGGGGTCACGTGCCATGTAGTCCAGTCAGTGATAGAAACAGTACACAGCCTAATAAGTGATATATCCCCAAAATCTGTGTATCATCCCCTACCTTATACTGCCCTCAGATTAATCAGCAAAAATCTGCTGGCATATTTCTTTTAACATTAGCAAAATGCAAACTCCATGCAGATGCTGTTGACTAGATTCAAACCCAGAGCCCCAGAGCTGCGAAGTAACTGTGCTAACCACTGAGCCAACCTGTTGTCTCAAATATGATATATATATATTTTTTTTTTAATAGCCCAAGAATGAAAA
Source organism: Dendrobates tinctorius (assembly GCF_039654945.1). NCBI lineage: Eukaryota > Metazoa > Chordata > Amphibia > Anura > Dendrobatidae > Dendrobates > Dendrobates tinctorius. The sequence goes on from NW_027361725.1 coordinate 26,258,246, forward strand.
GAAATATATCAGGCATTCATTTTAGCACGCCTGTCCATACTGAAATCAGTCAGTTCACTACAAGTTAGGAGGAACGTCCATGCACGGCCCGAGTGCTCTGTCCATCTGTACTCTGCCAGCCAAAGTCCCAACGGTATCAGCCCTTTCCTTGCCCTCCCTGTTCGATGGTGGACTTTGATAATTACATAATCTCTCAACTCATGTCTGACCTTTTGCCTCCAATCCAATCCAGCAGGATACCTGCCTTGTGACCTTTATAGAAAGAATGTCAGCGGCCCCTCATACCTCCTCTAGCTCCGCAGCTGTCACCACCATCCCTCCAGCACCAGCAGTAGCATTTATACTTCTTACATGCAAAGGGACCAGCAGAATAGAAAGCAATTTCGGCACAATCGTGTAACATGCACCTGTTTCCCTGTTCCCGACATGTCACAGAATGGCCATGTGGTGCCACAACACGAGGGTCAAGTATCAAGGTCGTCTCTGTCCCAACAGTCAGACTTTGGAGCGTGTAAGCCGAGTCCCTCCTACGTTGCAGTCTTTTTTATTTGGAATGTTCTCCTGCCGCTCCTCACGTTACCTGCCCTCACGTTCACCTGTCACATTGTCAACTTCCATGGACAGACACAATGAGCCGCGGCTCCTTTTTACTCCGGCATCACAGTGTCTGGTACATGCTGTGGCAGTGACAATCGCTTTACATCATTGTTGGAGAATACAATGTAAAACTCGACTAAGAGCATCAAACGGTGGAGAAAACCCAGCAAGAGTAGGAGAGACAAGTGATTAGCGCGATGGAAGAAGGGAAATTGCTGAAGATCCTATCAGCGAGGCCGTGTGGTGTGCTGCGCTGCCATTAGCCTTCAAGGTGCTTTTGAGATTCCAGAGAGATGTATGGGCCACTTAACCTGCATCAAACCCAAGACAAAGAGTACTCAGCTCCTCCGTTGGAGGATGTGTCAAGAGCAGCTCACAGAGCAGACAAATGCCTCTCTGGGCCACTAAGTACTGCGTCTGTGTGATCCGTATCTTCTCATTCAGCCTGATACTGAGCTACACTTGTAACCCTTCTCCTGCCACCATTCACTGCAGAGGAAGTGCTGCCAGGCTGGGCCCTAAAGCCTGAGGGGCCCAGCCGCCTCTTTATTACAGTGTTTCTTCTCCTTGTGCTGTGACATCACCATGGTCATAATCCTTGTGTTATGGCACGGTGTAGTATGTCTGTGGTGTCACATATTGGTGTCCTGTGATGTCATAATATTTATTATTACTGTTTTGAAACATCACCATGTGCACTATTCAACAGGATATCATCACTGTGTGCACTATTCAACAGGATATCACCACTGTGTGCATTATCCTACACTGTATCATCACTGTGTGCCTTATTCTACTCTGTAACATCACTGTGTGCACTATTCAACAGTATATCATCACGGTGTGCACTATTCAACAGTATATCATCACTGTGTGCACTATTCAACAGGATATCATCACTGTGTGTATTATCCTACACTGTATCATCACTGTGTGCATTATTCTACTCTGTAACATCACTGTGTGCACTATTCAACAGTGTATCATCACTGTGGGCACTATTCAACAGTATATCATCACTGTGTGCATTATCCTACACTGTATCATCACTGTGTGCATTATCCTACACTGTAACATCACTGTATGCACTATTCAACAGTATATCATCACTGTGTGCATTATTCAACAGTATATCGTCACTGTGTGCATTATCATCCTACACTGTATCATCACTGTGTGCATTATTCTACTCTGTAACATTACTGTGTGCACTATTCAACAGTATATCATCACTGTGTGCATTATCCTACACTGTATCATCACTGTGTGCATTATTCTACTCTGTAACATCACTTTGTGCACTATTCAACAGTATATCATCACTGTGTGCATTATCCCACACTGTAACATCACTGTGTGCATTATTCCACACTGTATCATCACTGTGTGCATTATTCCACACTGTAACATTACTGTGTGCACTATTCAACAGTATATCATCACTGTGTGCTTTATCCCACAGTGTAACATCACTGTGTGCATTACCCCACACTGTAACATCATTGTGTGCATTATTCCACAGTATATCATCACTGTGTGCATTATTCCACTCTGTAACATCACTGTGTGCATTATTCCACAGTATATCACAGTATTTAATCACTGTGTGCTTTTTCCCACACTGTAACATCACTGTGTGCATTATCCCACATTGTAACATGACTGTGTGCATTATCCCACACTATAACATCACTGTGTGCACTATCCAACAGTATATCATCACTGTGTGCATTATCTCACACTGTAACATCACTGTGTGCACTATTCAACAGTATATCATCACTGTGTGCATTATTCCACAGTATATCACGGTATTTAATCACTGTGTGCTTTTTCCCACACTGTAACATCACTGTGTGCATTATCCCACATTGTAACATGACTGTGTGCATTATCCCACACTATAACATCACTGTGTGCACTATCCAACAGTATATCATCACTGTGTGCATTATCCCACACTGTAACATCATTGTGTGCACTATTCAACAGTATATCACAACTGTGTGCATTATCCTATACTGTATCATCACTGTGTGCATTATTCTACTCTGTAACATCACTGTGTGCACTATTCAACAGTACATCATCACTGTGTGCATTATCCTACACTGTATCATCACTGTGTCCATTATTCTACTCTGTAACATCACTGTGTGCACTATTCAACAGTGTATCATCACTGTGCACTATTCAACAGTATATCATCACTGTGTGCATTATCCTACACTGTATCATCACTGTGTGCATTATTCTACTCTGTAACATCACTGTGTGCACTATTCAACAGTGTATCATCACTGTGTGCACTATTCAACAGTATATCATCACTGTGTGCATTATCCTACACTGTATCATCACTGTGTGCATTATCCTACACTGTATCAACACTGTGTGCATTATTCTACTCTGTAACATTACTGTGTGCACTATTCAACAGTATATCATCACTGTGTGCATTATCCTACACTGTATCATCACTGTGTGCATTATCCTACACTGTATCATCACTGTGTGCATTATTCTACTCTGTAACATCACTGTGTGCACTATTCAACAGTATATCATCACTGTGTGCACTATTCAACAGTATATCATCACTGTGTATATTATCCTACACTGTATCATCACTGTGTGCCTTATTCTACTCTGTAACATCACTGTGTGCACTATTCAACAGTATATCATCACTGTATGCATTATCCTACACTGTATCATCACTGTGTGCATTATTTCACTCTGTAGCATAACTGTGTGCACTATTCAACAGTGTATCATCACTGTGTGCACTATTCAACAGTATATCACTATACTATTACTGTGTGCATAATGCCACAGTATATCATCACTGTGTGCACTATTCAACAGAATATAATCACTGTGCACTATTCAACAGTATATCATCACTGTGTGCACTATTCAACAGTATATCATCACTGTGTGCATTATCCCACACTGTAACCTCATTGTGTGCATTATCCCATGCTGTATCATCGCTGTGTGCATTATCCCATACTGTATCATCACTGTGTACATTATTCCACACTGTAACATTACTGTGTGCATTATTCCACAGTATATCACAGTATTTAATCACTGTGTGCTTTTTCCCACACTGTAACATCACTGTGTGCATTATCCCACATTGAAACATGACTGTGTGCATTATCCCACACTATAACATCACTGTGTGCACTATCCAACAGTATATCATCACTGTGTGCATTATCCCACACTGTAACATCACTGTGTGCACTATTCAACAGTATATCATCACTGTGTGCATTATCCTACACTGTATCATCACTGTGTGCATTATTATACTCTGTAACATCACTGTGTGCACTATTCAACAGTGTATCATCACTGTGTGCACTATTCAACAGTATATCATCACTGTGTGCATTATCCTACACTGTATCATCACTGTGTGCATTATCCTACACTGTATCATCACTGTGTGCATTATTCTACTCTGTAACATTACTGTGTGCACTATTCAACAGTATATCATCACTGTGTGCATTATCCTACACTGTATCATCACTGTGTGCATTATTCTACTCTGTAACATCACTGTGTGCACTATTCAACAGTATATCATCACTGTGTGCACTATTCAACAGTATATCATCACTGTGTATATTATCCTACACTGTATCATCACTGTGTGCCTTATTCTACTCTGTAACATCACTGTGTGCACTATTCAACAGTATATCATCACTGTATGCATTATCCTACACTGTATCATCACTGTGTGCATTATTTCACTCTGTAGCATAACTGTGTGCACTATTCAACAGTGTATCATCACTGTGTGCACTATTCAACAGTATATCACTATACTATTACTGTGTGCATTATGCCACAGCATATCATCACTGTGTGCACTATTCAACAGAATATCATCACTGTGCACTATTCAACAGTATATCATCACTGTGTGCACTATTCAACAGTATATCATCACTGTGTGCATTATCCCACACTGTAACATCATTGTGTGCATTATCCCATGCTGTATCATCGCTGTGTGCATTATCCCATACTGTATCATCACTGTGTACATTATTCCACACTGTAACATTACTGTGTGCATTATTCCACAGTATATCACGGTATTTAATCACTGTGTGCTTTTTCCCACACTGTAACATCACTGTGTGCATTATCCCACATTGTAACATGCCTGTGTGCATTATCCCACACTATAACATCACTGTGTGCACTATTCAACAGTATATCATCACTGTGTGGATTATCCCACACTGTAACATCACTGTGCAGTATTCCACACTGTATCATTACTCTGTGTATTATTCCACACTGTATCATCACTGTTTGCATTATTCCACACTGTAACATCACTGTGTACCCTATTCAACAGTATATCATCACTGTGTGCATTATTCCACAGTATATCTCAGTATATCATCACTGTGTGCATTATCCCACACTGTAACATCACTGTGTGCATTATTCCACTCTGTAACATTACTGTGTGCACTATTCAATAGTATATCATAACTGTGTGCTTTATCCCACAGTGTAACATCACTGTGTGCATTATCCCACACTGTAACATCATTGTGTGCATTATTCCACAATATATCATCACTGTGTGCATTATTCCACACTGTAACATCACTGTGTGCATTATTCCACAGTATACAGTATCATAGTATTTAATCACTGTGTGCTTTTTCCCACACTGTAATATCACTGTGTGCATTATCCTACATTGTAACATGACTGTGTGCATTATCTCACACAATAACATCACTGTGTGCACTATCCAACAGTATATCATCACTGTGTGCATTATCTCACACTGTAACATCACTGTGTGCACTATTCAACATTATATCATTACTGTGTGCATTTTCCTACACTGTATCATCACTGTGTGCATTATTCTACTCTGTAACATCACTGTGTGCACTATTCAACAGTACATCATCACTGTGTGCATTATCCTACACTGTATCATCACTGTGTCCATTATTCTACTCTGTAACATCACTGTGTGCACTATTCAACAGTGTATCATCACTGTGTGCACTATTCAACAGTGTATCATCACTGTGTGCACTATTCAACAGTATATCATCACTGTGTGCATTATCCTACACTGTATCATCACTGTGTGCATTATTCTACTCTGTAACATCACTGTGTGCACTATTCAACTGTATATCATCACTATGTGCACTATTCAACAGTATATCATCACTGTATGCATTATCCTACACTGTATCATCACTGTGTGCATTATTTCACTCTGTTGTATCACTGTGTGCACTATTCAACAGTATATCATCACTGTGTGCATTATCCTACACTATATTATCACTGTGTGCATTATTCTACTCTGTAACATCACTGTGTGCACTATTCCACAGGATATCATCACTGTGTGCACTATTCAACAGTATATCATCACTGTGTGTATTATCCTACACTGTATCATCGCTGTGTGCATTATTCTACTCTGTAACATCACTGTGTGCACTATTCAACAGTATATCATCACTGTGTGCACTATTCAACAGTATATCATCACTGTGTGCATTATCCTACACTGTATCATCACTGTGTGCATTATTCTACTCTGTAACATCACTGTGTGCATTATTCTACTCTGTAACATCACTTTGTGCACTATTCAACAGTATATCATCACTGTGTGCACTATTCAACAGTATATCATCACTGTGTGCATTATCCTACACTGTATCATCACTGTGTACCTTATTCTACTCTGTAACATCACTGTGTGCACTATTCAACAGTATATCATCACTGTATGCATTATCCTACACTGTATCATCACTGTGTGCATTATTTCACTCTAGCATCACTGTGTGCACTATTCAACAGTGTATCATCACTGTGTACACTATTCAACAGTATATCACTATACTATTACTGTGTGCATTATGCCACAGTATATCATCACTGTGTGCACTGTTCAACAGAATATCATCACTGTGTGCACTATTCAACAGTATGTCATCACTGTGTGCCCTATTCAACAGTATATCATCACTGTGTGCATTATCATCCCACACTGTAACATCACTGTGTGCATTATCCCATACTGTATCATAACTGTGTGCATTATTCCACACTGTAACATTACTGTGTGCATTATTCATACTGTATTTAATCACTGTGTGCTTTTTCCCCTCACTGTAACATCACTGTGTGCATTATCCCACATTGTAACATCACTGTGTGCATTATTCTACACTGTATCATCACTGTGTGCATTATTCCACATTGTAACATCAGTGTGTGCATTATTCCACAGTGTATCACAGTATTTAATCACTGTGTGCTTTTTCCCACACTGTAACTTCGCTGTGTGCATTATCCCACATTGTAACATGACTGTGTGCATTATCCCACACTATAACATCACTGTGTGCACTATTCAACAGTATATCATCACTGTGTGCATTATCCCACACTGTAACATCACTGTGTGCATTATTCCACACTGTATCATCACTGTGTGCATTCCACACTGTAACATCACTGTGTACCCTATTCAACAGTATATCATCACTGTGTGCATTATTCCACAGTATATCTCAGTATATCATCACTGTGTGCAATATCCCACACTGTAACATCACTGTGTGCATTATTTCACACTGTAACATTACTGTGTGCACTCTTCAACAGTATATCATCACTGTGTGCTTTATCCCACAGTGTAACATCACTGTGTGCATTATCCCACACTGTAACATCATTGTGTGCATTATTCCACAGTATATCATCACTGTGTGCACTATTATGTACTGTAACATCACTGTGTGCAGTACTCCACTCTAACATCACTGTGTGCAATGTTTCACACTGTAACATCACTGTGTGCATTATTCCACACGACAATATCATTGTGTGCACTATTCCACACTGTAACATCACTGTGTGCACTATTACATCACAGTTTCTATGCCTATATTCTGACATCATTGTACATCATCATTTGACTTGGAGATCAGTATGATTAATACCGTGCTGAGGCATCAATATTTTAGTATCATTGTACAGATATGTGACTATTTTGTAATCTCAGCAGTGTGACATCATTTCCTTTATTATGTCTGGATTGTGACATCACTGTGTTTATTACCACTTTACTGTGACATTAGTGTGTTTATTATTGTTACTTAGGAATAGTCAGATAGGCGGAAGTTCATTCATTCATTATCATACCAAGGAACTACCATTAAACAGGCACTAACAACAGTTTTCCATCTTTATTCTTATTAAGGAGCTTATTTACGTTGTATTGATTTTTGCAAGCAAGTAGACAAAAGGACATCCTTTCAAATATGCATGGATTGTCCGATAATTGGTAATAGAACAATGCATTTGTATATACAGCAGAGGTTTCAGGCAGAGTAATACAGTATATTACAAAAAGGAGAAGAAACAAACAGGTGTCACAACGCCATGAGCACACCAATCATGTTTACATGTGAGCCACATATAATTGCATAAAAGCAATGCCCAGATGTGTACACAATATAGTAGCAAGCCACACAGTGGATAAAACATAGTAGGGATATAAAGATGCTGTACACTCCAGAAAACAACTCCTAACAAAGGGGTGTATATATATAAAACAACCCCCTGAGGAAGCTGACGTGAAACGCGCGTCGGGGTTCTGTTTCTCATCGCCAGGTAATGCACACAGCACTTTGCTGAGAGTATATTATGTTTATATCATGTTCTGTGGCACTTTAGTGGGCTCATGTGCAATATTCTTTGTAGATATAATACCATTGTGTGGGATGCTGTAAACATGATTGGTGTGCTCATGGCATTGTAACACCTCTTTGTTTCTTCTCCTTTTTGTTTTGCCCATCATTAATTTTGTTGTATTAATTAAATTTATCTTTATTCATGCTCTTCTATCTCTTCCGTTTTTTTCGGATTGTTGGTTTATAGGAAGGACGATTTATTTGGACCTTTAGTTTGGGGTTAATAATACAGTATATTGTAGTACGTTGTTTGATAAAGTAGGAAAAACAACATAAAGAAAATGTCTAGAAAACCAATTTGTTCATTTTTGGTGATTTTTTTTCTAATTTGCAAGTCATTACCTTTATTTTAAAACAATCCTGAAATCTTGTAATATACAGTAGATCATTTCTCTGCAGATATCTCATTCTTACCATAGACAAAAATATAATAAAAGGTAACATATTTATTTTAAAGTTGGAAGCAGATAACACAGGATCCGCTATTGACAATTCTTAAAGGGCATATAAATCTTCTTTTCCCCTCCCTGCACAGTCACCTCTGCACAGATCACAGAGCATGCCAACAACACTGTGACATAAAACTCAGTAACGTAATGTCGTTTTATTTGCGCCATGACTGGTGTAAAGCTAATTACAACTAACACAGAAGAAAGCTTGGGCAAAATGGCTGCCCACGTAATCATATACAGGGGAAAAAAATCTACAATTAGCATTAAAAACAATTTATAAATTATCATGTTTTATTATCTGTTGTAATTGGCAAAAGAAAGAAAACTAGCTGACACGTTGCCTTTCGTTAGTGAGGCCTTTTGTAATTCTAAGTGCTATTATTTGCCATCTTAGAAAAACATTGCAGCACCACTTATCATATAAAAGATAATTAGAAAATTAAAGTATAAGTTAGTATTCACTTAGGAAAGCATCTGTCATCTTCTATAACTTCTTGTGATATTTTCAGGACATTTTTTCTAACATTATTTCTTACTGTTACGCTGCTGCCTAATTGGTCAAAGTAAAAGTAACTATTTATTACAAATGTATAGAAACAACACATTTCATCAGAACCATGCGTGTATGCACCTGATGGCGGAGCCTGTTTGGCTCTGAAACGCGTTGTGTGTGTGTACACGTATGTATATACATGTATCTACGGTATATATTTAGAAGATAGCAACTCGCTCTACCTAGAATCATCAGCTTTGACTGTAGAATCGTTCAGCAAAAGATACTTAGGCTTACTTTGATTATGGCATCAAACTAGGCGGCGGCGCCTTATGAACGGATTGAGTTTTCTTTAGGACATGTAACATCAATGGGACACCCCTATTGCGCAACACATATACCAAGCACATAGGGGGAGGATTGGTGACATTTCCTTCTGCATCATAGGAGGGATCAAAATGAAGACAAGAAAGGGTGACGTAAATATACGAGTACTAATCCTGCAGAAGGAATATAAATGAATCCTCAGGATGGATTCAATGACTCCTGGGGTTCTGAATGAAGTATTGTCATATGGGTGCTTTTTGTAGGGAATGCCTATTCGATCTTTCGCAGCAGATTTTGACTTGATGACTCTTAGATGGTTTATACTTGCCATACAGTGGATCCATATTCTATGGATCCCTTATCCATGGATTTGTTTTTTTTCCGTCTTCCCTTATCTCCATCTGGGATAGCATTATGGTCCCCTCCATCTAAATGGGTGTGTTCCCCTTATTTAAAGGGCACTTTTGTGTCATTTTACATAGGATTATGTTGCTCTTGATCGTCTATCTCCCACTTATCAAACCTGTTGGGACTTTGGTGGTTTACATACAGCTCTGGCAAAAATTAAGAGACCGTTGCAAAATTTTCAGTTTGTCCGATTTTTCTCTTTATAGGTATATTTTTGAGTAAAATGTAAATTACTCTTTTATTCTATAATCTACTGACAACATGTCTTTGAATTTCCAAGCACTAAATTTTGTATTTATTTTCAGAAAATGAGAAATGGTCAAAATAACAAAAAAATGCAGTGCTTGCAGACCTCAAATAATGCTAAGAAAACAAGTTCATAGTCATTTAGAAACAACAATATTAATGTTTTAACTCAGGAAGAGTTCAGAAATCAGTATTTTGTGGAATAACCATGATTTTTAATCACAGCTTTCATGCGTCTTGGCACGATTTCCACCAGTCTTTCACGCTGCTTTTGGGTGACCTTATGCCACTCCTGGTACAAAAATGTAAGCAGTTCTTCTTTGTTTGATGGCTTTTGACTATCCATCTTCCTCTTGATTACATTCCAGAGGTTTTCAATGGGGTTCAGGTCTGCAGATTGGGCTGGCCATGACAGGGATTTGATGTGGTGGTCCTTCATCCACACATTGATTGACCTAGCTGTGTGGCATGGCACATTGTCATGCTGGAAAAAACAGTCTTCAGAGTTGGGGAACATTGCCTGAGCAGAAGGAATTAACTGTTTTTCCAGGATAACCTTGTATGCGGCTTGATTCATACGTCCTTCGCAAAGATTAACCTGCCCAATTCCAGCCTTGCTGAAGCATCCCCAGATCATCATCAATCCTCCACCAAATTTCACAGTGCATGCAAGACACTGTGGCTTGTACGCCTCTCCAGGTCTCTGTCTAACCATTAGATGACCAAGTGTTGGGCAAAGCTGAAAATTAGACTCATCAGAGAAGATTACCTTACTCCGGTCTGCTATGGTTCAAACCTTTGGCAAACTTCATCCTGGATCTCCTTTGCTTCTCATTGATGAAAGGCTTTTTTCTAGCTTTACATGATTTGAGCCTTGCCTCTAGGAGCCTGTTACTAACTGTTTTTGCCGTGCACTTCACCCCAGCTGGCATTTGCCATTCCTTTTGTAGGTCACTTGTTGTCATTTTGCGGTTGCTGAGTGACATTCAAATAAGATGACGGTCATCCCGGTCAGTGGAGAGTCGTTTTCACCCTCTGCTGTTCTGTAGCTTTGTTGTCCCCAATGTCTGCTGCTTGCCCTTGTTGTAATGAATTGCCGTCTTAGAAATTTTAAGGATGGAGGCAACATGACGCTACTGTATCCCCCTGCTAGTAAATACTTTTCTTTTCAACTCCTTTGGCTTGGTTAAAAGTTATTTTTTCATTCCTATTACTTTTGGGCTATTAATAGTGGAGCGCCCCGCGGGGCCTGGGGGTACTCGGTACCGGGCCCGTCGACTTCAATGGGGGACGGTGTCACGGCGGCGGCGACCCTGTCTGTGGCCCAGAGGCATCCAGTAATAAAATAGGGGAAAGTTGTGTGGTATTTATGTGGTAAAAAATGAAAATAAAGTTATTATATGGTGAAATACGTGACGCCACCTGTGGTATTCTAGTCAGAGGTGACCAGCGCTGCGGTGTTGCTTCTCTGGGATGGATGTTGGGCGCAGCTATGATGTTGTAGCCCTCCACAGGTAGGGCTGTAGTCTAGGGCAAAGATGTTAAATAAATGGTAAAAATGGCTGTAAACGTTGGGGTGCAGATAAATGAGAGAAAGACACAGAGAGGTGCAGTTTCTTTACCTTTTACTGGTAATAGGTTGCAGTCCGGAGTACCACATACAGGTGATGGAATGAGTCCGGCTCGCCTGGAGGCATTCAGGGGATCCACCTTGCCAGGTGGGCATTTAGGACCATCCTTTCTGCGCTTTGTGTGTGGGTCTCCGCTGTATATAACTATGCTGCGACCCTCTATTCGTGATGGGTTTCACGGCTGTCAGCGTGAGCCTATTCCACGGGTACCGTTCTTTTCACCATCGGCCCCAGGCTCCTTTTCCGCTGCCGTGCCCTCAGGTGATCAACGTCGCACAGGAATTTACAATTCCCTGTACTTTTAGATTTGGCTATCAGGGCGTTCCTTTCAGCCTAGGACTCTGATGTCCCTTTTCTCTTTATTAGCGCTTCACTCAGGGGTCTGCTATATGCAGAATTTTAGCTTCCCTAGAGTCTCTCAGTCTCTGCTCTTGTCCTTTCCCTCTTCACAGATCAGCTGCCTGTCTTTATCTGACAGGATCTTCCAGAAAGATCTCTTTACCTCACGTCATCACGTTTAAACTGTCCTTTCTCCTCACAGCTCACAGCTGTTTTGTTTCCATGACAACCCCCTCAGCTGATTTCTAGCTGACTCACCAACCCCCTCTGCTGGCCAGAATTGATAAGGCAGCTCCATTTTCTGACCTGCAGCAGGAAATTGTGATTTAATCTATGCTACCTGGCATGGGGGTCTCTTTTCTGCCTCCAAGCATGACTTTACCCATTAGAGGGAGGCAATGTCTCTGCGACAACCGGACTCTGGGGTGTCAAACTAGCACTTGTTTTGCCATCCAGCTTGTCCTATTGCAAGAGGATTGTGAAGACCACAGCAATATTTTTTATACTTTCCTTTGTTAAATAAGATTTGGTTCAGGTGATCACCTAATCAGAAGCACATTAAGTAGAATGAGGTGTACTCTGGTTGTAATTCAACTGACACTGGAATGGAATGGCTGTCAGACATGTAGAGGAGCTGATTTTTATAAAACTGTGCAGTGGTTTCTTAATTTTTGCCAGAGCTGTATATTATGCTTTCTTACCTATATGACTTATGTTTGTCATGAAGGAACACTTTGGGTGAGATATGTCAGGGCACATATTAAAAGGATGCATTCCAACTTGGAGCGCAAATAGGTTTGGCACTGGATGCTCACAATATGGAGGTACTTTCCAGTGTGGAACACAACACCGGTAGTTCACACGCTTTAATCTGATGGCTGGAAGTGACATCGGCGATGTCACCCCTGAATACATGCATCAGCCAATTGATTGGTAACAACGTGTGTTCCTGTCGACAGTATCATCTACACATGCGCACTATATCTTATGGAGACCAGAGGGAAATGTCATTATATGCTATTGTTATTTTATTGCCAGAAACTAGGATTTTTTTCAATCCCAGGTGGGATATATAAGGCGAATGGGCATAGTGCACATCACAGCATTTTGGATCCTCTATCTACCTTCACATCTATTTATCCTGATTATCTGGGCCTCCTGATGGACCGCTTGCAATATATGCTGTTGTAACTAGAATTGTGAGGAATTAATTATCTACCATCTACCCTGGTAGTGATTTTGATGAGATAACTATTTATATTATTGTCCTTGAACCCAAGAATAGGGAGACACAGGGATTTGCATGGACAACCATTGAGGAGCGGGGGCACCATTTGTCTTATAATTTAGAGTGCCAACCTCCGCAGCAAGGTAGATCAAGAAGTTAGGACTACCTAGTGCTTATATGGGTGAATATTTTAAACATTTGTGTCTTTGTTTGTTGATTTAGAATTTTCCTTATATTTTAAAGTATATCTAATAAAATGTATAATTTTTAAAGTTTTTTGATGGTACTTGATTTTTGATTACCTTGGACTATTTATGCCGTACTCTTGACACTATGCGCAATGACACCCGTTTAGTAATCTATTCTATTTTCTCTAAACACTGTTTTTCGGTGATTACTTTGTATGTCCGTTCATACTGCACTCACACACAAATGATACACCATTTGAAAGGTAAACTTGACCCCTTCAGCAAGAAAATAGCCAAACAAATCACACATCCACGATTTGATCACAAAATAGAGTTTAAACATTAATTTTCATAAACCTGCAGTAAGGAAAAATGGCCTGCAGGTGGCACCACACTACCCTAAAGCACACTACCACAAATCTGCTTACAGACATCACAATTAAATCCAAACATTTGCCTTTGGGGCTTTCCAACTTGTCGAACTGCTTGCCCAGCCTATTTCAGCCAAATTGGAGGATTGCACACTCCACTGCAGGTGAGTCACATATGCAAACACATTTGTTAACATGCACTGTCTATTGAATTGCACACTTGCTCTGTTCATACTCCTCCCACACAAACAAATGATACACCATTTGAAAGGTCAAATGGCCTGCAGGTGGCACCACACTACCCCAAAGTACACTACCACAAAGCTGCTTACGGACATCACAAACAAATCCAAACATTTGCCTTGGGGTCTTTCCAGCTTGCCCAGCCTATTTCAGGCACATTGGAGGATTGCACACTTCACTGCAGGTGAGTCACATACGCAAACACATTTGTAAACATGCACTGCTTTTTCGGTGATTACTTTGCCCCACACACAAATGGTGAGTCACATATGCAAACACATTTGTAAACATGCACTGCTTTCTCGCTGATTACTTCGCCCCTCACACACAAATGATACACCATTTGAAAGGTAAACTTGCCCCCTTCAGGAAGAAAAGAGGCAAACAAACCACACATTCACAATTTTATCACTAAATACAGTTTAAACATTCATTTTCATAAACCGGCAGTAAGAAACAATGACCTGCAGGTGGCACCTCAACTGGAAGACATTTTTTGGCCTCTACTTATCAAAGCAATTTATTGTATTACCAATCTACATATATGAATACCTGTCTGTGTTCATTAGCTCATGAAATACCTTTAAATTTGACCAGCTTGCTTTTTCTGAAATTACCTGCGCCCCCAATGAGCAATGTGCGAAAATTCCGCATGGGTCATGCTAGTTTGATAATAATCTGATTTTTTTTTATCTGGAGGACATCATATGAGTGTAAGCATTTTTTCTAGAAACACTAAACCACAAGAAACAAATTAAAGCAAATTATAGACTGGTGATTCTATATAAAATATCTCTTTTATATATGCCATGCTATCCAGGCTAAAGTCCAGAATAACTGCTTTATTTACCACAGGTCCCTCTGAAGGCTTATATCGGGGAAACTAAGGCCTCAGTTTGATCTAATGGAGTTTGGCTAAAGGTTTTCTAGTAGGAAGCATCTTTTGTCCAATTCATGACCCCAGAAGAAAATATAGTATTAACTTCATCTTGTGTTTCCTAGGGTGCCCATCTGAAAATGTATTGTTTTCTAAAAGTTTGCTAAAAAGTAATGGTACAATTTGTGAGGTAGTATGTTCACACGTCTTCAAATGCGGAGTACCTCCAGTTCTTAATTTTCGGGAGTCTTACACAGTCCATAAAATGTTACTAACCGTTGGGAAATCAATGTTCAACACCCTCAGCTTTCAAATGTCACTGAAGTCTGATATGTGAGACGGCGTCTTAGGACCCCCATAGACTTAGACACATTATTGGTTGAATCTGCCAATATCGACAGGTTCGGCCTCCAGTCAGGAGAGACTTCGAACCGCTGATCGCATTGTTCTCCCAGAGATAAGCCGTCAGCCGACGTGTCAGTAGACTGCTTTCTCATAGAGAACGATCGCTGCTGTGTATGTGTGTGTCAATTGAGATGGCTGAATGATTGGCCGACAACCATCTAGGGTGTATGGCCAGCTTTAGGGCCCACGTACCCCTCTATTCTTTTTCAGGTAGCTAGCTCTTTTCATAATGGCACAAGTGCAGTTATTAAAGCAGAACATTCCTTTTAGTTTAAGAACCACAAAAAGAAATATTGTGCACAACTATTCTGAGCTACCGAGAGTCTCTTTGCATCCTCTGCCCAGTCATTTGAAGCGTTGCTCTTATTTCTGCGAAACTAGACTAATCCCGGTGACACGAAAGCCTTGCCCATTCTCCGCCCATGTCACAAAATGGTTTAATTATAAAGGCAGACAGACCCCAGTGTCCCCCGGCTGTAAAGGCGCACAAATAAGCGTGCAATCAAAATCAGCAATTACCTCTGGAATTTAGTGTAAACAGACCTATAATCAGACAACAAACAGAGCTGCTTAGCATTCCTCCCGCACCGCGCCGTGTGCGGGGCAATTTCCCTTTATTTATCTTCAGCTGCTCGGCAAAAAATGAGCAAGGGCATCCATGCAATTAGCATAATTACTACACATAGGCCGGATCCTGTGTGGATTCTCTCTGGAGCTGTCTCGCCCGCTGTTCTGCGCTGCCCTTAACCGCTCTCTTCTAACCTCTGCGCCCTCTCTACAGCATCAGCACCGGGAGCATCTCTGGGAGAACTGAAGTTTCCATGAGAGCAGTTGTGAAATCCTGTGTGATGGATGATTGGATAAAGCGGACGGGACACCGCGCAGAGCTGTAGTGCTGAGAATTATACTTTATTGAATGATGGCTGTAAATTTAGACATCATAAAGCATGTAGAATGGTAGATATATAGCAACTGCCGGTAACTGCCATAGACTAGAGTGCAGGGAAAGAGGCCAGGAGGATTAACGGACTGATCCCTCGAATAAACAGAAGTCAAATTAGATCAAGGCTATGGATTGTTCTTGGTGTCTCGCAATTTCACTTATATAATTAAGACCTCTTTTTTAAATTACTTTGTCATTTTTTAATATAAAATGGTCTCTTACAATCTAAAAGACAACCGGTATATATCAAACGTCTGTATACTCTTATTGAAATTACTCTTTTTGAGGCGCTTTAAATCATGATAAATTGTGGTAGATTTTTCCATGAAAACAAACTAGCAATCACTGAAATTAAATTAAATTAAAAAATCAAAGAAATTGACAGAAAATGTTCAGAAAAAGACAAATGATAAATTCTCCAGTTCTTTAATTATGAGCATCTCTCAAATGTTATTTTGAACCAGGGCTTTTGTTTTTAAAGGGATCTTCTCATCTTGCGTAGTGATGACATATTGCTAGGATATGCCACCACTTATTGTTGGGGTCGGGCCTGTGGAAATGGATGCAATGCTGGTCTAGCCGGGAGGCCATCACCATAAGGACTTGGGAATAGTGTTAGCGTGCCGAATTGGAGTAACATACTATCTGCACCCTGTACGGCCATTCAGGTTATTCATAATGATTGCATATTGTACTATACCAAGTGTTCAGGGTATACATGTTGAATACTGAGTTAGGAGAGGCACCCCTGATGAAGCTGTAATACACAGCGATACATGTGGAGTTCTGCTCCTAGCACAATGTGATCTTACAGCTCTTTCTATTGCGAGGGTGATAATACATTATGTTAATTTCTCAAACGTCTCTTATTTGTATGTTACGGTGCAGTTACTCTTGACATTTTTTTGTGGAACTCTAGAAATCCTTGTTTTGTGATAATATACCAGTGCAAAGTATCTGCCAACTAAAATGCTTGTTTTTCAATGTTGAAATGTGTATGTGTGTATACATATGTAAATATGTATATATATACACACATACAGATACAGTGGCATGTAAATGTTTGGGCACTCCTTGTCAAAATTACTGTTATTGTGAACAGTTAAGCAAGATGACACATTTCCTCTGTATTTTAGGTAGAAAAAGTCTTTCAATTCTTGTTTGAGGGATTTTCATTCATTCTTCCCTGGAAAATTCTTCCATTTCTGTGAAATTCCTGAGTCATCTTGCATGTACTGCTATTTTGAGGTCTAGCCACAGATTTTCAATGATGTTCATATTAGGGCCACTGTAAAACCTTCAGCTATCACCTTTTGCTGTAGTCTATTGTAGATCATTATCCATGTGTAGAAGACATCCTCTTATCAACTTCAGCATTTTTTTACAGATGGTATTATGTTTGCATCAAGAGTTTGTTGAAATTTCATTGAATCCATTCTTCCTTCTACCCACGAAATGTTCCCCGTGCCATTGGCTGCAACACAACCCCTAAGCTTGATCGATCCACCCCCATGCTTAATGGTTGGCGAGATGTTCTTTTCCTGAAATTCTATGTACATTTTTCTCCACACATACCTTTTGATAATTGTGGCCAAAGAGTTCTATTTTGACTTAATTGCTTCCAAAATGCATCCAGCTTGTTTAGTTGTTCTTTTGTTTTGCATATTTATTATGCTGAATTTTATGGTGAGGATGCAGGAGAGGTTTTCTTCTAATGACTCTTCCATGAAGGCCATATTTATGCAGGTGTCTCTGAATAGTAGAACAATGTACAACAACTCCAGAGTCTGTAAAATCGTTCTGAAGGTCTTTTGCAGTCCAGCCTCTCTAGCAATCCTACAAGTAGCTCTCACTGGAATTTTCCTTGGACTTCCAGACCTTATCTTGACCTCCACTTGTTCCTGTTAACTGCCATTTCTTAATTACATTTCGAACTAAGGAAAGGCAGCTTGAAAACACTTTGCTATCTTCTTATAGCCTTCTCCTGCTTTGTGGGCCTCCACCATTTTCATTTTCAGAGTGCTAGGCAGCTGCTTAGAAGAACCCATGGCTGATGTTTTTGGCACAAGGTTAGAGGAGGCTGGGTTTTATAAAGCTGGCATCACCCGGCCTTTCTTAATTATGATAGTGAACAAGCATAACTCTAAAAGCTAAATAAGGTCTGAAAAGTTGGTCAACGTTATCTGAGCAGACAAATCTCCAAGGGTGCCCAAACTTTTGCCTCTGCCAATTTTCCTTTTTGTAGTTTTTAAAATGTCAAAGATGAATATAAATTTTTGCCTAAAATACAAAGGAAATGTGTCATTTCATCTTCAACTTGCTTAACTGTTCATAATAACAGCAATTTTGATCAGAGGTGCCCAAACTTTTACATGCCACTGTATATAACAGCATATCAAATCATCATGGGGCTTTTTTTTTTTATAAGCATGTGCTATGAAGGGGTCACATTCGTTTTGTATCCCACTTGTGTGTTTTTTCTTTAAACTTTCAGATTTTTTAAGGTACACACTATGACCCTAATTGCCTTTGTGCCTGTTTTTTGTATAGTTTTGCATGTTTTTTTTGTTTGCACCCAATTTGTTATTCTAGCTGCACATTTTTTTATTCTATTTTATATGTGCTCGCCTGTTTGTTTTTCCGCCTTGTTGGTAGAATTTAGCAATTCCAGATGTTTTTCCCTGAGTCATCAATTGTGACTTTTTATAAAGTCGCAAAATTTGGCGCAACTGCACTGCCGTCCCTTTAGTGTCTTTTAAGTACGCCAGTAATTTGACACAATTTTTAAATATTAATAAAACATTAATATACAGTATATTTCAAAAGTGCTTTTTAAAGCATTATCCAAGAATATCCATCAATGAAGATAAGATTAACCCTTTAAGTCAACCTAATTGAAGTACTTGTTGCGTGTTCATTTAATTATGAAAGGATTGCTGTTTTTTTTCCCTTTTAAAGGTTTGAAGAGTCGTTATAAGGTTTCTAAGTGTAGACATTTTTACCCCTGTATACTGTAGAAATTGTGATGAATGAGTGAGGGTGCAATCACTTTTTGTTAAAGGGAATCTGTAAGTAGATTTTTTTCTACCTGATCTGAGAGCAGCATAATATTAGAAAAGAGATCCTGATTCCAGTGATGTGTCACTTAGTTTACTGGGTGTAGCTGTTGTGACATAATCAGGGCTTTTAGATGTAGCATGTATCAGAGCTCAGAAAGCTAACCCAGTCGCCACCACAGCTTTCTGTGTAATGTCTATTGACAGTGAGCTACTTATCAGAGGAGTGGGTGTGGTCGGACCAGGGCTCATGTGAATGCTAGTCCAGGCAGTGATAATCTCCTGCTGATAAAACCGTCAATGTATTGAAACAGCAGCACTCACCCTAATAAGTGACACATCGCTGAAAATGGTGTCTCAGCCCCGAGCTCAAGCTGACCTCAGTTTACATAGCAAAAACCTGCTGACAGTTTCCCTTTAATGCTTGATCAGAGTATTCCATCGGGAGAGCGTTTTCCAGACTTACCCCGCGGAGTAGCCACACACATATTAATAATCATGGTTTCTTTAGTTACTCCACTTCTTTTATATTGAAGAGGGCTCCTTAAATATATTTTAAAATATGATAAGGACAGAATCATATGGTGGCAGGATCATGTATTTCAATTTCAATTTCCGTAGCTATGTTATTGGCGAAGGATAACACGTAGAGTATTGTGCTGGTTAAACCGAGCTTCCAATACCACATCTATCTTGGAAAAAGGACCTGGGAGAGGTTGACATTCCAAGTGCTGCTGAATCCGGCATTACATGAGCTCAGGTGTCTCTCCACCTGATTCAGCAGCCCAGGTATGGCACAGCTGTTCTCTGCAGGTCTTAGAAACACACTGTGCTATTTCCTTTACAACAGTAGTGTTATATTGTTTCCTTTTCTGGATAACTACCGTACTTTTCTAACATTCTCTGTTTTGTTTTTTTTTTACCTTTCTCTTGCTTTTGTTTTAATGCTGATTTTATCATCGATGGAAAAAAAAAATTGCCAAATAGCTTCCTGCCCCCCATGCTGCCCCTTTCTCCAGTCTGCAGATAGATTAAAGCTGCCTCTCCCCCTGTCTGCTGCTTACCTACACATTACTGGTCAGTACAGCCACCCAAGGTGACTGTTATCACTTAATTAAATCCTTGCACACTGAGATGAAAAAACAACAGTGCTCATTCATTCATAACCTGAGGAGAGAGGCTTGTCCTCCCTCCCTCTCTCTGCCTCATTCCTCCATTCCCTCCCTCTGTTTCTGCCTATCCCTTGCCAATTCTCTCGCTACCTCTTATTTCACTCTGGCAGGGAACCCTGTGCACGGTTTTAGTTCTGAAGACATCATGTGACACATCTTGGCTCAGGCTTTACAAGTTCTGATCATCCTTTCTTGTCTCGGTCCTATTGTTTTTAGTTGCTGCTGTCACTCCTATCTCTTTCTGCCATTCTTTTCATTTTATTCTTTTTTTTATTAATATCTGTTAATCTCTCCATGCTATTCGCTGCTCTCTTAGGTGACTCTTGACATTTTTGCTCCTTGATCTCTCCATTCTGTACAGATATTTTTGCATTCACTTTAGCACTCGCATATATGCAGACAATCTTCTCTCGTACCTTCTTGCAGCTTAAGCCGCTTGTATGGCAACAGCTGATTAACCAAAGTAACAGGCTGTAACACACAAATCCATTGCAATTCTCACAGTTACAGTTACCGGCGTGCGTGTACTATTGAAGAATTGGGTTAGACACGTATGGCAGCCACAAGGGGGCACGTATAAGTCCTGTAACAATTTATTAGTCATCATCTTTTGGAAGTATTGGTCCTCAACCTCCACCTTGCCTACATGTCATATACGTTACATTCCGATATATCTCATCCACTGGTGCCATAAGGAAAAGGATGGACAATTATAGGAATTGGGGCCTTCTAAGACACCTGTTGAAATTTCTGTGAAAAGACACATTTTTGGATTGCCATTTGTGAAGGTTCTCCCCGTGGAATGTGAGGATTAAGATCAAAAAATTCGGTACCACATGTGATACGTTTCCATAGATAATTTTCCTGTACTAAAAAATACTCTGATAGTATCAAACAGAAAAAGAGGAGAGCACCACCAATACCGCTAACAATCTGTGCACATGGTGTTATAATATACAGCAGGCAAATGCCTCAAGACTTCGGGTGCTTACCCAGAAAACAACAGCATCATAGATCCAGCTTTAAGAAGAAAGGACGGGTTGCACTCACCAATCTTTAAAAGTTCCACGCTTTATTGGAAATATGTAAAACATCTTCACTGGGAGAGTGAATAAAGGAGTGTGCAGGTGCTGACGATGGTCGTTTCGCGTTGTTGCGCTTCTACGGGTCAATCCTGGAGAAGAGCCACAGCGCACAACGGCCGTCGTCAGCACCTGCACACTCCTTTATTCACTCTCCCAGTGAAGATGTTTTAAATATTTCCAATAAAGCGTGGAACTTTTAAAGATTGGTGAGTGCAACCCGTCCTTTCTTCTTAAAGCTAAAAAATATTTTGGCACACAAGTGATAAGAGCAGGTAGAATCTTGGTGTATAGTTGCAGACCAGAAAAAAGCCAACGTTTCAGCTATAAGACATTTGTCACGTTATATCTGTATGTTGAGGTGGTCAGAAGATCCGAGTGATGACGCAGCTAGTTACGCATCACTTGGATCTTCCGACCACTCCTCATACAGGTTTACTTTAACAGAGGCCTTATACAGCCAAATTGTTGGCTTTTTTTCTGTTCTGCACGGGTTGGATTATAATAAAACTATACACCAAGATTCTACCTCCTCTCATCACTGTGCCAAAGTATTTTTTTGCTATTTGATGACAGAGTCATTTTTCTGAGCACCTACTCTCAACAACAGTTAGAGCTAGCTTATCTATTTTTCGATAATTTGTCTGTAGACGATCTTTGAATACTATGACAAAGACAAATGCGTGTGGATGTGACAACGTTGGAAGCGTCAATGCTACGCCTCAACGTTTCAGACCAAATCGTAAATAATACCTGTGTTGGTGAAAATGATTGCAAGTAGAATTGAAAATATGCATGAATGATAAATGGTGCATTTCATCAGCATATTCATGCCAGTCGCAGTTGACCTTGATTACTTTGTGAAGTGGACTAGCATTGAAAACAAAATTTTCTTTCCTTGTTACGTACAAATTCAGAAGTAGAAAAATGTCTGTCTAGCAGAGGAAAATTTACATTGGAAAAACAGTATTTTAAAATTAGAATATATAAAGATGCCATTCCTGGGTAGTTTTGTTTTTCATTGGTCATGCAATTAAGAGTACAAATTTAGCTAATATAATTAATGAATTCTTTCAGCTTTATGCTGTTTGTTCACTTGCAGGCATCAGACATTCATTTTAATATGGCGCGGAATGATACTTGAATTACGCTAGTCCTTTACTTCCTCCCTGCTGATGTTAGATGATGGATGGATCCAGAAAAGTGGGATGATTTTTTTTCTTGCTTACCATCCGTATACAATCCCTTTTTTACAACAGCTATTAATGATTTACAGGACCATTTACAGTTTCCTATGTTACAGAATTGCAATGCGCATCCATAGACTTGAGTGCGCAAGTCTCATCCAATGTTCGGAAGAAACTAGTGCACGCTGCAATATTTTGGGGCAGTGCAAAATCACCCGCCGGCACTGCCCCATTGAATATCATTAGTACGAGTGCGGTACGTTTATTTCAGGGACAGCACTCGCACCAAAAATACGGTTGTGTGAATGAGCCCTTACCTAGAAAATGGAAGCAGATTATCAAAAATTGTGCAAAATTAAAGGACTTGAATAGCCCATGTGGCAACATTTTGTTTCATAGTGTGAACCTTTCTCAAGCTTGGCCCACACTGTGAACCGAAACATCGCCATATTGGCCATTAGACTCCTAAAATTTGCACTATTTTAGGAATGCTGCTTACTTTTTTTTTTTATATAGATGAATAAAAATAGGGCACATTTTTCCAGTATCCATGAAAAAAATATATGTGAGCCTCTTTTTTTTTTTTTTTTAGGATGGTGATATTTGGGCAGGCCATTGTACATGCTGATGTCATGCTCAGAGAAACAGTGACCAGAGACCAGATTGCGGCTCTTCTGTATCTGTGACATTGCAGACAATAATAAATAACTACCTCATATTAGTGAACTGGGATAATAATAGGTTTTCACCACAAATGGCATAGAAAGGAAAAGCTTCAAAAGATACTCAAAGAAATCTCATTCTGGGAAATAATATTACTATTACTTCTTCATTCACCAAAATCAAAATGTATTACCTACAAAGATATAATACTCATATACTCGTATTCCTAGTAGCAGGACTGTAAGGCTGGAGTCACACTAACCTGCGTAAAATACGGTCAGTATTTTACATGCGTAATACGGATGACAGACCCCTAAACAGTGCTCCGTATGTCATCCGTAATCAAGGTGTGGTCGCGTATTTTGCGCATGTCAGCATCCGTATGTAATCCGTATGGCATCCGTATGGTGAGATTTTCTCGCAGGCTTGCAAAATGGACATATAATGGAGCCCTATGACAGTTTTAATAAAGAAATGAAAGAATGGATATAGACACATAGAATGCATATATATATATATATATGTATTCTATGTG
The DNA here is from genome assembly GCF_039654945.1 of Dendrobates tinctorius. Lineage (NCBI taxonomy): Eukaryota > Metazoa > Chordata > Amphibia > Anura > Dendrobatidae > Dendrobates > Dendrobates tinctorius. The sequence continues at coordinate 26,282,473 of NW_027361725.1, forward strand.
TCTATATCTATTCTTTCATTTCTTTATTAAAACTGTCAGTGTGAGTTTACTGTATAGCGCACTGAATTGCCGGCTTTGCTAAAAGACACCGGGTGCGTATTTCTCGCAGGTCACATGTGTGCTCCGTGTGTAATCCGTATTTTTTGCGCACCCATAGACTTGCATTGGCGTACTACGTGCGTAGTACGCTGACAATCGCAGCATGCTGCGAGTGGCACGGAGCGTAGGATACTGAGGAGAAATATACTCCTGGTGCGAGGGACCCCATAGAGAATCATTGGTCCGTGTCTAATGCGTGCTTTTTGCGCCTCTCACGCACCCGTATTCCTCGCCAGTGTGACTCCGGCCTAAGAGGCCCAATGCCCAAACGATGGCTCGGATGACCATGTGACCGGCAGCGATCTCTCCTGACTTTTTGGTTCTTCTGTAATTGGCATTTGAAGTTTTCTGCAAATGGGATTTCGGTGCACTGGGGCCAGACTGTGCACAGGTTCTTCACCTGCCTGTCTGTGATTCTCGGAAGAGGAAATTTCTAACTGATGAAGCAGGTCTCTGATAAAGCAGAGACCTGTTATTCAAAGACTTGAGGCAGGCGAAGAATCTGGGGAATCACAGACCGGAGGCAGGCGAAGAGGCCGCAGAATCACAGACCGGACGGAGGCAGGCAGAGGGACTGAGTAATCACAGACCAGAGGCAGGCGGAGGGGCCAGGGAATGAGACTGGAGGTAGGCGGAAGGGCCTGGGGAATCACAGACCGGAGGCAGGCAGAGAGGCCGGGAAAATCACAGACCAGAGGCAGGCAGAGGGGTTTGGGAATCACAGACTGGAGGCAGACGGAGGGGTCGAGGAATCACAGACCAGAGGCAGGCGGAGGGGCTAGGGAATCACAGACCCAGACTTAGGAAGGCAGAGAGGCCTGGGGAATCAGACTGGAGGCAGGTGGAGAGGCCAGGGAATCACAGACCAGAGGCAGGCGGAGGGACCAGGGAATCACTGACCGGAGGAAGGCAGAGGGGCTCAGGGAATCACAGACCAGAGACAGGCGGAGAGACCGGGGAATCACGGACCGGAGGCAGGCGGAGGGACCGGAGAATCACAGACCGGAGGCAGGCAGAGTGGCTGGGGAATCACAGACCAGAGGCAGGCGGAGGGGCCCAGGAATCACAAACCGGAGACAGGTGGAAGGGTCAGGGAATCACAGTCCAGAGGAAGGCGGAGGGGCCGGGGAATCACACACCGGAGGCAGGCGAATAGGCTGGGGAATCACAAAGCGGAAGCAGGCGGATGGGCAGGGGGCTTTACAGACTGGAGGCAGGCGGAGGGTCGGGGAATCACAGACAAGGAGGAGAAGACCCCGTCTACAGTCCAGTCCCTGTGCACTAAAGTCTAATTAGCAGAAAACTTCAAATGGTGATTAAATAGGAACCACAAAGTGGAATTCTACACCAAAGGTATCAATGTAATCAGTATTACAGCCCCATTAAAATCATGTCTTATAATTTACATTACAAAATTGTGTTGACAGGTTCTCTTTAAGCAGGATTGGCACGACAGCCTAATCGAAAACGCTTCAACAAACCACTTTACATGCTTTTATAAAAAAAAACTTATGTTGTTGTAGCCTTCCCGTAGACTTTATTAATGTCACCTTATCAAACTTACAGAACTAGACATGGATATTGCTAGATCTGTATCGGCCTTTGATATTTGCACATAGCTATAAAAGAACTCTATAAACCTTATGGACCATAAGGTTTAATATTATAATATTATGCTTTTGCTTATATAGCGCTATCTTATTCCCCGGCGCTTTAAATGCATTACCATCACTTGCCCCATCAATATATCTTTGGAATGTGGGAGGAAACCCATGCAAACACGGGGAGAACATAGAAATTCCTTGCTGATGTTGTCCTTGGTGGGATTTTAACCCAGGACCCCAGTGCTGCAAGGCTGCAGAGCTAACCACTGAGCCATCGTGCTGCCCACCTTCCCTTCTTGAGGATAGATAATCTGTGTGTAATGAGCGCCAATCATCGATATATAGTATGTTGATCAATACCAGTATTGAGCGGCTGTCCCAATATTGAGGACATGGCACACCCAAACTTACTGGCAGACACCGGTCTAAATGAGTAAAAAATGTGCAACAATCCCTAGGGTTTCTTTGTACTACAGACTCCCTATACCCCATCCCAGAGTTTTCCGTACACCCGAGCTTAGATACTCCAATATACTCTCAAATATTTAAGGTTACCGTAATTTTACTTCACTATAATTCTATAGTTTCCTGTGTGTTTTGACAGTCCGTGTTGTCTTCTGACCAATTTTGTATCTAGCCATTGCTTTTTTATAATATGTATGTATTCCTCTGTTACTTCTATCCAAGAGTAACAACAGAGAATATCTGTGAGGAGCCTTTTCAAAGACCACAAAAAGTCTCATTTTTTTCTTGTCTAAACTGTTGTCTTTCAGTCAGAGGAACATGATTCCGTCCCAGTAATGAATCCGCTGTAGTGGTTGCCTCAGTGTGTTCCTGTGTAAGGTTCCTTCTAGCCAGTTGGGCGATTGTAAATGGCTACATAAACCCAAATATGCACCAGGTGAACACTGCCCAACTTAATGTATGTCTGGTCATAGCCGGAGAACTCTTTTGTTAAATTCTATTCTTTCATTGGGACATCTATAGGGTTTGTCATTGAGCTTTTATAGGTTTCAAAATGGCAAATATGCCTACTTATTCATCATTGTGGAAACAGGCGTCCATGTCACTGACCACTAGATAGATCTCCTGTTTACACCTCAGTGCTTGTTTCCACCTTTGTGTTGTCTCTTCCATTTTTCCCTCTGATGTGGAACAGAAATTGCAGAGGGAAACTAGTGTCAGAACTGAGCCCATAGCTTTCCACAGGATGTCCTCACTCATCTGATGAATTGGTTGTTGTGCTGGATTGGGCCTAGAACAAACTTTGGCATCAGTTGTGTTCGGCTTCAGCTTAAAGAAGCCCTCATCCTCCCATCAAAATTTGTATTTATCCTCTTAATATATTGCAGTAATCATATTATATAACACTGTGTACTTACAATTGCTTATTTTGCCTTTCTACCCAGCTAATTCTTCTCTTTTCCATTAGGTCTATGACATCATGTAATTAAAAAACGACTAGTTGAATCCTTTTAAGATCTTTGTAGAAACAGGAGGTTAATTTTCCTTCCCTGAGTCATCCCTGCAACAGACTTTGGCAGGGGGAGGAGGGAGCAGCTGGGTCAGAAGCTGAAGAGGGGGATGACTCTTGCAGGGAAATGAGACTTCTGTTCCTACATAGAGCTTAGAAGGATTCAGCTAGTCGGTTTTTAATCACATGATGTTATAAACCTAATGGAAAAGAGAAGAATTAGCTGGGTAGAAAGGCAAAATGAGCAATTGTAAGTACACAGTGCTAGAGGATATAAACTTTTTTGGAAGTGCTTCTTTAAAAAGAAAAACAAATGATAAATGGAAATCCCACCCTTTTAGGAGCTGTTATGGTTGTCTTATTTATTGGTGATATTTTTTCATTGTAGAGGAATAAATAATTTTCCGTTTCTTGTTGGGCGTTCGTTTCGCCCCGGGATCAGACTCTAGGGCACGAATCTGTGCTAGAATTGTGTGCCTTTTCTCTGCTCCCTCTTCCGATGATTTGCAGAACTTTCTAATATCTCATTTTTCAACGCCAGGGTTTTATGCATTTGTCTATGTATTACTGTGTTTGCTTTTCCAGTGTACATTGTCTATCACTTTATGTATAGCTGTGCTCTCCTCTTGTGTACCACACTTCCCCTTTCCCCTTTTTCGGCTGTCTCCTGCCTGTTTTCCTGCCTGTTTTCCTCCCTTCCTCTCCGTTTGTGACTGTCTCTTGTTCTTTTCCCCGCAGTCTCTGGACGGATTTGTATTTGCACTAAACCAGGAGGGAAAATTTTTGTACATTTCGGAGACTGTGTCCATCTACCTTGGCTTGTCTCAGGTGAGTGTCCCTCATCTGTCTCTTCACACTCGGAGCATCATCATTTATCTGTCATGTGCATATGTATTTTTTTTCTCAAAAAAAATGGCAAGTGCGTATGAAATCTTAGCGTTACCAAGTGTATTAAAATGAGAAATTGTCAAATGTCAATATATTTTGGGCGTTAAATAGACATTTAATGGTTAGCGATATTTTATTTTTTTCTCACTATTATTGTTGGCCAGTTTGCAAAAAAAGAAAAGGTGATTGTCGGCATAAATAATAACTTACCAGAATCTACAGTCGCCTATGCCGAGCGGAGGTATACATTTTGTGGGTTTCATGAATATTGATGAGACGGCAGCTTATCAGTTCATTAAGTATTGAGGCGGTGATGCAAGCAATGTCTGGGGTAGAGTTTTCTAACCTTTTTTACTATGGGGAACTCCTAGGATGAATATTCATATTTTGAACTATGGATCAGAAAAAGATAATAGGAGGGAGCACGATTCAATTACTTCTGTCTTATTATTAAGGGATTTTATTATATTTTTTCTCTGCCCATAGAGAAAATATCCGCACTTGTCACCTACTGTCCTTACTATATGGAACAGTACGGCCACATTTTAGTGCCATAGAAACAACTCCACACTCCCCATGCTGCCTAGTATTCCTATATACATGCCACAATAGTCTCCATATAGCAGTGTCCCGTTAGGTTCATCCATCACTATATCACCACGGCATAGTTCCAATAACGCCATCTCGAGGCTTAGGTCCTCACGGGGTATGATGACTACCAGAAGATGATGAGTAGTCAAAATGTTTCACCCATATGTTTTATCTATATTCAGTCGAGAAAATGGCTCCTTGTTGTATGTAACACCTCCGTGTGCTACTTCTATGTCTCCTCCTTTGTTTAAGCATGCCCCTTTTATCACGTTTATTACCTCTTTGTGTACCATATGCACTTTTTCTTTCCACATGGCGAAGTTTCAAGTTGACTTTCTTGTGCTATGGCAATAAAAAAAATATATAAGTATTATTATTATAATTATTATTAATATCTTCCTTTATTGAGAAAATGTTTTTTTATGTAGGATTTACATGTATATGATGGTGCTTGAGCAAGATGTACCGACCACCTAGACGGTGATGGCACCTGTGTACTTCTGCCCCCATCTTACCAGGAGTTCATTAGTGATGTGTGTTTGTGATTATCGCATATTGATGAACCATTTCGGGGTAAAGCCGTGGGCATCACCCCATATTAATGCATTGCTCGCTTCGTCTCGGTGGGTTCTTGCTCTTTGCCTGATGTGACCTTGGAGAGGGCAGCAGTGTGTCCCCGGTGTCCTATTATCGGCTGTTCCTGGCCAAGCCGTGTGCCGTGGGATCTGACACTGTCACTGCTGTCTGCTTACCTATCCCATTAAATAAGATCGGGTAGAGAAATATCTGTGATGCATTTTAATATCCCTGAAATGCGAAAACTGGGATTCAAAGTCCCACCTGCTTATCTTCCATGACACTTCACGCAAGAGTAAGCATTCATTCTCCAATACTGAGTGCAGGAAAATATTTGGAAGATTTTTGATTTTCTTGTTTTTTTTAGTCCCTTCTCTCTACTTGTATTGTTGTCATTTTACATAATTGCCATTTGGTGTTTTTCTATTATCGCTAATGCATTGACACACAATGGAGCGCTCCGGAGCATTGCTCCAAGGAAATCTAAGAACAGTCTCAATTAGGTTGTGCGGAACAGTCTGCCACATACACAACTATGGTATGGAGTAAAGTACAAGTAGTAATGATCTACTTAGTATGCTGCAACTATAAAGGTAATGCAGCTATTATCCAGCTACATGAATTATATCATGATTCTGCAGAAACGGTGCTGCTCAGTACTGCTGGAGTCTTAAAGGGCAATGCATGTACTGACCCGTCTCCAATGGCCAGACACTTTTGTATATTTTTCATTGCTGTTTTATGCATATTTTACACGTATATGTAGTTGTGTTGTGACACCCCAGAGTCCGGTTGTCACAAAGACATTACCTCCCTCTAAGAGGTGAAGTCATGCTTGGAGGCAGAAAAGAGACCCCCATGCCAGGTAACATAGATTAAATCACAATTCCTGCTGCAGGTCTGAAAAGGGAGATGCCTTATCAATTCTGGCCAGCAGAGGGGGTTGGTGAGTCAGCTAGAAGTGAGCTGAGGGAGTTGTCATGGAAACGAGAGCAGCTGTGAGGAAAAGACAAGACAGTTAAACGTGAGGTAAAAATATCTTTCTGAAAGATCCTGTCAGTTCAAGACAGGGAGCTGATCTGTAAAGAGGGAAAGGACACGACCAGAGACTGAGAGGCTCTGGTGAAGCTAAAAAAAAAACTGCGGATAGCAGCCCCCAGAGCGAAGCGCTATTGGAGAGAAAGGGACGCCAGAGTTCTTGGTGGTCAGGAGCTGTATGTCCTGATCGCCGAATCTCAAAGTACAGGGGATTGTAAATTCCTGTGTGACATTGATCACCTGAGGGCATGGCAGCGGATAAGGAGCCCGGGGCTGGCGGTGAAAAGGACGGTACCCGTGGAATAGGCTCACGCTGACAGCTGTACAGGTTATAGAAACCATCATGAAATAGAGGGTCTCAGCTTGGTTACAAACAGCAGAGACCCACACACAAAGCACAGAAGGAAGGTCCTAAACCCCCACCTGGCAAGGTGGATCCCCTGAATGCCTCCAGGCGAGCCGGACTCATTCCATCACCTGTATGTGGTACTCCGGACTGCAACTTCTCTCATTTCTCTGCACCCCAACGTTCACAGCCATTTTGATTATTAATCTAACATCTTTGCCCTGGGACAATTGCTCTACCTGTGGAGAGCTATTTTCACCTCAGCTGCGACACACCAACAGTCTCAGGGGAACAACACCGCAGCGCTGGTCACCTCTGACTAGAATACCACAGGTGGCGTCACGTATTTAATCATCTACAAACTTTATCTTCTTTTTTACCACATCACCAACAACATCACAAACAACTTTCCCCCCTATTTTATTATTTAATAGACGCCCCAGGGCCACGGACCGGGTCGCCGCCGCCGTGACACCGTCCCCCGTTGAAGTCGACGGGCCCGGTACCGAGTACCCCACGGCCCTACCTGCACCGCGCGCGCCCTTTCATGCACGCCACCGCGCGCGCACCCCGGGCGCTCCAGTTTTGTATCAAAGCTAAATCAATCCCTACAAATAAGCAGCAAATAAACATTCTGCCCTATAGTGTAGATTACTTCTATTTATTAAAGAATACTTTTATTTTTACAACCAAAAACATGTTGTAGATCATTTTTAATATTTCTTGAAAGTGAACTTGTAATGACCAGCCAGATGAGCAATGTGATATTGTATAATCCCGCAATGAACAGATTATAATCCTGCAATGTGATGATAGATTGGTTATAAACTAGTATGTGACGGAGGGCAACAGTGTCCCTGGTGTCCTATCGGAGGTTAGTAATATGATGGAGAACAGAACATAATCCATCAATGATTAATTATTTATTATGCTGATGTATATAGCGCCATCACATACCACATCATCATCACTGTCCCCATTGGGGCTCACAATCTAATTCCCTATCAGTATGTGTTTGGAGTGTGGGAGGAAACCGGAGAACTCGGATGAAACCCACACAAACATGGGGAGAACATACAAACTTATTGCAGATGTTACATTTGAACACATGACCCCAGCGCTGCAAAGTGACACTGCTAACCACTGAGCCACCGTGCGGTATGATTGCTAATTTTGCAATGTGATGGTGGCAGATTGTGACTAATAGCGATGAGCCAACGTGCCCACGTAAGGTGTTATCCGAGCACGCTCAGGTGCGTAAAGAGTATCTTCGCCGTGTTCTAATACTATGTTCGAGTCCCGGCGGCTGCATGTCTCGTGGTTGTTTGCCTGCCACAACATATGCAGGGATTGCCTGTTTGTTAGGTAATCCCTGCATGTGTGGCGGCAGTCGAACAACCGCGAGACATGCAGTCACCGGGACTCAAACATAGAGTATATTCGGCGTGCTCGAATACTATTAGCATTCAAGCATGCTCAGATAACACCTTATCTTGGCATGATTGCTCATCACTAGGTACTAAACATGACTCCACATAATAGACCTCTGACTGATCAGTTAGCCATTAAGACAACAGCATTGCTTTACTAAGTCCTCTTGTTTTTCAAGTAAAGTTTATTTGCACCTGTACTACTCATTGTTAGCGTAGTTGGCAATGTTTAAGGGGAATTTCTACTTTTTGACCACCATTTTACAGGTGATTGTATTATTTTACATCGACGCTAAGGCTAGGCGTATTTTTACTCTACATGTATCTGTGTGCATTTTTAACTTTACTATTTCACTACTGAAAATTGGAAAAATATTTGGGGGTGATTTATCAAGCACTGAGCGAGACTTTGTGGCAAAAAGTGAGGCTGCACCAGATCTATTTTGTTTGAGACACTTCATTCATCTTAATGGACAATGTGGTATGGAATGTATCTCCGCTAAAGGGTCTGTGGCTTAACATGCAATGCTGTGTGCCAAAAATATTTCAAGATTTTTGCTGCAAGTTTCTGGCACCAAGTAAACCAACTAAAAGGTGGCGTAAAATTAGGAGATTATTAGTTAAGCATTTTATGACAAAAATAAAAAGTTGCAATACGTACAATAGTTTACATTACATTTACATTTTTTTTTATTTTGCCATTTTCATTTCTATTTTACCAAATTTTTAAAACGTGGACAGAGATTTTTGGATGGGGCATGGACTAGCACTGCTAGATAGATTCACTATAATTTAAACCACAAAAGTGGTAATAAATTATAGCAGAAAGGGACAAAGTCCATGACTGGAGTACAATTTTTGTCTCTAGTGCACAATGAGCCAAAAAAATGCACAAAGTTCATTAAAAGCTGCATTCCTCATAGTAATTTTGCCACACCTTACTTTTGTACAACTGTATAAGATCCAGCTGTAGAAAATGCCCGTCTTGATCAATTCCCTCTTTCACAAGACAGTCTAAAGGTGCTCCAGACTTAACAAACAGACTGACTCAATAAGTTAAATCTGCCGGATTTTAACAATAACGTCCCCCATGCATATGGGGCTAACGTTGGCTGAACCGGCTGATATCGACAGATATCAGTCATCAGTCTAATATCTATGGGGACCCCAGACAGATGATTGTCAGAGAAGTAAGGATACGGCATGTCTGATTTTCGACAGCCAATCTTATTGTTACTGTGAGATAAGCTGCACTGTAGATGTCTGACAGCAGCTCTTTCATAGAAAACATGGGAGAGACATCCGAGACTTCTGTTAACTGAACAATTGGTTGACCCACCGTTCATCCGATCCATCGTTCAGCCAATCCATTGTTCAGCTGACACATCGTTCAACCAACCCATCATTTAGCCCACCCATTGTTTAGCCGACCCATCATTTAGCCGACCCATTGTTTAGCCAACCCATTGTTCAGCCGACCCATTGTTTAGCCGACCCATCGTTTAGCCGACCCATTGTTTAGCTGACCCATCATTCAACCGACCTATTTAGCTCACTCATCATTTAGCCTACCCATCGTTCAGCTGACCCATCATTCAACCGACCAATCATTTAGCTCACCCATAATTCAGCCAATCCATCATGCAGCTGACCCATCATTCAACCAACCCATCATTTAGCTGACCCATTGTTTAGCCGACCCATCGATTAGCTGATCCATTGTTTAGCCAACCCATCGTTTAGCCCACCAGTTGTTTAGCTGACTCATCTTTCATCTGACCTATTTAGCTCACTCATCGTTTAGCCTGCGCATCATTCAGCTGACCCATCATTCAACCGACTAATCATTTAGCTCACCCATAATTCAGCCAATCATCATGCAGCTGACCCATCATTCAGCCGACCCATTGTTTAGCCGACGTCTTGTTTAGCCGACCGATCATTTAGCCAACCCATCGTTTAGCCAACGCATCATTTAGCTCACCCATCATTCAGCCAACCCATCATTTAGTCAACCCATCGTTTAGCCAACCCTTCATTTAGCTGACCCATCGTTTAGCCGACCCATCGTTCAGCCAACCATAATCTAAGGTGTGTGGGAGCTTAAGCTTGCACTGTCTAAAAATTGTGTGTGATGTTAGCTTTAGTCACAGTCTGTATGAACAGTATTGCTGGTCAGTATTGGCTAATTTCCCTTAATGCATTGGGGAAATGCATTACTAAAGATTGTAACCTAAGGTCCATTTACACTTAACGATGCTCAACATTAAGCATCCCCATTTACTGTCAAAAATATTTACCAGTCGGCATTAATTTAATAGCCCGTTTACCCAGGCCGACCCTGCTTCAGATGCGCACTGAATGATCGGTAAAACATCAATCAAACAACACAGGCTGCCATTGAAATTGGCAGTGCAGGTCCTGTTTACACAGGATGATGTGCTGCTGAGAATAGTAATCTTTTGTGCAAGCCAAGCAATAATTTCATCCAATGAACGAGCAATTTGCTGAATGGGTGATCGGCAGCCTGTTTACACTCCATGATTACCTTGAGTATTATGTTCACGATAATGATGTAGTGTCGGGGCACCTTTAGAATGAGTACAAGAAAAGCAATGCTATTTGTTTACAAGGTATTTCTTCTGTTTGAAAGCTGACATGGAGTTCATAGGTAAACAGATACTTTATGCAGAACAAGTGGTGTTCTTCTGTAGGAACTTCAACATTTTATGGAATCAACTGGGGTCACTAAGCAGCCACATAGTAGTGAAAGTCCATTAGTGTGATGGTCAGCAATAAAGGAGTCTATTAGCCTCTGGAGAATGGGTAATATGGTTGTCCTGCTAAGTGATGCACTGCACTTTAGAGACAGTCAAGCCGAATGAAAGAGGACAGAGAATATAATCAATAACTTGTAGTAGGAAGCGCTGGTCTGTGCTCACTAAATAGATTTGAAAAATGAAGGGGATATGGGCAATGGCCTGTAGTGTTGATGCTTGGTAGGAATCTGTCTACACATGGATTGCTGGTACCACAAGAATTTGGTGTCTTGGACAGTGTTACTGTAATTAATAAACAGCTTATAGAGCCATGGTTATGTTGACCTGAAAGCTGGTTTATAGATATGAAATTTTTCTTTTACCTTGAGAAAGGTGCTGAAACGCGTTCGTGTGAATAAAAAAAACTTACTTCTACCCTTTGCATCTCATCCTTACCGTGACTGCAGCTTGTAGAGTGTGGTAATCTCATCTTTGCTAGACTATTTTTTGGACAATGCTGACCTCCAGCCACAGGGCTGCAGCTGCAGCACATCAGCCTTCTACAGGTGTTGTGTCCACAATCCTTACAGGTGACTGCTACCATCACCCTCACCTCCATCTGGCTCCTTACGGTACTGTCCTATCAGTGCACATTTGTCCTTTCCAAACCTTCCCAGTTTATATACTGTATACAGACATAAAAGTCGATATCCGATGGAATATCTTGGATTGGCAATCTTTGCCCACTCTTCCTTGCAGATCTATCAGATTATAAGGGCACCTCATGTGTACAGCACCCTTTTCAGGTCACTCATAGATTTTCAATTGTACCACATGAAACCACTCTTTTGTTGTTTTGAAGGCATGCAAAAGGTTGTCTTCTTGCTGAAAGGTAAAATTCCTCTTCATGTTCAGCCTTTTAGCAGAGGCCTGAAAGTTTTGATGCAAAATTGACTGATTTTGGAACTGTTCATTTTCTTACCTTACAAATGCTGCGTCCACCATGCTTCACTCAGAGTATGGTGTTCTTTTGGTGATGCACAGTGTTGGCTTTGAGACAAGCAGACCTTTTGGAATCGTGACCAAAAAGTTCAATCCTTTTTAACCCATACATTTGCAGAAAACTGCAGATAAGGTTGTGTTCACATTTGTGTCCATCATTAACAAAAATTTTATAATGCAGTACGGCACTATATAAGTACTGCCAACAATGGAGATGACAAGTTACAATGGGATTCATTGGATTTTTCTGTGGTGTATGTTGTTTTCACAAAAATATAGCAATATATAACCGATTGTGTGACAGTGCCTCCTACAAAGAACAAAGCCTAATACTCAACAAATGCATCTAGAAATCTCCGCACGCAGTCACCAAATGTATTCACTGTGAGGGATTGACAGGCTTAGCTGCTCCTCGAGGTAGACTTAAGCACAATGGTGATTAAAGTCTCTTGGTGGTTTATTGCCTCATAAACCAAAAAAAAAAAATGGTAATAGAAATACAGCCTGTCCAGCTCAAATGAAAATAAAAAGTTCATACACCGTCCTGCCCAAGTCCTCTAGGACAACACATACGGCAGCTCTCGCAAGAGCTACCGAGACAAAAAAAACTGGCTGGACATTTAACTCCCCTCCAGCCACACCCTGGAGGTGGAGATATGGTGGGTAGGCATGCGGGCATTTCTGACCTACTCACTATGAAAGCCATGCCCATATAGCAACTGGATTGCTCTCAACACGTATCATGCTGGAGAAAACACTTATGGCTTAGACATCACACAGAAAAGCAATCTTTGTGACACATATCTCCCCTCATGTACGACACCAGTGACCCTGTCACATATTCCCCCCCTCTGCCAAAAGCCGTGGGCTTTGGCACCTTCAGACACCAAACAGGGAATTCGGGAGAGGGCATCTGCATTCATGTGTAGCTTCCCGGACCTATGTTCTACGTGGAAACTGAAATCCTAGAGGCCTAAGAACCATTTTGTCACCCGGGCATTCTTACCCTGTTTCTCCCTTAACCATCTCAGAGGGGCAAGATTGGGCACGAGTTTGAACCCCTGGTCTAGTAGATAATACCTCAACGTATCCACTGCCCATTTTATGACCAGACACTCCTTCTCCACAATGGCGTAATTTTTCTTGCATGATGAGAGCTTCCGGCTCAGATACAGGATGGAATAGAATGCTCTTCCCCATTTATCTCCTGAGACAGAACCCGACTTCTGAGGCATCTGTCTGGATTACAAACTCATTGCTGAAGTCTGGTGCGACCAGAATCGGATGATTACACAGAGCCTGCTTCTGCTCCTGGGACGCCATCTCTGTGCCAGTAGTCCATTTAACTACGGTCGACTTGGTACCTTTAAGAAGATCCGTCAATGGTGCGGTGATTATAGAAAAACTTGGGATGAACCGCCGGTAATAGCCCACAATTCCAAGAAACTCCCTCACTTGCATCTTGGTAAGCGGTTGCGGCCACTTCTGAATCGCCTCGTTCTTATTTATCTGTTGTTTAGTTTCGCCCCTTCCGACGACATATCACAGGTATTTGGCCTCTTCCTTCCCTATGGCACACTTCTTCGGATTTATTGTGAATCCCGCACTTCTTAAAGCATCCATGACCAACTGTACCAGATGACTAGCCCAGTCAGGGCTAAAGACCACTATGTCATCAAGGTACGCTGCAGCATACTTCTTATGCGGAGCCAGGATCTGATCCATTGCCCTCTAGAAGGTGGCCTGGGCGCCCTGCAGACCAAAGGGCATCCTGGTGTATTGAAAACACCCATCAGGCATTGAGAAGGCTGTCTTCTCCTTGGCACTCTGGGACATGGGGATGTGCCAATAACCCTTCGTCAGGTCCAGGGTTGCAATGTATCTTGCGGGTCCAAGTCTCTCAATGAGTTTGTCCACACAAGGCATCGGGTAAGCGTCAAAACTAGAGACTTCATTCAGCTTGCAATAGTCGTTGCAAAACCGCCACTCACTGTCAGGCTTTGGTACGAGAACGATGGGACTTGACCATCCACTTTTTGACTCCTCTATCACCCCGAGGTCTAACATCCTCTTCTCCTCATTGGATATCACCTCTCTCCGTGCTTCCAGAATTCTATAGGGCTTGAGATTCACCCTTACATGCGGTTCTGTCAACACGTCATGTTCGACCACTTGCATTTTCCCTGGCAACTCTGAGAATAGGTCCTGGTTTCGTGGGAAAAATCTCACGACACTGTTGCGTCTGGGCTGGCATCAGGGTCTTTGCAATGGTGACATCATCCACGGTGACTTTGGGACTGGCTCCCAGGCAAGGGGTGTCCAGCGGTTCTCGGTCTAACCAGGGTTTGAGCAAGTTCACGTGATAGACCTGGTGCGGCTTCCTTCACCCCTACTGGTGTACTTTGTAATTAACTTCACTCAGTTTTTCCACCACCTCATATGGGCCTTGCCACTTGGCTAGGAACTTTCTCTCCACCGTAGGGATAAGCAAAAGCGTGCGGTCCCTGGGCTGGAACTGCCTCAGCCCTCTGACCGGTTATACACCCTTGCTTGTGCCTCCTGTGCCTGGAGAAGATGCTTTTTCATGATAGGCATCACTTTTGCCATTCTCTCCTGCAGCTGGGCAACATGCTCTATGACGCATCTGTGTGGCGTGACCTCAGCTTCCCATGTTTCCTTGGTGATGTCCAGGAGCCCTCGCGGATGTCGACCATACAGGAGCTCAAACGGCAAGAAGCCAGTAGAGGCCTGGGGCACTTCCCTAATGGGAAAGAACAAAAACGGAAGCAGGTAGTCCCAGATTCGACCGTCCTGTGACCAGTGACCTTTTTGAGCATGGCTTTCAAGGTTTTATTGAAGCGTTCTACTAGGCCGTCGGTCTGTGGATGGTACACTGAAGTTTGCAGCTGGGCTCTGGAGGACCCTACACAGTTCCTTCATTAGCTTGCTCATGAAGGGGGTTCCCTGGTCTGTCAAAATCTCCTTCGGCAGGCCTCTCCTAGCAAAAATATGGACAAGCTCCCGGGCAATACTCTTAGCCAAAGAGTTCCTTAGGGGTACTGCTTCAGGGTACTGGGCTGCATAGTCCATGATCACTAGAATATATTGGTGCTCTCATGCCAAAACTTAACTAAAGGCCCTACCAGGTCCATGACAATTCGCTCGAATGGAATCTAGACTTTGGAAGTGAGAAGAGGGAGCGGTTGTTTGACAGTTGGGGCAGGACCTACAATAGTTCCAGTTCTCCCAGTAACATCCCGGCCAATAGAACCTCTGCAATATTCTCTCCTGTGTTTTCTCCACCTCCAGCTGTCCCCCCAAAACATGCAAATGGGACATGTCTAGAACCTTCCGCCAGTATGGCTCTGGAACCAACAGCTGCTCCACTATTTCACCTCCACTCAGTGTAGTCACTCGATACAACAATTCGCTATTGACTGTAAAGTGTGGGTACCTGGTGTCAGCCCCTGGCTCTTGAGCAACCCCATCAATCACAGACACATTTTCAAAGGCCCCTTTTAGGGTAAGATCCCGCATTTGAGCAGTCCTGAAATTTTCCCCAGACACCCCCAGCTCAGGAACCTCGGCCTTGCTGGTCATCGGCTCATCTTCATCACCAGCTAGGACTCAAAGGGGGAACTACTCTGACTGTGATGGGGATTCATCAGGGTTGTGCTGGCTCCTGCCTGAGACACTGGGCACCCCTGCTTTTCCCCACAAGTCCCAGAACACGCTGAAGTCCCGCCCGATTATCACGGGGTGTAGTAAATCTATGACTACCCCGACCTCATAGAACTCCTTACCACGGCTCGTTTTAGTCAACACCCACATGTTTCCCTGTGATCAACTGCTGGGGAAGCGTGGCCCTTATCAGGGTCACCAAGCTCCCAGAGTCCAAGAGTCCTGACACCAGTACTCCGTTTATGGTCATGGGACATGACCGCGGTCCCTCTCTGGGCTGATAGTCCTCACTGCAGGCTGGGTAAGCAAAATACGAGCAGTGCCTGCCTAGGCTGCAATTCATCTCGGAAGACATAGGACAATGGGCTGCTATGTGTTCAGGACCATGACACCACCAGCAGATCAGGTCTTTAGCAGCAGCCTTTTGTAGCCCCTCAGTGGCTTCTTGGGACCTTGGACTCCTCCCAGTGGTGGCTCAGTTACCCCTCTTTTGGGACTCGGGCTCGCACTAAGTATCCCAGTATGGTGATGTACCACCCCCTGGCTTCCTCAGGGACCTCTCGACCACCTGGTACCTTTCTACATGGCCCACCAGGTCATCCGCATTCAGGGGGTCTCCTTGGGCAACCCAAGTCTGCACCGACCTGGGGAGCGAGTGAACAAATCTGTCCATGATGACCCGCTTGACCATCTGGATTGGAGTGGAGGACTCCGGCTGCAACCATTTCTGGACCAAATGCAACAAGTCAAACATTTGTGAGCTGGGAGGTTTTTCACCACGACACGCCCAGTGATGAACCCTTTGAGCTCTGACAGACATAGTGACCCCTGAGCGTGCTAGTAGCTCCGTTTTCAACTTGGCATATTCCCGAGCATCCTGCAAGGTCATGTCAAAATAAGTTTTCTGGGGCTAACCTGTCAGATATTTGGCCAACACCTCTCGCCAGGAGTTCCATCTGTCTTTGCTGTTGCTGCAGCTTCTGTATTAGGAGCTTATTAGTTACCTGCTGTACCTGGTGCTTTTGCTGTTGCCTCAGGATCAGGTACTTGAGTAGCTCCTCCATTTTGTCTGAACGCTGTTCCATCCCTGTAGCCGCCTTCACCCAGGACATACGGTTTATTCACCGCTGCTACACGTGTTCCTGGAACGTTTCCCACATTCTCCACCACGTGTGAGGGGCTGACAGGCTTAGTTGCTCCTCGAGGTAGACTCAGGCACATGGGTGGTTAAAGTCTCTTGGTGGTTTATTGCCTCATAAACTAAAAACAAAATGTTAACAGAAAAACAGCATGTCCGGCTCAAATGAAAATAAAAAGACCATGCACCATCCTGCCCAGGTCCTCTGGGAGAACACATACGGCAGGTCTCGCAGGAGCTAGCAGTCCGGAGGCTTGCTTTCCTCCACACACATGTACTGAGAAAAAAAAACTGGCTGGACATTTATCTCCCCTCCAGCCACACCTCCATTGTGGGTAGGCGTCCCACCCATCTCTGACCTACCCACCATGAAAGCCAGGCCCATGTAGTGACTGGATTGCTCTCAGCACCTATTATGCTGGACAAAACACTTAGGGTATGTGCACACGCTGCGGATTCTGCTGCGGATCCGCTGTGGATTTGGCCGCTGCGGATCCGCAGCAGTTCTGCAGACAGTGTACAGTACAATGTAAGTCTATGTGATTTACAAATTGCTGTGCACATGCTGCGTTTTTTTCACTGCGGAAAAGCTGCGGTTTTAAATCCGCAGAAAGAATTGACATGTCACTTCTTGCTGCGGTTTGCCACCTATTCCATTGTCCAGGTGTCAAACCGCAGGGGAAAACCGCTGGCCAATCCGCAGGTAAAACCGCAGGTCAATTTACCTGTGGTTTTACCTGCGGATCCGCACGGAAAAATCCGCTGGTGAATCCGCAGCGTGTGCACATAGCCTTTGGCTTTCACATCGCGCATGAAAACAATCTTTGTGACACATATCTCCCCTCATGTACGACACCAGTGACCCTGTCACACCACCAACAAATATTGATCCAATGGATCCCAAGGTAGCATCCTATTATCTGCTGAACTGAGATACTGTACATTGCTATAATTTTGATTTTTAATGTCCCGAACTGATAGACTTTTTCTATGCAGCCACATACTACAAAAATATGTATATTGTGCTGTATTTTTGTTCCTTTTCCCATGGCTTTCTATGGGGAACAAATGCAAACCTTTCACAAACTGGATGTTTGCATAGACAGAATTTACAAACACAATGTGAATAGAGACTAATATTATGATATCACTCTGTTGCATAGAATAATTTCTGCTGCACCAAGTGCCATGGCATGGGTCGTAACAGCAGCATAAACCGAATTAACACAAGGCACGTAGGTGTAAAACATTTGTCCTCACTTCCAGTAAGCGATGTTGTGTGACTAGTTGGTGAGAGTGGTCAGCATAAATATTGGAGGTATGAGGCCAGTCCAGCAGATTGAGTGTGAGAGATAATCAAGCTAGTCCCGTAGTCTGGGTTTTAACTTCACGCCTAGATGCAAATCGACCCTGCCTGTCAGTGCATTGGCATTCCTCTGTAATTGAGACGTGTGTGTTTTCCTTGTTGAACAGATGGTAGAGCGTGTGTGCTCAGGGAGCTTGCTAAACTATTGCTGCCTTCCCTGGGCCAACACAGAACCAACTCCTGGGTCCCCGCCACAGGCAGAGGCTTCCATGCCAAGAGAGCATATGCCCAAAGAAAGCCTGGTGCTTTCAGGGAATTGACACATCTGGAATAGCTAGGGTACTGCCATAGTCAAATCCTAAGTTGTCAGGAAGCTAGTCTTTGTACGTACATACAGTGGGGAAAATAAGTATTTTTTCCCACCTACAAAGAATGGAGAGGTTTGTAATTTGTATTGTAGGTACGCTTCAACTGTGAGAGACAGAATCTTAAGAAAAATCTAGAAAATCACATTGTGTGATTTTCGCATAATTAAATAGCATTTTATTGCATGAAATAAGTATTTGATACTTGATAGAACTAGATTGATCGTAAAACAGAACTTAATATTTTGTACAGAAATCTTTGTTTGCCATTACAGAGGTCAGACGTTTCCTGTTGTTCTTGACCAAGTTTGCACACGCTGCAGCAGGGATTTTGTCCCACTCCTCCCTATATACCACATGTGCCGGTGAACTATGTCACGGAGCACAGCGAAATAATTCCGGGACATAGCTCACCGGCGCATGCGCACTAATGCTTTTCGGCTTTGCCCGCAGTGCGTGCGCGACTCCAGATTGTAATGCGCACGCGCGTAATATGGAGGCCATGTACGGAAATTCCCTGAAATATTGTGGACAGCGGCCAAGGAGGGGTGGAGGAAAGGACCCGAAACACCGCCCATCGGACCGGACCCAAGTCATTTAAATACCACGTCAAAATGAGGTGACAGATTCCCTTTAATCCATGACGGCATGGTGTGGCACTAACGGTAATGTTTGAGACTGTGGTCCCAGCTCTCTTACGGTCATTGACCAGGTCCTCCCGTGTAGCTTTGGGCTGATTCCTCACCTTTCTCAAAATGATGCTTACCCCACTAGGCGAGATCTTGCATGGAGCCCCAGACCGAGGAAGATTGACAGTCATTTTGTGTTTCTTCCATTTTCTAATAATTGTGCCAACAGTTGTTGCCTTCTCCCCAATCTACTTGCCTGTTGTCCTGTAACCCATCCCAGCCCTGTGCAGACAGAACTAACATGTCTGTTAGAGCCAGAATTCTTGCTGGTTGGTAGGTGATCAAATACTTATTTCACACAATAAAATGGAATTTAAGCATTTAAAAATCATACAATGTAATTTTCTGTTTTTTATTTTTAGATTCTGTTTCTCACAGGTGAAGTATACCTACGATAAAAATTACAGACCTCTCCATTCTTTGTAACTGGGAAAACTTGCAAAATCGGCAGTGTATCATATTCTTATTTTTCCCACTGTATTGTAGTGATATTATAGTCACTTTTCATTACAAACATTTCTATAGAATTGTATGGCATAAATGAGTGTAACATGGGTGAGTAAATCAATAAATAAATGTTACCTAGCAAAATTGCTCACTGAAGAGAAGGCGAGATATCAAATTGCGGTGATTATTGTTAAAGGGGTTTACCACCACTTTTATATTGATGACCTATCCTTGAGGTAAGTCATCAACATCAGATCGGGGAAGGGGGGGTCAAAACCAATCATCCCCACCGATCAGTTGTTTGCAGCATCGGCATAGGCTGGATGTATCCAGTGTACAGAATAGAACATCATCGGTGTGTCACCCTGTCCAGGGGCTTCTGCCGGGTACTGAAGATCACCGATTATGCACAAAACTGAGCTGCCATATTCATCAGTGGCCACTAAGCAGTGTGACTGACTGGTGTTGTCCTGCTCTGACTGGTGCTACTATCGACTGATCGGTGGGGGTGTTGAGTGTCTGAATTGGACCCCATATTTTTGATGTGGATGACTTACCTCAAAGATAGGTCATTCACATCAAGGTTGAATAGATAAATACGGATCCACTGCTTACAAACAGATGAATAAAAAAACACACATAACCATGTAAAATGTATGATCCATCCAAATATCAATATTAGGACACAAAAAAATAAGAAAAAAAAACATAGTGACATGTAAAAGTTTGGACACACCAGGTAAAAATTACAGTACTGTTATTGTGAACAGAAGCAATTTGAAGATGAAATGATCTCTAAGGCTAATTTCACATTAGCTTTTTTTTTGCACAGCGCATCATGCGCAATAGAAACGCATGCAAAAAACGCATCATGCTTTTTTGCATGCATTTGTGGTTTTTATGCGCATTCGTTCTCTAGGGGTTAAGACTACTGTCTACACATTTTTACGCCAAAAACGCATGCGCACGAAAACGCAGACGAACGCATGTCCATGCACACGCCTGCGTTCCCATAGACTGTAATGCATTATTTTGTCGCATTCCGTGCCCAAGTGTGCGCATGCGTTTTTTGACGCCTTTTGGCGGACCCAAAAATGCAACAGGTTGCGTCTGGCGTCTGGCGCGCCTAAGCGCACACCTTGAAAAAATGCATGCGCATGAAAACGCATACGAACGAGTGCAAACGCAAGACCATGCACACGCCATGTTAAACATAGGTACGCATGCGCATGGACGCGCACAATGCACTGGGCAAAAAAAACGCTAATGTGAAACCAGCCTAAAAGGGATAAGATTAAAGACGACACATTTCCTTTGTATTTTAGGCACACATATATATACACACAGTGTATATATATATATATACTGTATATATACACTCACTGGCCACTTTATTAGGTACACCTGTCCAACTGTGTGTTAAGACTTAATTTCTAATCAGCCAATCACATGGCGGCAACTCAGTGCATTTAGGCATGTAGACATGGTCAAGACAATCTCCTGCAGTTCAAACCGAGCATCAGTATGGGGAAGAAAGGTGATTTGAGTGCCTTTGAACGTGGCATGATTGTTGGTGCCAGAAGGGCTGGTCTGAGAATTTCAGAAACTGCTGATCTACTGGGATTTTCACGCACAACCATCTCTAGGGTTTACAGAGAATGGTCCGAAAAAGAAAAAAAATCCAGTGAGCGGCAGTTCTGTGGCCGGAAATGCCATGTTGATGCCAGAGGTCAGAGGAGAATGGGCAGACTGGTTCGAGCTGATAGAAAGGCAACAGTGACTCAAATTGCCACCCGTTACAACCAAGGTAGGCAGAAGAGCATCTCTGAACGCACAGTGCGTCGAACTTTGAGGCAGATGGGCTACAGCAGCAGAAGACCACACTGGGTACCACTCCTCTCAGCTAAGAACAGGAAACTGAGGCTACAATTTGCACAAGCTCATCGAAATTGGACAGTAGAAGATTGGAAAAACGTTGCCTGGTCTGATGAGTCTCGATTTCTGCTGCGACATTCGGATGGTAGGGTCAGAATTTGGCGTAAACAACATGAAAGCATGGATCCATCCTGCCTTGTATCAACGGTTCAGGCTGGTGGTGGTGGTGTCATGGTGTGGGGAATTTTTTCTGGGCACTCTTTGGGCCCCTTGGTACCAATTGAGCATCGTTGCAACGCCACAGCCTACCTGAGTATTGTTGCTGACCATGTCCATCCCTTTATGACCACAATGTACCCAACATCTGATGGCTACTTTCAGCAGGATAATGCGCCATGTCATAAAGCTCGAATCATCTCAGATTGGTTTCTTGAACATGACAATGAGTTTACTGTACTCAAATGGCCTCCTCAGTCACCAGATCTCAATCCAATAGAGCATCTTTGGGATGTGGTGGAACGGGAGATTCGCATCAGGGATGTGCAGCCGACAAATCTGCGCCAACTGTGTGATGCCATCATGTCAATATGGTCCAAAATCTCTGAGGAATGCTTCCAGCACCTTGTTGAATCTCTGCCACGAAGAATTGAGGCAGTTCTGAAGGCAAAAGGGGGTCCAACCCCTTACTAGCATGGTGTACCTAATAAAGTGGCCAGTGAGTGTATATGTACAGTGAAGAAAATAATTATTTGATCCTTTGCTGATTTTGGAAGTTTGCCCACTGACAATGACATTAACAATCTATAATTTTAAGGGTAGGTTAATTTTAACATTGGGAGATAGAATAACAAAAATAAAATCCAGATAAAATCCAGAAAATCACATTTTATAAATTATATAAATTTATTTGGATTTTGCAGTGTGAAATAAGTATTCGATCTCCTACCAACCGTTAAGAGTTCTGGCTCCTAAAGACCAGTTAGAAGCTCCTAAACAACTAATTACCTGCATTAAGGACAGCTGCCTTACATAGTCACCTTTATAAAAGACTCCTGTACACAGACTCAATCAGCCAGACTCTAACCTCTACAACATGGGCAAGACCAAAGAGCTTTCTAAGGATGTCAGGGATAAGATCATAGACCTGAACAAAGCTGGAATGAGCTACAAAACCATAAGTAAGACGCTGGGTGAGAAGGAGACAACTGTTGGTGCAATAGTAAGAAAATGGAAGAAATGCAAAATGGCATCAATATGGGGCACCATGCAAAATCTCTTCTCATGGAGTATCCTTGATCATGAGGAAGGTGAGAGATCAGCCTAAAACTACATGGGAGAACTTATTTTTGATCATCTCAAGGCAGCTGGGCCCACAGTCACCAAGAAAACAATTGGTAACACATTATACCGTAAAGGTTTAAAATCCTGCAGTGCCCGCAAGGTCCTCCTGCTCAAGAATGCAGGCCCGTCTGAAGTTTGCCAATAAGCACCTGGATGAGTCTGTGAGTGATTGGGAGAAGGTGCTGTGATCAGATGAGACAAAAATTTAGCTCTTTGGCATTGGTGCTATATAAATAAATAATAATTAACTCAACTCGCTGTTTTTGGAGGAAGAGAATTGCTGCCTATGACCCAAAAAACACCATCCCCACTGTCAAGCATGGAGGTAAAAAGATTATGTTTTGGAGGTGTTTCTCTGCTAAGAGCACAGGACTTCTTCACTGCAACATTGGGAGAATGGATGGAACCATGTACCGTAAAATACTCAGTGACGACCTCTTTCCCTCCGCCAGGGCATTAAAAATGGGTCGCTGACATGTGCCCAAACCTCATCGTCAACTGCAAAAAACGTCTGACTGCTGTGCTTGCCAACAAGGGTTTGGACACCAAGTATTAAGAGTTTTGTTTGCCAGAGGGATCAAATATTTATTTCTCACTGAAAATGCAAATTTATATCATTTATACAATGTGATTTTCTGGATTTTATTTTTGAAATTCTATCTCTAAATGTTAAAATTAACGTACCCTTAAAATTATACACTGCTTATGGCACTGGTCACTACTGAGCATGACATAAACTGCAGCACAGATTAATCTCATCTACATCTACACAGCACTGGTCACTACTGAGCATGTACATAAAGGGCAGTACAGATTCATCTCATCTGTATCTCCACAGCACTGGTCACTACTGAGCATGTACATAAAGTGCAGCACAGATTCATCTCATCTACATCTCCCGAGCACTGGTCACTACTGAGCATGTACATAAAGGGCAGCACAGATTCATCTCATCTACATCTCCACAGCACTGGTCACTACTGAGCATGTACATAAAGGGCAGCACAGATTCATCTCATCTACATCTCCACAGCACTGGTCACTACTGAGCATGTACATAAAGTGCAGCACAGATTCATCTCATCTACATCTCCACAGCACTGGTCACTACTGAGCATGTACATAAAGGGCAACACAGATTCATCTCATCTACAGCTCCGCAGCACTGGCCACTACGGAGCATGTACATAAAGTGCAGCACAGATTCATCTCATCTACATCTCCATAGCACTGGTCACTACTGAGCATGTACATAAAGGGCAGCACAGATTCATCTCATATATGACCCCACAGCACTGGTCACTACTGAGCATGTACATAAAGGGCAGCACAGATTCATCTCATATATGACCCCACAGCACTGGTCACTACTGAGCATGTACATAAAGGGCAGCACAGATTCATCTCATATATGACCCCACAGCACTGGTCACTACTGAGCATGTACATAAAGTGCAGCACAGATTCATCTCATCTACATCTCCACAGCACTGGTCACTACTGAGCATGTACATAAAGGGCAGCACAGATTCATCTCATCTACATCTCCACAGCACTGGTCACTACTGAGCATGTACATAAAGGGCAGCACAGATTCATCTCATCTACACCTCCACAGCACTGGTCACTACTGAGCATGTACATAAAGGGCAGCACAGATTCATCTCATCTACATCTCCACAGCACTGGTCACTACTGAGCATGTACATAAAGGGCAGCACAGATTCATCTCATCTGTATCTCCACAGCATTGGTCACTACTGAGCATGTACATAATGGGCAGCACAGATTCATCTATCTACATCTCCACAGCACTGGTCACTACTGAGCATGTACATAATGGGCAGCACAGATTCATCTCATCTACATCTCCACAGCACTGGTCACTACTGAGCATGTACATAAAGGGCAGCACAGATTCATCTCATCTACATCTCCAGAGCACTGGTCACTACTGAGCATGTACATAAAGGGCAGCACAGATTCATCTAATCTACATCTCCACAGCACTGGTCACTACTGAGCATGTACATAAAGGGCAGCACAGATTCATCTCATCTATATCTCCACAGCACTGGTCACTACTGAGCATGTACATAAAGGGCAGCACAGATTCATCTCATATATGACCCCACAGCACTGGTCACTACTGAGCATGTACATAAAGTGCAGCACAGATTCATCTCATCTACATCTCCACAGCACTGGTCACTACTGAGCATGTACATAAAGAGCAGCACAGATTCATCTCATCTATATCTCCACAGCACTGGTCACTACTGAGCATGTACTTAAAGGGCAGCACAGATTCATCTCATCTACATCTCCACAGCACTGGTCACTACTGAGCATGTACATAAAGGGCAGCACAGATTCATCTCATCTACATCTCCAGAGCACTGGTCACTACTGAGCATGTACATAAAGTGCAGCACAGATTCATCTCATCTACATCTCCACAGCACTGGTCACTACTGAGCATGTACATAAAGTGCAGCACAGATTCATCTCATCTACATCGCCACAGCACTGGTCACTACTGAGCATGTACATAAAGGGCAGCGCAGATTCATCTCATCTACATCTCCACAGCACTGGTCCCTACTGAGCATGTACATAAAGGGCAGCACAGATTCATCTCATCTACATCTCCAGAGCACTGGTCACTACTGAGCATGTACATAAAGGGCAGCACAGATTCATCTCATCTACATCTTCACAGCACTGGTCACTACTGAGCATGTACATAAAGGGCAGCACAGATTCATCTCATCTACATCTCCAGAGCACTGGTCACTACTGAGCATGTACATAAAGGGCAGCACAGATTCATCTCATCTACATCTCCACAGCACTGGTCACTACTGAGCATGTACATAAAGGGCAGCACAGATTCATCTCATCTACATCTCCAGAGCACTGGTCACTACTGAGCATGTACATAAAGGGCAGCACAGATTCATCTCATCTACATCTCCACAGCACTGGTCCCTACTGAGCATGTACATAAAGGGCAGCACAGATTCATCTCATCTACATCTCCAGAGCACTGGTCACTACTGAGCATGTACATAAAGGGCAGCACAGATTCATCTCATCTACATCTCCACAGCACTGGTCACTACTGAGCATGTGCATAAAGTGCAGCACAGATTCATCTCATTTACATCTCCACAGCACTGGTCACTACTGAGCATGTACATAAAGGGCAGCACAGATTCATCTCATCTATACCTCCACAGCACTGGCCACTACTGAGCATGTACATAAAGTGCAGCACAGACTCATCTCATCTACATCTCCACAGCACTGGTCACTACTGAGCATGTGCATAAAGTTCAGCACAGATTCATCTCATCTACATCTCCACAGCACTGGTCACTACTGAGCATGTACATAAGGGGCAGCTCAGATTCATCTCATCTATGACCCCACAGCACTGGTCACTACTGAGCATGTACATATAGTGCAGCACAGATTCAACTCCTCAGAACAGAAATTTATAGGACATTTTATAACTTTCCCAAATTATGACAATATTTACATATTGTAGTACTGAACCCAATGTATTATATATTTTAGAAGTTGAAGTCTGTCCATTTTATACCAACTCCAACTCCATGGGTATAGCTAATGATTTAGAAATTCTTGCGTACCCTTCTCTTGATTGATAACCTTCAATAATGAGATACTTTTCCTGTATTGTATTGCTGTTTATGGCCATTGCCTTTAAAATGCAACTGAGAAAATGTCGCGATAATCCTCCTAGAACAGCTAAACTTTATATGGAGTTCATCAGAAGCACTATAAATGATGGCGGCTTTGTACTTACTAATACACTACCGTTTAAAAGTTTAGGGTCTCCTAGAAATTTCCTTATTTTTGAAAGAAAAGCACAGTTTTTTCCAATGAAGCTAACATTAAATGATTCAGAAATACCCTCTATATATTGTTAATGTGGTAAATAACTATTCTAGTTGCAAACGTCGGGTTTGTAATGCAATATCTTCATAGGTGTATAGAGGCCCATTTCCAACAACCATCACTCCAGTGTTCTTATGGTACTTTGTGTTTGCTAACTGTGTAAGAAGGCTAATGGATGGTTAGAATACCCTTGAGCAAGTATGTTAGCACAGCTGAAAACAGTTTGGCTGATTAGAGAAGCTATAAACCTGACCTTCCTTTGAGCTAGATAACCAAAGACATCATAAGGAGTACAAAGTCCAAAGAATATAAAATAGATATAATTTTATTAGACATAATTGTCACAAACATGAATA
Organism: Dendrobates tinctorius; assembly: GCF_039654945.1. NCBI lineage: Eukaryota > Metazoa > Chordata > Amphibia > Anura > Dendrobatidae > Dendrobates > Dendrobates tinctorius. The sequence goes on from NW_027361725.1 coordinate 26,309,402, forward strand.
CATACAAAAGGATCAGGTAATGAAGGCAAGGTCACAGATTAAATACCATGTAAAAAATGCCAAAGTGCATTATACCACCATGGGAATAGATTATAAAAGTACTGGCCAGTATATGTACTAAATCCCCCACTGTTGGAAAAGGCCAAAATACAATTAAATATACATCATAAATAAATGCCCCAAGTGCTTACCCATAAGCGATATGAATCAAGACCAAAGCCCCACACCAACGACGTGCGTTTCGCTGCTCTTTTTCAAGGTGCCGTACTGTGTGTCATACCAGGCCGATTTTTATATCCCTCCATTTCACAATCTACGAATCACAGCGTATGTCAATGGTAACGCCCCCCGGAAGTTACATCATCAGCAACATAATGACAGAATGCCAGACACAGCGCCGACAATCAGTCACGCCCCCCGGAAGTTACATCATCAGCGTCATGGCAACATGATGCCAGTCACAACCATACAACCAGTAAAGCCTCAGAAGTTACATCACAATCGTCATAGTAACATAATGCCAGTCACAGCGCATACCACCAGTAACGCCCCCCAGAAGTTGCATCATCAGCGTCATGGTAACATAATGCCAGTCACAACACATACATCCGGTACCGCCCCCCTGAAGTTACTTCATCAGCATCATAGTAACCTAAAGCAAGTCACAGCGCATACCGGTAACGCCCCCCGGAAGTTACATCATCAGCGTCATGGTAACACACTGCCAAACACAGCGCATACAACCGGTAACGCCCCCGGAAATTACATCATCAGCGTCATGGTAACACACTGCCAAACACAGCGCATACAACCGGTAACGCCCCCGGAAATTACATCATCAGCGTCATGGTAACCTACTGCCAAACACAGCACATACAACCGGTACCGCCTCCCGGAAGTTACATCATCAGCGTCATAGAAACCTAATGCAAGTCACAGCGCATACAACCGGTAACGCCCCCAGAAATTACATCATCAGCGTCATGGTAACATACTGCCAATCACAGCACATACAACCGGTCACGCCCCCCCCAGCTGGAAGTTACGTCATCAGCGCCATGATAACATACTGCCAGCCACAGCACATAGAACCGGTCGCACCCCCGAGAAATTACATCAGCAGCATCTTATAATATGATGCAAACTCCAGCATACATAACCGGTAACACCCAGAAGAACCTAGCAATGATTTCATAGCAACGTAATGTTCTGCACCAGATATTAGAATGGTCACAAAGGGACCACAATAGCAGCGCTGTCCACAAACATTAGCGCATATTTCTGGTAACACCCCCGGAAATTACATCACAGGAGGCATGGCAAATGACGTCGTATGTCGGCAAGTCAACAGATATCACCGACACATACACGTCATCATCCAGCGCCCCCCGCAATGCTCCATGTAAGAGACAACCAGAAGTATGCGCACTTGTGAAACAACCAAAGGGCACCAAGACATTGATCCGAAATTACATACAATAACCACATATTATAAATTATGTATCACAAAAATACATATGAAAAATGTGACCGTTCTAATATCTGGTGCACAACATTACGTTGCTATGAAATCATTGATAGGTTCTTCTGGGTGTTACCGGTTATGTATGCTGGAGTTTGCATCATATTATATGATGCTGTTGTTGTAATTTCTGGGGGGTGCGACCGGTTCTATGTGCTGTGACTGGCAGTATGTTACTATGACGCTGATGATGCAACTTCCGGAGGGCGTTACTGGTGGTATGCGCTGTGACTGGCATTATGTTACTATGACGATTGTGATGTAACTTCCGGGGCTTTACTGGTTGTATGGTTGTGACTGGCATCATGTTGCCATGACGCTGATGATGTAACTTCCAGGGGGCGTGACTGATTGTATGCGCTGTGTCTGGCATTCTGTCATTATGATGCTGATGATGTAACTTCCGGGGGGTGTTACCATTGACATACGCTGTGATTCGTAGATTGTGAAATGGAGGGATATAAAAATCGGCCTGGTGTGACACACAGTACGGCACCTTGAAAAAGAGCAGCGAAACGCGCGTCGGTGGCGTGTGGCTTTGGTCTTGATTCATATCGCTTATGGGTAAGCACTTGGGGCATTTATTTATGATGTATATTTAATTGTATTTTGGCCGGTTCCAACAGTGGGGGAGTTAGTACATATACTGGCCAGTACTTTTGTAATCTATTCCCATGGTGGTATAATGCACTTTGGCATTTTTTACATGGTATTTAATCTGTGACCTTGCCTTCATTACCTGATCCTTTTGTATGTATTCATGTTTGTGACAATTATGTCTAATAAAATTATATATATTTTATTTTCTTTGGACTTTGTACTCCTTATGGTGTCTTTGGTTATCTGGAGTGTCCTGTGGAAGCCCTCTATTACCGATCACTGATATGGGTCGAGTGGGTGTTCTATCATACATTGTGCTTTGGATGGTTTGTTATTATCTGTTCTTCCTTTGAGCTAGTTGAGAATCTGGAGCATTACATTTGTTGGTTCCATTAAACTCTCAAAATGGTCAGAAAAAAAGAACTTTCATGTGAAACTCGACAGTCTATTCTTGTTCTTAGAAATGTAGCCTATTTCATGCGAGAAAGTGCCAAGAAACTGAAGATTTCCTACAATGGTGTGTACTAATCCCTTCAGAGGAGAGCACAAACAGGGTCTAACCAGAGTAGAAAGAGAAGTGGGAGGCCCCGCTGCACAACTGAGCAACAAGACAAGTACATTAGAGTCTGTAGTTTGAGAAATCAACACCTCACAGGTGCTCAACTGGCAGCTTCATTAAATAGTACACGCAAAACGCCAGTGTCAACGTTTACAGTGAAGAGGCGACTCCGGGATGCTGGCCTTCAGGGCAGAGTGGCAAAGAAAAAGCCATATCTGAGACTGGCTAATAAAAGGAAAAGATTAATATGGGCAAAAGAACACAGACATTGGACAGAGGAAGATAAGTAAAAAGTGTTATGGACAGACGAAACCAAGTTTGAGGTGTTTGGATCACACAGAAGAACATTTGTGAGAAGCAGAACAACTGAAAAGATGGTGGAAGAGTGCCTGACGCCATCTGTCAAGCATGGTGGAGGTAATGTGATGTCTGAGGTTGCTTTGGTGCTGATAAAGTGGGAGATTTGTATAAGGTAAAAGGGATTTTGAATAAGGAAGGCTATCACTCCATTTTGCAACGCCATGTCATACACTGTGGACAGCGCTTGATTGGAGCCAATTTCATCCTACAACAGGACAATGACCCAAAACACAGACACTTCCAAATCTATTTAGGGAAGAAGCAGGCAGCTGGTATTCTATCTGTAATAGAGTGGCCAGTGCAGTCACCAGATCTCAACCCCATTGAGCTTTTGTGGGAGCAGCTTGACCGTATGGTACGCAAAAAGTGCCCATCAAGCCAAACCAACTTTTAGGAGGGGCTTCTGGAAGCATGGGGTGACAATTCTCCAGATTACCTCAGCAAATTAACTGCTGAAATGCCAAAGGACAGCAATGCTGTAATTGCTGCAGAGGGAGCATTCTTTGACGAAAGCAAAGTTTGAAGGAGAAAATTATTATTTCAAATAAAAATCTTTTTTTTCGAACCTTGTCAATGTCTGGACTAGATTTTAAATTCATTTGGCAACTCATTTGATTAATAAAAGTGTGAGTATTCATGGAAAACTCAAAATTATCTGGGTGACCTCAAACTTTTGAACGGTAGTGTATGTAACATGAGCTTACGTGAGACTGGGTAATTCTGAACACAACTCCAATTATAAGAGGGTGTTCACACTTATGTAACTACATTATTTTACATTTGTTAGTTTTTATTTCCCCGTCAAAATTATTTTGGAAGTGTAATGGCTGTTTTGAGCAATTCCTTTCTATTAGAGATGAGCGACTTTGCCTTTTTTAGGGTCGAGTCGGGTTTCATGAAACCCGACTTTCTCAAAAGTCGAGTCGAACGAAATCGGCCGACTATCGGGAAAAGTCTGAGGTCTGACTGAAACACGAAACCCAATGCATGTCAATGGGGAAGCAAAGTCGGCAGGGAGTGGAGGACACCTACATGCCGGACCGCTTTTTTAAAGTGCGCAAAATCTCTCTCTCTCTCTCCCTCCCTGGATGCTGCACATGTCATCTCGTTGCCCACAGTGTATGTCCTTGCTCATTGGCTGAAAAAAAGTCACGTGCAAGCATTCTGTGAAATCCGACTTTGGCGCTTGGGTCGACGACCGCATGGTCGACCTCACGCTATGGTCGGGTTTCACTCGGCGAAACCCGACTTTGGCGTAAGTTGGCGACTTTTGAATCTGACCGACCTGTTTCGCTCAACTCTACATTCTATTAGTAGGGTCTCCAATGAATAAGCTGGTTATGTGGCTTCCTGCTGTTTAATCCAGTGGACAACTGGAATCTGGGGGGTTTCATTTTCCAGCAGCACCATCACAGGGAGAAGAAACACATTAAAATCAATTAGTGCATAGACGCAGTGTATCATCAAAATATGGGATGCTCTTTGTAACCTCTTTATTTAAAGGTGGATTTTATAAAAGTTGCCTAATAGCTGGCAATATGATGATGATGATGACATAAAATAATCATACATTACCTTTCATAATCACTTCTCTGGGGCTCACCAGCAATCCTGCAGTTGACCATGTCACTGCTGCAGTCAATCACACTTCTGTACATCATGGCAGCCCCACTCTTTATTAGAAGCATATAGGTAAATATTGGGGTAAATAATGTTTTGCTGTCACCCTAGATGCTGTATGCTTTGACTAATCGGGGGCTTCTGTCTCCCCCCACTGTCATGAGCAGGTGCCATAATATAGTGGAATAATATCTGGGGTACTGGTGTTTCAGGTGAATTGTGTTAAAACGTAAAAAAAATAATTGTTCCCATAATTATATTGTCGTGTTTATTGAGAGTATGCGGCATTTATAGAGCACAATGAGTATGTGAAGCATAGTGGAGCTCCTCAGACATGCTAATACAATGGAGCTGCTTGGCAGAGGGCAGGAGAGGCAATGAGCAGAGATTTGAGGCAGGAGAGAGGAAATTGTAAGATCCTGGAAGAGGGGCGTAGAATTCCCAGGACACAGTTCACTGGCTGTATTATCAGCGAGCCACGTTCAGATGTCTCACTGCTCGTCCGACAAGGGCATTCTGAAAAGCAAATAGGGGGACCAGGCAAGCAAATTGATTTCTCAGGGGCTGCAAGTCTCCCCTCCTTTCTAGAAGAGCCAGGCACATGGCTGCCAATGGCTGGGAGCTGTCCAAGTGCTGAAGAGAGATAATGCCAGTGATCCCTGGGGAATCTTATCACTCGGCGCAGGGCCTGACTTTCAGAGTCAAGGTTCCTATGTTTCCATTGCTTCGGGGAGGAGACAGGTGAATTCGTAGCCTAAACCCCACCATGGATGGGGTAATTGTCGGCCAAGGGCACTTAACTCTTTCATTAAAGATTGCTGCAAAGTAAATGACAATCCGCCAAATGACGATGTCAACGTCCAATTTTTTTAAAATTTGGACAATATGGGGGTTTTGTTCTTACAACTGTTAGGGTTACTTCCCTGCATGGGAGCATTCACACCATATAATAACCCGTGGGAAAATAAAAGCTTTGCACCACTTACATTGTAAAGTCTTGGAAGAGGTACAAGATGCTTCTCCTCCCCCATTCCTAAATGTTATTCCTGCCAACCCCCACCCACTCGCCTCTTCTTCATCCTCTGTTGATAAATGAGCGCACGCTGGTAGCAGTATTTCATATTTCATCTCGGTGACACCCGCTGATCATCGGTGTTAGTTAGGGAGGTTAATATTAAAGATGTCAACAGGAAGCTGCAAAGTGTGTATAGCACTGACAAATACTGTGTCAGGGTATTAACCTGTTAAGCACTGCAGCTTTATGGCGAGCGTGCATTTTATTGTTAGGAGTATTTTAGAAGAAATAGGTTTAGTGAGATGAGGGACAGACTGCCGTACTTGGCACAGACCACTTACAATGGAAATGTAATGTAACATTTATATATATAATATTTATCATTTTCAGAAAAGTCAAAGACCAATGCATTGATGGGTGAGATACTGTTAAAGCCACAATGTATCAATTATCTGGACGTGTAGCAAATATTTACACATCTGCCCAACTTTGTGTACTTTATTTTTCAACACTGTGGACTTTATTTAGCATGAAGCCTTGTCCTGGTTGCATCTTCAGTTCATTATTTCTACAACTGTACATGTCAAGAAGACTTTATTTTTTTAATAAATTGGATATTTTATCTTTTTAAGAAAGATATCATATTAAAGATAAGCAATTTTATAACCTGAGCGTTCATTCCAGTCTTCATTTCCATGCATTCTAACACATGCCAGGGGGTCACAATTATTGAGCGCTGCTGCTGCTTGTAATCAAGGGGCTGTGTGGTGTAATATTGTAGCCAATCAGACATGGTCTTAATGGTCGTTTGTGTGATAATAACTTGAGTGTTTCGGGTGAGCTGTTTGCTCTTCTAAGATTATTGCTATGATAGGGAGGATGGGGGGGCAGCATAAATAGGGCTGTACGTGGTACACATTTCGAGACTGTTAAAGGATTTTTTAGCGTTGGTCCCCAGTCCTCCCATGTGATCTGCCCCTTATGCCCTCTGCCCCTCCACATTCTGTAATTTAGTTTTTCGGTCCCTGTCGCCCTGAGCAGCACCTCCCGCCTGCTCCATGAATGATGTGCTAATCCATTCTCTGCCTCAGACAAGTGTATCGACCTGCTCTAAACAGACCGCAGGGCTCACACCGAAATGAAAAGCTCAGCTGCACTCATTCAATGGCAAAGGCGGCAGCTTTCCTCCCACTCCTCCATTGCTCTGCTCCCTCACCTTCTGTCATCATTCCTTCACCTTCTATCATCTCCGGTGCACCTCCTGTCACCACCCTTCACCTTCTACCTATTCCTCGATGTCTCCTCCTTGTATAGTTGGGTCACACCTTCTGTTACCTCTCTTCATGGTAAGAGATTGGGCACTTTCCACTCTTTATTTTGGAACTTTTTCTTATTTTTGTGTCCATTCATAATTTTTGTCTTCTGCTTACTTCACTCCACTTCTAGAGTCAGCTTAGACTCTGTCTATACATATAAAAAAAAACACTCATTTTTTCTCTTTAAAACAAAAGGACAGTTTGTAATCCTTATATGCTAAAAAATATCCAGATGTGGTCACTGGCGGACACAGGAGAGGCCCCGGTTCAAGAATAATATGTGGGCCCTTAGGAGTCCAATAGCTCCAAATAATACACAATTCCACCTGTTTTGGAGCTGGAAATGTCCCCCTTACCCTGGTTGTCCCTGAGATGTGGTTTGGATTTCCCGATTTGACATCTGTATTACATTTGTTTTTTAAGTCTATAAAAAGAAGAAAAAACCTTTTTGCAATGTATTCTTGAAAAACGGATGCCATATGGACAATATCTGTAAGGTCTACTCTTTAATGGCACACACGTTGCGTTCGCCTGGCAGGTCTTATATGTAAATCAGACCTTAGTACATGCTACAATTCTCAGTGAAAAAAAGATATATTTTTAGTCTGCATGACTAAAAAATAATAACTTGGTCATAATAATTTTATTTCTATAGCGCCAACATAATCCAAGGCACTTTACAATGGAGCGGGGACATGTATAGACAATAAATACATTACAGAGAAACACCTAGTTCAGCAATTACAGGAGAAGTGAGGGTCCTGCTCATAATCTATAGGGAAAGAGGGGGCACAGTACGTAAAAAATGCTAAAGTGCTGTTGTGTGGTCCAGCCATCATTATAATAAATAGGGGTTATGATATAAATGATATAAAGCTGCATGAGCCAGTCGTCAGCCAGGATCTAAGTACAGTCACCAAGTGGTATTGGGTGCATGGAGGATGTAAAGATGGATGAATAGGAGGGACCAAATTCTGGGGAAAATTTAGAGAAAGGCAGCAGGGAAGAGTTAGATTAGTGAAGTGAGCTGATAGGCCAGTCTATAAAAAGATGGTGTTTAAAATGTGGGGAATAGGTATTAATCGGATCAACAAGGGAAGTGCATTAAAGAGAAGTGGCGCAGCATGACAGAAGTCTTGAAGATGGAAGATGTTAGTCTTGGATCAGTTGCGGAGCGGTGCGCACTGGTAGGGTGATGAAGATGAGGGAGGAAATGTAGGGTGGTGAAGAAGTATGGAGAGCTTTGTGGGGGAGAAAAACAAGTTTGTATTGTATTCAGTAGCGGATTGGTAACCAGTGCAATGACTGGCACAAGGTGGAGGCATCGGTGCAGCGGCTGGACAGAAATACGACCCTGGCTGCTGTATTCAGGACAGATTGGAGAGGAAAAGGTCTGGTAAGAGGGAGACCGATCAAAAGAGAGTTTCAGTAGTCCAGACAAGAATGAATAAGAGCGACAGTAAGAGTTTTTGCAGTTTCAAAGACTAAATCATTTTTTATAACTTATTTTCTGGAGTTGAACACTGGTGGGCACCCGCATTGTAAACAATGTGCCCAGCTATTAATTTTTTAAACTAGTTTCTGTAAGCATATACCCATGATAGATTAATTATTCAATCTGATTCCAATTTTTCTCTCATCTCTTGTCACCAACCTATGATTTTGGATCACTTATATTAATTGCCTTATGTTTCCACCTTAGACATTCTCAATACTGTCCACCGGTTGCTCAGCGATGTCTCATCAGGGTCACAAGTACGCACCCAGATACTTCTGTGCAAATACTTTCTATTAAATTGAAGACCCTTTGACCTGTTAAAAGTAGCATTTTCTGGTGCTTGTTGATTTATTTGCTTTATTGTCATTGCAATGCTCTGGTTATTACCATACAGGAAAGATATATATCTTTGTACCGTGTTAGCCAGTAGATGGAAGAATATTTAGAATTGAGAGTCCTCAGTGGTTGATACCTTTTAATGGCTAATTGAAAAAATGGTAACAAATTGCAAGCTTTCAAGACTACTCAGGTCTCTTCATCAGGCTTGACTATTAAAGAATCTGAAGAATCACATATTTATACACAAGACAGCACAGAAATAACGCAATAGATAAGACAAGTGATGTGAAGCAGAATTGTCATTATGGGAGAGGGATAAGCATAAATATTGGAGCAGTTCATAGATAAGCAGTGTGAAGGTTTTATTGCCCTCTGATTGCGGTCTGGTTCTGTGTTGTGATGACCCCAGAAGGTCTGAGGAGCAAATTCCTTAATTAATGTAAAAAGACATAAATCCATGCGACACATTCATACCTGCACTGAACGTGTCAAAAGTTTTCATAAATTTGTACTCAGAGATTCTCTGAGTCTTGAAGTTGCCTTTTAATACAAGTAATTTAATGTCCATTATGCTATGACCAGGGATACAAAAATGTTTTGCCACAGGTAGATCCATTCTTTTTTCTCTTATTGTGTGACGATGAGAATTCATCCTTGTTCTCAGTTTTTACTCTGTCTCCCCCACATACAGACCCCCAGTTGGACATTTAGTACAAATAATTAAGTACAATTTGTTACCATCTTTTCAGTTAGCCATTAAAAGGTATCAACCACTAAGGACTCTCAATTCTAAATATTCTTCTGGTTATTACCATTGATTTGTGCACTGCCATCATCTTCTCTGATGCTGTAAATCACAAAATTAAAGGTACATTTTCACAGATCTGTCTATATATAGCAGAAATGGTAATGCCCTGACCGAAGCCTGGCAGCACGGGCTATCAGTGTAAGGTGTGGCGACCTCAGCCCCTGTGCGGGGAATGCTCAGCCCTGATATTTGTTTGTGTAAATGGAATGAATGATACTCGGCGCGGCCTGTGCCAGATGGGTAATAAAGATTCAAGCCGAGAATATTATACCCAGCTCAGCATGTGAAAACAAACAGTGAGACTGCCAGCCAGAGACAGCTCTGTACACACATATATCATCCATCGTAGCACGCCGTACACTACATCTGCCATATGGGGAAGCATTTTACTATAGATTTATGTCTGCACATATACTTTTACATATGCAACTGTACACATTAATGTATCACTATTAACATAATGCTATGCTACAGTGTATTGTTAGCTGCCTGGGTCATTCTCTGAAAATTACTAGTAAGGAAATTTTTTTTTTATCTTTAGGAAAAAAAAAAAAAAAAATATATATATATATATATATATATATATATATATACACGGTGCATTTAAAAGTTTCAGTTTTGTTACACCACCTAATATATGCCCTAATTAACAAACAAAGACTGCTTTACATGAAAGAGTCATCTATTTATCTGTCTATCTATCTAATGTATCTATACCACATCGGTCTATTTTCTATCTATCTATTATCTATCTCATATCTATCTATCATTCTATGGACCGTATATACCCGAGTATAAGCTGACCCGAGTATAAGCCGAGGCACCTAATTTTACCACAAAAAAAATAGGAAAACTTATTGACTCGCGTATAAGCCTGATATGTATTGTCCCCTCATCCCCATCCTGGTATGCACCGCCTGCTCATCGCCATCCTTGTATGCATGGCTCCTCATCCCTATCCTTGTATGGATGACCCTATTCCTATCCTGGTATGCATGGTCCCTCATCCCTATCCTGGTATGCATGGCTTCCTCATCCCCATCCTGGTATGCATGGCTCCTCATCCCTATCCTGGTGTGCATGGATCCTCATCCCTATCCTGGTTTGCATGGATCCTCATCCCTATCCTGGTTTGCATGGATCCTCATCTCTATCCTGGTACGCATGGCTCCTCATCGCTATCCTTGTCTGCATGGCTCCTCATCCCTATCCTTGTCTGCATGGCTCCTCATCCCTATCCTTATCTGCATGGATCCTCATCCCTATCCTTGTATGCATGGCTCGTCATTCCTATCCTGGTATGCATGGATCCTCATCCCTATCCTGGTATGCATGGCTCCTCATCCCCATCCTTGTCTGCATGGCTCCTCATCCCTATCCTTGTCTGCATGGCTCCTCATCCCTATCCTGGTATGATGGGCTCCCAACCCTATCATTTATCCTTATATGTATGGCCTCATCCCTATCCTGGTATGCATGGCTCCTCATCCCTATCTTTGTATGCATGGCCCCATCCCTATCCATGTATGCATGGCACCATCCTTATCCTGATATGATTGGCCCCCATCAAAAAATGTAAAAAAAATAAACCATTATGCTTACCTTCCTGCGCTCCCTCATAGCGTCTTGTTCCGGTGCCAGCAGCTGCTTTATGCTTGTAAGCAGCGCATGGCAGGAACGTCATAGATATCTATCACTCTATCTATCCATTATCTATCTATTATCTATTTATCTATTATCATCTATCCTGTCTATCAATCTACCTAATATATATATATATCTATCTACCTAATATCTATCTACCCAATATCTATCTATCTATCTATCTATCTATCTATCTATCTATCATCTATCTACCTAATATATATCTTCCTAATATCTATCTTCCTAATATCTATATCTATCTACCTTTCTCAAGCTATCTATCTTCCTATATCTATCTATTAATGTATATATTATCTATCTATCTATCAATCCTATCTATCAATCTATCCAATATCTATCTATTTATTATCTATTTATCTATCCCATATCTATCTATCCCATATTTATTATCTCGCTATCTATCCATCTATCTATCTACCTATCATTTATTTATCCCATATCTATCTCACTATCTATCTAGCATTCTATCTATTCTCTATCTATCTATATATTATATCTATCTATCCCATATCTATATATCTATCTCTGTATCTATCTATCTATCTATCATCTATATATTATCTATCAATCTATCTATTCCATATCTATCTATTCTCTATCTACAGGGTGGGCCATTTATATGAATAAACCTGGGTGGGCCATTTATGAAGTTGGATCCAAAATGGCCAACTTCAAAATGGCCTCCATGGTCACCACCCATCTTGAAAAGTTTTCCCCCTCCCATATACTAATGTGCCACAAACAGGAAGTTGATATCACAAACCATTCCCATTTTATTTAGGTGGCCCACCCTGTATATATCATTATATCTTTATCTATCTATATATCACTAGATGGTGGCCCGATTCTAACGCATTGGGTATTCTAGAATATATATGTAGTTTATTTTTGAAGATTTAATAATAATGCAATAATGCACCCCCCAATGCTGATATGCATGGTTCTCTCACCCCCCAATCCTGGTATGCATGATCCTCTCACCCCTCTTTCCTGGTATGCATGGTCCTCTTACCCCCCTTTCGGGGTATGCATGGTCCCCTCACCCCCCAATCCTGGTATGCATGGTCCTCTCACCCCCCAATCCTGGTATGCATGGTCCCCTCACCCCCCCTATCCTGGTATGCATGGTCCCCTCACCCCACTTTCTTGGTATGCATGGTCCCCTCACCCCCCTTTGCTGGTATGCATGGTCCTCTCACACCCCAATCCTGGTATGTATGCTCACTGTCACCCCCATTTCCTGGTATGTATGGTCCCCTCACCCCCCAATCCTGGTATGCATGGTATCCTCACCCCCCTTTCATGGTATGCATGGTCCCCTCACCCCCCTATCCTGGCATGCATGGTCCTCTCACCCCCCTTTCCTGATATGCATGGTCCCCTCACCCCCCCCAGTCCTGGTATGCATGGTCCCCTCACCCTCCAATCCTGGTATGCATGGTCCCCTCACCCCCCAATCCTGGTATGCATGGTTCCCTCACCCCCCTTTCCTGGTATGCATGGTCCCCTCACCCACCTTTCCTGGTATGCATGGTCCCCTTACCCCCCAATCCTGGTATGCATGGTCCCCTCACCTCCCAATCCTGGTATGCATGGTCCCCTCACCCCCCAATCCTGGTATGCATGGTCCCCTCACCCCCCCAATCCTGGTATGCATGGTCCCCTCACCCCCCAATCCTGGTATGCATGATCCCCTCACCCCCCAATCCTGGTATGCATGGTCCCCTCACCCCCCAATCCTGGTATGCATGGTCCCCTCACCCCACTTTCCTGGTATGCATGGTCCCCTCACCCCCCTTTCCTGTCATGCATGGTCCCCTCACCCCCCACTCCTGATATGCATGGTCCCCTCACCCCCCAATCCTGGTATGCATGGTCCCCTCACCCTCCTTTCCTGGTATGCATGGTCCCCTCACCCCCCCAATCCTGGTATGCATGGTCCCCTCACCCCCCAATCCTGGTATGCATGGTCCCCTCACCCCCCAATCCTGGTATGCATGGTCCCCTCACCCCCCTTTCCTGGTATGCATAGTCCCCTCACCCCCCTTTCCTGGTATGCATGGTCCCCTCACCCCCCTTTCCTGGTATGCATGGTCCCCTCACCCCCCAATCCTGGTATGCATGGTCCCCTCACCCCCCTCACCAATAAGCAACGCGGCCCTGTTTACCCGACCAATCACTGGCGCGGGCATCTCTCTGTCGATGTGGACCAATCAGAAATGCGGGTGCGCCCCCCCACGCTCTCCTCTCCACGCAGCCGGCATCGTGTTGTCAGTTCTGTTTAGCGCTAAACTTAGATGACATAACTCTTGCGAGAGGGGACGTCATCAGCGGTATAAGCCGCAAAGCATTACTGGGACTGCGATGCCGGGCGCGTTGGAGAGAGAAGGAAAATAGTCTGAGGGCCGCCGGAAGGTGAGTATGTTTGTGTTTTTGTTTTTGTTACCCATGGCCACCTTCCAACGGCCTCCGATGTCCTTTCCACGCTCCCGGCCTCGCATTCCCAGTAATGCTTTGTGGCTTATACCGCTGATAACGTCGCGCTCTCGCGAGAGTGACGTCATCGCAGGTCTAAGTTGCAAAGCCTTACTGGGACCGCGAGGCCGGGCGGGTGGAAAGGACATTGGAGGCCGTCGGTGATACTAATTTTTTTTAATCTTTTTAATGGAATAATCCCTGCGGCTGATTGAGCGCTGTCCCCGACTGTGCTGGCCGCTGATTGGTCGGGGCCTAGCGGCCGCGACCAAACAGCGACAGGCGCAGCTTACCATTAGAAACAGCTGCGCCTGTCGCTGATTGGTTGCGGCCTGGCAGGGGCCTGGTGGCCACGACCGATCAGCGGCCCGCGATTTTGGTTACAGACAGACACGATAAGGCGTATATATATATATATATATATATATAGATTATATCTATTATCTATCTACCTGTAGACTGTGAGGGTCCTCTCTCCTTCTGTACTTGTGTGTCCCTTGTCTTGCACATGTTTATTGTACTTGACTATAATTCCTCTTTTCCCCGTAAAGCACTATGGAATAAATGGCGCTATATAAATGTATAATAATAATAATTACAACAATATCTATCATCTATTTATTATCTTCTATCTATCATGTTATCTACCTATATGTAGATAGAAAAATGGATAGATCTGGTGCTAACGTTGATAAGAGCATCTATTAGCTTATGTTGTAAAACTAACATTTTGAAATATCCTTTTTTTATGCCACTTCAAACTTTTCTTCAGGGGTCTTTTAAAGAGTCCATTTTGTGTTGTGTCGATGTCTTCCTTTCTGATGATTGGCTGAGAAGGATTGCGCAGCTCCTGTGTGTTTTAGTGGGTCACTCAGTGGGTACAACGGCAGCACTCGGTGCCTATGAGGCCCCATCTATATTTAAAAAAGGGTAGAAGACATCGATTTTGGCAGAACCAATTAAAGTGGTGTGATGTAAAAGGATTGAGTTAAGTCAATGGCAAATCCGATATCAATGGTCCATCATTTTTTTCTGCCAGGAAATGAGTGGCCCACTGAGTTGTCTGGTAGCATCTTTCTCCCTTTTGCAAGAATGTGTATGGGGGAAGGAAGAAGTCAAGAAAGTATTCATTCAACTGCAGTGTACAATGTATAGGCACATATATATATGTTTTAGTCTAACTACTAATTGTCTTTATTTAAAGGGGCTTGTCATGTTTAGAAGGAGTATTCCTAAGGCACATCTACAGAACAGAGATCTTACTTCTGGGACCCCAACTATGTGTTCACTGACCCCCATTCCTCTAGGAAATCTGACCAACAAACCCGCAAGCTAAATAAGAAGATAAGAAGGGTGGACATATCGCTTTCCATTCAAGACTATGGGAATTATGGAAAGAGCTGATGCCAAAGTTACTTGTCCTGAGGGAGATCCACTTTCTAACTAAAAAAAAAAAAATCTTCACGCTAAGTTTAATAAATCTGTTTTTGTTATTCCCGAATCTTCTGCAGTCAGGTTAAATGGTTAAATACAAATGTAGAACCCATATGTACATACTGTACATACTAGAGAGGAAAGAGCCACAAAGCAGAACTGATAGCCAAATTGATATTTGTCTAAAGCTCAGGACTTTGTTAGAAAGATTTGGATCATCTTAGGGTCTAGTTAGAGAGGCTGAATTGGGAAATGAGCAAAACGCTACTGAGAACAATTATTTCTTGATCATCAGGCTGTCTAAATAGGTTAGTAAGCATTGTTTGTTCGTCAGGTGAGATGATTTTATTAAAGCAAGCTTAAAAATCATTGTTATTGGCAGCACATTGTTATCGGCAGCACATGTGCTGCTGATGACCTGTTGTTCTATGTGAACAGAGCAATTGTGTTAATGATCGTTCTGTGCACATAGAAGTGGCGTCAGGCTGAAGCGACTGCTGTCTTGCATGAAGCCTATCATCGGCTGTTTATTTGCCATGGCCTGCATTTCTAAGTGGGCCTTTACGCGGGTCATATGCTACAATATATTGACCCTTCTGTGATGATGACAGGCACACATTCTTTTAAATGAATCGTGTATCAACACCACAATAGAGATAATTGCTGCTAATAAAACAATAAACCGTTATCACAAGGATGGTTTGCAACTGTTACCACTATATGGGGCTTCCAATCTCTCCCAGTTTCCTGCCGAACAGCGGAATTTAGATTCCGACAAAATGAACAGATGTAAAAAGTTGTAATTCAATGATTATGTTGCTATCTTTGTCTCTTTTTGAGGAATTAGGTATTGCACTCGTGGGAAGTCACATTTTATGCCTTGTTGGGATAATGAATATTATGGTAATATGCAGAGAATGTGAATTTTGGAAAGTTAGGAGCGAGAGGAGGCAGCTAGCAGGTCCCCTGTGCATGGTAATAAATAGGAAGTAAATTTGTCATTATAGCCTGAATCCGCGTGTGCTGGGGGGTGTTCAAGGCACCAGATTTAATTAAATCCTTTTTTAATATACAGACATCTAAACTGCATAATTCCCCTGTACTGCAAAACGGAGAGCAATATTAAGACAAACAGTCAGCGTGGATTACTAAACGTCTGCGGGAAGAGAGTCAATAGATGCAGCCTACAGAGGCCTCGCCAGCATCCCGCAGCTGTTTAACCCCTGCTCAGCCGAGGATCAGCGTCACTGGATTACTCTGCATGTTCTCCATCCATGCCGTTATTATGCATGCATACGATAATCTGTAAAGTTTAGGCACAGGTACTAAAACATGTGAAATCTAATATGAAAGTTACGAGTATGGACCTCAACCAAACATCAGTCATTCATCCGGATACATTTATTTTTGGCCAGTTGTCACTATCTGCTTACGTTTTGGGACTTGTTACCTTTTGCTAATATTTGTATTTTACGTCTTATACAGCAGAACATGTCATCTCTTTGTAATAACCAAATGTCAGGGCCATATACTTTTGTGTTTCTGGCAATATAGAGCTTAATTTGAGAGAAGGGGTGGGAGGTGACTGTCACCGAGCGCTAAATCCCCTTGTCATAGGCAGGTCCTCTCATATGTCACTGTCCATCCCGGGTGAAGGATGACTAGTGCCATCCTCTGACATCCCATGATGGCTTTGTCCGAGTTCCAAGTTCCGTCCCTCTCAGGTATAAATCATCTCTCAACAAGAGGTTTCTAATGAAACCGCACTTCTGAAATATGCATGTTTCCTTTTGGTTGCGTTCCAAGCCTTTTCCTCCTGACACCTCGGAGAGGAGAAGGCGGAGATACTGGCTCCTGTTAAAGAAAGTAGCCACTGAAGTGGAAGATCTACAACGAGATAACATTTTACAACTCTGTGACCTTGAAGACGTCTTCCATAATCATTTTTTACGCCTTTACATCTATTCTATTTTTTTATATATATATTTTGACGGTAAAGCTATATATTGTTGGTTATCTCTTTGATTGATCTTTTTGCTTTTCCTTCCTCTTACATCTTCTTTTCCTGTCTCCTGTAAGCTCGCCCTGGCCTTTTCTATTCTACACACCGTAAAAACAAAACCTCTATATTGAACATCCGGATAATGGCGAGCTACATGGGAACTGATGAATTTTACCGTTAGACTAAAACTGCCGTTTCCTATAAACCGATACCACGTGGGAGCTTCTCCATATAAAACGGATAGATTGGATACTTCATTGCACTGTATGTTTATACATACCCGGTGTTTTAATCTATCAATTTCCAAACCTGTCTAGCAGATGAAGGAATAGTCCTTCAATTATTCCATTACCGGTTGCTAAGCAACCCCTGTATCCCTTACCAATCGGCGGAGGGTATGTTGATCATGTGTTCGCTGCGATTTCTCCTGTGCCATTAATTGCCTGTTTAAAGAAATAAAAGAACAATCTTGATTGTGTTTCCTGTTTGCCTTTTGTCCGCTGATTTTTTTATTCTTTATTTTTATCAGTTCAAAAGAAATTATTACAGCCGTGGTAGAGAAAGGAAAAAAAAAGCTTCAGGTCTAGAAAAATGTGAATCTTGATGACATTGTCTACAGGGTAGGATTGACGTTGCTAAGAAAGAAGAGGTTGACGCTACCACCGTTCACAAATCACGCGTCGGCCATAAGGGCGGATATTTCCGTTTTCTATAGATGGAAGACTAACCGAGTAGCGTTGTACAGATGGTTTCCCTTGTTACAGACGATATTAGAAAAGGTTGACCAGCTTTAAGACTAGCGTCGTGATTAAAGGTAGAAGCAAAGAAGGATCATGCGAACGTCACGAGTAGAGCAAGGTCATTGCTACGGCTAATCGTTTCTGCTGCTCTCATCATGGCTGATTTTTAAAAATGGAGCATAAGGTTAAATATTCCCACAAGATGTTATTTTTTTATGCTGTATTAAGCAAAGCAATATATAAAAGGTGAAAAGGAGAGTCAGGTGGGATGAAGCCCGTAATCTGTTGTGTAAGCCCCACTTGCAGTGGGATTCGCTCTCTGGTGTCTCTGCGCATTTCAGAAGCCTCCGTCCTTGTCTGTGTCAGCGACCTCGATAAAAAAAGCAAATTCCCAACTCTTCTCCGCCAGGAAAAAGGCCCTGGAATTCATGCAAATCACATTAATTCTGGCATCTCCCTAGTGAGCCCGCTATAAACTGCAGCCTAATTAAATATTTTTTAACGATGTGAGTAATTTTTGCCACGGGGCGGATTCAGGGGGAAATTTAATATGAGATCACAAAAGCTGTTCCCAGCGTTGATTCTGTAAATTAATAACCATGAGCCAAGTGGAGAAACATACAGAGCGAATAAGAGGATAGTGGAGAAGTGAAAGGACCGTCATTCTGATTTCTTAATATATCAGACATTTCTTACCAATATCAACAGTCTCTATATTTTCTCTGGGCGTCACTATAGTTAATCTTCAGTGTCAATATAAAAAAGCATTATGCTGTTTTACTCTTGACCCCATGCTTCCGATATGTTGGGGTGCTTTCACATTGCGTTCTGTGTCCCGTTGGGGCATACATCCGCAATCTCCTGTAAAACGGGGTTCAGACACATGCCCTAACAGAGTCATAGACTATAATGGTGACGGCAAAGCAAACGTGCGCTCTGCCGTGCATCATTTTTGGGAGTATACGCCAACAGGAGGTGGACCCTCAGATGTAGAATACGGTGTCTGAGTGTCCGCCTCCTGTAGGCATACACTCCCGAAAAAAAGTGCATGGCAGAGAACACGTTCGCTCACCATTACCGTCTATGGCCCTGACAGCGCATGCGTCCGGACTCCGCATTGCAGGGTATATCGGACGTATACCTCAATGGGGAAACAGAACACAATGTGAAAGGACCCTAACATATAGACCATAGAGCTGTTACATAAGTATATAAACTACTCCGGTATAATCCATTGACTAGTAATATAATAAGGCATGTGGGTACAGCTCACCCATCAAATATAGGTCTGATGTTCAGTCTGGTCCCTGGGGAATCCACTCCCTCCCCTGTGCATGGATAAAGCTTGTGAGGTGTCAAGAAATTTTGTAATGGAAAAAGTTTTTTTTCAATCCAGCAAAGCAAATTAAAAGTACAAATTCTTTCTTGTGACTTCATTAAAATAGTACAAAACCTAGGATGGAAAAAAAGTGCGCAAATACCCTGCGGTACGTAAGTTAAATGTAATAGTACATATAAATCACATAGGGCTCTTACTAAACACTGTTTTTGATCCCAAAAATCGTAAAAGTCATCCCACCATGTCAAGGTGTACCCAAATCGGGACAGTCCTATACTGTCTCTAATATTAAAACCTTACCATGTATCAAAAATGACCTCAGTGTGAATAAGGGCAGAGCAGGACTGAGACCCGGATGTGGACACCCAGCCACGGGAAGCTATGTAAATGCAGTGCCCAGCTCAAAGAAAAGGGGGTCCACACCTTTGTACTGAGCACAAAAATTTATATGTTGCATGCATACCAACTTTTACTCTGGCTCATTTTTCTTGGTTTTTAATTAATATAGTGGCCTAGGTATAAAAAAAATAACGCGTTTCAAGTCTATCTGACTCTTTATAGTAGATAGCTACAATTAAGAGTCGAGATTCAAAATGCGTCAGTAATTTTAAATAATTTTAATGAAGTCACAATAAAGAATTTTTGCGTTCAGTTCTCTTTGCTGGATTGAAAAAAACTTTTTTTTTCAATATTTCACTGACTACTTGATATTGGATATTCTGACTGGTATAACTCGCTGGGTGCAAAGGTTGTAATCGTACTTGGGCCACATTAGTGGATGCATTATTATAAATTGCATTGGATTGTCATAGGATTAACGCATTTCAAATTTGCTTTATGTTTTTTGTTATGGCTTTTACAATTAGGCTTTTTCCAAAATTATGTAAACATAGTCTGCATTAATTATCCAAAATGAATCTACTTTCTATCACATTTTATACTTGTAATAAAGCTGCCACTATGAGCTACACTTACACACATAAGTGAGGTATAGGATGGGTGCCTTACATACAGTACACCTCACGGAGAACGCATTTTCATTTATAGAAACTTTTAATTTTCAATAGTAATTTTTCACAATGTTGTTAATTTTGTAAAACATTTCATTATTATTTGCAGGTGGAGCTGACAGGAAGCAGTATGTTTGACTATGTTCACCCAGGGGACCACGTGGAGACGGCAGAGCAACTTGGAATGAAACTTCCCCCAGGACGTGGACTTCTCTCACAGAGTGCCAACGATGATGGAGCTAGCTCAGCTTCGTCATCCTCACAGTCTGAGACCCCAGAGCCAGGTGAGTTTACTAATGGTTGCAACATGAGGCTGATCGGCACTCATTTTGGACAGATAACCTTCCTACGTAGATGGGTCTTAAGGCCGTAGATTTGTTTTTTCAGATGCTGATTGAGCTGCAGTCAAAAATTTTGCAAGATTTTTAGTTTTGTGGACGAAGTGTTTTGGAATTTGGCATTTAGCTCTCAAGTCCAGTTTCTCATCTGAAAGAGAGTTAATTAAAAAAAATAACTAATTAATTAATTGAAAGAGAATTCATTAAAAAAGCACACCAGCCAAAACATGTCTTATGCCTAGTGTAGAGCCTGATAGGGTGGACCATGACAAGGGTTCTTACGGTACTTACTTTGGCTACATTCCCACTATGAGTTTTTGGTGATTTTTTTTTTCTCAAAAAAATGCAAGTAACCTATTTTACTTAATGAATGCAGAAAATCTGCAACATCAAAAACTCAAGAAAACTTATCGTGGAACGTCGACTTAGGTGGTCTATAAAGCTTTGTGTCATGCAACCCCGCTTAGATCCCGCACTGGGCATCAGTTGTGTAAAGTGGTGCATGATTGTGAACCTAGGGATAGGTGGAAAGGGGCACAATTTGTGTCAATCCCCCACCACAGGGTCTCATCATATTACTTTTTATAGTGAGCGCCTCGATTTTACCAGCACTGATCTTGTATAAGTCTTTACATGGCCGAAGGAATTTTGTAAGATAAGACTCAGACATTTCTGTGGAATACTCTAAATAAGCTTAGAGCTCATTGCTTCCATCCCAGAAAATGGTAACGGAAGGGGGGGATCAGCTATAGCCTTGTGCTCCCCCTCTCCTTCATTGTGCTCTGACGATAATTCAAGCATTAGGGGAAAATCCATTTATAAATTAAACAAAATGACTTGATATCCATCGTTCCCCAGTTCATCACGCTGTTCAAACAGCCACGAGATTGGCGTCTTGTCCCTGGCCTTCCGAGAGCCTTAGTAATTAGATCTGTGACGGATTTATCCTTTACTGATTGAAGCTTTAAATTAATTGAAGTTCCACGTTTGTGGTTTTCTGTGTTTTTTTTTTTCCCTTTTTCATTGCTAGTTTTTTTTTTTTTTTGCCTCCTGCTTATTCTCTTTGGATCAGCCTCTCGAGGAATGCTGGAAACCTCTTTTTATTTTGTTGTTGTTCACTATGTATGTGAGCACAAAAGGGACAGTGTTTTGGAATTGAGAGGGGCCTCTGAGCCTCTGTTTGTTTAGATCCTTTACAAGTCCGAGGTATCCTTCTTTCAGCCAAAAAAAACAAACACCCATCTCTTGCTACATGCTCTTTGCTAGTCATGGGACTAATCCAGAATGTATAGTATTGTTTTCGGCATATCTATTTGAAATGAATACAAATCTTCAGGACTGTCATTCTTAGTATGTTTAGATGGAGTAAAATGACTTTCCAGAAACAGTTACAATATCAGAGATATTTGAAATGTTTTCCCCAAGTTTAATGCTTATGCAAACAGTATTACAGCACTATTGTTGAAAGTAGGTGGCGGTTTGTATGTTCCTTGGGAGACTTCTTTACAATCACTGTAATCTCTGCTTCTTTGCCGCGCAGCAGTTTGCATACTGCTGTATTCATATCTCAGCATGTATATAATTACTTTTAATAATTGGTTACATTAAGTCTAGACTATATTTACTGTTCCAAAATTTGCATTGTTATGTGAACAGTACTGCGTAGCACTAATATGACATTTTGACTGGGCATTTTGTACTCCAATCTAGAATAAAAAGCCTGGATGTATGAAATGCCAAGGAAATCTTTGCCTGCTATTACCTTTTGTAAAGTTGTGATAGAACTTACACAACTTTTCTGGAAAAATATTGTAAATATACAGCTCTGGCAAAAATTAAGAGACCACTGCAAAATTTTCCGTTTCTGATTTTTCTCTTTATAGGTATATTTTTGAGTAGAATGAAAATTGCTCTTTTATTCTATAAACTACTGACAACATGTCTTCGAATTTCCAAGCAATAAATTTTGTATTTATTTTCAGAAAATGAGAAATGGTCAAAATAACAAAAAAAAAAAAAGCAGTGCTTGCAGACCTCAAATAATGCTAAGAAAGCAAGTTCAAAATCATTTAGAAACAACCATACTAATGTTTTAACTCAGGAAGAGTTCAGAAATCAATATTTTGTGGAATAACCATGATTTTTAATCACAGCTTTCATGCGTCTTGGCATGCTTTCCATCAGTCTTTCACACTGCTTTTGGGTGACCTTATGCCACTCCTGGTACAAACATTTAAGCATCCCCAGATCATCATCGATCCTCCACCAAATTTCATAGTGGGTGCAAGACACTGTGCCTCATACGCCTCTCCAGGTCTCTGTCTAACCACTAGACGACCACGTGTTGGGCAGAGCTGAAAATTAGACTCATCAGAGAAGATTACATTACTCCAGTCCTCTATGGTCCAATCCTTTTGGCTTTTGCACTTCACCCCAGCTGCCATTTGCCATTCCTTTTGTAGGTCACTTGATGTCATCCTACGGTTGCTGAGTGACATTCGAATAAGATGACGGTCATCCCGGTCAGTGGAGAGTCGTTTTCACCCTCTGCCGGTCTGTAGCTTTGTTGTCTCCAATGTCTGCTGCTTGATCTTGTTGTAATGGACTGCAGTCTTAGCAATTTTAAGGATGGAGGCAACATGACACTCATTGTATCCCTCTGCTAGTAAAGCCAGAATTGAGACCTTCTTTTCCTCACTCAAGAGTTTTCTTTTCAACTCCTTTTGCATGGTTAAAAGTTATTTTTTCATTCCTATTACTTTTGGGATATTTCTAGCACTTGTTTTGCTATCCAGCTTGTCCTATTGCAAGAGGATTGTGAACACCGCAGCAGGGTTTTTTATACTTTCCTTCGTTAAATAAGATTTGGTTCAGGTGATCACCTAATCAGAAGCACATTAAGTAGAATGAGGTGTACTCTGGTTGGAATTCAACTGACACTAGAATGGAATGGCTGTCAGACATGTAGAGAAGCTGATTTTAATAAAACTGTGCAGTGATCTCTTAATTTTTGCCGGAGTGGACCAAACGTTTGGACACACCTTCTCATTCAATGAGTTTTCTTTATTTTCATGACTATGAAAATTGTAGATTCACTCTGAAGGCATCAAAACTATGAATTTACACATGTGGAATTATATAATTAACAAAAAAGTGTGAAAAACTGAAAATACTGTATGTCTTATATTCTAGGTTCTTCAAAGTAGCCAACTTTTTCTTTGATTACTGCTTTGCACACTCTTGGCATTCTCTTGATGAGCTTCAAGAGGTAGTCACCAGAAAAGGTTTTCACTTAACAGGTGTGCCCTGTCGGGTTTAATAAGTGGGATTTCTTACCTTATAAATGGGGTTGGGACCATGAGTTGTGTTGTGCAGATGTCTGGTGGATACACAGCTGATAGTCCTACTGAATAGACTGTTAGAATTTGTATTATCGCAAGAAAAAAGCAGCTAAGTAAAGAAAAACGAGTGGCCATCATTACTTTAAGAAATGAAGGTCAGTCAGTCTGAAAAATTGGGAAAACTTTGAAAGTGTCCCCAAGTGCAGTGGCAAAAACCATCAAGCGCTACAGAGAAACTGGCTCACACGAGGACCGCACCAGGAAAGGAAGACCAAGAGTCACCTCTGCTGCGGAGGATAAGTTCATCCGAGTCACCAGCCTCAGAAATCGCAGGTTAACAGCAGCTCAGATTAGAGACCAGGTCAATGCAACACAGAGTTCTAGCAGCAGACACATCTCTACAACAACTGTTAAGAGGAGACTTTGTGCAGCAGGCCTTCATGGTAAAGTAGCTGCTAGGAAACCACTGCTTAGGACAGGCAACAAGCAGAAGAGACTTGTTTGGGCTAAAGAACACAAGGAATGGACATTAGACCAATGGAAATCTGTGCTTTGGTCTGATGAGTCCAAATTTGAGATCTTTGGTTCCAACCACCGTGTCTTTGTGCGACGCAGAAAAGGTGAACGGATGGACTCTACATGCCTGGTTCCCACCGTAAAGCATGGAGGAGGAGGTGTGATGGTGTGGGGGTGCTTTGCTGGTGACACTGTTGGGGATTTATTCAAAATTGAAGGCATACTGAACCAGCATGGCTACCACAGCATCTTGCAGCGGCATGCTATTCCAATCCGATTTTGGTTTAGTTGGACCATCACTTATTTTTCAACAGGACAATGACCCCAAACACACCCCCAGGCTTTGTAAGGGCTATTTGACCAAGAAGGAGAGTGATTGGGTGCTACGCCAGATAGCGTGGCCTCCACAGTCACCAGACCTGAACCCAATCGAGATGGTCTGGGGTTAGCTGGACCGCAGAGTGAAGGCAAAAGAGCCAACAAGTGCTAAGCATCTCTGGGAACTCCTTCAAGACTGTTGGAAGACCATTTCCGGTGACTACCTCTTGAAACTCATCAAGAGAATGCTAAGAGTGTGCAAAGCAGTAATCAAAGCAAAAGGTGGCTACTTTGAAGAACCTAGAATATAAGACATATTTTCAGTTGTTTCACACTTTTTTGTTAATTATATAATTCCACATGTGTTAATTCATAGTTTTGATGCCTTCAGAGTGAATCTACAATTTTCATAGTCATGAAAATAAAGAAAACTCTTTGAATGCGAAGGTGTGTCCAAACTTTTGGTCTGTACTGTGTATATATATATATATATAGAGTAAGGTAGCGCTGTCATTCAAGGTTGGGGACACTCGCTTGGCAGCCAAACAATCAGATCCGGCATGGGTTTTCCATAAAGCAATAACAGTCCATACGGTTTATTCAGGCATCATAAACCATGACCAGCAACATAAAGTTCATATAAACAGCATAGCGTCCATGGCAGAGCTCCACTCTGTTAAGCCTGTACTCACACAGGTTATGCAATGTCCATTGCGCAGGCCTTCTAGCCTCACAGTTCTCACCCCGTCAGGGTTACCTCATGGCTGCTTCAGCTCACTGCAGACGTTCATTCCCTCCCCTGGGAACTCTTATACTGGCAGCCATTACACACAGCCACTTCACGTGCTGTCAGGCAGGAAGCCCCATCTCCCAGCGGGACCTTCCACAACGGGCCAACCGGGTCCAAGCATTCACTCCATGTGACCTACCCTGGCCACCTTATATGGTCGGTAGCCACGCCCACCAGGTCACATGGCTATGACCTCATCACAGGTCCTTCACACACACTCATATACACTTTACTATGGCGTTCTTAAACACACCCCTGGGTGGATTTGTAGGTAGCTGGTTCCGCCCGTCTCACCAACCACCTGAAGGTTTCTCCCTAACACATTGGCACGAAAGATCAGCTCTGCTGATCAGCACATAATCAAGCCTTCATCTCAAGGCCACCCACCTTGAGATACATTACGATCATTCAGCATCCTACTCCTATCAGGACACTGGAAATGCTTATACGCCTGTCCTGGGGCACCCACACAGTGCCCCCTAGCAGACACAGTGGTCACTACACCACTATATATATATATATATATATATATACCCACAAAAATCAACCAAGTAGTGGGTATTGTATGCAGGATCATCTGCACAGCATGTGGGCTAAGTCCCCCTAAGTCCAAGTAGGAGACCCCAGAGAAAGTGGAGAAAGAAAGGGCTAAAATCCTGTGGGACTTCAACAACCAGACGGATAAGCAGGTGTTGGCTAACCAACCAGACATTGTGATAGTAGACAAGGATCAGAAGACGACAATGATAATAGATGTGGCAGTGCCAAGTGACAGCAACATCAGAAAGAAGGAATATGAGAATCTGGAGAAATACCAGGTCCTCAAAGGAGAACTGGAGATAATGTGGAAGGTGAAGGCAACAGCGATTCCAGTGGTGATAGGAGCCCTAGAAGCAGTAACTCTTAAGTTGTGAAAATGGCTACAACAGATCCCAGGAGCAACATCTGAACTCTCTGTCTGGATACGCGCAATGCTGGGAACAACTAAGATCTTGCGCAGAACCCTCAAACTCCCAGGCCTCTGGTAGAGGACCCGAGAATGAGAGAGGACAAAAAAGACCACCCTCATTGGGGGTGAGAAGTAAGTTTTTTTTATACTTAACTTTGGGTTTCAATTTTCTACTAAACTTTTGCCCCTATTGTCCATTATTTTATACTTTGCCAAATTCTAAAAAATGTAAAGGAAAGTACAAACATTTACCATTGTCTTATAGATGTTAACACAGCAACATACTGTATGATTGGATGAAATCTTTATTATTATTTAATTAAACTTCTTATATGATTGATGTAAGAATGTTGTGATGATTTAGGATGCATCTCAGTAGTAGAGACTTTGTATATTGTACAGTTTATTGAATATTTTTTTGTTTTTATGATAAAGACTTGAATTTTCTTTCTGTTGGATTGAGCAGAGGAGAATTTTGAGGGGTTATTAATTTGGCAGATTTTTAGCAGAAATTTCTGTGCCTGTTGTATTCATTTGAATTATGGAGATGTAGCACATTTTGCAAGAAACAACCCCTCTCAAGTCAATGGAACTATTTTTCAGTCACAGAAATGTCTGCCACAAATCTGCTTCGTTTTGACAATTTCTTATTTCCTTGAGGAATGAAAGGAAGTCACTCTGGACAAATGAAACCATGATTGTGACATTTGACAAAAATGGGAAATATTTACGGTATTTATGTAACGTATGCAACTTGCTATTAATCAAGGTACGTGTGATGGTCTATGGTCAGCAGTCATTAAAAGGGTGGTCCAAAATGAAAATTTACTTTAATCCTAAATGTTTATCTATCTAATGTCATAATCTAATTTCTTTTATAATATACTTTAATTAAAAAGTCCCTATAATTCCTCTCTATCTAACTGCTTTATTTTTTTGTACCTACTTGTTTGATGACTCTTTGTTTGAGATTCCCAGTGCATGCTGGGATAGTCAAACGAGTCGTCATCAGGGGCAGAGGCTGCGGTCACTGCCGCAGCCTTTGCTCCCTTCTCGAAGTGAAGTGTCATCAGTGACCTTCATTTCAGAGACTGGGCTAGTCCCTCCCCCACTGAGCATACATCAATTATCATTTCCGACGTATGAGCAATAGATTCTTGTCACTGTGCAATATGGATAGTGACAGTGCGCTCACACTCCGTCTCCGATGAAAAGAGACGAACCAGCAGTAGAGGGCAATGTCGGTGCACGTTGTAAGAAAAATACCTGGCATGCAGGAAAAGCAGTGACCAGCGCTGCTCCTGCAAGAGATGCCTCGCAAGTGACCCCAGCCTCTGCCACCTGATGACAACTAGGATGCACTAGGATTCTCAAATGAAGCATCATCAGAGAGGAAGTACTTTATAAAAAGCAGTTAGCAGCATAGTGAGGAAACGACAGGGTCTTTTCAATTGCAGTGTATTGGAAAAAAAAATAGATTATTTCATTAATAAGACAGACATTTTGTCATGATACCAGTGTTGGTGGACCAGCACTTCTGGGGTTAATGGTTTGATCTCAGTGCAGACTCTTACCTGCACACCTGGGACTTATTATGGTGGCCTCTCATTGGTTCTGGGAAAGCTTCTTATTGCCCCAGGAAACTCCCATCCCCCCTCATTTATTCTTTCGCCCTTGGCATTGTGTGGTGACCCCTGAGTGTTGTGAGTTCATTTTCCCCTTCACCGTTGATGTCTGATGAACTCCCTCTGCTGGTGAAGAGAGGTAGTGAAATTGATTGGGTTGAGAAGAACGTGTCATCTGAACAGGTGGAGCCTGATTGGACACCCGGAATCACTGAGTGGATATAAGGCAGCCGACGCCCTACAGGGGTGCTGGTGATCCTTTCTGCTCTGAGCTCTTGCAACCAGTTAGTCCTGTCTACTGAAAGCTTAGTTTTTGCTCTCTTATTTTTCCATGAGATTCTGTCTGTTTGCTTCGTGTTTTGTGTTCAGCCTGCCTTTGTTGGGACGGGCTGAGCTCTATTTTTGTCTCTGATCAGTTTATCTCTTGCTCTGTTTTCAGAATATACCAGAGTGCTGATATAGTGATTTTAAAGTCTAGCGACTTCAGGGCCTTTTTCCCTATCAGACGGTTGGGACATTTTTGGTAGGGTTTTTTGCGGATTGCAGCCAGCATCTTTTCTGTCCTTTCCTATTTAGTTAGTTGGGCCCCATCGTTTGCTCAACCTGTCTTTCTGTCTGTGTTTGTGTTTTCATCTGCTTTTCACCGACAATACATGTTGGGGGCTGTCTATTGCTTTGGGGTCTGCTCTGGGGCAGTTTAGATTTCCCCTTTCTTTCTTTAGGCTTATTTAGTTCTCCGGCTGTGAACGAGGGGTCTAGGGCACCGTAGGAACCCCCCACGGCTACTGTTAGTTGTGGTGAATAGGATCAGGGGTCTGCAATCCGATAGCTACCAACCTCTCTGGTTTTCTGGACTTGGCTTGTATTTTTTTTTTTCCTCCTTCGGTGACTCATTCATAACACCTGAGTGTGTTTGTGCTGTGTTCTGGTTGCTTGATACTCTGTGTACGACTCAGTCTGTTTACTGGATATTGCTTGTTGGATTCTGCTTGGTACCTTCTATGTCTGTTTGGTTTTGACCCCTGCTTGGCCCCGACTATCCGTTCTGTCTCATCCCTGGTACTTTAATGCTATCTCTGTGTATGACCTCTGTTTTGCCTGACTCTGAGTATTTCTGTATAGTGTCCTGCCATCTCTGAAAGCAGGACGCTAAGCCCCGCCCCCTTGCAGTCACATGGTCGGCAGGATCCTGACATTATAACTGACCGTTAAGTTTTTTGGGTTTTTTGTGCAGAGAGTTATGGATCCCATACAGTCTCTGGCTGACCAGATGAAAAATCTGAGTCAGATGTTTCAGGGTTTATCTCTGGAGCAGCAAGCTCTGGCTCGTTCTCAGCAGCAGATTTCTGAGACAGTGCGAGGGGCTTTATCTGCTAGGTCTCCGGAGGCTGGGGCGAGGGATGTTGTTCTGATGTCCCCGGAACCACCTGTTAAACTGCCTGACTTTTTTTCTGGGAACAAAAAGGAGTTCAGGGTCTTCATGGAGGGGTACAAACTTTTTTTTTTAGTTTGAGACCACGTTCCTCTGGGGATGAAAACCAGAAGGTAGGGGTCATTATGTCTTTATTAAGAGGGTCCCCACAAGCTTGGGCTTTCTCCCTTCCTCCCACTGCCCCTGAGAGAGTGTCTGTGAATGCATTCTTTGAGGCCCTCGGGCACATTTATGATGAGCCTGACCGAGTGCAATTGGCAGAGGACATGGTGATGAGTGTCTGCATGTGGAACTGTTGGTGGACGGTTGTTCTTTTCCCTCTACAGCCTTCGTGGACTGCGGATCATCGATTGATCTCATTGACTCCCAATTGGTCACACGCTGCAAGATAGGGACAGTTAGGCTCAAGGTTCCGATCAAGGTGGTGGCCATTGACTCCTCTCCCCTCACTAAGGAGGGAATTCTCTTTATGTCTGACTTGTTTTCGCTCAGAGTGGGCGCTACTCATGTGGAAAACCTAAGTTGTTTGGTTCTGGACAATCTACCTGCAGGGTTGGTGTTAGGCATGCCCTGGTTACAACGCCATAACCCAGTTATTAACTGGAAAACGGATGAGATTGTTCAATGGGGGTTTAATGATTTTAAGTTGTGTGATAAATCCGCACTGCTGGTTGAACCTGTTAAATCTTTGTCTGTATCATCTGTCGAGCTGGAAGGTATTCCGAATGCCTGAAGGACTTCGAAGATGTATTCTCTGAAAGCGAGGCCGAGACATTACCGCCAAATAGACCCTTTGACTGCGCTATCGAGCTGGTCCTGGGAGCTAAATTACCTAAAGCCCGTCTGTTTAATTTATCCGGCCCTGAGCGCTTGGCTATGAAATAGTACATTGCTTAAAGTCTGCGCAAGGGACACATGCGTCCTTCAGTCTCACCTGTGGCGGCAGGTTTCTTTTTTGTAAAAAAAAAAAAAGATGGCGGGTTTCGTCCCTGTCTCGATTTTTGGGAGCTTAATCAGATTACTGTACGGAATACGTACCCCCTCCCGTTGATTCCCGATTTGTGTAACCAACTATCAGGGGCAAAGTGGTTTTCTCAACTGGATCTTCGGGGGGCATATAATTTGATAAGTGTCTGGGAGGGGGATGAATGGAAAACTGCGTTCCTCATGTCCGAGGGACTGTTTGAAAATTTAGTCATGCCGTTTGGTCTTACCAATGCCCTCGCCATATTACAGAATTTCATCAACGTGGTATTCTCGGATCTCATTGGTCATTTTGTCGTTATCTACTTAGATGATATTTTGATATACTCGTCCGACAGGCATTCTCATCTGGAACATGTACGAACTGTTCTCCAAAGACTGAGAGAAAATCATCTGTATGCCAAATTGGAGAAATGTGTATTTTGTGTTCAAGAATTGTCTTTTTTGGGATTAATTATATCCTGTGAGGGTTTTCGCATAGACCCCAAGAAGGTGCAGTCCATTGCGGATTGGGTGCAACCCCGAGATCTTGAGGGTCTTCAGCGCTTCTTGGGGTTCGCCAATTATTACCGCAAATTTATCCAGGGGTTTTCGCAGGTGGTCAAACCTCTCACGGATCTAACGTGCAAAGGTGCGGATGTGAGAAATTGGTCCTCGCTCGCAAAAGAGTCCTTTGCGACTCTGAAAAAATGTTTTATGTCTGCTCCTGTGTTGGTACAGCCAGATCCGTCCAAACCATTTGTGGTGGAGGTGGATGCCTCCGAGGTGGGGGTGGGGGCAGTGTTGTCCCAAGGGCCTGCCACTCTTACCAACCTCAGGCCATGTGCTTTCCTTTCCAGGAAGTTCTCTGCTGCTGAAAGAAATTATGATGTAGGCAATAGAGAGCTTCTTGCGGTCAAGTTGGCGTTTGAGGAGTGGAGGTACTTTTTGGAGGGGGCCAGTCACCCAGTTACTGTGATCACTGATCACAAAAATTTGTCATACATTGAGTCTGCTAAAAGACTAACGCCCAGACAGGCCCGTTGGTCGCTTTTTTTTTCTCGTTTCCAGTTTACTATTACATTCCGTCCAGGGTCAAAGAATGTCAGGGCTGACGCCTTATCTCGTAGTTTTTGTCCTGTGTCTGCCCCTGAGCCACCGTCCTCCATTCTGCACCCTGAGGTGGTGGTAGCAGGGATCTTGTCTGAATTGGAACAAGAATTTGAGGGGGCCCAGTCGCTGGCTCCTGCGGCCAAACCAGGGGGCAAGTTGTTTGTACCAGATCAACTTCGCCTTAAACTCTTGCAAGAGTTCCACGAATCCAAGCTGTGTGCTCACCCTGGTATATCAGCCACGCGACTGGCGGTGGCTAGGATCTTCTGGTGGCCTACCCTTGGTTCTGATATAAAGAAATTCATTTCTGGTTGTGGGGTCTGCGCTCGTTCTAAAAGCTCTCATAGCCGGCCGGCGGGGGAGCTGATGCCCTTGGCAGTTCCCGAAAGACCTCACCTGTCCATGGATTTTATTACCAATCTTCCCTCTTCCAGGGGTAATGTGGTGGTATGAATAGTGGTGGACAGATTTTCAAAGCAGGCTTATTTTATACCCCTGTCCGCATTACCTTCTGCTGAGACCTTATCCAGATTGTCTGTGCAGCATGTGGTCCGCTTGCATGGGGTACCCCTGAATGTGGTGTCTGATCGCGGTGTGCAGTTTGTGGCTAAGTTTTGGTGTGCTTTCTGCAAAAAATTAGGGATATCTCTGTCCTTTTCGTCTGCATACCATCCCGACAGTAATGGTCAGACGGAACGCACTAATCAGTCTCTGGAACAGATCCTCAGGTGTCTGACTTCTGCTAGACAGAATGACTGGTGTGATATACTGCCGTTGGCAGAATTTGCCTCCAGTAGTCGGGTGAGTCAATCCACTGGTATGTCCCCTTTCTTGATCAACTATGGGTTCAGTCCTCATTTTGGTGAGTTTTCTCGTCTGGATTCAGGGTGTCCTGGGGCTGAGGACTCTGTTCGGCGGTTAAAAGATACACGGACAGAAGTCCAGCAGCGTATATCTAGGTCTCAAGGCAGGTATAAGCTTTTCGCGGACAGGAAACGAACATCTGGTCCCATGTTTCAGGTTGGAGAGAAAGTTTGGCTCTCCACGCGAAACATTAAGTTAAAGATTCCGTCAGCCAAGTTGGGCCCCAAATTCATTGACCCGTACAAGATTGTGGAAAAAATCAATCCAGTGGCGTATAGGCTGTGCCTTCCACCCTCTTTCAAGATCCCTAACGTCTTCCATAGATCTCTACTGAAGCCTTTTGAAGCAGTCTGGGGAGAATCCGAGTCCGCTGCTCCTCCGGTTTCGATTGAGGGACATGTGGAATATGAGACTGGTCACTAGTTCATTCGAAGGGGTATGGGCCGGAGGACAGGTCCTGGGTGCCGGCCCGGTTGATGCATGCGGATCGCCTGGTTCGGGCTTTCCATGCTAGGTACCCGGGCAAGCCTGGGGGTCCAGAGGCCCCCCGTTGAGAGGGGGGTACTGTCATGATACCAGTGCTGGTGGACCGGCACTTCTGGGGTTAATGGTTTAATCTCAGTGCAGACTCTTACCTGTACACCTGGGACTTATTATGGTGGCCTCTCATTGGTTCTGGGAAAGCTTCTTATTGCCCCAGGAAGCTCCCATCCCCCGTCAGTTATACTTTCACCCTTGGCATTGTGTGGTGACCCCTGAGTGTGTTTGTGCTGTGTTCTGGTTGCTTGATACTCTGTGTACGACTCAGTCTGTTCTCTGGATATTGCTTGTTGGATTCTGCTTGGTACCTTCTATGTCTGTTTGGTTTTGACCCCTGCTTGGCCCCGACTATCCGTTCTGTTTCATCCCTGGTACTTTACTGCTATCTCTGTGTATGACCTCTGTTTTGCCTGACTCTGAGTATTTCTGTATAGTGTCCTGCCATCTCTTAAAGCAGGACGTTAAGCCCCGCCCCCTTGCAGTCACATGACCGTAGGTCCTTCACTGCTTGCTAAACTTCAGCGTCCACAGGTTCTGTGTATCTGTACTTTCCGGCTGTACCTGACCCCGGGCCCCCCTACAGTGCGGGTGAGTCCCTGCTCAGAGGAGGCTGCACGCCGGCGCTGGCAGGATCCTGACACATTTAAGATTAAAATACATTTTAGTTTCGGAACACCCCTTTAAATTATTCTGTAATTTTAATCTCTCTTCTTTATGCAGAAATGGGCATGTCAATTTAATTCTTTTCATTCTGGTATAATAGATTCTTACTACACCTTTTTACCACTAATTCTTGCTTGCACGCCATCTGTTTTGCTACGTTTCCTTTCTGGTGATCTTCCCTTTCTGGTTGTTCGTTCCTGGTTGTTTCAGCATGGAGGCCTTTCAGTCTTATATTTGGTAGTGCCACGGACCCCTCTTGCATACTGGACATCTATGGTGGATCAGGATGAAACACATCCCAAGTTAGCATGCATTACCCCCACCTGGTGCCCATGACACCGATTTGGACATCCCATTTATTTGCCGTCTCTTACCCCATAACTGTCCTTTCTCATTTACTTTTTCACCTCTACATTTATGTTTGCTGTTCTTCTCGGCCTCTCATATACATTTCCATTTTGTTTTCATTTTGCCTCCCCTCCTCCTTTCTTCCGCGCTAGCTTTCTCTCCTTCTTTCACAGCGCTGCGTACTGCTGTCTCTTGTGGCTCGATAGCAATTCAATTACAGAGACGAGAGATAGCGAGTCTCTGGCGGAGAAAAGGCCCCGTCTGACAAGAAATATGACAGCCTACTTACAGGGTGTTTATGCAGTTAAACTCAACCTCGCCACACCTGCAGTATGGTAAATGTCAGGGTTTGTGGGTTTAACAGCGGTAAAACCTGTGTATAAATCTGCATGTTTGTATACACCTTGCTTCCCAGCATCTGCTGTCATCGGATTGCATATGTCCATTCCTATCAGGAATACAGGTAGTAGTCGTATCAGTGGAATTAAAATATGAAATTTTCATCCAAAATTTTTTGCATCAGGGGTCGTATCGGCTAGTACTATAGAGAGGCAATGCCACACAGTGCATGTGATCACATTATATATGGTTATGGTATCTGATGCGCACAAAGTTCACCCACTCCACCCGTAGATTGGCTCTGAAGACCCTTGGCACAAGACGTAAGAGCTCCTAGTTGACTTGAGATGCAGGCAAAGCAAAAGAAGGTATCAAGCCATTTGAATATAAAACTTCACTAACGTATTAATACAGCGTAAAAAGGTTCCAACGCGTTTTGGGCATAGAATTTTCCTAACCATAGTATTGACATGTGACACCACTGGCATTTAGATTGCAGGTCCAGGCATGGAATTTGTACTTGAAACCCATAGATTCTTACTATACCTTATAGGTATAGTACCTTGTACCTTACATACGAAGCACTTTCCTTACCATTAAACACAAGGGACCCTAAAAACACAAATGTGAACTGATGCATGAATGTGTCGTTCCAAATTTTGAGCATTATAGGGATCACAATGTCAGTGACTTCAAATCCAATAGCAAGTTACTAAAAGTCGTTTCATAAACTAAACATGAAATGCGTGCAACCTCAAATCTATCCACCAAACCTCCCCCCATACAACAGCTGAATTGTCCATAAATGTGGCCCCCTCCTTAACGAATCCTGATAATTCTGAGTGAATAGCAAGCAGCAGAGACCTTGCGAGGAGATGAACCATTTATTCTGCCTGCATGCGCACTTTTTTTTTTCTTTATCATAATTATTTCCAAGTCAGATCTCCTCCCTGATTTCCTAACGGGCCTTTCTTTCTCCGAACAACATCCCGGATCCAGAGGCCGTGATAATTCAAACCCCAAACCTCATGGGTCCTGTACCTTTTTTTTTTTTTCCTTCCTCTTCTTTTTTTTTTATTCTGCATTTTTTCCAAGGACATTTTTATTACAAAGCTGATGAAATTTGCATATTAATTTGTTCCTTTCAATTTTTCTTTTTTTTTTATATTAAGATTAGACGTGACAGGCGGGTATCGCAGCTTTTGGTAGTTAGAATGGATAAAACCATCCAAAACGCATTGGGATTGCTGAGGGAAGGCAAGGGGGAGGTTAATTCACTGCTCTATCAGTTTAATTTAACCCTCCAGTTCCCTAAGGGAAGTGTCGTACATTGATGGGATCTCACCTAAGTTACTGAACTCACTTCTTGTGCACATTATTAAGATACATAAATGACTCTGGTCGGGAACCAGTTATATTGGGAGAACTATGTAATATGGATCTCGTCTTATCACTTATTCAAGTCCAAGGGTAGCTTGATAACCTTAGTTTTACAGTGACCAGGTTTATTTTTTTCTGTTACATGGTATATTCAGGGTTCAAAGTTCTCTGCTTAAAGGGTTGCAGACATAGAAAGTAGCAAACGCAGTTTTGCCCATCCTCCCCAGGTCCAGCACTTCCTCTCCGCCGCAGCCCCTGGTCTTTGTTGACAGACTGCAGGTTGACGTTACCACTTCAGTACATGTGATATCTGCAGTCAAATCACTTGTCTCAGTGATGATGGCAGTGTAGGCTGCATGAGCCACTGAACTCAGTGATTGGCAGCAGGGGTCAGTTATGTGCTGCATCCTGTCAAATTTGGATGCGGGGCAGTGGAGATGCAGCGCTGGATCTTGGGATGGTGAGAATAACTGTGTTTGTTAGCTTTTAATTCTGGGACTCTTCACACAAATAACATTTAGTCCCAGTAAACCCCTTTAAGGATAAAATGTTTTTTTAAATATAGAATGCAGTTAAAGGGAACCTGCCACGTCGGAAAATACTATTTACCTGCAAACATAGGGATAATCTTCAGGTAAAAAGTGTTACAGTGCTTCCCGATCACATTACTGAAAGCTGCCGGCTTTCAGTCATGGGGAAGGTGCAGGTGGTGATTACGGTCATCGCTCTCGGTACTGATCACTATACTGTGAGCAGCAGCAGCTGTAAGCACACCCTGCCACTGCAAATATGCTCCACCGCTGTAAGCACACCCTGCCACTGCAAATATGCTCCACCGCTGTAAGCACACCCTGCCACTGCAAATATGCTCCACCACTGTAAGCACACCCTGCCACTGCAAATATGCTCCACCGCTGTAAGCACACCCTGCCACTGCAAATATACTCCACCGCTGTAAGCACACCTTGCCACTGCAAATATGCTCCACCGCTGTAAGCACACCCTGCCACTGCAAATATGCTCCACCGCTGTAAGCACACCTTGCCACTGCAAATATGCTCCACCACTGTAAGCACACCCTGCCACTGCAAATATGCTCCACTGCTGTAAGCACACCCTGCCACTGCAAATATGCTCCACCACTGTAAGCACACCCTGCCACTGCAAATATGCTCCACCGCTGTAAGCACACCCTGCCACTGCAAATATGCTCCACCGCTGTAAGCATACCCTGCCACTGCAAATATGCTCCACCGCTGTAAGCATACCCTGCCACTGCAAATATGTTCCACCGCTGTAAGCACACCTTGCCACTGCAAATATGCTCCACCGCTGTAAGAGTTCCCTGCCACTGCAAATATGCTCCACCGCTGTAAGCACACCTTGCCACTGCAAATATGCTCCACCGCTGTAAGCACACCCTGCCACTGCAAATATGCTCCACCGCTGTAAGCACACCTTGCCACTGCAAATATGCTCCACCGCTGTAAGCACACCCTGCCACTGCAAATATGCTCCACCGCTGTAATCACGCCCTGCCACTGCAAGTATGCTCCACCAATGTAAGCACACCCTGCCACTGCAAGTATGCTCCACCACTGTAAGCATACCCTGCCACTGCAAGTATGCTCCACCACTGTAAGCACACCCTGCCACTGCAAGTATGCTCCACCACTGTAAGCAGACCCTGCCACTGCAAGTATGCTCCACCACTGTAAGCACACCCTTCCACTGCAAGTATGCTTCACCACTGTAAGCAGACCCTGCCACTGCAAGTATGCTCCACCGCTGTAAGCACACCCTGCCACTGCAAATATGCTCCACCACTATAAGCAAACCCTGTCAGTGTTAATATGCCCCACCACCGTAATCAAACCCTGCCACTGCAAGTATGCTCCACCACTGTAAGCACACCCTTCCACTGCAAGTATGCTTCACCACTGTATGTAGACCCTGCCACTGCAAGTATGCTCCACCACCATAAGCAAACCCTGCCTCTGCAAGTATGCTCCACCACTGTAAGCACACCCTGCCACTGCAAGTATGCTTCACCACTATAAGCACACCCTGTCACTGCAAGCATGCCCCACCACCGTAAACACACCCTACCACTGCAAGTATGCTCCACCACTGTAAGCATACCCTGCCACTGCAAGTATGCTCCACCACTGTAATCACACCCTGCCACTGCAAGTATGCTCCACCACTGTAAACAAGCCCTGTCACTGCAAGTATGCTCCACCACTGTAAGCACACCCTTCCACTGCAAGTATGCTTCACCACTGTATGCAGACCCTGCCACTGCACGTATGCCCCACCACCATAAGCAAACCCTGCCTCTGCAAGTATGCTCCACCACTGTAAGCACACCCTGCTACTGCAAGTATGCTTCACCACTATAAGCACAGCCTGTCACTGCAAGCATGCCCCACCACCGTAAACACACCCTGCCACTGCAAGTATGCTCCACCACTGTAAACAAACCCTGTCACTGCAAGTATGCTCCACCACTGTAAGCACACCCTTCCACTGCAAGTATGCTTCACCACCATAAGCAAACCCTGCCACTGCAAGTATGCTCCACTGCAAGTATGCCCCACCACCGTAAGCATGCCCCACCACCGTAAGCAAACCCTGCCTCTGCAAGTATGCTCCACCACTGTAAGCACACCCTGTCACTGCAAGCATGCCCCACCACCGTAAACACACCCTGCTACTGCAAGTATGCTCCACCACTGTAAGCACACCCTGTCACTGTAAGCATGCCCCACCATTGTAAGCAAACCCTGCAACTGCAAGCATGCCTCACCACCCTGCCACTGCAAATATGCTTCGCAACTGTAAGCACACCCCGCCAGTGTAAGCACGTCCCATCCCCGTAGGCACACTCCGCCACCATAAGCACGCATCTCTCATTGCCACCAAATGCATGCCCTGCCAGTGTAAGCACGCCCCATTACTGTAAGCATGCCCAGCCACTATAAGCATGCCCCATAACTGTAAGCATGCTCCTCCACTGTAAGCATGCCCCACCTCTGTAAGCACGCCCCGCCACCATAAGGACATCCCACCACTGTAAGCATGCCCCATTACTGTAAGCATGCCTCACCACTGTAAGTATGCCCCACCACTCTAAGCGTGACCCATTACTGTACCACTGTAAGTATGCCCCACCACTCTAAGCGTGACCCATTACTGTACCACTGTAAGTATGCCCCACCACTCTAAGCGTGCCCCATTACTGTAAGCACGCCCCACCTCCGTAAGCACACCACACCTCCGTAAGTACACCACGCCACTGTAAGCACACCCAGCCCATGTAAGCACACCCTGTCACTTTGATTGACAATCCGCTTTACTGAGTCACAGCCATTATTATATTCCAGAGCTATAGTCACAATTCTGTTGGCTTCAGAGCTGAATTCTAGGTCATAACTTAATACAAGATAAGTATTACAAAGGGTTTACAAATTACTCGGCTTGTGTGATTATATATAGTATCAACTGTTAACTTATGTGTGAAACTACACATGAAGTTTAACAGCATTGTCCAGGATAAACACATTTCTTGCAAACACAAAGAAAGCTTTAAAATAAGAGAATAAAATACCCACCTAGATCCCCACCATCCATTGCTTCTGTTCTGCTGGTCTCTGTTTACTTGCTGCAGCTGATCAGATATCATCTGCACACCAACAAAATGCCTGTGTGTATGACACAGACCGTTTATGCCAGTGATTGGCTGCAGTGGTAGTAAGGGTACATGGTGTGTAATCAGTGGCAAGAAACACTTAATTGGATGCAAATGCTGAAGAGCTGAGTTTCTTTTTAAAGCATATTTTGCCTCTACAAAATATACTGTAAATAGAAAATATACATCTTGGGCAGTGTTGGACTGGCTTGGCAAAGGCCCACCAGTTACATTGATTCTTGGGGCCCACTGCTCAGCTACGTGCAAAAATAACCTGACCCTAGTACACATTTACTTTTACTTCTACATAATATTAATTTGACTAGCTTGTTTAATGAATTATTAGATTATACCCTTTTCCTACAAATTGTGAATCAAATGTAATAGCACTGCTCATTAGCTCTCCTTCACAGGGCCTACCAGAGAATTCTCCTGTTCCCCTGTAGGCCAGTCCGAGCTTGTTCCTGGGCAGTGTGTTTAAGCAAGTCACTGTTAAGCTTACAAAGCCTCTATTATGTGTGCGCCCTAATACAACACATCAGAGTATATAGCAGGAAAAGACAGATTCTCATACCTCAGATCGTTATTACAGCATGTGGTCCAGAAGGAGAGTCCTGAATCACACAGGCTCGGGGAGTGAAGATGGTGCGATACACAATGACGGCTATGGCTGCAGAGGAATAACATTAGATAGAGAGAAAATGACACGTTTAGTTTTATTCATATTCGTTTTTAACAGCGGAGAGGCCCCTGAGATCACTGAGACCACAACGATACAGTCAGGGGCAGTGTATGGGAGAGGCCTGCAGCCTTTAAATTGTACATTGAAAATCAGGAATAATGAGAATATAAACAAGTGGAAATAAAGTTAGGAAACTTTCAAATCACTTTATTGGGGAATTTGTCTTCAGTCCTGTAAAAATAATTCTTGTAAGTGATTTCCAAACCCCTATTTTCCCCAGTCTATTTGCCTGCCTACAGCTGCATTGATATCAAAATGAAATCATTTGGAGTACAAATAATGGCAGTGAAAGGGTCAGCTCAGCATTGAGTTCTTACTATCTCTGGGTATAAGAAATTGTCCTGATAACGCTCAGAGAAGGAGACAGGTGCTGACACTTTCACTGCCATCATCAGTACTCCAAAGTACATACTGATATCAATGCCGCTGATGGCAGACATATATATACTGGAAAAATCAGGAGTTTTGAAGCAGCTTACTTGTTTTCTTTTTCTTTTTACAGAAATAAGGACAATTCATAAAAAAAAACAAAAGTGATTTGCAAAAGTTTCATAACTTTCCATACTGGACAAAATTCTAAATAAATAAATAAATGTGAAAGTTTAGTTACTTTTTAGTAAGTGCAGGCCTATTAATTAATTTGTCATGTTTTTTGTTTGTTCCTAACCCAAATATGTATGTAAGTTTGAACAGGGATGGGAAAAAAAATGTAATACTCACCTCATCGCTGACCGCCATCCGGTTCTCTTCTTTCTATTGTCGCTTACTGCATCTGCAACCTCTTCAGTATACAGTCATGGCCAAAAGTTTTGAGAATGACACAAATATTAATTTTTACAAAGTCTACTGCTTCATTTTTTCTAATGGCAATTTGCATATACTCCAGAATGTTATAAAGAGTGATCAGCTTAACAGCAATTACTTGCAAAGTCAATATTTGCCTAGAAAATGAACTTTATCCCCCAAAACACATTTCAACATCATTGCAGCCCTGCCTTAAAAGGACCAGCTAACATCGTTTCAGTGATTGCTCCATTAACACAGGTGTGCGTGTTGATGAGGACAGGGCTGGAGATCAATCTGTCATGATTAAGTAAGAATGACACCACTGGACACTTTAAAAGGAGGCTGGTGCTTGGCATCATTGTTTCTCTTCTGTTAACCATGGTTCTCTCTAAAGAAACACGTGCAGTCATCATTGCACTGCACAAAAATGGCCTAACAGGGAAGAGTATCGCAGCTAGAAAGATTGCACCTCAGTCAACAATCTATCTCATCATCAAGAACTTCAAGGAGAGAGGTTCCCTTGTTGCCAAAAAGGCTCCAGGGCGCCCAAGAAAGACCAGCAAGCGCCAGGACCGTCTCTTAAAAGTGTTTCAGCTGTGGGATCGGGCTACCAGCAGTGCAGAGCTTGCTCAGGAATGGCAGCAGGCAGGTGTGAGTGCATCTGCACGCACTGTGAGGCGGAGACTCTTGGAGCAAGGCCTGGTCTCAAGGAGGGCAGCAAAGAAGCCACTTCTCTCCAGGAAAAACATCATGGACAGACTGATATTCTGCAAGAGGTACAGGGAGTGGACTGCTGAGGACTGGGGTAAAGTCATTTTCTCTGATGAATCCCCTTTTCGATTGTTTGGGACATCTGGAAAATGGCTTATTCGGAGAAGACCAGGTGAGCGCTACCACCAGTCTTGTCTCATGCCAACTGTCAAGCATCCTGAAACCATTCATGTGTGGGGTTGCTTCTCAGCCAAGGGAATGGGCTCTCTCTCAGTCTTGCCTAAAAACACAGCCATGAATAAAGAATGGTACCAGAATGTCCTCCAAGAGCAACTTCTCCCAACCGTCCAAGAGCAGTTTGGCGATGCCTTTTTCAACTTGATGGAGCACCTTGCCATAAAGCAAAGTTGATAACTAAATGGCTCAGGGAACAAAACATAGAGATTTTGGGACCATGGCCTGGAAACTCCCCAGATCTTAATCCCATTGAGAACTTGTGGTCAATCATTAAGAGACGGGTGGACAAACAAAAACCTTCAAATTCAGACAAAATAA
The DNA here is from genome assembly GCF_039654945.1 of Dendrobates tinctorius. Classification (NCBI taxonomy): domain Eukaryota; kingdom Metazoa; phylum Chordata; class Amphibia; order Anura; family Dendrobatidae; genus Dendrobates; species Dendrobates tinctorius. The sequence continues at coordinate 26,351,708 of NW_027361725.1, forward strand.
AAGCATTGATTTTGCAAGAATGGACTGCTATCAGTCAGGAATTGATCCAGAAGTTGATTGAGAGCATGCCAGGGAGAATTGCTGAGGTCCTGAAGAAGAAGGGTCAACACTGCAAATATTGACTTGCTGCATTAACTCATTCTAGCTGTCAATATAACCTTTTGCTACTCATAATATGATTGCAATTATATTTCTGTATGTGATAAAAACATCTGACAAACACACATAAAAACAGAGGCCAGCAGATCATGTGAAAATATAATATTTGTGTCATTCTCAAAACTTTTGGCCATGACTGTAGGTCAGGACTTCCTGCCGCATCCAGGCCTCAGAAGTTATGGCTCTCCATAAGTTCACGATGTCTGCCTGGCAACCTTATGATGCGCAATGTCCTCCAGGGCTACAAATCTTGGCCACGCGACGCTCGGCGGCAGAAAGACATTAAGCCCGAGCACCAACAACAAAAATAAACACTCAATGACACCAATTATACAAATGTAGCCATGGCTACAATTTATCAAGATGGCACATTATTCATATACCTATTCATATTCCACTACTTGGATGAAAGTGCTGGAGTTGGTGGAAAAATTCCAAAAATCACAAATGTTTGTGTAAAAACCTGTGCCAGTTTTCTATAGAAAGTGTTTAATAAATTCTCTGCATAATAAGTAATATTTTGGCTCTATATACAGTGCACAGCATAACTGAGTGCACCCCCTTTGAAAAGTAAGATTTTAATCAATATCTGACTAAACACAAGATCAATTTTCAAAATTTTGGCAAGACTGAGACTTATAGAACATTTCTTTGACCCATCACATGAAAGTTAGGTTAATAATGTAGCTTTCATTCCAAAATCTTCAGTTTTACTCAAATTAGTTGTTGCAAAAGTGAGTACACCCCACATCAAAAACTACTACATGTAGTATTTTGTATGACATCCATGATTGGTAAGGACAGCACCCAGTCTTCTAGGCAAGGAATGAACAAGCTGATGACATCGCACTATCTATCTTTTTCCATTCTTCAAGAGCATCCTCCTTAGAGCCTGGATGCTGGATGGAGAGTGGTGACAACTTGCTCTTTAGAATTCCCAATAAGGCGTTTCGGTTGGGTTCAGATCAGGAGAAACTTGACTATTGAATCACTTTCACCCTGTTCTTCAGAACTGCAACAGATGCCTTAGATGTGTGTTTTGAATCATCACCATCGCTAAAGGCACTGAGTGATGGCAGCATTTCCTCTTTCAGTATGGAGCAGTACATCTGTGAATTCATGATACCCTCAATGAAATGTAGCTCCCTGACATCAGCAGCGCTCATACAGCCCCATAATAAAGTACATGCCACCACCATGTTCCACTGTAGGCACCATGCAATTTTCTTTGTACTACTCACAACATACAGTTTTGAAGCTATCGGTTCCAAAAACATTTATCTTGGTCTTATTACTCCAGAGTATAGAGACCCAGTAGTCTCATAGTTTCCATGGGCCCTGACAAATTATAGGCATTTTTTTGTTATATGGGCTGTAGGAGGTGCTTCCTTCGTATCTGATACCCACATACAGTGTACGATGTATTGTGTCATGGGAAACACTCGCCCCGGTTTGGCCTCCTACTTCTTTTGCTAACTGCAGTGAATTTGCATCTCAATTTCCTTCAACCCTTCTCATCAGAAGATGCTCCTGTTGAGGTGTTAATTTCCGTGGTCAACATGGACATCTCTGTGAGATGATTGCAGTTCCACTTTTGTTAAATTTTTGGATCACATTTGCTATAGTATTCTGACTGATAAGCAAACCTTTGCTGATCTTCTTGTAGTCCTCACCTTTCTTGTGTAAAGAAAGTATTTTCTTTCTCAGGTGTCATTTCTCTTCCTTGTGAACCATTGCTGACAGCATGAAATGGGAAGGGGTTTTCTTTTTAACATCCTTTAATAGTCAACTGTCTGCTGGACACCTCAGTAATTGATAATTAAACTTACCTGTGCTTGAATTCATATTAATTAGTAAATTGATTTTGTAGTCTAAACTCTGAAACATGGTTTTGAATTAATTTGTTAGGAATTAATCTTGTTTGTAATCCATGGCTCACATTTGTGGGAGTAGTTTGTATTCTTGTAACCAATGGAAAATCTTGATCCTGAAAGGAGAGAGAGAGATATTCGGGTCTCCACATTTTCAATGAGGTTCCAGTTCAGGCACAGTTCTGGTACCAGAACCCAACTTTGGAATAAAGTTTGGGTCGGGTGCCAGAACACAAACTTCCACGGGTCCGCTCATCCCTATTCACTATAAATGAAGGTTATCTCCACCCCATTTATAATCAGAGGATGCCCTGAAAATATTTTTTTTGAAGTGAATCTGACTATGTCCATGTGGATGATGAAAAGAGCAGAAAATTTGAGCCTGATATTTGACCATTGGGGAAAATTGCAAGATTTCAGAAATAATTTTTTTTACTATATACGGTATGTATAGCGATATGTAAAATAGAAAAAAATAATGCAAACTCCTACTGTGCCCTGGATCCATCCCCAAAAGATGAGACAATTATGGTATTAAATATTGTATAAACTTTGCTTCTTGGGGAAGTTTACACTGTCCGGCTAATAAAAGAAAAATCTTTTGAATTGTGTACATAGCCGTCCCTTAACATACTCATTAGATACTTGTCTCTGTGACATGGGGACAATTCCTGTCTTGAAATATTGAATGCATTTCCTCGCTCCTGCTGTGTGTATGTGTGTGCAAAAGGGTGTTAGAGGGCGCAACAGCGAAACAGCCCCCCTCCTCCGCTCAGCCGTCTTTCACAATCCATCTCTCTCCTCTCATCGCTGCGAGGCCTCATTGGGGATACATACATTAAGCCCTTTAAATCGTTTATAATAAATCTTTGTCTAAGGCTCATTTTGACAGTCTCTCTCTCTTCCCCTCTCGCTCTCTCTCTTTATCTGACCCTTTTAAAAGAGCTCCTTTTAAAAGAGAATCCTCAATAGTCTGTTAATCCACTGGGTGTACTGACAGAGAGAGAGCAGACAGAGAGAGACAAGAAAGGCAAAAAGATACAGCCCCAGGAAATATACACACACAACGCAGTGCATTTACACAGAGCTGGTGCATGCAGACTGCTTATTAACCTATTTCCTGCCACCACGGCTCTGCGCTACCGGTACTGTCACAAAGTAGCTTCGATTAAATATAGCACTTCTGCATTGATCATTTTGGGAGAAAGGATTAACCCCTTTATGTCGATATCATTCTGATGTGTTAATAATGAGATACAATCCAACAATGACATGTGGGGAACAGACCAGGCTGTATGGGGTCATTTTGTTCGGACCTTGCTAACATGACGTTGACCAGCGAAGACAAAATTCATAGTAGAGGACTCGCTTTTAACATGAATGCTCCTTGGACAATTATTATAAATGATCTTAGTTTATATCAAGAAAGTGAATTATAATATCCACCATATGGTATTGAGTAAAATCCTCCCCCCCCTTAAATATGATGGACTTATGCACATGATTGTTTTGGAAGTCTCAAAGTGAGTGTCTTTTATATGATCCGTAGACTCAAGCCTTATTTTAGTTTCCTGTGGAACAGCTCCATGAGATTGTGTGTGTACGTGTACAGATATGGGGTACTTGGGGTTCTGGATAGACCTTCATTACCTAGAACTGAGGAGGACGATGGGGACTCATTGTTATAGATAAAGGTAATTTGTGGGAGCACTGGAGATAGCAGAGTGCTGCACTCAGCTGGTCTTCCGCACTCCCATAACAAGGCATGGAGCAGAAGTGCACATTGTTGATCATCTCTCCTTTCACATGGGTGTCTTTAGAACCCCGGTTTTCGAGATCAATTAAGTGCTTGGGGTTGGACTACCAGAGAACAGTAAGATATCCCCTATCTCACGGATAAGGGATAACTTCCAAACTTGACAATACCACTTTAAGGGAATCTGTCAGCAGTTTTTTGCTACCCCATCTAAGAGCAGCACAATGTAAGGACTGAAACCCTGATTCCAGCAATGTGTCACTTAGTTTACTGGGTATAGCAGTTGTGACAAAATCAGAGTTCTAGTATCAGAGTGTAGCATGTAGCAGAGCTCAGAAAGCTAAGTCTGCCCCCACCAGACTTTCTATGTACACAATTTATTGACAGTGAGCTGCTTATCAGAGGAGGGGGCGTGGTCAGACCAGGGCTCACAGGAGATTTAGTCTAGGCAGTGCAGTGATAATGTCCTGCTAATAAAACATTCATTGTGAGGAAACAACTGCACATAGCCTAATAATTGACATCGCTGGATTCAGAGTCTCTGTCCCTACTCCTTGCTGTACCTAGATTAAATAGCAAAAATCTGCTGACAGATTCCCTTTATTGTTTCCATAGAATTTGACCACTTGCATCACTATTTTTTAACACACAAGCCCCAGTTGAAAAAAATCGGTATAGCCCTGTTCTTAGGATTTAGAATCCTAGAAAATCCCTTTAAATTGTAATGGTTGTCCTCGCTGATCTATTTGGTGACTGCATTAATATTAATTCATATAAGTTTATTACTGCGTAACAAAGTTTTGTGGGTATTTTTCTAATTTTACATATAATATATGCACACGGTTTCTTGTTAACCCTCCAGCAACAAGTCTTTAGTATGCTCTGCCGTCTCCACACATAGTGGCTGCGACATCAGCAGTTCAACACTATGCATTCTCCAATGTAGTATGTCGCCCACTAGTGGCAGTGTCTGTTGCTTGCCTAAACAATATTGCACTTGCAAAGAATCTTTCATCATTGTAATGGAAAGCACTTAATATATGCATACATAATTTTGGGGATTGTAAATATTCTTTATTATGCAAATGGAAAAGTATCAATGTCCCTATTTCCATTTGATCCAATGGCTGGAACATGAGCGGTCACTGACGCTGCAGTGATTTCACATTACAGCACTGATACTGTACATATGTACATTCTCCATGTACATATGGCTCCGTTCTGCAAAAAATCGCTCCGCTTTGTAGGCATGGACAGCCAGTAACATTGACAGTCTCTCGCCCGTCTAATGGGCAGCATTTTCTTCCTTTACTTTTCCAAATACCCAAAACTTTATTTTTGCACATAAATAAACATATTTTCTTATATTTTTTATTCCTTTTTTCCCTGTGTTTTATTTTGTATGTACTTATATGGAACTTGAACATGTGTCTAATTGCTTGTATGGCATACAGTAAAATCACAGTAGTAAAAATCACAGTCTCCTCTGACACCCAGCCAGAGACAGGACATTACAGAAGGAATCACATGACAGGCATGGACCTGGACATGGCCCCCCCCCCCCCCCGGTTGGTAAAGCAACGCACTGCTGTCATTGATTGACTGCAGCTGCAAAGAAGTTAACAGCAGAGATCAGTGGGCGCTCTGATCGCTGCTGTCAGAAGCAGATGTCGGCCTTATAATATAGCCGACATCTGCCCTGTGTAGAGTGGGCACTGGCTCTGAGCCCGCTGCAACGTACCTGAGTCGCTCCATGACATAAGAATACATCATGTTGTATGAAGGGGTTAAATGAAAAAGGGTCTCATTAGTCGCTCCATGACGTAAGAATACAATACATCATGTTGTATGAAGGGGTTAAATGAAAAAGGGTCTCATTGAAAATAATAACACCTCACCTCCGAAACCGGCTCCCTTCCAGCGATGTCAGCACCGGGTCTGCCGACACTCATGTCCCGTTGTTAAACTCGGACATCTGAAGGAGGTTAGAGTACTGCAGCCCTATAGAGGCCGCTGATTGTCTGTGTGACGACTCCTGGAGTGGACCCTCTGGGTCGTGGCACCAACCCTCCCAGGGCGAGCTGACCTAGTGAAGACCACCACCTATACAGGGAGTGTCAGGGGCAAGCCCCAGGGGGTGAGGTACCACGACTGCTGGCACCAGGCAGCCGGCTCACAGGAGACACGAGTGGGTGAGTGTGTCTGCAGGAACGTGTAAAGCGTGGACATGAGAACACGTGGTATACAGAGACTTCGTACGTCCGGGTGTGAGTGAAGCAGGATGCGTGCAAGGAGCACGTCAGAGCACTGAGTCAGGCAGCAGGTGTGCCAGGAGGTGTAACAGATTCACAAGTAGAATTTTTTATGGATTAAGCGTGCGCTGCCAGACCATCACTCCTCACAAGTTGTGTGCTTAATACATTTATTACCCAACGCGTTTCGAAGCTAAAAACCTCTTCCTCAGGGGATGACATGTACCAGGTACATGTCATCCCCTGAGGAAGAGGTTTTTAACTTCGAAACACGTTGGGTAATAAATGAATTAAGCACACAACTTGTGAGGAGTGATGGTCTGGCAGCGCACGCTTAATCCATAAAAAATTCTACTTGTGAATCTGAAGATTTTATGGCCACGGCGTGGTCATTTGGATGTGCAGCAAGCTGACCGTGTTCCTTTATGCCTGTTACTCTCCTGCATAGGGTGAGTATAATTAATTGTTTTACATCCTTATTTTCTCGGATAAGACCCTATTGCGCTCTTTTCCTTTCAGTTTCCACTAGGAGGTGTAACAGAGTACAGGAGCAGGGTGTGTGCCAGAGGGCACAACTGAGTACAAGGCAGAGTGCAGGTTCAGAGCGTGTGCCAAGAGGCACAACAGAGTGCAAGGCAGGGGACCCGAATACAGCGCACAGCCAGGCAGGGACACGGCAGACCAAGCCAGGAAGCACAACAATAATGAGGCACCTCCCCTAGGAAGAGGTAGCCTGATATAGCAAATGATCACGAGAGCTTCCGGGTCAAGTCCTCCAGTACCATAGAGAGGACTGACCTGGAGACCGAACTGAGAAAAGCGCGCAAACGCAGACATAACGTGAAGGAGACAGGGACCTAAGTACGAGAGGTGCGTGCGCGCACCCGGCGGGACCCCCGGAGTGACCGCGGCTCCAGAAGAGATGACGTCGGGGCCGAGGTCCCGCCCCCAGGTGAGCGCGGCGTGACAGTCTGCAGCGCTCTCAAGACATAATCGCTGAACTGACATTGGTCTGGGATGTGAGTATGAACTGGGTTTTATTTTCAAAGGGGACCTGTTTCATACAAAAAGTGATTGTCCAAGTAGTGGAAAACCCCTTTAAATTCAGAGGCAAAAAACCCATGTAAGGCTGGTTTCACATTAGCGCTTTTTAAGCGCACGCACGGCCGGGGGTAGCTCCGCCCCCGAGCCGGCTCTCTGCCCGGCGTGCCCGCCCCTTGCTTGTAGCGCCACCTCCTAGCGCACAGCGGCGCCTGCGATCGGCGCACCCTATCTTTAGCATAGGGTGCGCAGATCGTGCGCAGGCCGTGCGCTAGTTGCGCTTTGACCTGCGCTGCGCACTTTTGACGGTGCGCCGTGCGCGCCAAAATCAAACTTTTCGGATTTTGGCGCGCACGGCGCACCGTCAAAAGTGCGCAGCGCAGGTCAAAGCGCAACTAGCGCACGGCCTGCGCACGATCTGCGCACCCTATGCTAAAGATAGGGTGCGCCGATCGCAGGCGCCGCTGTGCGCTAGGAGGTGGCGCTACAAGCAAGGGGCGGGCACGCCGGGCAGAGAGCCGGCTCGGGGGCGGAGCTACCCCCGGCCGTGCGTGCGCTTAAAAAGCGCTAATGTGAAACCAGCCTAAGTGATACTTGTTACATTTGTATTGACGAAAATTTTACATAGGAATCTGTATTCGGTCTTTCATAATTTTCTTAATTGTGGAAGTAAAAGCGGTGTCATACAGGTGTCAAACACAGACTTACGGATGACAAACAGACCACCATACGGACGAAAAAAAAATTTGTTTTTTTCTATGAACGAAAAATAGACAATTTTTCATATGTTCCTGTGGACTTGGCATAAAGATGGGGAGTTCAAGGGAACCCGTCAGCCGATTCCCACAGCTAGAGACTTGTCAGTCTACTGGGAGATCTTCTAATTATACGCGTCGGCGTTTCCGAGAAAAGTATACCTAGCGTCAGTCGTGCAGCCAGGCTCAGATTAGGGCTGCCCACGGTTTGTGAAGAATGAATCAGGTGACAGGTTCCCTTTAAAATATAATGTATTTTAGAAAACTGCATAACTTTACATTATATAATTAAAGGCAATGATTAATCTGTACAATGGGAAATACAGAGTAATGTTGGAATTTATAATTATCCAGTGATGTCACATATGCTGCATCAAAGGGGATTAAAAAGTACACCTCAAGAACATATACCGTACTCATGCTTTTGGCATATATGTACCCCATAAGAGCTTGTAGTTATTGTTTAGTAGACATCAAAATACTTTTTTATCTAGTTGAGTACACCTGATTTGGTGCATGATGTGAAAAAAGTCATTATTCTAGGTAAATTGCCTTTAACCAGTTTATAAGGCGCTTATCAGAAAAGGGTTTTAGGTGCTAAAATATATGTAATGTAGAGTTGTTGTTATAATGAAATTTACGGTACTAACTTTAGTTATTCCTTCATTCATTTTTCCGACTCCCGATATGTAGTTTGCAGCCCTAGTCAGATTTCAGCTTTTTTTTTCTGGTGAGATTGCCTCTCCCTGTTGTACATGCTCGATTAAAGCTTTATGAATATCGGGGCTGCTGCTGTCCTCACTAACGTTTCTGTAATTGCACTTATTTCTGTTCCAAGTGATTTTTTCCTTGTCTATATCGGTATTGACTGTTCCATAAAATTTTAGATGCTTTCGCCTCTCTCCACTACAAATCTGTGAACAACCCCCCTTGGTTATCCTTAACCCCACCCCAGCATTTTTTATTGCCCTCTCTTTTACCAATTGTGTGTAGTTAGTGTATTGAAATATGCACTTATCTCTGTCTTCTGCCATTTCTGACACCACTCCAGTCCTCCCCTGCATCATCTGACTGCAGCTGACTCGCACAGCCTCTTCTGGTCAGACGGGAGGTCACTTTTTCAATGTTTGGCTATGAGGCTCAGTACAAAGCTATGGTTGGTAAAAGATGGGGCAATAAAAAAACACTGGAGTGGTGCATTAATATTGAGAAAATGGAGAGGGATGTAGAGAGTGGTCAAGAGCAGGAGCTATGATAGGTTTGTATCTTTTTAGCAGACCGCTTCGTTAGATAAAGGACTTTGGGTCATTTAGAAGAAGCCAATAATCCTCGAAGGAACATCCGTAATAACACTGATTCCAAATTATAGTCCCGACTATTGTCTCATCTAAACAGGTCTACAAATACCTGATGAATAAGATTTAGGTTCACTGATTTTTATCTTTGCATACAAAAATAGTTGTTATTGGTAGCACTTGGCCGCATGGAAAGACGTTATGTTTTGCCGATAAGATGATATTCTGCTCACACAGAAAGATTGTATAAACAATCATTCTATACTTGTAGACGTTTCGTCACTCAGTCTAAACAGGCTAGTAAATGATCGACCATTGGTTTGTAGATAATTACCTTAGTCATTTAATGGATATTTTTAATGAAGATGATTTAGAAAATTGCTTAATTTTGCGTTTATCGAGGACCTGTCATTTGCTCCAAAAATGGGGTTACCTAAATTACCTTAAATGTCTGAGCTCCCCATAGTCTGGTGCTCTTTTCCGTTTTGGGCTGTGTGGCTCTATTGCAGAGATACTCACATTTGTTTATTCTGGAGAGCACTATGTGAAATCTCTGTTTTGTAGTCCAACGTGGCATTTCTTCAGTGTCTTCTCTGGGCATGCTCTTTCATCCCTTTCTCCCAGACACTACCAATCACAGCTAGGCAGCATAGGAGTGTACTAGGTAAGTCGATGAGCTGTGATCAGCAACAATTGGGAGGGAGGTAGTAAGCACGAAACGGCCGTCATCAGACATTGCTCACTCCTCCCTCCAGCCTCCCGGCCATGAAGTTTTAATGTGGATTGCTAAATAAAGTGGACTTTTTCACCTGGATCGGTGAGTGCTATGCTATTCTTTCCTCTCATTGGATTCATACATTGTGTTTTCTGCACTAGCACCCGAGATCTCGGGGTTCAGCCTCCACGAGCAGTATGGACATTACAATCTCACATCGGCAGTATTATTGGCAGTGCCGACTTGCTGTTCTTTACACGTTTATGAAAATATATGCCGCAGAGGAGACCATGTACAGACTTCCAGTTAAACTCCAAGCAGAGATTTCTACACTGTGCCCCAAAAGTGACATAGGAATATCTCGGCAATGGAGTGATGCAGTGCAAAACAGAAAAAAGTCAGCAGAATCATTTTTTTTGGGAGGAAGTGAGAGGTCCTCTTTAATGTAAATGAACAATTAAAAACATTTTGTGCAAAGGTATACACAGTTATTAAAGCTGTTGACATACTGCATGGTGGGCTGTTTCATAGAGCCGGTACATTGATACACACAGTCTCCTGGACCCCTGTACTATACAGCTGCGTTAACTTTGCAGACCATCATGAAAGTGATCGAGTGCCCTAGATTTGGGATATTGCCCTCTAGAAGTAAGGCAGAATTCCTTATTTTCTTTCTGTCTGTTGTCTAATAAAGCCCTTTTCACCTGTAATGAAAATGGAGCCATAACGGGTCTGTCTGTTTGAAGCCTACAATTGCAGAAACACCACTCAATTTCACAGGACGGATTAGATGGCTGGTTGTCAGATGAGTGGGGATGTGCGTTTTCCCCATTTATTTTACAAGAAAAACTAAAGTGAAACAAAAAAAGCAAACCCTGAACTTGTTACCTTTTATCAGTCCCCGTTTTTTCTTTTTCACGAGTTAAGGGTCGAGATGTTCACAGTTTATTTTTTTCCATCAAAGAGACATGTTCTCAGCTGCCAAAACACAAGCTTCACGGGCTGACTTTCCACCCAGATAACCTCGGTTATCACCGTGTGGACATGCGATCGAATGGGTCTGACACCTGATTCCGAACAGATTTTCCTCTTGCACTAGTGAGGACGTGTAATGTTTTCCCGATCTCCTCTGGCCCGCCCCACCGTGAGGCTCCTGTGATCCCATTCTCTGGTGAAGCAGAGCTTCGGATCCTAGAACCAGCTGGATCTGAAGCCGACACTCCAGTTTTTGATCTTGAAGCTTTTGATTAGAACTAATGAGCTTGTTTAATTCAAAATGGGAGCCCTGTGATAAAAGAAATAGGTTTGATTCCACTGGATTAGAGAAGAGAATTATCTGGCGGAGCAATGGATACTTAACCCCAATTCATGGCGTTGATGTATTTTCTTCATTAACCCCTTCAATGCACATTGAGGAACATATACACGTTACAGAACCTAATGATTCCACAATTAAAGTCTGTGTGATTATTAGAAGATATGCTTGGATAATTTTCGCACTTGTAATTTTTCATCAGGGTGGTATTAATTGTAGGGACAGCACATAGTAAGATTAATTCTAAATGTTCTTCGTTAATCCAAGGTGCTGATGAGAATAGACCCATCTTTTCCTATGGATAGCTCTAAATCTGTTATTTTCCTCGGTGTAGACGTAGGACAGGATTATAGTCCGTTGTAACATCTATCCATTTTGTTTTGTAGTGGAGTCCTCCAGCCCCGGGATCCTCCCTCAGGACAACTCTCTAGAAAGGTCTTTCTTCATTCGGATGAAGTCAACACTGACCAAGAGAGGCGTGCATATCAAATCCTCGGGGTTCAAGGTAAGTTCTACAGGTAGGAGAAAAAGACAGTGTTTTTAGGAGAGAGGACAATAGGTTCTTCTTGGTGCATTGGACTACATATTGAGGTCATCGCAGATTTAAAGTGTAATTTGATCCATTGTCGGTGATTGTCGTGATGTTAATTCATGACTGTGCTCTTCCAATATTGTATCTATGGCTGTGATCTGATTGTGTCTGTTGCTTCTTCTTTTTACTTCGCGTGTATATGCGTGGTCTACTTTTATTTCTTCTTTTTCTATTATACTGTCTCCCAAACTAAATGGAAGGTCATACCTATCACAGCATAAAGGCAAGACTCGATTCTGTCATATGTAATACTCTGAATAGGACTTTTTTTTCACAGGGAGAGTGAAGGGGACTGCGGGGGGGGGGGGGGGACTCTTTCCAGCCTTTGTCCCACACCCCCTTCCTCTGCCCTGCTCCCTCTGTCCTCCCTCTTTCCCTCTTCTTTGCTTTTCAACTTCAAGGCCTTCATGTTGCTTCCAAATTGTGTCTGGGAGAGAATTCCCCCCCAGGCTCCCTACAATCTAAAGGTGTCTTTGAAGAGCCTCAGTGTATAAAGAATCAGGATGGTTCCTCTCTCCTGAGGCGGGAGACATAAAAAAAGAGAAGCACAAATCATGCTTGTTTCTGAGCGGAAAAAAACTGGCATCGGTGCTGCAGGAGCACAAACTGCCCATCCTATGGGTTTTGATAGAAAGTGATTAGGAGAAGGAGGTTATAACCACTGTCTATTACCAGGAGAGAGATGTAAAGTGTCAGCATTACACGGGCATTAAGAACAGTCATTAGTTGCCAGCCCATGGCTCTTGGGTCGACATTCTTCATGCACTCCAGTATAAATATCTACAGCCTAGTTGTGGTGATTGGTTGTTTTTTTTACATCGAGTCCATTTCCCCATGTATGTGTCAGTGTCTTCAATAGATCCCACAAATTAATTTAGGTTACAAAGAGAGTCAGTGACGGTGGTATCTGACCATAGTGTGTACGGTGGCACACGTATAAAAATGCAGAGAGCATATCCCTCGAATGCAATGTGAAAAAACGCACAGAGCATATCCCTAGAATGCAATGTGAAGAAATACACAGAGCATATCCCTAGAATGCAATGTGAAGTAACGCTCACAGAGCATATCCCTAGATTGCAACGTGAAGTAACGCTCACAGAGCATATCCCTAGATTGCAATGTGAAGTAACACTCACAGAGCATATCCCTAGAATGCAATGTGAAGAAATACACAGAGCATATCCCTAGAATGCAATGTGAAGAAATACACAGAGCATATCCCTAGATTGCAATGTGAAGTAACGCTCACAGAGCATATCCCTAGATTGCAATGTGAAGTAACGCTCACAGAGCATATCCCTAGATTGCAATGTGAAGTAACACTCACAGAGCATATCCCTAGAATGCAATGTGAAGAAATACACAGAGCATATCCCTAGAATGCAATGTGAAGAAATACACAGAGCAAATCCCTTGCATGGATAGTGTGAAGGAGTGCACAGAGCATATCCCTAGAATGCAATCTGAAGAAACGCACAGAGCATATCCCTAGAATGCAATGTGAAGAAATACACAGAGCATATCCCTAGAATGCAATGTGAAGAAATACACAGAGCATATCCCTAGATTGCAATGTGAAGTAACACTCACAGAGCATATCCCTAGAATGCAATGTGAAGAAATACACAGAGCATATCCCTAGAATGCAATGTGAAGAAATACACAGAGCAAATCCCTTGCATGGATAGTGTGAAGGAGTGCACAGAGCATATCCCTAGGATGCAATGTGAAGAAACGCACAGAGCATATCCCTAGAATGCAATGTGAAGAAATACACAGAGCATATCCCTAGAATGCAATGTGAAGAAATACACAGAGCATATCCCTAGATTGCAATGTGAAGTAACACTCACAGAGCATATCCCTAGAATGCAATGTGAAGAAATACACAGAGCATATCCCTAGAATGCAATGTGAAGAAATACACAGAGCAAATCCCTTGCATGGATAGTGTGAAGGAGTGCACAGAGCATATCCCTAGGATGCAATGTGAAGAAACGCACAGAGCATGTCCCTAGAATGCAATGTGAAGAAATACACAGAGCATATCCCTAGAATGCAATGTGAAGAAATACACAGAGCATATCCCTAGATTGCAATGTGAAGTAACACTCACAGAGCATATCCCTAGAATGCAATGTGAAGAAATACACAGAGCATATCCCTAGAATGCAATCTGAAGAAACAAACAGAGCATATCCCTAGGATGCAATGTGAAGAAACACACAAAGAACATATCCCTAGGATACAATGTGAAGAAACACATAGAGCATATCCCTAGATTGCAATGTGATGAAACGCACACAGAGCATATCCCTAGATTGCAATGTGATGAAACGCACACAGAGCATATCCCTAGATTGCAATGTGATGAAACGCACACAGAGCATATCCCTAGATTGCAATGTGATGAAACGCACACAGAGCATATCCCTAGGATGCAATGTGAAGAAACGCACCCAGAGCATATCCCTAGGATGCAATGTGAAGAAACGCACCCAGAGCATATCCCTAGGATGCAATGTGAAGAAACGCACACAGAGCATATCCCTAGATTGCAATGTGAAGAAACGCACACAGAGCATATCCATAGAATGCAATGTGAAGAAACGCACACAGAGCATATCCCTAGGATGCAATGTGAAGAAACGCACACAGATCATATCCTAGAATGCAATGTGAAGAAACGCACACAGAGCATATCCCTAGGATGCAATGTGAAGAAACGCACACAGAGCATATCCCTAGGATGCAATGTGAAGAAACGCACACAGAGCATATCCCTAGAATGCAATCTGAAGAAATACACAGAGCATATCCCTAGATTGCAATGTGAAGAAACGCACACAGAGCATATCCCTAGGATGCAATGTGAAGAAACGCACACAGAGCATATCCGTAGATTGCAATGTGAAGAAACGCACACAGAGCATATCCCTAGGATGCAATGTGAAGAAACGCACACAGATCATATTCCTAGGATGCAATGTGAAGAAACGCACACAGAGCATATCCCTAGAATGCAATCTGAAGAAACACACAGAGCATATCCCTAGATTGCAATGTGAAGAAACGCACACAGAGCATATCCCTAGGATGCAATGTGAAGAAACCCACACAGAGCATATCCGTAGAATGCAATGTGAAGAAACGCACACAGAGCATATCCCTAGGATGCATTGTGAAGAAACGCACACAGAGCATATCCCTAGGATGCAATGTGAAGAAACGCACACAGAGCATATCCCTAGAATGCAATCTGAAGAAACACACAGAGCATATCCCAAGATTGTAATGTGAAGAAACACACACAGAGCATATCCCTAGGATGCAATGTGAAGAAACGCACGCAGAGCATATCCCTAGATTGCAATGTGATGAAACGCACACAGAGCATATCCCTAGGATGCATTGTGAAGAAACAAACACAGAGCATATCCCTAGGATGCAATGTGAAGAAACGCACACAGAGCATATCCCTAGGATGCAATGTGAAGAAATGCACACAGAGCATATCCCTAGAATGCAATGTGAAGAAACGCACACAGAGCATATCCCTAGAATGCAATGTGAAGAAACGCACAAAGAGCATATCCCTAGAATGCAATATGAAGAAACGCATGCAGAACATGTCCCTAGAATGCAATGTGAAGAAACACACAGAGCATATCCCTAGGATGCAATGTGAAGAAACACACAGAGCATATCCCTAGGATGCAATCTGAACAAACGCACACAGAGCATATCCCTAGAATGCAATCTGAAGAAACGCACACAGAGCATATCCCTAGAATGCAATCTGAAGAAACGCACACAGAGCATATCCCTAGAATGCAATCTGAAGAAACGCACACAGAGCATATCCCTAGAATGCAATCTGAAGAAACGCACACTGAGCACATCACTCAAATGTATTACGAAGAAATGCACACAGAGCATATCAGTCAAATGCAATGTGAATAGAGTCTTAGATATTGTAATCAACTATGGAAGTCTATAATGAGTCTTAGTTGCTGGTACCTAAATGCAGTAGCTGTCCATCAATAGGTGTCTTGTGTATGTAACATCCATACTACAATTTTGGCTACATGCTCAGTCATGGATAAATTGGCATTAAGGGTTTGTTCCTACGTTGCGTTTTTGCTGTATTTTTTCCAAGAAGTTTTCAAGCGTAAAAAAAGCAAAACCAAAAAAGTGATCTGGAGCATAAGTTAGTATAAGTGCACTGTGTAAGAGCACATCCACACTGTGGCGATTTAACAGACATAACCCAAAGGTATTTTGTTAACATGATTTTGATCAAAAAAGCGTAAAAGCCATCCCGCCTCGACAAGGTGCACCCAATTGGGACAGTCCTATATCGGGCCTGTATCCTGCTCTGCCCTTATTCACAATGAGGTTGGCTGACACAAGGTAAGGTTTTAATACTAGGATAGGACCAAACCCTGATTGGGTACACCTTGTCGTGGTGGGAGGGATTTTATGCTTTTTTTTATCAAAGTAGTGTTAAATAGGTATCCTGTGTTATTTACATGTACAATACTATTACAAACGATGGGGTATGTGCTCATTTTGGATTTTTTTCTTGTTTTTTTTTAAGGGTAAAAAAGCTGCACATTACAGTACCAGCAAAGTGAATGAGATATCTGAAATCTGCTGAACAAGCTGCTTACTGTTTATTTTCGGATTTGAACCATCAAAGTGTTTTTTCACATCAGCAACATGTCAGTTTTTTTAGCGCTTTAAAAGTGTTTTCCAACAAATGAATGGGAAAAAATTCAATTCAAAACTCACAAAAGCCTCTTGTAAAAATGCGTAAAAAATGAACATATTTTATCCAGCGTTTTGCCGGCCAACACTCTGGTTTTTGGTGGAGAAAAATCTCATGCAAATAATCACCATGTGCACATAACCTAAGGGACCTTATCTAACATGAATAGTTAAAAAGTAGATAGAAGTAATGGACAACCCTGCTTCCTTCATGGCATACTATAGAAAGTCACATGCCCGCCACATTCTCCTGTGAGGTTGATTCTCCGTGATCATACATTAACCATTTCATGTCTGGAACAGTATAGAGATCTTACCGGCTGCTTAGTCGTTAACCACAGTTTCCTGAATAACAGTTAAGGTCATAGGAAGGGGAGCTTGCTCCTGATGTTATGTGTACATCGGCTCCCTCCCGCCTTCAGTGTCATATTAGATTTAGCTGCTGAAATATATAAAAGTACCACAGGAGTCTCTGATGTGTTTCTTGCCACGAGCAATCCAGCAGCAAAACTCCCCACATGTGTCAGAGAGGAATCTACTTACTGTATTCGGCTAGTCTTCCGATTATTTGGTCTGCGGCACCCTGCCTCCTACTGACCAGCTCTTCTTTTACATTTCTGACTTTTGTTTTTTTCCACCAGCTTTGCTTCATGTTTTTGCCTTTTCATGCCACCCTGTCCTTGATTATATGAACCTTTATTTTCTCTTCCAAGCAAAATTAAGCGCGCAATGGAAGTGCCACCAAAAAATAATCCCAACTCTCTTAAACAGGAACTTTCACTTGATTTTTACATTTCAACGGAGTTCCTCCTCCAATTGCCACTGCTCCATTGATTCTAGAACAGGTTTTCTTTTTCTTCTGTGCCCCTCAGTTCCAATGAAGTTTTTCATCTAAATAAAGATAATTGGAGTTCTGACTTCAAAAATGAAACATGATTTTATTGATACAATAATAAGTAGCATACATAATCTTGTACACAGAAATTATTGAGGAAGGAATAGATGGGATCAACAATAGAAGCCCTTGAGAAAGTTTATGCGAGACGTGCGTCTGGGGTTGGCCCCTGGAAATTCTGTAGTCTGTGCACCGGCACTTTGTAATTTGTGATACTGCCTCTTACCCCTAACGCCTCATTCCCAGGGCTTCTATTGTGAATCCTATCATTTCCTTCCTCAATAATTTTTGTGTACAGGAGAAGTGGTGAGTTCTCCTTCAATGGAAGCCTTCAAACAGAGGCTGGACAGACATCTGACTGGGATGATTTAGCGAATCCTGCTTTGAGCAGGGGATTGGACCAGATGGCCCAGGAGGTCCCTTCCAACTCTACGATTCTATGATTCTATGTATGTTACCTTTTATTGTATCAATAAAATCATGTTTAATTTTTGAAGTCAGCTCTCCAATTATCTTTATTTATATCTTTAAGGAGTTTCTTCTATAATTTTTATCCTCATTCTTTGATTAAGACTGCACTATTGATTATGTTAATTATATTAATCACTACTTGTCTTATAATCAATTACCCTGTGAATTATTTAATAATGAGGTTTTTCACACCTGAATTAAAAAAAATATATGCATAGAAGATTTTAAACATAAAAAGTTTTACTGATCCTACCAATCAGTGTTGATCCTCTTCTAAGACTACCTGGTCCCTGCCAGTCTCCCCAGTTCATCTTTATCATCTGGTTAGTTTAGGCAGGTAACTGGTCGCAACTTTGGCCAACACATTACATCACAGTCAGTGAGGGGCTAAAGTAGCCATATGTCCACATTGCTGGAACAGCCAGTGACAATTTTATAGAATTTTGCTATTTTCTTCCTCAAATTATTTCTAAATGTTACCCTTTGAATGCACTATTCATCTCTTTATTATATCAATTAAATGGTTGTTTCTAATTTTTACTGACTGATCTTCCTGTATGTTCTAGGTGATCCATGTTACTGGACGATTGCGACTCCGCGTGTCTCTGTCTCATGGTCGCTCTGGTACAGGACAGGTGATGGGCTTAGTAGTTGTGGCTCATGCGCTCCCTCCGCCAACCATCAATGAAGTCCGCATTGACTGCCACATGTTTGTAACACGCGTCAACATGGACCTCAACATTATATACTGTGAAAATAGGTATGTGATCTTCTAGACTGAAGCACGTGCAATCATCAGGAGATTCTGAATTGGTCAGCACTGCATATGAAGTACAATATTACATTCTAGAATAGCTGATGTTTTCTTAAATGACCAGTCATCCTATTTAACAAGGTAGAATACATGCTGTTGAAATATTACACTTGTAAGCAGAATATCTCATCATGTCTGGTCAGGCTCGGTCTGGCCCACAGAGGAAGAGGTGAGTTTCCCTGTGGTCCCCCACACACACACAAGCAGTGCTTGGCATAGTACACTTGATGCATTATATGCAGGTAAAGGCATCTCATTTATTCAAGAAACTACCCATTTTGTTATTTCATGATAGCATAGGATGAAAGCACATTAAAGAGCAGCAGCAAATCGTATAGTATCCTCCCTCTCAGGCCAATAATATTAATATTTAACTGAAGAGTGGGTAACCAGAATCAATGTTACTGGTGGTCTCTTGGTACCCCAGTCCAACATGCTGCATGGCTGTCCTCTGCTCAGAGGATATATCCATAGACAAAAAAGTGTATGTGTGCAACATGAGGAGGCATATTGTCCCAAATTCTTAAATAGCAGAAGTTATTTCATCTCACTGCAGGAAAAGCGTGATGTCCAAGCAAGGCCATGTTTATACAGTAAGCCCCAACCGTCCCAGTAGCCAGAATGTATTATGGTTTTTCTAGATATTTCTGAAAGCTGAGTCTTGTGCTCTCCTCCTACACAATTCACAGTTCAAGTTTCAAGAACTTGTGTCAGGAGGATAAATTGTGGATCATAAAGTTCAACCTATTACTTTCCTGATGTGGAAATCCATACAAAGGCAAAAAACTAAACCTCTGGGGATCTGCCAATTAAAAAAATAAAGATCAGTGTATGCTCTGTATCCAGTGATGGTACCGTACACGTGAAAACACGTAGATCAATGGACACTGCAGTGCCGCTTTTCTCTGGCAACCAGTTTCAGCATGGACAACTTGTGCCTAGTAATTCGTGGTGTGGGTGCCACGTCATCCTTACATTACATTGTTCATTAAATATTTTTAAGGAATTTATCATTGCCTAAAGTAAGAGTCTTTAGGTAAGGATATTCTCTCTTCAAAGACATTGATGCTGTATCATCTACAACAAATGCTAGGTCAAAGTTGTGCACCCTGCCTTTACCGCTCTAGGGACTACTAAAGATTGCTGCAATCAGACCCTTCCATCAAACAGTGGTGGCGCTAGAATCAGATTAATTCAGACTCTAAAGTCAGACCCATAAATTGATTCAGCCCTCAGTGAACACTTTTAAATAAGTTCGGACTCCTAAATTAACTAAAACACCAGGCCCCTTCATTCATTTGAAACCCTTAGGCTGTGTGCACACGCTGCGGATTTTGCTGCGGTTCCGCAGCGGTTTTGGCCGCTGCGGACCCGCAGCAGTTTTTGCTGCGGTGTACAGTACCATGATTCCCTATGGGAATCAAAAACCGCAGTGCAGACGGTGCGGAATTTTCCGCGCGGATTATCTGCGGTTTTCAATCCGCAGAAAGAATTGACATGTCAATTCTTTCTGCGGATTCTCCTGCGGTTTGCCATCTCCTCCATTGAGGAGATGAAAAACCGCAGGGCAAAACCGCAGAGCAATCCGCAGGTAAAACCGCAGGTCTTTTGACCTGCGGTTTCACCTGCGGATTTTACAAAATCCGCGCGGATGAATCCGCACATAATCCGCAGCGTGTGCACACAGCCTTAATGTACACCCCAGACCAGCTCCTTAAGTATATTTACCCACCACAGACCCAGGCACCACTTAGCGCTAGGCACCACCAGACATATGGTTATAATGCCTTGCTGGGCTAGAAGCATCAAGATCCTATACATAGTCTGATAGAGAGGAGCCCTAGAGCAGGGAATTAAGATATCATTGGCTATTACCTACTAGATAAATCCAGTCATTATAGAAAGGCAGCTCAATGGCCATCTTGTATCCAAAGTGACTAGCATAATGCAAGTAATGTCTGTCATGTGATGAGAGAGCATCTTATAACAGATAAAGTAGGAAAATATATACATACTGTTATGGCCAAAAGTGTTGGCACCCTTGAAATTGTTCCAGAAAATGAAGTATTTTTTTTTCCAGAAAATAATTTCAATTACACATGTTTTGTTATACACATGTTTATTTCCTTTGTGTGTATTGGAGCAACGCAAAAATAGACAGAAAAAAATGGCATCGGCGGCAGGAGTGGGGCGATGCTGTGGGCCCTAGGCTCTCATAAGATGTCAGCGCTGGTGAGCGGAGTCCCCTTTCCAATGATTTCCTTGCGGTGGACTTCAGGAAAATGGCCACCAGAGGAGACGCATGTGCAAATTGAGATCTTGTCTCCTGAGATCTCAATCTGCATCGCCGCTGGCCTCCTGAAGCAGTGAGCCTGCCTCCTGTGACCCCGCTCCACCACTGCCCTACCCCGGTATGCTGACTTTAAAATGGTCTATAAAATGCACCAACATTTTATTTTAAAAAAAGCTTTTCCTATTTTCCGACCCAAATGGGGTGCATCATATGGTTATGGTCCGCATAATACTGTAATTTCACACAAAACCCCTGAAATGGGCCAGACAAAATTGTTAGCGTTTTTACAAAATTGTGGGTAAACAACTTTGTTTCAAGTATGTGATGCTCGTTCAAAACTCACCTGTGGCAAATAACAGATGTGGGCAATATGAAAATCACACCTGAAACCAGGTAAAAAAGGGGTAAGTTGACTCAGTCTTTGTGTTGTTTGTGTGTGTGTTACTGTAAGGCGGACGACCGGTCCACGGGTACCTGTTTGCCAGGGCCGGAACTATCGAGGCTGCTTCCCCTGTTGCCTAGAGGAAGTTTTAGCGAGGCAGACCTTTCCCTGTTGCCTTGGGGAAGCTTAAGCGAGGCGGACTTTCCTCCTGACCAAAGGGGCGGGGGAATAAAAGGGAAAAGCGCGCGCAGCAGCGGAGTTTGGAGCGAAAAGAGGGCAGCACGCAGTCAGCGTGCTCCGCTTCCCCTCCCCACTGAGTACTGGCGCTGCAACAGGGCCCCACCGTCTCCAGAGAGACCGCTGCCAGAAGAGAAGCCGGGCGTGCTGCAGCAATCAAGAGAGGGACTGCTGCGCTCAGGGAAGCCTCATGTTCAGCAGCAGCCAGAGAGAGAACTGCTCCATCCTGGGAGCACCATCATCGTGCAGGCTTCCGTCCGCCGGCTCCCACCGGCTTCTGAGATTGGTGCAGGAGCTGTTTTGTCCCAAAAGGATCCTGTAACATCTAAAATGAATCCCTGTGCTTTCTTTTCCCGAAAGTTCTATCCATCTGAACGTACCTATGATGTGGGGAATCGGGAACTGTTAGCCATGAAATGGGCATTTGAGGAGTGGAGACATTGGTTGGAGGGAGCTAAACATCAAGTCGTGGTCCTCACTGACCACAAGAATTTGATTTACCTGGAGTCGGCCAAATGCTTGAACCCTAGACAGGCTAGGTGGGCTTTGTTTTTTACACGTTTTGATTTTGTGGTCTCTTTTCTTCCTGGTACTAAGAATGTCAAGGCTGACGCTCTCTCTA
Organism: Dendrobates tinctorius; assembly: GCF_039654945.1. Classification (NCBI taxonomy): domain Eukaryota; kingdom Metazoa; phylum Chordata; class Amphibia; order Anura; family Dendrobatidae; genus Dendrobates; species Dendrobates tinctorius. The sequence goes on from NW_027361725.1 coordinate 26,373,946, forward strand.
GGAGCTTCTTTGCTGATTCTCCTGTGGTGACCAAGCCTGCTACTATCTTAGGCGAAGGGGTAGTTCTTTCTGCCATCTCGCCCGATTTGAGACGTGCTCTGGAAGAGTTCCAGGAGGACAAACCTGAGCGTTGTCCCAGGGGAAAGTTGTATGTTCCTGACCAGTGGAAGAAGAGGGTGATGTCTGAAGTTCATTGCTCTGCATTGGCTGGTCATCCAGGTATTTTTGGTACTAGAGATCTGGTGAGTCGGTCTTTTTGGTGGCCCGCCTTGTCTCATGATGTCAGGAATTTTGTGCAGTCCTGTGGGACTTGCTCCCGGTCTAAACCTTGTTCTCGCTCTAGTGGGTTGTTGATGCCTTTGCCGGTTCCCAGGAGACCATGGACCCATATTTCAATGGATTTCATCTCTGATATGCCTGTCTCTCAGAGAATGACTGTTATTTGGGTGATTTGTGATAGGTTCTCTAAGATGGTTCATCTTGTACCACTCCCTAAGTTGCCATCTTCCTCTGAGTTGGTGCCCCTGTTTTTGCAACAGGTGGTTCGCTTGCACGGGATTCCTGAGAACATTGTATCTGACAGAGGAGTTCAGTTTGTGTCTAGATTTTGGAGGACTTTCTGTTCCAAGCTGGGAATTCAGTTGTCCTTCTCCTCTGCTTTTCACCCTCAGACCAATGGGCAGACAGAGAGAACAAACCAGACCTTGGAGTCGTATTTGAGATGTTTTATTTCCGCTGATCAGGATGATTGGGTTTCATTTTTGCCCTTGGCCGAATTTGCTTTAAATAATAGAGCTAGTTCTGCCACTTTGATGTCACCTTTTTTTTTGTAACTTTGGGTTTCAGCCTCGATTTTCTTCAGGGCAGGTGGAGCCTTCTGCCTGCCCAGGTGTTGACACTGTGGTGGAGAGAATGCACCAGATCTGGGACCAAGTGGAGGATAAGTTATCTCTCTCCCAGGAAAAGGCCCAGCGGTTTTCCAACCGACATAGGACCATTGGTCCCCAGTTTAAGGTTGGTGATATGGTTTGGTTATCATCAAAAAATATTGCTATGAAGGTGGCTTCTCCTAAGTTTAAGCCTAGATTTATTGGACCTTACAAGATTTTGGAGATTATTAATCCGGTCTCTTTTCGTTTGGCTCTTCCTGTCACATTTAAAATCCATAATGTGTTTCATAAGTCCTTGTTGAAGAGGTTTGTTGAACCAGTAGTTCCTGGGGTGGCACCTCCGGACCCTGTATTGGTTGAAGGTAACATGGAATATGAGGTAGAGAAGATACTGGATTCCCATCTGGCTAGACGGAGACTCCAGTATTTGGTTAAGTGGAAGGGTTATGGTTGGGAGGATAATTCCTGGGTCTCTGCCTCTGATATTCATGCCAAAATATTGGTGCGTGCCTTTCATCGGGCTCACCCTGATCGCCCTGGTGGCGTGGATGAGGGTTCGGTGACCCCTCCTCAAGGGGGAGGTACTGTTGTGAGTTCATTTTCCCCTTCACCATTGAGGTCTGATGAACTCCCTCTTCTGGTGAAGGAAGGTAGTGAGGCTGATTACCAAGCACCTAGGTATGATGATGATGACTGGGTGACGGGAATTGCTGACTGGATATAAGGCAGCCGACACCCTTCTGCCTTGCTGGTGATCTCTCTGAGGGATTCTAGGAGACCAGTCTGATTCCTGCTCCTCAAAAGCTAAGTTTTCTGCACTGCTTTTTGCATTTGTGTTTTGTTTTGCCTTGCTTTTCTGAATTTCTGCCATTCCCTGCTGGGGTGAGTTGAATTCCTTTTTGCTCTGTCTTCAGAAAATACCTGAGTGCTGATATAGTCTTTTTGAAGCCTAGCGTCTTCAGGGCCTTTTTCCCTATCAGCCTGTTGGCCCTTGTTTTGATAGGGTTTTTGGCGGATTGCAGACAGCAGCTTTCCTATCCTGTCCTATTTAGTTAGCTTGGGCCCCATCATTTGCTCAGCCTATCTTTCTATCTGTGTGAGTGTTTTTTCATCTTGCTTCACCGTCATTATATGTTGGGGGCTGCCTATTGCTTTGGGGTCTGCTCTGGGGCAGTTTAGGCTATGTAGTTCTCCGGCTGTGATCGAGGGGTCTAGGGCACCGTAGGAACCCCCCCACAGCTACTGCTAGTTGTTGTTGATAGGTTCAGGGGTCTGCAATCCGATAGCTGCCAACTTCTCTGGTTTTCTGGACTTAGCTAGTATTTCTGTTTTTGCCTCCTACGGTGACTCATTCATAACAGTGTACTTTTATATGGGGGTACTTTTTATAGTTGTACTTTTTTTGGGTATACTTGTGTATGAGTGTAGTTCTATACAAGTGTACTTTTAGATGCTTGCGCTCTAATATACTGTAGGTGTACTTTTATTTGGGTGTACTTTTATATGGGTGTTTTCCTAAGTAAGTGCACTTTTGTTTGGGCATATTTTTATGAGTGTACTTATATATGTTTACATTTATGTAGGTGTACTTATAAAAGTACTTACGTGTACTTTTATTTAGCTGTACTTTTATGTTGGTGAAATATAAGTGTACATTTATTTTGGTGTACTTTAATATTGGTGTACTTTCATATAAGTGTACCGGTAATTTTATTTGGGGTTACTTTTATATGGTTATTCTGCTATATAAGTGTACTTTTATATGAGTGAAATATAAGTATACTTTTATATGGGGGTACTTTGATATAAGCAAACTTTTACTTTGGTGTAGTTTTATATTGTATTTTTGTATGTGTTCTATATAAGTGCACTTTTATTTGGGAGTTTTTCTATATGGCTGTACGTTTATTTGGGTATACTTTGATATTGGTGTACTTTGATATTGGTGTACTTTGATTTCGTAGTACTTTAATATGGGTGTACTGTGATATTGGTGCACTTTTGATTTTGGTGTACTTTTATTTGGGTGTACTTTTATATGGGTGTGTTCCTAAATAAGTGTACTTTTACTTGGGTTTTTTTTTATATAAGTGTACTAATATATGTTTACATTCATATAGGTGTACTTATAAAAGTACATATAAGTGTACTTTTATATTGGTGAAATATAAGTGTACTTTTATTTGGGTGTATTTTGTATGGGTGTAGTATTGTATAATTGTACATTTATTTAGGTGTACTTTGATATCGGTGTACTTTCATATTAGTGTACTTTTATTTGGGTATACTTTGATATTGGTGTACTTTGATATGGGTGTACTTTTATTTTAGTGTACATTCATTTGAGTGTATTTTGATATGGGTGTACTCTTATATAAATGTACATTTATTTTGGTGTACTTTGATATGGATGCACTTTTTATTGGTGTAATTTCATATTATTGTACTTTTATTTGGGTGTACCGTACTTTGATATGGGTATATTTGTGTAGTTTCATGTCAGTGTATTTTTATATTGTTGTAGATATTGGTGTTCTTTTATTTGGGTGTACTTTGATATTGGTGTACTTTTATTTGGGTATACTTTTGATATGGGTGTACTTTGATGTGGGTGTACTTTGATATGCGCTTACTTTGATATTGGTGTTTTATTTGGGTATACTTTTGATATTGGTGTACTTTGATGTTGGTGTACTTTGATATGCGCTTACTTTGATATTGGTGTTTTATTTAGGTATACTTTTGATATGAGTGTACTTTGATGTAGGTGTACTTTGATATGCGCTTACTTTGATATTGGTGTTTTATTTGGGTGTACTTTTGATATTGGTGTACTTTGATATTGGTGCACTTTTATGTACATGTACTTTTATTTGGGTGTACTTTTGATATTGGTGTACTTTTATTTGGGTGTACTTTGATATAGGTGTACTATTTAAGTGTACTTTGATTTGGGTGTACTTTGATATTGGTGTACTTTTATTTTGGTGCATTTTTATATGGGTGTATACTTTTATTTAAGCATACTTTTATTTGGGTGTACTTTTATATTGGTATAATTTCATATCAGTGTACTTTTACTTTGGTGTACTTTTATATTTGTGTACTTTCATATCAGTGTACTTTAATATTGGTGTACTTCAATTTGTGTGTACTTTGATATTGGTGTACTTTGATATTGGCGTACTTTGATATGGGTGTACTTTGATATGGGTGTACTTTTATATTTGTGTGCTTTCAGATCAGTGTACTTTTACAGCTCTGGCAAAAATTAAGAGACCACTGCACAGTTTTATAAAAATCAGCTCCTCTACATGTCTGACAGCCATTGCATTCCAGTGTCAGTTGTATTCCAACCAGAGTACACCTCATTCTACTTATTGTGCTTCTGATTAGGTGATCACCTGAACCAAATCTTATTTATCTATGGAAAATATGAAAAAAAAACCTGCTGTGATGTTCACAATCCTGTTGCAATAGGATAAGCTGGATGGCAAAACAAGTGCTTGTAATATCCCAAAAGTAATAGGAATGAAAAAATAACTTTTAACCATGCCAAAGGAGTTGAAAAGAAAAGTCTTGAGTGAGGAAAAGAAGGGCTCAATTCTGGCTTTACTAGCAGAGGGATACAGTGAGTGTCATGTTGTCTCCATCCTTAAAATTTCTAAGATGGCAATCCATTACAACAAGGACAAGCAGCAGACATTGGGGACAACAAAGCTATAGGCCGGCAGAGGGCGAAAATGACTCTCCACTGACCGGGATGACCGTTATCTTATTTGAATGTCACTCAGCAACTGCCGGATAACGTCAAGTGACCTACAAATGGAATGGCAAATGGCAGCTGGGCTGAAGTGCACGGCAAGAATAGTTCGTAGCAGACTCCTAGAGGCAGGGATCAAGTCATGTAAAGCTAGAAAGAAGCCTTTCATCAATGAGAAGGAAAGGAGAGCCGGGCTGAAGTTTGCCAAAGACCATAAGGATTGGACCATAGAGGACTGGAGTAAGGTAAACTCTGATTAGTCTAATTTTAAGCTTTACCCAACACCTGGTCGTCTAATGGTTAGACGGACACCTGGAGAGGCGTACAAGCCACAGTGTCTTGCACCCACTGTGAACTTTGGTGAAGGAGCGGTGATGATCTGGGGATGCTTCAGCAAGGCTGAAATTGGGCAGGTTAATCTTTGCAAAGGACGTATGAATCAAGCCTCATACAAGGTTATCCTGGAAAAACAGTTGATTCCTTCTGCTCAGGCAATGTTCCCCAACTCTGAGGACTGGTTTTTCCAGCAGGACAATGCGCCATGCCACACAGCTAGGTCAATCAATGTGTGGATGGAGGACCACCACATCAAATCCCTGTCATGGCCAGCCCAATTTCCAGACCTGAACCCCATTGAAAACCTCTGGCATGTAATCAAGAGGAAGATGGATAGTCACAAGCCATCAAATAAAGAACTGCTTAAATTTTTGTACCAGGAGTGGCATAAGGTCACCCAAAAGCAGTGTGAAAGACTGGTGGAAAGCATGCCAAGACGCATGAAAGCTGTGATTAAAAATCATGGTTATTCCACAAAATATTGATTTCTGAACTCTTCCTGAGTTAAAACATTAGTATGGTTGTTTCTAAATGATAATGAACTTGTTTTCTTAGCATTATTTGAGGTCTGCAAGCACTGCTTTTTTGTTATTTTGACTATTTCTCATTTTCGGAAAATACAAAATTTAGTGCTTGGAATTTCGAAGACATGTTGTCAGTAGTTTATAGAATAAAATAACAATTTATATTTTACTCAAAAATATACCTATAAAGAGAAAAATCAGACAAACTGAAAATTTTGCAGTGGTCTCTTAATTTTTGCCAGAGCTGTATATTGGTCCTTTGATATGGGCTTACTTTGATATTGGTGTACGTTGTTATGGGTGTACATTGATATGAGTGTACTTTTATACGGGTGTACTTTTATTTGGGTGTACTTTTATACTGGTGTACTTTCATATAAGTGTACTTTTTATTTTGGTGTATTCTAAATGGGTATAGTATTATATAACTATACTTTGATATGGTGTACTTTGATATTGGTGAACTTTTATATGGGTGTATACTTTTATATAAGCATACTTTTATTTGGGTGTACTTTTATATTGGTATAATTTCATATCAGTGTACTTTTATTTGGGTGTACTTTTATATTTGTGTACTTTCATATCAGTGTACTTTTATTTGGGTATACTTTGATTTGGGTGTACTTTGATATTACTGTACTTTGTTATGGGGGTACTTTGATTTGGGCATACTTTGATTTTGGTGTACTTTGATATTGGTGTACTTTGATATGGGCATACTTTGATTTGGGTGTACTTTGATTTGGGCGTACTTTGATATTGGTGTACTTTCTTATGAGTGTACTTTGTTATGGGTGTATCTTGTTATGGGTGTACCTCGTTATTGCTGTACCTCGTTATAGGTGTACCTCATGGGTGTACCTTGTTATGAGTGTACTTTGATCTGGGTGTACTTTGATTTGGATCTACTTTGATTTGGGTGTTCTTTGATTTGGTCGTACTTTGATTTGAGCGTACTTTGATTTGAGAGTACTTTGATATTGGTGTACTTTGATATGGGCATACTTTTATATGGGCGTACTGTCATATGTGCCATGTGCCTCACAGTGCCTCTCCAGAATTGCTGTTGGACAGTATGATGTGAACCTACAGTATATTGTGGACACCTCCCACAGTTGCAGGGTAGATGTAATGTGCGGCATTGTTATGGCCAGTTGTGGGTGTATGGACACATTTTTCTCTGTTATTGTATACAGCACTATATTATGACTTCCTTTGTTTCGCGTTGCTTCATTAGTGATCTCATTATTCAAGCAATATAATGATGATCATTGCTATTATCACCAGGCTTATTATTACTATTATTAGTGCTATTACAGGTTATTACACGCTTTGTCATTTATATCATTCGTCGAGTAATATCCGCTGATTATTATAATTCCGATACAGCAGCGCAGAAAGTGTTGTGTCGCCCGCGCTTTGGGTAATTAGTGGCCTCGTTGTTTTCCGCCTTTGCGATCCGACAGAAATAATTGCTCGTTAATTACTTCCAGTTACATTCACTTTTGCAAAGTCTTTGGAAAGGACAAAAGGAGGAGATTTAACTCTTGTGAGGGGGATAAATGGTATGCTTATATTTGCTTTACAAAGTTCTTAGCATAGAATGAGTTACATACAGTAGGAGCCATCTCAGCATATGTGGGAGAATGAAAGGGTTGTTCCACTAGTATGATATTTGTCATTTTAACATGAGGAGGGTCATCATTAGGGTCTGACACCTGGCACTACGGGGGACCAGCCATTACCAGCTTCAGCAATGGCCAGATATGGATACCACTCCTAGGTCCTGTATGTAATCATTAGGATATGTCATCAATATCATAATCACACATGGGGAAAACATAATTAACAATCTGTATTTTCACCAAATTACTGTCACTTACTATCCAGAGCAAAGGAAATGATAGTCTGTTTACTGTGACTAGAAAGCAACAAGTATAGGACAGAAGAGTAAAGACAAATTGAAGTGGTCTCTGTACCTACAGAGAACATTTACCTTATTTGATGATAATGCGAATATTTACTGAGTGAAAAACACCAAGATTTTGGCTACATTTCCACAAAATAATGTTTAGTGTGTGTGTTTTGGTGTGTACGCATGCTTTTATATGACTGTAGTTTTATATGTGAGAATTGAAATAAGTGTGTACTTTTATTTGGTTATACTCTTATGAGTGTATATTTATTTTAGATTTATATGCTTTTACTTTTATATAAGTGTACTTACATATGGGTGTACTTTGTATTTGTGCCTACTTTTATATGGTTGTACTTTTACCTGGGTGTACTCTTATATGCGTGTACTTTTATATCGGTGTAGTTTATTTATGTGTACTTATAAAAATACGACAATATAAAAGTAAAATATGAGTGTACTGTACTTATATGAATGTACTTTTATATGCTTGTACTTTTATAGGGGTGTACTTTTATATGAGTTCACTTTTATTTTACTTTTATATGGTTGTACTTTTATACAACTGTACTTTTATATGAGTGCACTTTTATATGGGTGTACTTTGTACTTTCACGTGACTATTTTATATGGTTTTACTGTTAAATGAGTTTTTTCTTTTATGAGTGTACTTTGTTTTACTTTTATATGGTTGTACTTTTATATGGGCATACTTTTATATGGGCGTACTTTTATATGGGCATACTTTTATATGGGCGTACTTTTATATGGGCATACTTTTTATGGGTGTACGTTTATATAAGTGTACTTTTATATAAGTGTGCTTGTATGTGTTCTTTTATATTGTTGTACTTTTACATGGGTGTACTCATATGCTTGTACTTACATGGGGTGTACTTTTATTTATTCGTACTTATATTTTACTTTTATATTGTTGCATTTTTATAAGTGTACTGTAATTATATGAATGCACTTTTGTATGCTTGTACTTTTATAGGGGTGTACTTTTATATGAGTTTACTTTTATTTAACTTTTATATGGTTGTACTTTTATGCTGCTGTACTTTTATGGTTGTACTTTTACATGACTTTTTATATGGTTTTACTGTTATGAGTTTTGTTTTAAATGAATGTACTTTTATTTTACTTTTATGGGTGTACTTTTTTTTACTTTCATATGGTTGTACTTTTATATGGGCATACTTTTACATGGGTTTATTTTATATGGGTGTACTTTTACATGACTTTTTTATATGGTTTTACTGTTATGAGTTTTGTTTTTTTATGAGTGTACTTTTACCTTTTTACTTTTATATGGTTGTACTTTTATATGGGCATACTTTTATATGGGTGTATTTTTAAATGGATGTACTTTTTTATAGGTTTACTTTTACTTTGCTTTTATTTGGTTTCACTTTTATATGTGTGAACTTTTATTTGCGTAGACAGCTTAGTATGTAATGACATTAGGAGCTAAAATTTTGCAGTACAGTAAGCCATCTAGTAGGTGGTGTAGAGTTATACTAGACAGTGTAAGAATAAGCCAAATTTACAGAGCTACACAACTCTAACCGAGTCTGAAAATCTAGTTATTTTGTCAAGTAGGAGTGGTCATCAACTCTTCTTTGTGGGTGTTTCATTCAGGACCACTCCCAGATGGCTAAAAATCTACATTTATGCTCAGGGATAGCAAGGTCATATCTCAGGCACAGGAACAATAGCTAATGCCGGAGGCAGGACAATAGTGACATTTGCACCAGGTAGTAAATGACTTATTTAAGGTAAGTGACAGTTCCTCCTAAAGGACTGGAAATGAACATTGGTAAATATTCCTCTATCCATTGCAGTGCTAATGGTAGCCTTAGATGGTGTTTAGGTATTATTAAGATTATTTTATATACATTTACCTTTCTTAAATATTGCAGAGTCAGTGATTACATGGACCTCAATGCTGTGGATCTGATGGGTAAACGATGCTATCACTTTATTCATGCTGAAGATGTGGAAGGCATTAGGCACAGCCACCTGGACTGTGAGTATGTTGCACTGTTACCTGGCGTTCTCAGTTATCAGGCCTATTTATTCCGGGAACATGTAATAAGTGGACTACTTAACACCTGATCTCTTTATACCTTTTCTTTTGTCTGACACAATATTAGGAATGAATGTTGTGCTATCCAGCAAAGCAGCTTGTAGATGAACAATGCATGTAGTATTGGTTTTGCCGTAACCCCTCTATGACCACCAATATGCATTTTTACTGACCTGGGAAATAAGAGAATAGCATTCCCCAACGAAAATGCAGTGGGTGTCAGATGTCTACTATATCTGCTGCATCGGCCACGATTGGTATTGGTGCTAATCATGGCCATCTAACCCCTTGGATGCTGCTGTTAATAGCAACAGCAACATCTAGATGGTTAACAGAGGAAAGGTATTGCTTATTTAACCAGATTTGCGCCACAAAAACGTAATTTTGTGGTCCCGATGGTTGCCATAGTATTCTGAGGCCAAGTAATGGCCTCAGGATCTACTAACTATGGTGGCCTGTTAAAATGTTAGGTGTATTTTAGTGGAAAATGTGCAAATTGTCTCTTCAGAGAGGAAGAGGACTTGAACTCTAGTGCCACCTATTAGTAAACCCTTACCCTTTATACCTCAGTCCCAATCTTCTCACCTAGACAAATCAGATCTAATTCTTTGTACTTTTAATTGGCAACACCCTAAAATTCAGTGTCTGCAAATTGGGATTCTGGTTTGGCTTTTATCCTAAGTCATTTTTCAAGGCTCGTTAAAGAGTTGATAGTGACTTGTAGGCGCTAGAGTTCAAGTCCTTGTCCTCTCTGGAGAGACAATTTGAATATTTAATTTCCCAGAGGAGCATTGTAAGGCATTTGTCTCCTCATACTGACATGCCAGACCTGGCTTGTCACTCTCCCCTTAGATACCAATGGAAAAAATATAATTTTTCATTTAAATTATTCCACTTTGTGTTAATTCCTGTGAAGCACCTGAAGGGTTAACAAGCTACCTGACAGCAGTTTTGAATATTGTGAGGTGTGATCTTTTTTGCAGGTTATCCAATAGCATAGTGGCTTTAGAGGTGGAAAATGTAAAAAGACACAAATAAAACGTTCCACATAATTAGCAACTTTTCAGTGCTAAAAACTGATGTAGCAAGAAAGATAAACCAGCTCCTATGAACATGTTTTTAGTCTTAATTAGCCTTAAAATTTGTCTTCTTTTTACTTTTATATGGTCTACTAATTATAGTAGCGTTCTCAGCTGTAAAGTTCAGTTTCTTGCATGTGTTGTTAGAAAATGACATTGTTTAAAGGGAACCTGTCACCAGGTTTGGCCGATATGAGATGCGGCCACTGCCTTTCAGGGCTTATATACAGCATTCTATAGTGCTGTATACAAGCCCCCAAACTGACCTTTAAGAACTGAAAAAATAACTTTTATTATACACACCTGCGAGGCGGTCCGGTCCGAGGGGTGTCACTCTTCTTGGTCCGACGCTTCCCATCTTCTTGCGATGCCGCCCTCCTACTTGTTTCATGTGGATGACGAGACCCTGCATCATCCACACAGGCTCCCCTGCATCGCGCTCCTGCGCAGGCGTACTTATCTGCTCTGTTGAGGGCAGAGCAAAGTACTGCATTGCTCAAGGTGCCAGGAAAGCTCAGAGGTCCGGCGCCTGCGCACTGCAGGACTTTGCTCTGCCCTCAACTGGGGAAGATAAGTACGCCTGCGCAGGAGCGCGATGCCGAGCAGACTGGGTGGATGACACAGGGACGCGTCATCCATGCAAAGCAAGAAGGAGGATGACGATCAAAAGAAGATTGGAGGCGCCAGATCAAGAAGAGCAACACCCCTCAGACCGGACTGCCTCGCAGGTGAGTATAATAAAACTTATTTTTCTTCTCTTACAGGTCGGGTTGGCCTGAGATACAGCATTAGAGAATGCTGTAAATCAGGCCTGAAGGGCGGTGGTCAAAACTCGTATTGGCTAAGCCTGGTGACAGGTTCCCTTTAAGGCTATGTGCCCATGTAGCGTTTAAATCCGGACACAGAAAACCGGACTCCTTCCCAGAAATAGCGCGTTTTTTTTCCCGCGCGATTTTACCGCGATTATGTTCGCGATTTTGCCGTGATTTTCGCGTGCGATATTCAAGCACTTTCCAAGCGACATCGCTTGGAAAGTGATTGACAGGTTGGTCACACTCGTCAAACATAGTGTTTGACAAGTGTGAGCAGCTTTTTACTATTGAGGCGGCCTATGCGGCATCAATAGTAAAAGAAAGAATGTAAAAAATAATTAAAAAATAAAAAATCGGGGTATATTTACCTTCCGGCGTCCCGCGCTGCCATCCCGGCCTCAGCGTTCCCAGTAATGCATTGTGAGACCTGTGATGACGTTGGTCTCGCGTTGCTATAGCGATCTCACGAGACCGCTAGAGTCACGCGAGACTACGTCATTACAGGACCTTGCCGCAAGGCATTACAGGGAACGCTGAGGCCCGGGATGGCAGCGCAGGACGTCGGAAGGTAAATATACCCTGATTTTTTATTTTTTATTTTCTTTACAGGGGTATGGTACCCAGGGCCTGGAGGACAGTCTCCTCTCCTCCACACCGTGGGTACCAACCGCACATGAGACGCTTAACTTCGCACATGGTGGGCATAGCCACATGCGGGAAGTAAGCGATTCTCATTCATTCCTATGGGTGCGGAATCGCGGCAATTCTTTGCGATTCCGCACAAAAGAATGAGCATGCTGCGATTTTTTCCGCGATGCGATTCCGCCGCGGAAAAAGTGCAGCATTAGTACAGAATGTGCGGAATGCCATAGGAATGCATGGGGTGCGTTCTGTACAAGATTTTTAAACGTTTTCGCGACGAAAATCGCGGGAAAAACGCTTAAAAATCGCATCGTGGGCACACAGCCTAAATCATATTTTTGTGTTACATGTTTTTTTTTATGTTAACAGTGTTTTTTTTCTTTGTATGAAAAAGAGCTCAAATCTCTGACAGTGGGATTTACCACCTGCGGATGGAATCGCATCATTCCAGCCGCTCATTGGCACACCTGTCATGTGATCACGGGGCACCGATGGGTTGTCATGACAGCCAGCAGTCTTCAGAACACCTTCATGGCTATCATTATGATCCTCATGTGAGCACCGGGCTCGTAGTGGGCGTCCATAGGATATCGTGATTTCTGCTATACATTGCAGTACTGAAACCCTGCTATGTATTGCACAAGCGATCGGACAATAATAGTCTCCTAAAGGGACTATTAAATTCTGTAAAAAATGTAAAAGTTCAACCTTGCACCTTTGAAAATTAAAACAATTAAAAAAAAAAAAAAAACATTCGGTATTGCAACGTTCAGAAATGTCCGATCTATCAAAATATACAATAAATGAAAGATCTGTAAATAGCGTAGCAAGAAAAAAAATTGAAATGCCAATAAAATGCAATAAGAGGCGATCAAAACATTGTATCTGCCCCAAAAAATATCAATAAAAATATCAGCTAAGGGTGTAAATAATAAGTCCTCACCCAGATCCTGAAAACGGAAAATGCTAGGGAACTCGGAAAATGGTGACAAACACAAAAACTTTTTTTTCATGCAAAAACAGCTTCAAAGATACTTTTGGGTTGACCTTGATGTGAAATATAAGAAAATGGACTACCGCAGATGTGCGGCCACTTTGTGTGACTCAGAAAACCATACAAAGTGGCCCGTGTGTAAATTGCATGCCCCAAACTTTCAGAATTTGAGTTACAAATATATAATATATGTGCCATCTTCATCACAAAAACTAATCCCAGCCACAAATACGGTAATACTCACTAAACAAATATAAACTACTTGCCAGACCACTTCATAAATAAAGACCCTAAACCCATAAATAAATGTACACCTCCCCAAAAAAAATAAACACCCTACATAAATATACGCTCTAGAGCCCCAAACTAAACATAGACTGAGGACCAGAAATGTAGACCGTACATTTCTACAGGTGCAAGAGTTAACTCCTTATTCCTGACCACTTTTTCATGCTGGCCCAAATCAGATCATAGACCCTACTTTTATCTGGCCCCTTTGCTTATGGGACCCTGATTCAGACCCTATTTTCCAGACTCTAGATTGGCCCAGACCCTATATATATAGAACAAATATCATATATTTCTCTGAGCCGCCATGAGTAGCCATGGCTGTTGCATATCACGTCAAGTGTGGCAGAGTGTCTTTGCAAAAGGGCTTCTATGATATTGATTACAGTTAAATGATCCCTTCACAAAAATCAATACAATTAGAAAATGCAGGGTTTTTAAAAAAGAAAAAAAAAAATCTGTGAATAGTAAAAACTCACAACTTCCATCACCAGGATTAATGAGCATCTCACATAAATCAATAGTGCAAGAGAATATAAAAAACATTGTAATGTATCTTATCAGAGAAATCTGCATATCTTTCCACCTCTTCATGCTTCCATACCTCATTATCCTCTCTGAAAAACAGAAAAAAATCATTATGAGAGAGAGGCAAAAAAACTCCAACCTGTGCTGCTGCTTTTTAGTAAGTGTTTATCTTACCCCTGAGCTGGATTCACAGCTACACTACTCAGTACAGCTCTGTAATGTTCTCCATGCTGATGTGGTAGGGGGCCGGATTGGGGGGTGGTCCACTGTTTACCATGACCAGACGATGCAAAGACGAGACAGAGGCAGAATTCAGTTGTAACAGATCCGGGTTTATTGACCGTCCTCCTGACGACCATAGCCATGCACCGCAGTTCCTTTACAGCTCTCCGTTTCCAGGCCCAGGTACCTTTCACCTTTCCTTTAGTCGTGATGACGTCCCTCGCGGATCTTTCGCTGGGGCTATCCTAGACCAATCTACCACCAGCGCTTCACCTGCCCGAGGTCGTCGTCCAATCGGTACCCCGGGGCCTCGTCTGTCCTGCGGTACGTCGTGTCAGGGCCACCCCTGTTGTGAGTTCATTTTCTGGTCCACCAGTTGTGAGTTCTCCTGCCAGGCTCCCTCTGGTGGTAACAGGAGGTAGTGAGGCTGATTTAATCAGTAGAGATCTGCCACCTGATAATGAGGATGACTATTGGACCTCAGGAATCTCAGACTGGATTTAAGACAGCCGACTCCCTATTCTGGTGCTGGTGATTCCTTCTGGCTTGTCAGGTCTTGGTTTTCAGCTCTGTTCCAGTCATCTAAAGCTAAGTTTTTCTGCTAATGTTCACACTTGTTTTTCTATTCAGTTTTTTGTGTGGTCAGCTAGCCCCGGCTGGGGCTGTGCTGAATTTCCACTCTTATTTACCTGTATTTGCCAATTTGCTATTTGTTCTTTATTAGATTGGCCTCTTTTTGCTCTGTCTCAGAATAGTTCAGAGTGCTGATATAGTGGGAGAAGTCTAGTGACTTCAGGGTTAATTTTGCTATCAGAAGTTTTGGACATTATTTTTGTAGCGTTTTTTGCAGATTACAGACAGTGTCTTTCCTTTTCTGTCCTTTCTAGTTTGTTTGGGCCCCATCGTTTGCTTAGCCTATTTTCCTGCCTGTGTTTGTGCTTTCATCTTGTTTCACCGTCAATACATGTGTGGGGGCTGTCTTTCCTTTGGGGTCTGCTCTGGGGCAGTTAGTGTTCCCCTTTTCTTGCTTCAGGCTTATGTAGTTCTCCGGCTGTGACGAAGCGTCTAGGATAATCGTAGGTATGCTCCACGGCTGCTGCTAGTTGTGTGGTTAGGATCAGGGATCTGCAATCTGCATAGTTACCAACCTCTCTGGTTTTCTGTGACTTAGCTTGTTTTGTTTTTTTCTCCTCGGTGACCCATTCATAACACACACCCCTGACTGTCTTCTATCAGTCCCCTGATCGAGCTCTTCACCGTTCTCCGTCTTCTGTCCTGAGTCTTCCTCTGCTGAGCTCCTCCCGGGACTAACCTCTCTGGAACCCCAACCAGTCCTATTTATCCCCTCTCTAACTGAGAATTCCCCTCCTGGGTTTCTATCTCCCTGCCCCCCATGACTAAGCAGTTTCTATAGCCATAAGCTGATGTTAAGTCCTGAACTACACTCCCCCCTGCCATCTTGTGATCAAATTTCGGTACTGCACTCCCTTTTCTGTCTCTCCCTGCTGTTACCTTTCTGTCATTGCCAATCTTCGTCTGTACTGCACAAATTGTCTCCTCCTACTTCCAGTCAAGTCTGTCCGTCAAGTCACCTTCTCCACACTGATGCTTCTGAAAATGTGCTACATAGACAGGCAGGGAACCTTTATATCTGTGTGTGCTGTGTTAGGGAGTCATCATAGGATTTAGTTTCTACACCTGGTTTAGTGGCAACTGAAAATTAGAGAGAGAGATAACATTCAAAGGAGAAAGCTGGTAAAATATACAGGATACAAAGCATGGAATGGCCAGAAATATAATTCTCAACAACAGCTTATTCAGTCACATGAATTGACAGGTGTGCGCAATAAAGGATTGTCTCACAATAAGACCCTCTGCCCCTATAATATTCGAATCTCATAATTTTGATATCTATGTATGAGGTTTTCTGCCTGTTCTTGCACCACATGGTTGGCCATTCTTCTGAATATCACCATGTAATGCTGCATTGTAGCCAGACACATTTTTCTTCGACAATCACAGCTCTTTGCCAGAGGATAAAGATGGTGGATCTGCATTAATCAGCTGATGTGTGGAAAGATCATGTGTTCTCACAGCGAGGGGATCACAGAGTGTTGTGGGATCTCACTCTCCGTGCCGGGATCCCACAATCAGAAGTTCAGTTCCAAGTTTTGCTAGAAATTCTAGCCCTTTTGAGGGGAATTAGAGACACCTCTTGCCACTTTAATTCAGTTCTATTTGGAGAAATCATCTATCTCAGGCTCCCCACTTACTTCTTAACAAAAAAGGACAGTCGTAATGTGGTCCTTGGTTAAGACCTTTTTTGCCCAAACAAAGGTCCGATTTTCATTAGTGTTATGGATCCTCGTTTTATCAGAGTTCAGTCAGCATCATAGTGTGCGATTAGAAATGTATCTCCGTAATTATTTTGTGGACACACGGTCTGAAAAATAACATGAACAAGTGAACACGCTATAGAAATGAATGGGTGAAAACTATGGACATAACATTTACGGACGCCTGAATGAGATTTACGTCATGCTATAACTTGTATACTGTTGCTTATTATGTATGAAATTCTAAGTGATTTTTAAAAATGGAAAAAAATCTCAATGTTTAAAGTTTCATGAAAGGCAAAGATGGAACCTCCCATGTGAAAGTCCAGTGTTTATTCCTGTCTAATAATATCCCTCTGTTCCTGTCGCTACCTTAGGGACACATTCTCCCTGCCATCTGATAAATGGAATATGGACGTTACAGCCATTTTTATAGCTGTTTCATTCAATGTTAAAGTCCTAATTGAGCCCTAAATTACGGAAAGCAGAAGCTGCCAGGAGCAGGCGGGTGTCGTTTGACTCTCAGAAAGGTCACCCTGTCTGCTAAGGGAGTGTCTACAGCTGCTAATTTCTCGCATATACATGAAGGACACAGCAGAACTTCCAGCCATCACTTAAAAGAACACAATCCACAGGAACAATGCACAATGACAACAATATGAAGGTGCATCGCACCCTGAGATAGCGATCATTCCACGCACTGCCTATTAGTGACAAAAGGTGCCATGGGCAGTCCCCCAGCACCAGCTTCCTCCAACATTGTCAGGGCTTCCAACCCTAATTTCTTTTTTAGTCCGCATTCCCTTCTGGATTTACTGGAGTATGGACTCCTGATGTATGTGTAATAAAGTGCGACTGGCACATTGTGGTGCATGTGTATTTTATGTTATATCTTGTGTCTGTTTCATCAATGAGGTGTGGTTTTGGAAAATGGACTAGCGAATCTTTCAGCTAATTTGTTTGGGCAACATAAATCAGAGACCAGCTCGATCATTATCTTAGGGAAGGTGCACACGACCCTATGTATATTCTCTCATCTGAGAGTCTGAGAGAGTCTGGCCAATTATGCAGATCACGCTCTAATCGCCATAATGTGATCGAATTCTCCCGGATGAAAGAATTTGAGCACGGTGTGAGATCATGGGGAACAAGATTTCTCCAATCTGTGAGGCCATGGAAATCAAACTGCACTCAGATGTCATCGAGGTGTAGTCCATTAGTTTCCACGCACTCATTTACTTACACAACCGGGTGCCATACGAATATCCGATCAAACTTGGGCAGGCAGTAATTTTTTCCTCGTACAGACACTGTCCGAAAAAAAGAACAATCAAGTGCACAGTCCCATAGCATAACATTAATCCGGGTGCACTTGGACCGAAAATACTCTCGTCTGCACCTTCCGTTACTCTGAGTTAATCCATCATTTCATGAAAAACATAGTTTAAAATGCCAACCATGGAGAAGGTGACTAAAATGCCTAGTCATAGACGTGTGCATTCTCCCCACCTCGCTAAGGCTACATCCATGTGACGCGTCCTAGTGCAGTCAGCACATGGACCCATAGGGGCAGATTGATTAACACTGGCATTGCACATGCCAATCTTAATGAAGAGCTTGCTAGAGAATGATGGGTCACATTCATGTAACAAGCCACTCAATGAATTTTGTACATTTAATAATGTGATGTGTGCCTCTGTGCTCCTGTAAGGAGGTCAAGGGCCTCACCCTGTAAATAGTGACATTATTGCGTATTATCTGTGTGCAGTATGGATGTCGTGTGCATGTGTGTGTTTGCTTCCACGTGACATCAGGTTGTTAGTTGTTATGCTAGAAAAGGGCCACTAGATGGGGGCACTGAGCTCAACTAGTGAGAAGACCGTTAGAAGGGTTAACTTAGAGGAGTGGCTAGACAGAAGCAAAAAGGAGAGAGTTTTCCCTCCTGAGTTAGTTGAGCTGGGGGTAGCTGTACTGGACAGTGGAGTACAGCAGATGCCTACAGCAGCAGCCAGTGAGTAGAGGTCACTGGAGGTCCGACAGTTAGAGACTGGGAACTGGAGGACTAGGGAGACTAACGGAAGAGTCTCAAGTGTCAAGTCAGCTAGAAGTGAAGAGCTGAAGTGACAACCAAGTCAGTCTGCAGAAACCAGCCCGTGTCTGGAGAAGAGTCAAGCCAGGGAGGTCAGTGGGTGAGCCCCTGTGGAGTGACAGCTGAGAGCGGGAGCTGGGTGAAGAGTCTAGTGAGCCACCAGCTTAGAGACGTGCAGGAACAACAGTGCCGTAAAGGGGTGAGATATACCGGAGTAGACAGGTACTGTACCTTCGTGGGCTGAAGTCGGTCTCAGGAAGAAAGGCCTAAGTTCCGTGTTCACCATGTTCCGTGTGGCGTGCTCGCCTGCTTGCATGTGTTCGCATCGTGTGTAGCGGAGAAGGAGAAGTAGAGTGCTGCTGTAGATGAAGATGTATTGCTGGTACCAAGTAAAGAGTCCTGTAGCCATTGTGGACGTTCTGTGCCCTGAAGAGAATAAAGTTGAACTGTTTAAGTTGTTTCCATCCTCTGTCTGCTGTCATTTAAGACCCAAAGCTGAACAGCATACTGGAGATGAAACAGCCTCCAGCACAGTGAGTACTGGAGCAGCCGAAGAAGCTACCCCCCAGCGGCCGTGGTATTACACTCCTCACCATTAATACTATTCCGATAAAGATCTGGAGTATTTCTCGTGTAAGAAACGCTGACACTTTTGTTGAATTTGATTGGGGGGCATAGCCATGCCTCGTGCCGCCTTGGTTCTTCCCATTTACACCCATTTTGCTGGAGCGGCTTCAAACTGGTGATGCCAAAAGACATAAGATTTTTGTGTAACTTGCGACTTTTCGAATTGTTTTGAAACACTTTGATGAATCAGCCCAAGAGAGTGTCGGTGATCCATACACCCATCAATTTTATAAACAGGTCCATCCTATTATTAGTTCTGCAAATCAGACTCAGCCAATAAAGTCTATGGGGATGTGAGAGACACCAGTGTCTCTAGGAGGACAAACTGTGTACTAGAGATCCAGATGAGCTCAACCTGGTTTTAACTGATGCATTGATTAAAAAAAGTTCATACAAATTACCTGCTTCAGGGGGAAAAAAAGGACGAGAAAAAAAACTACCGTATATACTCGAGTATAAGCCGATCCGAGTATAAGCCGACCCCCCTGTTTTTGCCACAAAAAACTGGGAAATCTTATTGACTCGTGTATAAGCCGAGGGTGCACAGTGAGTGGCCTCAGTTATCTGCAGTGTGTGGCCCCAGTTATGATGCACAGTGAGTGGCCTCAGTTATGATGCACAGTGAGTGGCCCCAGCTTTTCTGCACAGTGAGTGGCCCCAGCTTTTCTGCACAGTGAGTGGCCCCAGTTATCTGCACAGTGAGTGGCCCCAGCTTTTCTGCACAGTGAGTGGCCCCAGCTTTTCTGCACAGTGAGTGGCCCCAGCTTTTCTGCACAGTGAGTGGCCCCATCATGTTGCTGCTGCCGCTGCCTCCCTTACAAAAAAAAACCAAAAACCTGTATGCTCACCTCAGTCGCTGCCCCCTGCTCATCAGCGTTGCGCTCTGCAGTGACTGTGCAGGCAGAGAGCAATAGCGCCCTCTGACCTGAATGTCACTGCAGAGGACGCAAGACAGCAGAGCGCAGGGACAGGTGACTATGCCTCCCAACCCCCTGCGTTCATACTCACCGGGTCCTGGCGCTTGTCTCTGCAGCTCCCCTGCTTGTTGTTCCATGTTGTCGGCGCTGCTCTCTTCCTGGTTCAGCGGTCACGTGGTACCCGCTCATTAAATATGCGCATATTTAATGAGCGGGTACCATTTGACAGCTGAAGCAGGAAGAGAGCAGCGCCGACAACATAGAACAAGCAGGGGAGCTGCAGAGAAGGGTGAGTATAATCTGACACCCCCGCTCCCCCTCCCCTGCCGATCCCCCCCGGTATATGACTCGTGTATAAGCCGAGAGGGGGACTTTCAGCCCCAAAAAATGGGCTGAAAATCTCGGCTTATACACGAGTATATACGGTAATCCATCTGCAAGGAGTTTGTATGTTCTCCCTGTGTTTGCGTGGGTTTCCTCTGGGTTCTCCGGTTTCCTCCCACATTCCAAAGACATACTGATAGGGAATCTATTGTAGATTGTGAGCCCCATCGGGGACAGTGCCAATAATGACTGTAAAGCGCTGTGGAATTAATGACGCTATATAAATGAGTAAAATAAATAAATAAACTAGGACACCACTAGGATGACACCTGAGAAAATACATGGGTCTGTTTCTGATGTGTGAATCAGGACTTAGGGTCCCGTTACATTTAATGATGCACCAGCAATCCCGACAACGATCAGGATCGCTGGTGCATCGCTAAATGGTCGCTAGTTTGCTGCCAAACAGGCAGATCTCACCAGCGACGCAGCAGCGATCCAGCGATACTCGGCAGTCGCTCCTCCCTGTCAGACGGCAGCGATGATGACATCTTCCGCCTGCGTCCATGCTTCGCTAGTCGGCGCCTGCGGGACGCCAACGAGAAAGAAATGGCCCGGGACGTTCCAACGCGATCAGCGATATCCAGCGGGGGGGCGGTCGCAGGTACATGTCACGTAGCGAGATCGCTAGCGATATCGCTGTTGCATCACAAAATCGGTGACGCTTTAGCGATATCGCTAGCGATCTCGCTATGCGTAAAAGACCCTTAAGTCAGATGGCCATGGCTCTTCATGTGTGTGTATAGGGGAGATCTGCTGATCTAGACGAGTGGGCCGGTCTCTGTTTCATGCTGCACATAGTGGTGTAATCATAAATTAGCTGATGGGTTCTCTTTAATGTAGCACATAAATGCTCATAAGTTTAGGCTAAAAATGATGTTGCAAAATTAAACCAATCAAAAAGGAGGTGTAAAGATCACTGCACTGCCTTAACCCCTTCCTGACATCCGACGTACTATCCCGTCCATGGGACCCGGGCCCCTATGCCCATGGACGGGATAGTACGTCTACCGCGATCAGCGGCGCCCACGTGGTGAGCGCCGCTGATCGCGGCCGGGTGTCAGCTGATTATCACAGCTGACACCCGGCACTATGTGTCAGGGGCGGTCACGGACCGCCCCCGACACGTTAACCCCTTGCACACGCGATCAAACATGATCGCGGTGTACCAGGGGTTAAAGGGAAGCATCGGCAGGGAGGGGGCTCCCTCCGTGCTTCCCTGAGCCCCCCACGGCAGCGCAATGTGCAGCGCTGCTGCGGGGGGCTCCTTTCCTGCAGGCCCCCGAATCCAAGATGGCGACGGGGGCCTGCAGGAAGCTGGCTTCCTCAGTGCCTGCAAAGCGCAGGCATGAGGAAGCCTTCTGCACTGCCTGTGACAGATCGCTGATCTGTCACAGTGATCTGTGATGTGGCAGATCAGCGATCTGTCACAGGACAGTGATGTCCCACCTGGGACTATTTAATAAAGTAAAAAAAAAATAAAAAAAAGTGTTAAAATAATTTTAAAAAAATCGCCAAATAAATTAGAAAAAAAAAAAAAATATTCCCCCAAATAAATCCATTTTTTGGAAATAAAAAAAAAAAAACAATAAAAGTACACATATTAGGTATCGCCGCGTCCGTAACGACCCGCCCTATAAAACTGTCCCATTAGTTAACCCCTTTAGCGAACCTCTTAAAAAATAAAAATAAAAAACGAAGCAAAAAATAATGATTTATTATCATACCGCCAAACAAAAAGTGTAATAACGCGCGATCAAAAAGACGCATATAAATATCCAAAACGTCATCTTGTCCCGCAAAAAACGAGCCACTACACAGCATCATCAGCGAAAAAATAAAATTATAGCTCGCAGAATAAAGCGATGCAAAAATAATTATTTTTTATATAAAATAGTTTTCATTGCATAAAACCGACAAAACATAAAAAAACGACCTAAATGAGGTATTGCTGTAATCGTACTGACCCGAAGAATAAAACCGCTTTATCAATTTTACCGCACGCGGAACGGTGTAAATGCACCCCCCCAAAAGAAATTGATGAAACGCTGGTTTTTGTTCATTCTGCGTCACAAAAATCGGAATAAAAAGCGATCAAAAAATGTCACGTGCCCGAAAATGGTACCAATAAAAACGTCAACTCGTCCCGCAAAAAATAAGACCTCACATGACTCGGTGGGTCAAAATACGGAAAAATTATAGCTCTCAATATGTGGTGATGCAAAAACTATTTTTACAATAAAAAGCGTCTTTTAGCGTGTGACAGCTGACAAGTATAAAAACCGCCATAAATATTAAATCAAACCCCCCGTTATCACCCCCTTAGTTAGGGAAAATAATAAAATAAAAAAAATGTATTTATTTCCATTAGGGTTAGGGCTAGGGTTAGGGCTAGGGCTGAGATTAGGGTTAGGGGTGTGTTGGGGTTCGGGTTGGAGTTAGAATTGGGGGTTTCCACTGTTTGGGCACATCAGGGGCTCTCCAAATGCAACATGGCGTCTGATCTCAATTCCAGCCAATTCTGAGTTGAAAAAGTCAAATGGTGCTCCTTCCCTTCCAAGCTCTGCCATGCGCCCAAACAGTGTTTTACCCCCACATGTAGGGTATCAGCCTACTCAGGACAAATTGCAAAACAATTTTGGGGGTCCAATTTCTCTGTTACCCTTAGGAAAATAAAAAATTGGGGCAAAAATATCATTTTTGTGGAAAAAAATGATTTTTTTATTTTCGCGTCCGAGCGTTATAAACTTCTGTGAAGCACTTGGGGGTTCAAACTGCTCACCACACATCTAGATAAGTTCCGTGGGGGGTCTTGTGTCCAAAATGGGGTCACTTGTGGGGAGTTTCAATAGTTTAGGTACATCAGGGGCTCTCCAAACGCACATGACACCCGCAGACCATTCCATCAAAGTCTGCATTCCAAAACGTCACTGCTTCCCTTCCGAGCCCCGACGTGTGTCCATACAGTAGTTTTCTCCCACATATGGGGTGTCAGCGTACTCATGACAAATTGGACAACAACTTTTGGGGTCCAATTTCTCCCGTTACCCTTGGGAAAATGAAAAAATTGGGGACTAATTGATCATGTTTGTGGAAAAAATACGATTTTTTTTATTTTCATGCCCGGGCATTATAAACTTCTGTGAAGCCCTTGGGGGTTCAAAGTGCTCACCACACATCTAGATAAGTTCCTTAGGGGGTCTTGTTTCCAAACTGGGGTCATTTGTGGAGGGTTTCCACTCTTTAGGTACATTAGGGGCTCTCCAAAGGCAACATGACACCCGCAGAACATTCCCTCAAAGTCTGCATTCCAAAACGTCACTACTTCCCTTCCGAGCCCCGACGTGTGTCCATACAGTAGTTTTCTCCCACATATGGGGCGTCAGCATACTCCGGACAAATTGGACAACAACTTTTGGGGTCCAATTTCTCCTGGTACCCTTGGGAAAATAAAAAAATGGTGACTAAAAGATCATGTTTGTGGAAACAATACGAATTTTTTATTTTCACGCCCGGGCGTTATAAACTTCTGTGAAGCACTGGGGGTTCAAAGTGCTCACCACACATCTAGATAAGTTCCTTAGGGGTCTAATTTACAAAATGGTGTCATTTGTGGGGGGTTTCCACTGTTTAGGTGCATCGGGGGTTTTCCAATCGCGACATGGTGTCCGATCTCAATTCCAGCCAAAAACGTCAAATTGCGCTGCTTCCCTTCCGAGCTCTGCCATGCACCCAAATAGTGGTTTACCCCCACATGTGGGGTATCAGCGTACTCAGGACAAATTGCACAGTAACTTTTAGGGTCCTGTTACCCTTGGAAAAATAAGAATTGAGGGTGAAAACATCATTTTTGTGGAAAAAATATGATTTTTTAATTGTACGGCTTTATGTTATAAACTTCTGTGAAGCCCTTGGGGGTTCAAAGTTCTCACCACACATCTAGATAAGTTCCTTAGGGGGTCTAGTTTCCAAAATGGTGTCATTTGTGGGGGGTTTCCTCTGTTTTGGTACATCAGGGGTTTTCCAATCGCGACATGTGTCCGATCTCAATTCCAGCCAAAAACGTCAAATGGCGCTGCTTCCCTTCCGAGCTCTGCCATGCACCCAAATAGTGGTTTACCCCCACATGTGGGGTATCAGCGTACTCAGGACAAATTGCACAATAACTTTTAGGGTCCTGTTACCCTTGGAAAAATAAGAATTGAGGGTGAAAACATCATTTTTGTGGAAAAAATATGATTTTTTAATTGTACGGCTGTATGTTATAAACTTCTGTGAAGCCCTTGGGGGTTCAAAGTTCTCACCACACATCTAGATAAGTTCCTTAGGGGGTCTAGTTTCCAAAATGGTGTCATTTGTGGGGGGTTTCCACTGTTTTGGTACATCAGGGGTTTTCCAATCGCGACATGTGTCCGATCTCAATTCCAGCCAAAAACGTCAAATGTCGCTGCTTCCTTTCCGAGCTCTGCCATGCACCCAAATAGTGGTTTACCCCCACATGTGGGGTATCAGCGTACTCAGGACAAATTGCACAATAACTTTTAGGGTCCTGTTACCCTTGGAAAAATAAGAATTGAGGGTGAAAACATCATTTTTGTGGAAAAAATATGATTTTTTAATTGTACGGCTGTATGTTATAAACTTCTGTGAAGCCCTTGGGGGTTCAAAGTTCTCACCACACATCTAGGTAAGTTCCTTAGGGGGTCTAGTTTCCAAAATGGTGTCATTTGTGGGGGGTTTCCACTGTTTTGGTACATCAGGGGGTTTCCAATCGTGACATGATGTCCGATCTCAATTCCAGCCAAAAACGTCAAATGGCGCTGCTTCCCTTCCGAGCTCTGCCATGCGCCCAAATAGTGGTTTACCCCCACATGTGGGGTATCAGCGTACTCAGGACAAATTGCACAATAACTTTTAGGGTCCTGTTACCCTTGGGAAAATAAAAATTGGGGTGAAAAGATCATTTTTGTGGAAAAAATATGATTTTTTAATTGTACCGCTGTACGTTATAAACTTCTGTAAAGCCCTTGTGGGTTCAAAGTTCTCACCACATATCTAGATAAGTTCCTTGGGGGGTCTAGTTTTCAAAATGGGGTCACTTGTGGGGGGTTTCCACTGTTTAGGTACATCAGGGACTCTCCAAACGTGACATGGCGTCCGAACTGAATTCCAGCCAATTTTGCATTGAAAAAGTCAAACGGCGCTCCTTCCATTCTGAGCTCTGCCATGCACCGAAACAGTCGTTCCCCCTCACATATCAGGTATCAGCGTACTCAGGACAAATTGCACAATAACTTTTGCAGTCCAATTTCTCCTGTTACCCTTGGTAAAATAAAAAAAATTGAACCTGAAGTATTTTTTTTGTGAAAAAAAGTTAGATGTTCATTTTTTTTTAAATATTCAAAAAAATTCCTGTGACGCACATAAAGGGTTAATAAACTTCTTGAATGTGGTTTTAAGCACCTTAAGGGGTGCAGTTTTTAGAATGGTGTCACTTTTGGGTATTTTCTATCATATAGACCCCTCAAAGTGGCTTCAAATGTGATGTGGTCCTAAAAATAAAATGGTGTTGTAAAAATGAGAAATCGCTGGTCAACTTTTAACCCTTATAACTTCCTAACAAAAAAAAATTTTGGTTCCAAAATTGTGCTGATGTAAAGTAAACATGTGGGAAATGTTAGTTATCAAGTTTTTTGTGTGCCGTATCTCTGTGATTTAAGGGCATAAAAATTCCAAGTTGGAAAATTGCGAAATTTTCAAAATTTTCGCCAAATTTCCATTTTTCTCACAAATAAACGCAAGTTATTTGAATGAAATTTTACCACTAACATGAAGTACAATATGTCACGAGAAAACAATGTCAGAATCACCGGGATCCATGGAAGCGTTCCAGAGTTATGACCTCATAAAGGTACAGTGGTCAGAATTGTAAAAATTGGCCCGGTCATGAACGTGTAAACCACCCTTGGGGGTGAAGGGGTTAATGTAGAGACGGAATATACGGCACTCCTGGTGAGTGATTCAGGTGCCCAAGTAGAGATGCAACCCATAATCCAGTAGTAGCAATAAACCTAGCACTCAGAAATGTATAAGCGTGTAACAGATTTATTGGTAATCCACAATATAACGTTTCAGTCTGTTTAGACCTTCATCAAAACTGATTGCCATGTGGAGGAGAATTGAGATTAGTAAGAAGCAGCGCTGCTTCTACTCAGGAAGACAGACCGGACAACCAAAATTCTATGTGCACAGAACAAACTGTACTACGATCGTTCTGTGCGCTCAGAATATCATGTTATCGGTGGTGCACGATAACAATTTTGAAACCTGCTTAAAAATCATGTCACCATATAAACGAGCATTTTGCTCATTGGTCGGGTGATTGCTGACTTGTTTAGATGAGCTGATAATCAGAACAATCATTCCTACGCGCTGAATGGGCAATCCAATCTGCAAATTAAAAATTTATGGTGTCTTAACCCAGAAAGATCACTTCAAAGTAGGTATCTCCCTTCTGCCCAACTTGTTGCCTACTACAAATACAGGTTTTCAGTTCAGTGCCGGTAAGCCATTTGTCAATGGCTGAAGGAATGCATGCTGGGAAATTAGGGAAAGGAAGCTCAAGCTCCTGTAGTGCTGACAGAATACTGATGAAGAGTGACCACCCACACAGGAAAAACTATATGCTAAGTTACAGATAATTAGTACAATTCCTGGACATATTATACTGGTACATGTCTTAAAGTAGCTTTATCTAGTTGCGGAAGTAGGAGTCAGTAAGACCATGCAGAGTTTTTCTGAAAGGGCAGGTGTGCTGTAAACACCTCTGTACTTTTTATTTTCACTTGTGATACCTTTAGATGAAGATATTTGGTGCTTGAAGCTACAAATGGTTACAGTTTCGGTTGTGATCTCTTGGACACCCCCTGCTGTAACATGCATTTTCACATTGTAGAATTTATTCATGGAAATAAATTACATTTCTGACACAGGATATTGCGCCGCTTGTTCCAGGGGCCGTGTTCTCTCTACATTTTAGGATGTAGCTCTCAACGTAATGCATATTAAATACCAAAATCCACTTGCTGACCTTCCTAGTACAGAGAAGGACATAGTCTAACTTTAGTTCCCAAATCCCCGAGACTTCTCAGTTTTCCCATCCGTGTTTGAACACCCCCTCTCCCTTTGCACCCCCTCCCTGCTGCGTCCCTCAGCGTTCAGGCGTCATCTGGCGTTTGTTTTTAAGGCTGCCGCGGAGGACGGAGCTGACTGTCAGGGTGCCGTGGGCGAGAGGTGCAGATTAAAGCAGTTTTATTCCTTTTCATGTTGAAGCTGCCAGTTTGGTGACTGGAGCGAGAGAAGCGGAGGGGGAGAGACAGCAAGAGAGTGAGAAAGGGTCTGCCAGTCACGCTGCAGCCAAGCCTTGTTCTTTCTGGTGATTATATTGGCTCGCTGAGAAAAGTCCCTCTGTAGACAGGTGTTCGGAGAAATGCAAGGACACATGTAGTAAAATACAAATTGATTGTACCAAGGCAGGGTTAAGTTGCTTGCCCCCTGGCATCAAAAAGCTTAATAACAGGAAGAAAGCTCTGGCATGTGACAAGAGTCAAGATTCTCCAACTTTTGTATGTCTCTTTCGCTGGATCCGATGTCTCCGTCACATCATTTTATATATTTCTGTGCCTTTATGGGTCATTTTTATTAAATTGTGATATAATTTGTCTGCCTATTCTGCATTTCTTAGAGCAACTATCTCTCAGTCATATGCTGTATTCACAGATCTATTGCGCATTTTTTTCTAAATACAGTGGGGAAAATAAGTATTTGATACACTGCCGATTTTACAAGTTTTCCCACCTACAAAGAATGGAGACGTCTGTAATTTCTATTGTAGGTACACTTCAACTGTGAGACAGAATCTGAAAAAAGTCTAGAAAATCACAATGTATAATTTTTAACACAATTAATAATTTTATTGCATGAAATAAGTATTTGATACAATAGGAAAACAGAACTTAATATTTGGTACAGAAACCTTTGATTGCCATTACAGAGGTCAGACGTCTCCTGTAGTTCTTGACAAGTTTGCACACACTGCAGCAGGGATTTTGGCCCTCTCCTCCATACAGATCTTCTCCAGATCTTTCAAGTTTCGGGGCTATTGCTGGGCATCATTGAGTTTCAGTTCCCTGCAAAGATTTTCTATTGGATTTAGATCTGGAGACTGGCTAGGCCATTCCAGGACTTTGAAATGCTTCTTACAGAGCCACTCCTTAGTTGCCCTGGCTGTGCATTTTAGGTCATTGTCATGCTGGAAGATCCAGCCACGAATCATCTTCAATGCTCTTAGGCTAGGTTCACATTAGCGTTTTGAGTCCGCATGCAAAAGCGCATGTTTACGCAGTGTTTTTTATGCTCATCATTTTACGCATGACGGGAAAACCACTGCGTGTGCATGAGTTTGTATGCGTTTTTTCATGCGTTTGCGTTGTTTATGAGCATGCATTCGATATGACACCAGACAAAAATGGGCGTGTCTCATGGGATTTCTACATGTATTTTGATAATGCATTCGTATCGAATGCATGCATACGCATATCCTTGTATACCAATGCGTTCCCATAGGCCGTAATGCGGGTTTTTTAATGCACTCATCCTCATGCCTGCGCATATTTGACGGATTTTTGACGCCTCAAAAATTGCAACATGTTGCGTTTGCCACGCACCGCGAAATGACGCATGCGTACGCAAAAGCATGCAAACGCATGTCCCTGCATACGCCATGTTAAATATATGTGTGCATGACGCATGCAGATCTATGTGGATCAAACGCTGCGCACACAGACGCAAATGTGAAACCAGCCTTACTGAGGCAAGGAGGTTGTTGGCCAAAATCTTACGATACATGACCCCATCCATCCTCCCTTCACTACAGTGCAGTCGTCCTGTCCCATTTGCAGGAAAGCGTTCCCAAAGTATGATGCTTCCCCCATCATGCTTCTCGAATGGGTCAGTGTTCTTGGGGTTGTACTCATTCTTCTTCTTCATCCAAATACAGCAAGTGGAGTTGATAATAAAAAATTGTATTTTGGTCTCATCTGACCACATGACCTTTTCTCATGCCTCCTCTGGATCATCCAGTTGGTCATTGTCAAACTTCAAATGGGCCTGTCCTGCTCGGTCCTCATTCACACTGAGGTCGGTTGACACGTGGTAAGGTTTTAATATTAAACAGGACCGTCCTGACTGAGTACACCTTGTCACGGTGGGATGGCTTTTATACTGTTTAAAGAAAATTGTGATAACTAAGTACCCTATGTAATTTATTTGTACGTTAACTATTCATTTACTATATGGTATTTGTTCATTTGTTTTCTTCTAGGGTTTTGTCTGTTAAATGGTCCCAGTATGAACATGCTCTTAGACTTTGCACTTATACCAACTTATGGTCCGGCTCATTTCTTTCTTGTTTTATTACTCACTTATGTGTCTGGAGCATGTAGTTTCCTCTCTTACTAACTCCATAGATACAACAAAAATAGTGGAGGAACATAGATGGTCTTTGGAGGGATATATATATATATATATATATATATATATATATATATATATATAATAAGCCTATGTCTAATAGGGCGGTGAAACATGTTGGTGGGATGCGGGAGCTAAAATTTGTTGTCCTATTCTGCCAATATGTATTAGCATACCGGGTGCTATACACTTTATAAATATAAATTAGCAGGAATACTGCATAAAATAACTGCAGACTTTTGAGACAGATTAGGGACAAAATGTTTTATACCCTTTGTATATACTTTATTTTAATTAATAGAAATAAAAGTTACATTTTATGGTCCTCTAGTGAGGGTTTATTTGGGGTTCTCCTCGATTTGGAAATTAACTCCATAGATCCCCTAAGGATTAGCACAAATAATATTCTTCTATTACATTTACTGCACAGAACTACATCACATGTAACTACAGTAATTTAGTGGAAACTGCTACTCCTTGCTTAAAACACTGTACAGTTACACTTTGCAGTTGCACTTACAGTGGGTACGGAAAGTTAAAAAAAAGTTCATTTTTTTCTCATTAATGTTCACTCTGCACCCCATCTTGACTGAAAAAAATCAGAAATGTAGACATTTTTGCAAATGTATTAAAAAATAAAAACTGAAATATCACATGGTCATAAGTATTCAGACCCTTTGCTCAGTATTGCGTAGAAGCACCCTTTTGAGCTACTACAGCCATGAGTCTTCTTGGGAAAGATGTAACAAGTTTTTCACACCGAGATTTGGGGATCCTCTGCCATTCTTCCTTGCAGATCCTCTCCAGTTCTGTCAGGTTGGATGGTGTATATTGGTGGACAGCCATTTTCAGGTCTCTCCAGAGATGCTCAATTGGGTTTAGGTCAGGGCTCTGGCTGGGCCAGTCAAGAATGGTCACAGAGTTGTTCTGAAGCCACTCCTTTGTTATTTTAGCCGTGTGCTTAGGGTCATTGTCTGGTTAGAAGGTGAACCTTTGGCCAAGTCTGAGGTCCAGAGCACTATGGAAAAGGTTTTCATCTAGGATATCTCTGTACTTGGCCGCATTCATGATTCCTTCAATTGCAACCAGTCGTCCTGTCCCTGCAGCTGAAAAACACCCCCATAGCATGATGCTGCCACCACCATGTTTCACTGTTTGGATTGTATTGGGCAGGTGATGAGCAGTGCCTGGTTTTCTCCACACATACCGCTTAGAATTATCACCAAAAAGTTCTATCTTCGTCTCATCAGACCAGAGAATCTTATTTCTCATAGTCTAGGAGTCCTTCATTTGTTTTTGAGCCATCTCTGTGCGGACTTCCATGTGTCTTGCACTGAGGAGAGGCTTTGGTCGGGCCACTCTGCCATAAAAGCCCGACTGGTGGAGGGCTGAAGTGATTATTGACTTTGTAGAACTTTCTCCCATCTCCCTACTGAATCTGTGGAGCTCAGCCACAGTGATTTTGGGGTTCTTCTTTACCTCTCTCACCAAGGCTCTTCTCCCACGATTGCTCAGTTTGGCTAGACAGCCAGGTCTAGGAAGACTTCTGGTGGTCCCAAACTTCTTCTAGTTAAGGATTATGGAGGCCACTGTGCTCTTAGGAATCTTGAGCACTGCAGAAATTCTTTTGCAACCTTGGCTAGATCTGTGCCTTGCCACAATTCTGTTTCTGAGCGCCTTGGCCAGTTCCTTTGACCTCTTGATTTTCATTTGGTCTGACATGCACTGTGAGCAGTGAGATCTTATATAGACAGGTGTGTGCCTTTACAAATCAAGTCCTATCAGTTTAATTAAGCACAGCTGGACTCCAATGAAGGAGTAGAACCATCTCAAGGAGGATTACAAGGAAGTGGACAGCATGAGACTTAAATATGAGTGTCTGAGAAAAGGGTCTGAATACTTATGACCATATGATATTTCATTTTTTCTTTTTTAATAAATTTGCAAAAATTTCTACATTTCTGTTTTTTTCAGTCAAGATGGGGTGCAGAGTGTACATTAATGAGAAAAAAAAATGAACTTTTTTGAACTTACCAAATGGCTGCAAATAAACAAAGAGTGAAAATTTTAATAGGGTCTGAATACTTTCTGTACCCACTGTATTTATATTGCATGTAAATAAATGGGGATTTCTCTCCATACTGAGCAGCAGTGTAATGTTTTTGAGCCACTGACTTTAAATCGCAGGACGTTCTCCCCTTGGTGTATTTGTTGGTCAAGGGATGGTGAGCAGGAACCTCATGGTCAAAGATGGACCATGCTAGCTATTGATTTATTAGTGGGATTTTAAGAACCTATGTTCATTTACCTTTAACACTAACGCACCCGGTCAACGTGCGATATTTCTTGACACCCACTGAGCTCTGTGCTCAAGCAGAATTCACATCTTACACAAAGAACCAATGGAGAGAACAGTCATGGTCCTATCAGGCATAAAACCTACAGCAGTGTTGTGTGCATTGATGCTCAACCTCATAAGTTGGAACATTGGAAAGACCAGGTTCATCACTGATTTTCGAACATACCATTCAAAGTTTACACTTTTTCCAATATGAAAGAAAACTTTTGCTTTCCGACACTTTGAGAAAAAACGGATACCACAAAGGCAAGAGGCAAGAAAACGTAGGTGCATTTAATAAGTGGACATGTACCAAATCAAGCAGGAGGCTTTACGTTGGCACATGGAGTCTCCAGTGACTCTGTTCGCCAACTCCTTCACCTCATTCTGGTGGATATCATCTCCTCTGGAAGATGAGTTCCTCTAGCATCTGATGGAACCACATCATGTCTTTTTGATGTACAGTAGGACACCATGCACCTCTCTTTGGTTGCTTCCTTACAACATAGAGCTGTAAAACAGCCATGTTCATGAGGCTTAATGTATGTGTAACTGCTAGTAGAGTAACCAGATTTTTTTAATTATCGAAAATTCTACATTATGAATGGAAGATGACAAAAAAACCTTGTAAAGGCAGGGAATACCATCCTTCACCCAACATTTCACCGTCCTCCATGAAAGGCTAGCTCTAGTGAAGTTATTTCAATCTTGTAGCACACATAGGACATATTCGGAGGTTTTTCTGAGCAGACCAGTTATGCATTATCTTTTTGTGGGGTCAACATGCTTTACCGATGTTGCTGTTTTTCCCCTGCAATCCATCCTTTTTCCCGCACCCCCGCTCTCCCCAGCACACTGTGTATTGTGTAGCACTTATTAGCCACAATTAAATGGACAATATGAATTTAGTGCCTTCTCCGGAGCCTTCCTCAACTCTGCTTTGCAGCAAGATGATTAATGCAAATACATATTACTTGAGATAACCATTTAACCACTAATTTAGCCAAATTTATTACAGCAGTTAGAAGGTTTTCTATTCCAGACAGACAGAGACAAGGACACAGTAAGGGGACATGGGGCTGCTGATGACATACTGCCCCCTCCTGGTGACATTTGGGAACTGCCCTCAGCTTGCAGTTTTCTCTAAAAAAGATGTGAGAGACACCGATGTAATTTCATGGTTAATTATGTTCCTCTGAACATGCTGCATTGTACAGTGATACCGACTACCAGGCAATGAAACGTCAAACTCATTAATGCATATGTGACCCAAAACGTATAAATCTCAATTCAAAGAAAAAGACTCGCCATTAACCATGTGCCCATATACCCTTTACTTTGCAGACTTTTTATTTATTTATTTTGTGTATGTTTTAATGCTCAATTACCATAGTCAGAGATGAATGGATATGTTCCTTCAAGCTACAGGCACTTAAAAGGTAACTGTACTGTCAAGTAAGTTTTCAAAGTAGGCAGTCTGGTGTGTACATGAAGAATAACCTTTTATCTTGCAATTATAATATCCTGCCTTTTCCCCACTTTCCCCCCTGCAGGCTCTGCTATGTTTCCCATGCACAGCACACAGAGAGGGATTCTTGCTCTTCATTCCTTAGCACACAGAGAGAAGCTGATGCATGGAGGAAATTATAAAGCTGTAGTGATCATTGTAGATGTGAATCCAGCTTAGGTGTGAGATAAAAGACTTGTTGGAAAGCTCAGCACAATCTTTCTGTATCTCCCTCTGCTTGCTTCTTCACTTCTCCTGCATCTCTCTCCATGCATAGAATTTAATAGGCTCTGTAACCTGACACCTCACCATGCTAGCAGTACAACTTGAACTGTATTTTCAAAGTGAATAGTTAAATCAAGTGGCAGGGGAAGAAGTATCTGATAAGTGGGAAAGAAAGCTGATTTCTCTGATGCGATAACAACGATCTAATGTTGATAACCTATCCCATGGATTCTTCATCAATATTATATATCCCCAGACAAACTTTTTTAAAATGTCATGATTTCTTTTCACACATGTTTAATATACTAATTACAACATATCAGTTTGTACCGCACCTTAGGGTATGTGCACACGCTGCGGATTCTGCTGCGTTGTACAATACCTTTATTTCCTATGGAAATTCTGCAGATTTTTCCGCGCGGATTTGCTGCGGGTTACAATCTGCAGCATGTCAATTCTTTGTGCCGTTTCCGCTGTGGTTTCACACCTTATCATTATGAGGTGTGAAACCGCAGGGCAAAACCGCAGGCTAATCCGCAGATAAACCGCAGGACTTTTGTCCTGCGGATTTTTCAACAAGATCCGCACAACCTAAAAACTACGTGGGCACATAGCCTTAGGGTGCATTCACATTACAAGATTGCAGCTGTCAAACAATCACCTGTTGCCTACATGTTTGCCAATCTGTGATTATTTAATAGTCGATTTATAGCGGCCGACCACACTTCTATGTGCACATAACGACTGTTGTATTAACAATACGATAGATCTGTGTGCATAAAATATCATTGTTCTCGGCAGCACGTGCTTCCAAAACTGATTTTTAAGCAACCTCATCTGAAAAAATGCTACTTTGTTAGGCAATTGGCCAGCTATTTACACTGGCCGTTCTTTGCAATGCTTCTGCCCAATATCTGGCCAGAATAAATGCACCCTTATTTCTATACTAATCCCCTGGTTTAGCGTTCTAATTAGTATTCATATTATATGTTTGGAAACCAAAATCAACAAATGTGTGGTAAGACTATAGGATATATAATTGCTTATTATTTAAAAAGTGAATTTGCTAAAGTATTAAAAGACACTAAAGTAGAAGAAATTGGTGGGGGAGTCAATGAGGGAGCCCCAGTGGTAAAATAATAAACACACAGAGTACATGTAGAGGTGCTTAATTATATAGATAGTTAAACAGAAAATGGTATAACATATACATACCCATACAGTAATTTAGATTGAAGTGCCAAAATAGAGTAGTTCCCAAAAATGGAATCACATAAAGTGCAATAGATGCTCACTCACCAAACACCCAACACGCGTTTCAGAAATGCTTCATCAGAGGTCAATATATTATATATTTCTTAACCTACACACAGTTCATTGCATTATTTTTCTTGCGCAGGTTTTGAGTTAGGCTATGTTTCCACAGTCAGGAAACCTTCAGGATTTGCTGCGGATTGGACTCTGCGTACAGCCGCAACGTCCAGATGTTACAGCATAGTGGAGGGGATTTTATGAAATCCCGTCTCCACTATGCGTGCACGGCTGCATCCGGCGGCTCTGCGTAACCGGACATGCGGCGCGTCTTTATAGACCACAACATATCTATTTATCTTGCAGAGACGCTCTGTCTCCGCAAGATAAATAACACAATCTATGAATAGGATGCGGTGATTCCGCATGTGTTCAGTGAACGCATGTGGAATCACTGTCTGTACAACAGGGGGCGGTGCTTTGGGCGGAGCGGGGTATCTGCTGCATCCAAAGCGCAGGGATTCCTGACGGTGGAAACATAGCCTTATAGCTGAGAGCAGTGAGTCTCCTGTAATGCAGACTATTTTCCAGCTTTTCTCAAAATGGAAATCACACATGATACATGTGTAAAAAAGTAAGCAACCAGTGCAGAGGGATTTCATAATCACAAAGTGTTAAATGGGTCCATTATATTGTGCAGTTCAAGCTGCTAATTTTGGTGGTGCTGTCCAACTATCTAATGTGTTTTGTAGCACACAAACTACTAGCAACTGTGTAGGGCAGCATAGTGGCAAAGTGGTTAGCACTGTTACTTTGCAGCGCTGGGGCCCTGGGTTCAAATTCAACCAAGATCAACATCTGCAAGGAGTTTGTATGTTCTCCCCGTGTTTGCGTGGGTTTCCTCCGGGTTCTCCGGTTTCCTCCCACACTCCAAAGACATACTGATAGGGAATCTAGATTGTGAGCCCCATCGGGGACAGTGATGACAACGTCTGTAAAGCGGTGAGGAATTAATGGCGCTTTATAAGTGAATAAAATAAATAAATGCTTCCTACTGAGAATACAAGCATGTCACCAGTGCATGGATATGGGAGCAGTCTGGAGAGATATCTATCAGCAGAACAGCAGTCATAATTGTATGGCCATCCTTACTCCACTGCAAATCACAGGAGCAAACTGCATGCACAGCTTTATTAACTAGAACTGTTGGTGAATTTCAGCTCTAAATCCTGCAAAATTTTACATGTAGCTGTTTACTAAAATGCAGGATGCAAACTCTGGATCCAAACAAGATGGAAGCTGCAGATCATTTACAAAGATGAAATTTAGATATAATATGTGTGAAAACTGTAAAACAAGGCCATGTATTAGTCAGGACACCCTGCGGGCAATTTTCATCTTAATCAGTTTAGAGGACAAAGCTAGCTGCAGACTAGTAACACTAAATGAATACTAGATTTATTTATTATGACATAGCAACATGGGTGTCCACAGGAAAAAGTCTTATTTGAAAAATTAAACCAGTTAGAGTGAGAGTATGCTGAGTGGCTGGCCACACACTGACCAAATTCTGCCCACCCATTGCCATATGGTTTAAAATTATGCTCCCATTTTTGACCCCTTGGGTGCATAGAATTTCAGACGCATTACCTTTACTAAATCATGTTACATATTTCTATTAAGGTCATAATATTGTCAAGTGCGTATGAGTGATGGTAGGTGCTGATATGATCAAAATGTCCCCTGATTTCAGCAGTTTTTTTTTATGTAACCACTGACCGTGGTAATGTTTAAGAAAGCAATGTCCAATACTAGTTC
Source organism: Dendrobates tinctorius (assembly GCF_039654945.1). Lineage (NCBI taxonomy): Eukaryota > Metazoa > Chordata > Amphibia > Anura > Dendrobatidae > Dendrobates > Dendrobates tinctorius. Next base: position 26,411,057 of record NW_027361725.1, read on the forward strand.
AAGTTCTTGAGAAAGGAACAGGACTTGAACTCTAGCTTCACCTATATTGGGGGTAGCAATCCTAAAAATCAATATTCACTCATTAGCAATCCATAACACATGACTTAGGATAAAGAAGCCAAACTAGACACTCCATTTGCAGACATATGTTTTGGGGTGTTTGACGTTCATCAGTGCAAAGCATGAGGTCTTATTTGGGTTGGTGAGAGGCCACAGAGAGAAGGTATACAAATGAAAGTTTCTCGTTATGGAGAGTGTCAAGCAAGCGTAAGGAGACTTCTAGGCCATGCATTGCTCCTCTGGGAAATTAAGCATGCAAATATCCTCTTTAGAGATGAAGAGTACTTAATGAGCATAGCAGAGGAGAATTGCATGGCCTATAAGTCTACTTACTGTACTTGGTGTTCTCTACAAGGAGATACATTTCCCTTTAGATGCCCAGTCAGAGGTCCCTCACTTAGCCAAGTCAGACCTTTTGCTTTGTGGTCATGTGGCAAGGTTTGTTAAAGGGTTGATATTGACATTTAGAATTTCCACCCCCAGTAGGTGGCACCAGAGTTCTAGTCTGCTTCCCCTCTGAATAGTTGCATATTTAATTTCCCAGCGGAGCATTGCATGGCCTATAAGTCTCCTTACACTGGCTTGGCACTTTACACAAGGAGAAACGTTTTCCTTTAGACACTAGGTTGAGTTTGATATGGAAAGAAGCATGGAGAGTCAGACTTCACGTAGCTTGATAAGTAGCAAAGCCTAATAGTGTGGCAAATAGTGAGTGCAATGGCAGTTCTTAGAAATAGCCTGAACAGTGAAATGAAACAATTCTGGCACAAAAAGCTTAGAATTTATCAGACCTGGGTACAATTTGTCACTTGCACTAGAAAGGCATCTGTCCAGCATCTGCAGTAGCTAGTTGACTAGTGTGGCTGCCTGGAACAGGTGAATCTTTGGTTCCCGTTAGTGCACTTATGACAATTACAGGTTAGTGCCTCGTCTTTGTCTTTTTACGTAACAACTGCTCAATGAATGTTTCCATCTAGATGTTGGACCGATATCAGTGGTGTCTTGGCAGCAAACCATTAGCAAATACTTCCAAAAAAGTCCACTTTACTGCATACTTGACACAAAGCTACTTATGCTATAGTCACATTGATTTTTTATTTTTTTTGCAAAAATAGATTACAGTTCAGTTTTCCATTCATATATTGTATGATAGGACGAATAATTGAAACGTTTTTGGGAGTTCTACCAATAAAGTCATAATCCTTCACTATTGCTTGTAGTATTTCTCTACGCCTGCCGTTGACAACACATGAGTTGCTGATTTTAGCTGCGGTAAGAAGTATATTGCTCAATGTTTTTTCCTTTCTATGACACCATCACTATTTATCACTCTTTCGTTTTTCTCCTCCATCTCTGAAACCTCTCCCTATGCTGTCTTCACATATTAACTCCCATGGTTTCAGGTCCCCCCAACACCCACCCGATCTCTCCGACTGGGATTTTGTTCATCTGAGAGCTGTAAATTCTCTCTGACAAGATGAAAAGAAAATACTGTATTTTCTGGCCGGCTGGAATCCCCCAAAATGAGCCCAGGGATCAAAGCTGCACAAATACCTTCAAATAACCTCTAAGAGGCTGGCGGAGAGAGACTTTAATGTGATAGCAGTAGAGTTTAGTGCTGTACTCCCAACGCTTAGGAGGCACACTCCTGTGCTGTAAGTGCAATGCTATGTGACGGTGGAGCTCACCTGCTGCTAGCCGCAATAATGCTGCTATCAGTACTCTTATTAATATATCAGATTAATCTGTGCATTGATTGTTCTGCTTAACAACGAAAGAACTGAACCTGTGTCTTTTCTCTGCAGTGTTGAACAAGGGCCAGTGTGTAACAAAGTATTACCGATGGATGCAGAAGAATGGTGGCTACATTTGGGTTCAGTCTTGTGCTACCATCTCATTCAATGCTAAAAATGCCAATGAGAGAAACATCATCTGGGTCAATTATATACTCAGGTAATTTCAAGCTTTATATCTCCCCATCACCTAACTGGAAAACAAGAAATCCAGAAACCAAGGTGCCAGACATCCTCCTTCAGTTTACTTTATTAGTACATAAGGAGATTCATTTGCAACATTTTGGCCATGCAGAGCCTTTATCAAACCATAAAAATAAGAAATCTTGAGTGGTGTACCTGGTCATGGTCAGATTATGGTAAAATGATGTTTTTTCCTCTTCTGGATTATGGCCCAAACAGTGCTCACTGGAACCTTCATTAATTTAGAAATTCTTCTGTAACCAATGCCATCAGTATATTTTGCAACAATAACGTTGCAAAGGTCTTGAGACAGCTCACTGGTTTTACCCATCATGGGATGTTTCTTGGGTTGCACCTTGGTATTGAGACACCTTTTTATTGGACTAGCTGATATTATTTGTCACTAAGTGGCATGATTGCTTTCTAATTTCTGATACATTTCATCTGCTTTTCATAGCTTTTTGCATCTCTCTTTCTTCCAATGTTCAATACTTTTTCCCTGTGTCATATTCCATTATTACACATAATTTATGTACATCTATGGTTTGATTTTTTTTGCCTGTGTGGATTGGATGGGTTGTTACCAACATCTAGGGAGAATTTCATGTCAATAGCACCTTTAGAAATCGATTTACTTAGAAATTGGTGACGTATTCAATACTTATTTCACCCGCTGTATATATGTAGCTTAGTGGGGGTTTTTTTATCAGACTGCTTAAACGAGGACTGAGAAAAATTGTTGCGCTGGCAGGTAATGCTTTACCATAATTTTGTAAGCAATGAAGGGCTCCATTGCTGCTTTTCCACTTCAGTTAAAGGGCTGCAGTGTTGCCCGTTCTACAATTGACCAATGCAGCCAGTCACTATCCTCAGTGTTGATGCAGAGTTGAAGGCATAAGCACACTGAAGACAGTGATTGGCTGCAGCAATCATATTTTCTAGATGGAATATCACTACTGCAGCTTGGTAAAGAATGACCACCAATAAGCATCAAAGATGCCACGCTGGAGCAGCAGAGCCTTATATTTGAAGGCATTACTGCTTGTAAGCCAATTTTGCCCAATACCGGACATTCCCTTTAAGATGCAGTCATGAATTTATATATAATAGACGTGTGCGTAGTACAAGTATGTTACATAGCTGGTGCAAGGAACCAGTAACAGCACTCCTGTATCAACCTGCCACAAAAAGCAGCAAGAGGCTAATACACGACTTTATCAAGTGAGAAAAATAACAAAACTGTTTTTTTTTAATTCCACCATTGGAAGCTGAGATGCACTAAGATAATGAGCAGAGCTAGTGTGCCACCTGCAGCAAATGTCAGAGCTGTGCAGCAGCCAAGTAAGTACTGCAGATGAGAGTTGGAAAATACCAATAGACTGCATTCCTCACTGGAGATGTAGTTTGCAAATTTTAATCTTATATTGTAGTTTTTACACGATATTTTATATGCAAATTTTTCTTATAGTCACCATTATTTTTAATAATGAAAAAGCCAATAGGGTCAATTCATGAAGACTGTACTTTACACACAGTGTGCGCTACTCCAGTCTTTCTGGGGTGCGTGGTGCCGAGCTAAGAGGTGCACGCTACTTAATAAATTAGCCGCATCTCCCTTGTGGCATGCATTTTTGATAAGTTTGACAGGAGGCGAGGTCACTTCCCTGTCAGTTTCGGCCCCGCTCCAACACTGCTCATTTTGGCGGAGCTGATTCAAGCTGGCGTACAAATGCCAAAAGTTGCAAACAGTTTTGCACAATTCTAAGTTGAGCAAAAAAATTGCACATTTTTCAAAACTATGTAACCCCAACATCTCACATCGCTTTTTTACTGATTTAGTTTGCCCGAATACAAGGACGTTCCAATGGATATTGCTCAGCTGCCACATTTGCCTGAAAAGACATCGGAATCTTCAGAGACCTCTGACTCGGATTCAGACTCCAAGGATAATTCAGGTAACACAGCCGTGAACACTACATTACAGCTGTTATACTTCTCTTTATTCTGCTTTTCACATATTTATAATGTATTGAAAACCTCAGTCTAGGACATACATCTGAACTTTCCGCTCACGCATAAAAAGGTAACGCAAGAAGCTTATGGCGATAAAATCGGACGATTGCAATCCGATTTTAAATCGGATTGCACTCTGACCAATGTTAGTGAATGGGTGACATCTCACTTGCGATTTTTTTCTCATCCAAAATCGGTCTGAGAAAAAAATCGCAGCATGCTGTGATTTGCAGCGATTTTCGCCAATACAAGTCAATGGGTGCAATTAAAAAAAGGACCAAAAACGGACCATCCGTTTTCCATCCGTTTTAAACGGATGCATTACCATTCTGTGGCATAGAACACTGTAAATGGTCCTGTAAAAGACTGTAGAAAAAGAGTTACTGGGAAAAAAAAATGGATGTAAAATGGATAGAAAACGGATGGAAAGATTAAAAATCGCATAGAAATCGCATGACACTGGCATAACACTCCACCCTTTTTTCCAGTCCAGAAATCGGACCGTTTTTTTAATCGCCAATGGGTATGAGGCCTTAAAGGGGTATTCCCATCTCCAAGACCCTATCCCAATAGGATAATGGGTAATGCGCACTCAGTCAAGATTTCCCAATATTGCTGGACAAGTAGGTAGTCACGTGGCAGCTGTGATTTGCATACTTTTTGTCAACTCATTCAGTTAGAAGTAAATGTATAAAAGTTGGACGCGTCTGCTCAGTGCATGACCACAAGCTTGAAAATCACATAAATCCAGTCACATAATCTGTCATCCGCACAGAGAATACAGGGAAATTGTGACACTGTGCACCACACACACTGATATGAGTGAAGGTAATATAAGGGAATGCACCAGGGCATGCAATATCAAGAAATACACCAGGGAATGTAATATAAGGGAATGCAGTATAAGGGAATGCACCAGGGAATGTAATATAAGGGAATACACCAGGGAATGTAATATAAGGGAATGTAGTGTAAGGTAATGCACCAGGGAATGTAATATAAGGGAATGCACCAGGGAATGTAATATAAGGGAATACACCAGGGAATGTAGAGTAAGGGAATGCACCAGGGAATGTAATATAAGGGAATGCACCAGGGAATTGTTAGGTGTCGGGTTCCTGCCACTGCACAGCAGGAATCCAGAGCCTTGTACCCAGCGGTCTCCCATTCTTCTTTGGCCACAGTGGAGCATGCTCAGCAGATTCGTCGTCCCAGCGCTCTGCCCAGGCCAACTCCGTGGGTTTGCTTGCTGCTGCCACCTCTGGCACAGCTATGACAATGCATGCTGCTCAGCAGCGAGGTTCTCCAGGGACTAAGTCCTCATGTCGGGCCACTGAGCATGCCCGTGGAGTGATCTTCGATTGGAGATCAAGGGTCACGTGCTCAGGTCCTGCTCGTGTTCGGATTGGCCCATCCGAGAAGCCAGGAAGGTCCCGGACGCCCGTGGCTATAAAAGGTTCGCATGGCCGCTCGCCCATGCGCTAGGATGGACTGTATCTACAGACTATAAGGTGTGAGAGATGTATGCACGTATAAATGTATCTGGTGACTGACTCATTATGAAACCCCTACCCTTGGTACGCATGTGTTGTGCAGCCTAGCCTGCTAGCGCCCAGGCTTAGGTGTAGGTAGGTCAGGGTTTGAGTCAGACATTGGTCCTCACCAGTGATCCAACGCGCCTCAGTGTACGTGCTCCATACTTCACTGCCAGCGTCTAACGGTGCACGTGGCAGCGACGCTGCGCGCTCAGTGGGCCTAGAGGGACTCTAACCCCGTGTCCTTGGGGTAGCGTTCTGTGGCCGTACACTGTGCGCTCTTTTAGCCGAGCTCTGTGAGCACAAACAGACTTCGGCGTTTATGTTCAGCGGTAGTGCGGCTCTGTGGAGCAACAGAGTCCGCCCCCGTATACACCGGGTGACGATAACCCACGTGTGTCTTTATAGTATACCACCATATAGCATCCGCCATTACTGAGCAGCAGGTTACTACCCCTGCATGGTGGACCCCGGGCTGCGAATGCACCTTATTACCATCTTTATTATTTGGTGCATTCCGCCTACCCTAACAGGAATGCACCAGGGAATGTATTATAAGGGAATGCACCCCGGAATGTAATATTAAAGAATGCAATAGAAGGGAATACACAAGAAAATGAAATACAAGGAAATGTACCATGGAATGTAATATCAGGGAAGGCAATATAAGGGGATGTAACATAAGGGGAATGCAATATTGCGGAATGTAATATATGGGAAGGCAATATAAGGGAAGGCAATATAAGGGAATGCACCAGGAAATGTAATATTAAAGAATGCAATAGAAGAGAATACACCAGGGAATGAAATATCAAGAAATACATTATAAGGAAATGTACCAGGGAATGCACCAGGGAATGTAATATGAGGGAATGCACCAGGGAATGTAATATAAGGGAATGCACCCCGGAATGTAATATTAAAGAATGCAATAGAAGGGAATACACAAGAGAATGAAATATCAAGAAATACAAGGAAATGTACCAGGGAATGTAATATAAGGGAATGTAACATAAGGGGAATGCAATATTGCAGAATGTAATATCAGGGAATGCACCAGGAAATGTAATATTAAAGAATGCAATAGAAGAGAATACACCAGGGAATGAAATATCAAGAAATACATTATAAGGAAATGTAATATAAGGGAATGCACAAGGAAATGTAATATTAAAGAATGCAATAGAAGAGAATACACCAGGGAATGAAATATCAAGAAATACATTATAAGGAAATGTACCAGGGAATGCACCAGGGAATGTAATATAAGGGAATGCACCCCGGAATGTAATATTAAAGAATGCAATAGAAGGGAATACACAAGAGAATGAAATATCAAGAAATACAAGGAAATGTACCAGGGAATGTAATATAAGGGAATGTAACATAAGGGGAATGCAATATTGCAGAATGTAATATCAGGGAATGCACCAGGAAATGTAATATTAAAGAATGCAATAGAAGAGAATACACCAGGGAATGAAATATCAAGAAATACATTATAAGGAAATGTAATATAAGGGAATGCACCAGGAAATGTAATATTAAAGAATGCAATAGAAGAGAATACACCAGGGAATGAAATATCAAGAAATACATTATAAGGAAATGTACCAGGGAATGCACCAGGGAATGTAATATGAGGGAATGCACCAGGGAATGTAATATAAGGGAAGGCACCCCGGAATGTAATATTAAAGAATGCAATAGAAGGGAATACACAAGAGAATGAAATATCAAGAAATACAAAGAAATGTACCAGGCAATGTAATATAAGGGAATGTAACATAAGGGGAATGCAATATTGCAGAATGTAATATCAGGGAATGCACCAGGAAATGTATTATTAAAGAATGCAATAGAAGAGAATACACCAGGGAATGAAATATCAAGAAATACATTATAAGGAAATGTAATATAAGGGAATGCACCAGGGAATGTAATATAAGGGAATGTAGTGTATGGGAATGCACCAGGGAATGTAATATAAGGGAATGCACCAGGGAATGTAATATAAGGGAAGGCAATATAAGGGAATGCACCATGAAATGTAATATTAAAGAATGCAATAGAAGAGAATACACCAGGAAATGAAATATCAAGAAATACATTATAAGGAAATGTACCAGGGAATGTATTATAAGGGAATGTATTATAAGGGAATGCACCCCGGAATGTAATATTAAAGAATGCAATAGAAGGGAATACACAAGAGAATGAAATATCAAGAAATACAAGGAAATGTACCAGGGAATGTAATATAAGGGAATGCACCAGGGAATGTAATATCAGGGAATGCACCAGGGAATGTAATATAAGGGAATGCACCAGGGAATGTAATATAAGGGAATGCACCAGGGAATGTAATATCAGGGAATGCACCAGGGAATGTAATATATGGGAAGGCAATATAAGGGAATGCACCAGGAAATGTAATATTAAAGAATGCAATAGAAGAGAATACACCAGGGAATGAAATATCAAGAAATACATTATAAGGAAATGTACAAGGAAATGTAATATAAGGGAATGCACCAAGGAATGTAGTGTAAGGGAATGCACCAGGGAATGTAATATAAGGGAATGCACCAGGGAATGTAATATAAGGGAATGCACCAGGGGATGTATTATAAGGGAATGCACCCCAGAATGTAATATTAAAGAATGCAATAGAAGGGAATACACAAGAGAATGAAATATCAAATACAAGGAAATGTACCAGGGAATGTAATATAAGGGAATGCACCATGGAATGTATTATCAGGGAAGGCAATATAAGGGAATGTAACATAAGGGGAATGCAATATTGCAGAATGTAATATCAGGGAATGCACCAGGAAATGTAATATTAAAGAATGCAATAGAAGAGAATACACCAGGGAATGAAATATCAAGAAATACATTATAAGGAAATGTAATATAAGGGAATGCACCAGGAAATGTAATATTAAAGGATGCAATAGAAGAGAATACACCAGGGAATGAAATATCAAGAAATACATTATAAGGAAATGTAATATAAGGGAATGCACCAGGGAATGTAATATAAGGGAATGTAGTGTATGGGAATGCACCAGGGAATGTAATATAAGGGAATGCACCAGGGAATGTAATATATGGGAAGGCAATATAAGGGAATGTACCATGAAATGTAATATTAAAGAATGCAATAGAAGAGAATACACCAGGAAATGAAATATCAAGAAATACATTATAAGGAAATGTACCAGGGAATGTATTATAAGGGAATGTATTATAAGGGAATGCACCCCGGAATGTAATATTAAAGAATGCAATAGAAGGGAATACACAAGAGAATGAAATATCAAGAAATACAAGGAAATGTACCAGGGAATATAATATAAGGGAATGCACCCCGGAATGTAATATTAAAGAATGCAATAGAAGGGAATACACAAGAGAATGAAATATCAAGAAATACAAGGAAATGTACCAGGGAATGTAAAATAAGGGAATGTAACATAAGGGGAATGCAATATTGCAGAATGTAATATCAGGGAATGCACCAGGAAATGTAATATTAAAGAATGCAATAGAAGAGAATACACCAGGGAATGAAATATCAATAAATACATTATAAGGAAATGTAATATAAGGGAATGCACCAGGGAATGTAATATAAGGGAATGTAGTGTATGGGAATGCACCAGGGAATGTAATATAAGGGAATGCACCAGGGAATGTAATATATGGGAAGGCAATATAAGGGAATGCACCATGAAATGTAATATTAAAGAATGCAATAGAAGAGAATACACCAGGAAATGAAATATCAAGAAATACATTATAAGGAAATGTACCAGGGAATGTATTATAAGGGAATGTATTATAAGGGAATGCACCCCGGAATGTAATATTAAAGAATGCAATAGAAGGGAATACACAAGAGAATGAAATATCAAGAAATACAAGGAAATGTACCAGGGAATGTAATATAAGGGAATGCACCAGGGAATGTAATATCAGGGAATGCACCAGGGAATGTAATATAAGGGAATGCACCAGGGAATGTAATATAAGGGAATGCACCAGGGAATGTAATATCAGGGAATGCACCAGGGAATGTAATATATGGGAAGGCAATATAAGGGAATGCACCAGGAAATGTAATATTAAAGAATGCAATAGAAGAGAATACACCAGGGAATGAAATATCAAGAAATACATTATAAGGAAATGTACAAGGAAATGTAATATAAGGGAATGCACCAAGGAATGTAGTGTAAGGGAATGCACCAGGGAATGTAATATAACTGAATGCACCAGGGAATGTAGTGTAAAGGAATGCACCAGGGAATGTAATATAAGGGAATGCACCACGGGATGTATTATAAGGGAATGCACCCCAGAATGTAATATTAAAGAATGCAATAGAAGGGAATACACAAGAGAATGAAATATCAAGAAATACAAGGAAATGTACCAGGGAATGTAATATAAGGGAATGCACCATGGAATGTATTATCAGGGAAGGCAATATAAGGGAATGTAACATAAGGGGAATGCAATATTGCGGAATGTAATATCAGGTAATGCACCAGGGAATGTAATATTAAAGAATGCAATAGAAGAGAATACACCAGGGAATGAAATATCAAGAAATACATTATAAGGAAATGTACCAGGGAATGTATTATAAGGGAATACACCAGGGAATATAATATCAGAGAATGTAATATAAGGAGAATGCAATATAAGGGAATGTAACATAAGGCGAATGCAATATTGCACAATGTAATATCAGGGAATGTAATATAAGGGAAGTTAATATAAGGAAATGCTCCAGGGAATGAAATGTCAAGAAATACAATATAAGGGAATGTACCCGTGAATGTAATATAAGAGAATGCAACATAAGGGAATGCACCAGGGAATGTAATATAAGGGAATACACCAGGGAATGTAATATAAAGGAATGCAGTGTATGGGAATGCACCAGAGAATGTAATATAAGGGAATGCACCAAGGAATGTAATATAAGGGAATGTAATTTAAGGGAATGCACCAGGGAATGTAATATCAGAGGATCCACCAGGGAATGCAATATGAGGTAATGCACAAGGGAATATCAAGAAATGCACCAGGGATTGTAATATAAGGGAATGTAATGTAAGGGAATGCATTATAAGGGAATGCACCAAGGAATGATATATAAGAGAATGCACCAGGGAATGTATTATAAAGGAATTCACCTGGGAATGTAATACAAGGGAATGCACCAGAGAATGTAATATAAGGGAATGCAATATTATTATTATTTATTTATATAGCACCATTGATTCCATGGTGCTGTACATGAGAAGGGGTTACATACAAATTATAGATATCACTTACAGTAAACAAACTTACAATAACTGACTGATACAGAGGGAAGAGGACCCTGCCCTTGCGGACTTACATTCTACAGGATTATGGGGAAGGAGACAGTAGGACGGGGGTTGCAGTAGCTCCGATGGTGTTGAGGTTGCTGCGTAGTCATTACAGATTGTAAGCTTTTTTGAAGAGATAGGTTTTCAGGTTCCGTCTGAAGTATCCAAATGTGATGGATAACCGGATATGTTGGGGCACAGAATTCCAGAGGATGAGGGATATTCGGGAGAAATCTTGGAGGCAATTGGGTGAGGCGCGAATAAGCGTGGAGGAGAGAAGGCGGTCTTGGGAGGACCGGAGATTACGTGAGGGAAGATATTGAGAGACTAGTTCAGAAATATATGGAGGAAAAAGGGTTATGGATGGCTTTGTTGGTCAGTGTCACTTTAAACTGGATACGCTGGGAAATTGGGAGCCAGTGAAGGGTTTTGCAAAGAGGGGAAGCAGGAGTGTAGCGAGGAGGGAGATTAATTAGTCAGGCAACAGAGTTATGGACGGACTGGAGGGGTGTGAGAGTGTTAGAAGGTAGGCCACAGAGGAGGATGTTGCAGTGATCGAGGCGGGAGATGATTAGGGCATGCACAAGCATTTTGGTAGAGTGAGTGTTGAGGAAAGGACGGATTCTGTAAATATTTTTGAGCTAGAGGCGACAGGAGGTGGCGAGAACTTGGATGTGCAGTTTGAAGGACAGGGCAGAGTCAAGGGTTACTCCAAAGCAGAGGATTACCGGGACAGGGGAAAGTGTGAGTTCATTTATTGTGATAGCTAGATCAGGTAGGGAAGGTATGCGAGATGGAGGAAAGATAATTCGTTCAGATTTGTACACATTGAGCTGGAGGAAGCGAGAGGAGAAGAAGGAGCATATGGCTGATAGACACTCTGGGTTTCTGGAGAGCAGAGAGGTGGCATATGGCCAGAGAGTTAGATCTGAGTGTCATCAGCATATAGATGGTACTCGAAGCCATAGGACTTTGAGTTGTCTCAGGCTAAGGGTATAGATTGAGAAGAGAAGGGGTCCTAAGACAGAGCCTTGAGGGATGCAAACAGAGAGGGGGCGAGATGAGGAGGTAGTGTGGTAGTAGGAAACGCTAAATGTGTGGTTGGAAAGGTACTGTATGAGGAGATCCAGGATAGGGCAAGGTCTTTGATACCAAAGGTAGAGAGGATCTGTAGTAGGAGGCAGTGGTCAACTGTGTCGAAGGCAGAGGACAGGTCTACAAGGAGGAGTATAGAGAATTGTTGGTTAGCTTTGGCTGTAAGTACTGTAAGGCCTGTTTCACACATCCGTCTTTCAGATCAGTTGTTAACCGCCAAAATGGCGGAAAACGGATCCGTCGGCGGACTGACAGGAACGTGTGGCACCGGACCGTTGTTCAGACGGATCCGGCGACGGCTGAATTTTAAAGGAACCCGTGCCCGGAAAAAAGGAGAGAGAGACTGGGATTTAGGGTTAAATCCGGCAAAGGCAATTCTTCCGGGCATGCGCAGTGTGCAGATGTGGATCTGGCCAGCCTAAAAAACGCTTCATTGTCCGTCATATCAGCAGACGCCAAAATTTTGGCGAATCCGTAAAAAAACGGATCCAACGGATGACCATCCGTCAAGATCCGCCGATAATGCAAGTCAATGGGGAAAAAAACGGATCCGCCAAGAAAAATGGCGGATCCGTTTTTTTTGCAAAACGGCGGATTTTGACTGATGGAGACAAACGGATGTGTGAAACAGGCCTAAGTCATTTGGAAGTTTGGTCAGGGCAGTCTCAGTGTAATGGTGGGGACAGAAGCCAGATTGTAGGTTGTAGAAGAGCAAGTTAGATGCAAAGTGAGAGGAAAGTTCAGCGTGGATGTGCTGCTCAAGGAGTTTGGAAGCAAATGGGAGCAAAGATATGGGGCGATAGCTGGCATAGCACTTGGGTCAAGGGATGGCTTTTTGAGGATAGGTGTGAATGTGGTATGTTTGAAAGCAGAGGGTATGGTACCAGAAGTTAGTGATAGGTTAAAGAGATGGGTTAGGGATGGGATTAGTGTAGTAGTGAAGTTGGGGAGGGGGTGGGATGGGATGGGGTTAAGTGCACAAGTGGTGAGGTGTGATTTGGAGAGAAGATGAGCAAGCTCTCCTTCAGTGATTTTGGAGAGGGAAGTTACGGGGTTAGAGCATTGGTCTGGTATACAAAGGGGTTGTGGTGGTCGGACAACAAAGGGAAGGTAATATAAAGGAATGCACCAGGGAATGTAATATTAAAGGGAATCTGTCACCCTTTTTAGCCCCTATAAGCTGACGGCATAGACATCGGGGGATTATCTACAGCATTCTGTAATGCTGTAGATAAGCCCCCGATGTAACCTGAAAGAGAAGAAAAACACGTTATATTATACTCTCCGAGGTGGGCGGTCCGGTCCGATGGGTGTCGCCGTCCCGTCCGGCGCCTCCCTTTCTTATACGTTGACGTCCTCTTCTCCCGTCCTGTAATGGCTTCGGCGCAGGCGCATTGCTCTGCCCTATTGAGGGCAGAGCAGAGTCCTGCAGTGCGCAGGCGTCGGGAGAGGTCTGGCGCCTGCGCACTGCAGAATTCTGCTCTGCCCTCAACAGGGCAGAGCAATGCGCCTGCGCCTGAGCCATTACAGGACGGGAGAAGAGGACGTCATCGTATGAAGAAGGGAGGCGCCGGACGGGACGGCGACACCCATCGGACCGGACCGCCCACCCCGGTGACGGTGAGTATAATATAACGTGTTTTTCTTCTCTTTCAGGTTACATCGGGGGCTTATCTACAGCATTGCACCAGGGAATGCGCCAGGGAATGTAATATAAAGGAATGCACCAGGGAATGTAATATAAGAGAATGCACCAGGGACTGCAATATAAGGGAATGCACCACGGAATGTAACATTAAGGAATGCAATAGAAGGGAATACACCAGGGAATGTAATATAAGGGAATGCAATAGAAGGGACTGCACCCGGGAATGTAATATCAGGGAATGCAATATAAAGGAATACAATATAAGGGAATGCACCAGGCAATGTAATATCAGGGAATGCAATATATGGGGATGTACCAGGGAATGTAATATAAGAGAATGCAATGTATGGAAATCCACCAGGGAATGTAATATAAGGGAATGCAATATAGGGGAGTGCACCAGAGAGTGTAATATAAGGGAATGCATCGGGCAATGTAATATAAAGGAATGAAATATAAGAGAATGCACTAGGGAATGGAGTAGAAGTGAATACACCAGGTAATGCAATATAAGGGAATACAATATAAGTAATGCACCAGGGAATGCAATATAAGGGAATACACCAGGGAATGCGAAATCAAGGAATGCAGTATAAGGGAATGTAGTAAAATCAAAGAATGCAATATCTACACAGAAGCCTTTTTATGTTTACAATTATAAACTGTTTTGCCTAAGCTACCAGAGTAATTTATCATTTATTAACTGGGCTTTAAATGAAAATATGTGGATAGTTAGATTTCACCAGACTATGATATAATTAAAATGCCTTCAGATTCCTTGTATAATTTAGGTTCTCATTAAGCATATAATTTATGGTATATTTAATTAATCTATGTAAGGTATGGATGTGTGATAAGCCATTTTATGAAATGCATAAAGAAAATTGCTGCACACATGTACTGAATTACACTATTAAAGGGGTTGTCCAATACAAAAAGATGTGGTAGAAATATGAATACACATACAGTACATTCAAATTACAACCTAGGCATAGAAAGAGAAGGAGGCTGGCTTGTCAATGAAATAAGCCAGTCAGCCAGCCTGCTCCACACACAGCCTTGAAAACACACACAGAAAACTCTCTACTGTAAAGCCAGAAATAGAGCTGCCAGAACCATGCTGATATTTGATAATCAGGGCAGCTTTATGAATGCAAGTATAGTTGTGTGCAAGTGTTTGCCCTCTTGCTGATTCCTATTCTTGTGCAAGTTTGTTACACTTAAATGTTTCAGATCACCAAACAAATTTAAATAATAAAGAAAGATAACACAAGTAAACACAAAATGCAGTTGTTAAATGAAGGTCTTTATTGTTAAGAGAAAAAGAAATCCAAACCTACAGGCATCTGTGTGAAAGTGATTCCCCCCACTTAAAACATAAATTAACTGTGATTTATCAGATCTTTGGGTTGTTGAGTTAAAATTCCCTAGCCACCCGAAGGCCTGATTACTGATCACCTGTTCTCACTCAAGAAATTACTTAAATAGGACCTGCCTGACAAAATGAAGTGAACAAAAAGATCCTCAAAACAAGGCATCATGCCGAGATCCAAATAAATTCTGGAAGGAATGAGAAACAGAGTAATTGAGATTTATTAGTATGGAAAAGGTTATAAAGACATTTCTAAAGGTGGTTTGCTGAAGGCCCAAAGCTTTTTTTTATCCACAAATGGCAAAAACATGGAAGAGAGGGGAACCTTCCCAGGAATGGTCGGCCAACCAAGTTTTCCCCCAGAGGTCACAGAAGACCCCACAATAACATCCAAAGAATTGCAGGCCTCACTTGCCTCAGTTAAGGTCAAAGTTCATGACTTCACTATAAGAAAGAAACAAGGCAAAAATGACGGAGGTCCAAGATGAAAACCACTGCTGAGCAATAAGAACATAAAGGCTTGTTTCAGTTTTGCCTGAAAACATCTTGATGATCCCCAAGACTTTTGGGAGAATACTCTGTGGATTGACGAGATAAAAGTTGAACTTTTTGGATTGTGTATGTCCCATTACATCTGGCGTAGAAGTAACACAACATTTCAGAAAAGGAACATCATACCAACAGTAAAATATGGGGGAGGTAGTATGATGGTCTGGTGCTGTTTTGCTGCTTCAGGATCTGGAAAACTTGCTATGGTTAATGGAACCATGAATTCTGCTATCTACCAAAAAAATCCTGAAGCAGACTGTCCGGTTATCTGTTTGTGACCTCAAGCTGATGCACACTTTGGTTATACACCAGGAAAATGATCCAAAACTCACCAGCAAGTCCACCTGTGACTGGCTTAAGAAAAACAAAATTAGGACTTTGAAGTTGCCTAGTCAAAGTCCAGACCTTAAACTGATTGAGATGCCGTGACATGACCTTAAAAAGGAGGTTCATGCTTGGAAACCTTCCTGTTGTGAATTCTCTTGATCTGACTTCTGAGTCGGGGCTCCCTCTGGTGGTTACTGAGGGTAGTGGAGCTGGCCGGGTTGACAGAAGTCTGCCACCTGACGACGATGATTGGAAATCAGGGGTTGGTGACTGGGAGGATATAAGTGAGCAGGCTTCCCTCAGTTGCTGCTGGTGATTAGTTTCTCCCTGTGCATTTTGAGGTCTGCTGTCTCCTGCCTGATCCTGCATTTTTCAGTTAAGTTGTTCATTTACTAATCCTTTGCATCTGATCTGGTTTTGCCTCTTTCTGCTTTGCTGTGAAGGTTCAGCGTGCTCCCTGCTGGGGCAGTGCTGGACCCCGCTCCATATGTTACAGCTTGTGTCAGTTTGTTCAGTCCCCTGTTATATTAGTCTCTTTTGCTTTGCTGTCAGTTCACACCAGAATGCTGATATAGTGGGGGAGAGATCGTGAGACCTCAGTGTTTTTGTACATCAGACGTGTTGGATTTTTTAGGGTTTTTGCGTTATTGCAGACAGTGTCTTTCCTATCCTATCTAGACAGTTTGTGCCCCATCATTTGCTCAGTCTATTTTCTGCCTGTGTTTGTACCTCATCTTGCCTCACCAACAATATATGTTTGGGGGCTATCTATTCCTTTGGGGTTCTACTCCGGGGCAGTTTAGATTTCACCTTTCTTGCTTTTAGCTTAGTTAGTTCTCCGTCTGTGCCGTTGCTTCTAGGGCATCGTAGGTACGTCCCACAGCTACTGCTAGTTGTGTTGTTAGGATTAGGGATCTGCAATCCGCTAAGTTACCAACCTTTCTGGTTTCCTGGTGGCCTAGCCTATTCCTGCCATCCTCCTCGGTGACCTATTCATAACACCCTCCAATATGGCTGAATTACAGCAATTCTGCAAAGATGAGTGGGCCAAAATTCCTCAAGAGCATTGTAAAACACTCATTGCCAGTTATCACAAATGATTGATTGCAGTTGCTGCTAAGGGTGGCCCAACCAGTTATTAGTTTTAGGGTGCAATCACTTTTTAACACAGGCCCTGTAGGTTTGGATTTCTTTTTCCCTTAATAATAAAGACCCTCATTTAAAAACTGTGTTTACTTGTGTTATCTTTGTCTAATATTTACATTTGTTTGGTGATCTGAAACATTTTAGTGTGACAAGCATGCAAAAGAATAGGAAATCAGAAAGGGAGAAAACGCTTTTTCACACCTTCACACCACTGGATAATAGTAAGTTATTTATATTTATATTTCCAATATATCTAAAGATATTTTATGAAGTATTTCAATGTAAAATTATTGTGCAATAAAATAAATTTGTGATTTCTTATTTTCACAGAGGATAATGATAATCCAAAGTCAGATGGAAAGGGAAATCTGTCTGAGCAGAGTGAGGATCCAGAGCCAGACCGTAAACAGCCTGGACAACATTCAGATCCAGAAATGAATTGCGATGAAGAAGCTAACAGCTCAAGTGATGCCTGTAGTGAGGAGAGTGAAGAAAGTGAAGACTGTGAGGTTAGGAAGGCAGCAGAAGAGATAGAAGAAGGAGGGCTAAGTGCACTAGGGAGTATTAGTGCTCTGGGAGCACTTGGTCCTATGCACATTAAAGTAGAGCGCTATACTGAGAGTGAGACAGACATGCGTGGGCCTGAGTCCCTCAGCTCTGACAGCGCCAAAGACTCTGAGAGTGGAGAGGATGACGAAGACGATGAAGAGGAGCAGGCAGTCTGTGTGACTGGTGTTCTAGGCAGACACCAGCGGAGAAAAAGGAGACGGAGAAAGAGTTTAGGACACTGTGGTGGCCGCAGAAGACGACTGTCTGAGGGATCCAGCCCCAGTGGGATACAGAGTACGCTGGGGGATCCTCCAAGACTGCTTCCTTCCACTCCTCCGCCAACAGGCACTTGTTCTACTTCATCTGTGCTGAAGATCAAGACGGAAATGGCAGAACCAATCAACTTTGATAATGACAGCAGTATTTGGAATTTCCCACCTAATCGAGAGATTTCACGCAATGAATCCCCTTATAGTATGACCAAGCCTCCAACAGGGGGCGAGCACTTCTCCCCTTCCCCATCATCTTCTGCTGCTGCACCTCCAGCTCTCCATGTCTCTATACCAGACTCTGTTCTCACGCCCCCAGGCGGGGCGGATGGAGCTGGGCGCAGCAAAGCGCAGTATTCTGGATCTTCAGGGGGCTTGGGTCCTGTAAATTCAGATCCACTTTCACCCCCACTCTCTGCCTCACCCCGTGAAAAACCTCTTCAAACAGGCGGCCCATCAAATTCTCTTCTGTATGCAGGAGAGTTAGAAGCACTACAAAGGCTTCAGGCTGGAAATGTGGTCCTTCCTCTTGTGCATCGTGTTGCAGGAACCCTTGCAGCGACGGGAAGCAGTGGACAGAGGGTGTACACCACAGGCACCATTCGTTATGCCCCAGCTGAGGTGACACTAGCCATGCAAGGCAACCTGCTCCCTAATGCCCACCCTGTGAACTTTGTGGATGTAAATGGCCCTGGATTTGGTCTAGACCCCAAAACCCCAATGGAGATGCTGTACCATCATGTACACCGGCTAAACATGTCTGGTCCTTTTGGAGGAGCGGTGACAGGTGCTGGTCTTACCCAAGTTCCTGCTGCCAGTGTCTTCACCACGGCTGAAGGAATTTTCTCCTCCCTTCCTTTCCCAGTGTACAGCAATGGTATCCATGCAGCACAGACTCTAGAACGTAAAGAGGACTGAGAAAGAAAACAAAGAGGAAAATTAATAAATGAGAGAAGGAGGAGAAAATGGACAGACTTCAGAGAGTAGAGAAAGACATTATATAATAATTCAGAATGTAGGTGGCTATATTGGTGATAGGGGCCACTAAACCTGGTCACCCCATGTCTCCTCCGCTGCTCCCTACTCCAAAGCCGCTAGAGGAGATGTTCTTTAAGTCTCAATCCTAATTTTTAATATCTTCCTCCAAAAATTTTTGGGACCAGTAGCCCTGTCTTCCGCACCTCATACTTAGCTGGGCTGCATAAAATATATGTTCCTCCATCAGTCTCCTTTTCTGCGGCTTTGGTTTAGCTGGCAGATGCCTCTCCTGGGGACCGCTCGCACTGTGCCCATTGCTCCATCACTTAGAGGAGGGAGCAATGGCTGCGTTCTGATCCTTTACAACATAAAATATTCCAGCACTTTGACTCACACCTCAAAATCCCTCTTTTAACTTCAGACACCATTGTAGGCTTCTTTTACTCCTTACCCTGTCACTGCCAAAATACTAAGACATTGTTCACATACGTTGTAATGTTGATTTCTCAGAATGTTTGGACCTCTCCTTCTCTGCTGCTAGACCTTGGAGCCATTCACTTTTTCATTGCCAGAGGGGCAGTGCCACTGCTTTGGCAAGGAAAGAGTTGGCAGGCATGCACTACTAGATGATGGAAGTATAGTCAGTGTTGCATTAACACCCCCCCCCCCAATATTGCAAAATGGTGTTGACTGGAACAGTCTGTAGACAGCTGTGTATTGATGTACCAAGATGCCTTGTCTTTTCAAGGGAGATGTTATGGGTGTGTATAGAAAGGTATTACTTCACACACGTCACAAGCAGGAAAGAGAGTTTTCCGCACCAGATTCACGTACTATGAAAAAGACAAAGTATGTATGAAATCTTCTAACCGCAGGATCTAGTTTGAGTGTTTGATGCCCATCTGTTACTGAGGATTGTGATACGACTTCTGGAACACCTCAGAAGGAGCAATAGGTTCTTCCGACCATTCTTGGTAGCCAAAATTGCAGTTTCTGCTACTTATTGTTGCCATTCTGAAGTATAAGGACTGTTTTACTACAAATCTTCCAATTTTACAGTATGCCCACATGTACATAATATTCAGCCGCCACCAATAACACACCATAACAAATGTTGTGAGAAAGACTTAGTACTCGTTGTAGGACGTAAGAAAAGCCGTTGTCAATTTTTTCCCAAGAAGTACAGTATTTGAAGATTTTTGAAATCTATAGCACCACTTCAGAGAATAGCCCAAGAATTTCTCCATTTACCTATTGAAAGAAAGTTAAGAAGAGATTAAAATAAGGTGTCTTCTCTAATAATTTAAGGAGCAGGTGCTGGGATGGTAGGTAGCTGTTGTTTGAGGCACCTTGAGTTAGGTTGGAAGATTGGGGGGACCATAAAAAGCTGAAGTAGGGAGACCTTGTTAAAGTTGTATTGGGGGATACATAAATTGTGAAAAATCATTAAATATCGGAGGTATGCACTAACTTTTCATAGCCGCCCCCTCAAAAAATTACTGAAAATAGCAGCAATAAGGGGCAATTCGAAGACATTGTGGAAGAACAGGTTTAGGTGTAATATCACTGGTTGGAAGGATGCACAGAAAACAATTCCTCTGGTCCACAAACATTAATAAAAATTGTCAGTATGACTTGGAAAAGTTGGGAGAGAACATTCTTGACACTTCCTGGTTATAACTAGCTGTAGGTAAACTCAAATCCTTTTCTTAGTAGATTATTATGATACCCATATACAGTGATACACTGTTTTTACTCTTTCTTGGGCAAGGTAGTCCTTTCCCCTAAATACAACTTTTTCTTTACTACCAGGGAGGCTTAGAACATGATACTCATAGGCCAATAAAGCCATTATAGTGCTTCAATCCATGCCATTCATTACCAATATCAGCCAGGTTATTTGCCCAAACAAAATATTGCCAGTGGCAGAATGATATGGAAATCGTGGGTTACTTTGCAGACTCCTTTTTTTTTTGCACAAAACACTTTACTGACCCGTCATGTTTTTTGGTGTTACATGTTACGTGTCCTCACCAGCACTGTGTTTCTCTGTTATACTTTACAGTAAATGGAGGGTTAAAAGAAATAAGATGTAAAAGTTATCTTAACCTGCATATTTTTTTACCATATATGTTCCTCTTGCTTTGCTTTTTTTCTATCTCCCGTCCGATATGCTTCGACGGGGCTTACAAATTCTTGTAAACAACGAACACATAGAAATGTTTTACAATATGCTCAGTAAGAAAGTCTCTGCCAACAATTTTGAAAAAAAGGCAAATGGGATTTCCAGAAGATAAGAGAGAGAAGTTAAGAACAAGGGGAGTACAAGCATTGACCTTTGGTTGGGTCACTAAAAATCTGAAAGGGGGAAGGGGACCAAAAGTGTGACGTTTCATGGAGTAATAGGTTTTTATTTCCTACTTCCAGTCTTGTTTGGCAGCTTATCCGTGAAACATCTATTACCAGGTGTGAGACTTTGTAATGTGTTGCTTCGTGTATTAAAATAAGAAGAAAAAAAAAGACAAATCTAAAGAGGTTTAGAAAAAAATGAAAAAAAAAAAGAAAAAGAACCATTTCCGAGTGTCTTTTAGCTGTCTCATTCCAATTTCAACGTGTGTTACAATATGCAGTATATTCTACGCTAATGTGAGTGTTTATCTCTGTTGTCTTTCTCTGTGCTTTTAAAAACTGTAGTCTGGGTCTGTCACGTTCTTTACTCCCTGTGTGTCAGTGAATCGGTGGTACCTGGGGGCTCGTGGATGTTTGTATAGTGGCAACGCTGCTTTCACTGTTGGTACACCCTATGGGTAACTTTGCTCTTTCCTTGTTTTTCATTTTGGCTATCGCTTTTACTGTTGTGAAATTTCAGTACTCTGTCCTAATGACTGTTCTGTAATTTTTTACCTATGTTTCATGTCTGTCTATCTTACATAAACCAGCAAAAAAAAAAATCTTTTTTGAAAAAAATAAAAAAGCCACCTACTTGCTTTGTGCAAGGGAGGGAACGGACAGCTCTTTCCTCTTTCTCCTACATAGAGATAAATATCTCTACTGATAGAAGACATTGGAGTTGTAGAGAAGTTGATCTGACATATCAGTAGCCTAGTGTACTTTAGCATCTATTCAATCTAGAGGAGGCTCATTAATGATGATGGAAACATTGTTGTATTGCGGACACTTTTATCTAGTCCTGTCAGTCTTCTTTTACATCTGTTCACAGTCCATGCAGGTCCATCTCTGCGTTATGCAGAGTGATATAGCCATCAGACCCATAACATATGCAGTGAATGCTAGTGCATTCAGTTTGAAGCCTTCCCATAAGCTGGAGGGCAACGTAAGTCATTCCATAATGAGGATCCCACACCATAATGGGGTACCTTATCACAACGTAGTAATACATAAGCTTAATGATCTAATTTCTCTCTATTTATTGCTGCTTTCAGATAATTACATTGGAGCCATGCATTGGTTCTACCTCCTATGTCAAGAGAGGGAAATTAAGAGCTAAATACAAACTACAACTTTTATGCCTCCTCTGTCATAGCCTTTTATGTCTTCTTGCAGCGCCGGGGGTATCACAATGTTGACCCTAGTTCTCTGTCAGGAGATTCAGCCATAAATCCACTACCAGAAAATGTACATCTAGAATTTTGTAAAGATGGAATGGGTCAGTAATAATGATGACTCCTCCCTGCACATTCTTGATGGTTGCAAAACACTGAAATCTCACGTCAAATATTTTTTGTTTTATCCTTTGTCTTCCATTCTCGTTTTCTGTTTGTTATTTTTCTGCTTTGTTTTTTTTTTTATATATTTTTTTAATAAATGTTTGTGTTGTGTCGAAGATTAAAAAAAAATAATAATAATAATAATAAACTATTGAAGATATCTGGTTATTTCAATTCAGCAAGTTTAACAGCTGCTTTCAAAATAAATTGTCTGACAATTTTCAAAAATGACAAAAAAAAGGTCATTTTTTTTATTTGTGACGACTGTGTCTGTGTTTTTAACTATTTCTTGTAAATTAATATGAAAACTTTATGAGGTTGGTGCCACTTTGGTTTATTATTAAAATAAAAAGGGAGGGTTAATAGGAAATAGAAAAAAAAACAACAACTTGTACCTGTAAACCCAGCAGTGTTACCAACTTAAACGTTTAAAAGTATATATATTAAAACGTTAAAAAATGCGAAAGTTATGGGTACGTTTTATTGTGTTTTGAAGACTAACTCAGTTTTAACTCAACGTGCCTCATCTGTTGTAAAAAAAAAAGATAAGAAAAACATTATTTTTCCATTAACCATCAAGTTAATACGGTGCAGAAAAAAATAAAAAAAATAAGAAAAAAATAATAATTTGTACATAATTTCATTTTTTTAAAACAAGGTTCTTTTTTATACTTTTCTAGGCCTGCTTACACACCATACATGCTGTCTTTTATGTAAATTAATTTTTGATTCATCCGGCAGGTACCATTTTCATAATAAACTTTACATTTTGGATTTGTTTGCAGTTTTGGCATCTTTTATTTCACACATTAACACCATCTTGATCAAGAAGACTCTTACGGCTGGATCATACATGATTAGAAAAACTTTTGGATTGTTTTCTGTCTTCAGCTAAAAACAGCAGTGTTTACTTGAGATTATGGTCATCGTAAGTAAGATTTAAGGAATTTTATTGCTAGACAAAATACATAAAAATTACTTACCGCAATATGTTACTGTACTTTTTTTTGCTACTTTGTTTTAAAAAAAGGGAACAAAGTGTTATACATTTTCAAAAATTTTCCCATCAACAGTAAACTCATATACTTAACCCGAGTCTAGACTATGGGAACAAGAAGTAAGATTTAAAGGAGAGTTCTCGTCATAGTAGCATAGTTTTTCAGGCTGTCCTGCCAAAGGAGGTGTGATTAGATGATTTGAGGTAGGATTAGTACGAGGAAGAGATGCCTTGCAGAACTAATTCTGCCTTATAAGCATTTGCCATGATGCAGGATTAAAATTCATTTTTCAAATATTGCAGCGAGTAGCAAGATTCATGAAAAATCTTATCAGAGTAAGAAACATCCCATACATACTGCTATATTAGGCTACATTCACATTAGCATTCAGCTGAGCTGCGGAGGGCTGCATACTTCCTCTGCTAAGCTCCACCTACTTCAGCACCCTTTCCGTTTAACTCTGCCTACTTCTGCATGCATCCTGCGTACCTCCACAGCTCAGCCGAACGCTAATGTGAAACCGGCCTTAGAGGTGGGAAACAGTCAAGGGATCTTCCCTTTAAGATTAAATTACACTTCTACTAGTGACATGATTTATGTTCATTATTGTGTTATTACAATTATAATTAATATGTTTTTTAATGGATCACAATGATTCACAATGGAACCCTAAAGGGGTTTTTTATATTTTCAGTGATGAGAACAATGCTATAGACTGCGCTATTCTTGCTGTTAAAAAATTGGGAACCACAGGTGTGAATGTGAAAATATGGCACCCATAAGTATTGCCATCATCTTACAATGTACAAATCAATCATGTATTTAGAACAAAGAAATGCAGATTAAGACAACATTGAATGGTTTCCTAAGGATTTTTCAATTGCAGTGGCTGCAGTACTAGACATGGTATATGGAGATATCAGCTCCTAGTATGAACCTGTTCACACTAGCTTGGATGTGCCAGTCAATCTTTTGTTATTAAATAAAAAGAGGGGAGAAGCCAGCGCTGCTTAATGGTCAGAACGCAATACATAACGTGCATATGCACATATTGATTTCTAACTGTATTTCAAAATGAGACATTTAGCAAAAAATTGATCAATTGTTTGAGCCACCCCGCCGCGTCAAGGCATTCTCATATGGGGCAGTCCTACTCTACGTTTTTTTATATTCGCTGTGCCATTACGGCACACAGCAGCCCTGCCCTGACCCAGACTCTGTTTGATTGTGCACCTGTGTCTGGGCCTGTATCACCCTTCATCTGTGGTGCTAGTAAGGCAGTGTGGAGGTTGGACCTGAAATGTCTGTCTGGACCTGGTTAACCTTTATCTGCACTCGTCCTCTCTGGCGCCATGGAAGTGATTCAGAAATGCTTCAGGTACAGTGTGCATTTAATGTGGTCTTGCTTTTAATACATTTAGGAGGCCGTAATGGCACAGCGAATATAAAAAACGTATAGGACTGCCCCATATGAGAATGCCTTGACGCGGCGGGGTGGCTCAAACAATTGATCAATTTTTTGCTAAATGTCTCATTTTGAGATACAGTTAGAAATCAATATGTGCATATGCACTTTATGTATTGCATTCTGACCATTAAGCAGCGCTGGCTTCTCCCCTCTTTTATTTAATCTTTTGTTATTTGCAGTACTAGAAACAGGCTCAGATCCTAGGATGGCACTGTGTCTGTACTCCTCTTTCCACTGATCTTAAATGAAACTATACTGAAATATTTGCAGAACTCTTCCTTGTGTCTTACAGAAGGTCAGCCATGCTGCCCCCTTCTCTCTGTCTTGCCTTTTGCTGTAAGACAATGGTCTGCAGCAGGGCCTTCTCCTCTCTGTTTGCAGTAGGTTAAAACAATGTTCCTTTTATCGGTGTTAACTAAATAACAAGCTTTAGCATTTTTTTTTTCAAGGTTCTGTTGATTTACATTCTAGGAAGCAGTAGTGAATGCAATTAAGAAGATGACATAAATAAGCACTTTATTATGACCATAATGAATGTAGTTACACATATATGTAGCACTGTGCAAAGGTTTTGGGCAGGTGTGGAAAAAAAACCTGCAAAGTAAGAATGTTTTCTTAAATAAAATTACTAGTAGTTTATTTTTCACCAACTAAAATGAAAAATGAGTGAACAAAATAGAAATTAAATCAAAATCAATAGTTGGTGTGACTGTACTTTCCTTTCAAAACACCATCAAGGTATCAATACTTCTAGGTTACTCTCACACTCAGATTTTGAAGGAACATCGCATATAAGGCAGAAGTTGTTCCAAACATCTTGGAGAAGTAACTACAGATTTTCTTTGGATATAGGCTTGCACAACACCCTATGTCTCTTCATGTAATCCCTGACCAATGATATTGAGATCAAGGCTCTGCGGAGACTGAGTCATCGCTTGCAAGACTCCTTGTTCTCCTTTAGGGGTACTTCATAGTCGCCAGCGATCTCGTTACGTGTGACACTTAGCAGCAACTGGGCCCCCGCTGCGATCGTGCTCGAATGTCCTGGGCCATTTTTTGATCGCTGGTGTCCCGCTGGCCAGCATGCATTGCTATGTTTGAAACCGACGAGAGACCTCGTTAGCGACTCAAATTATGGACGCAGGCTGGAGTCGTAAGAATCGCTGCTGTGTGACACTAAGCGACGCACCAGCGATCCCGCCGAGATCGTTGCTGCGTCGTTGGGTAAATTTGACTCTTTGACAGCTTACTAGCGACGCACCAGCGATCCTTACCAGGTTGTATCGTCGGGATCGCTGGTGCGTCGCTTAGTGTAGAGGTACCCTTACACCAAAAATTTTATTTTTGGGGATATTATCTTGCTGTAGAATCAATTTTCAACCAGACACCTTCCTGATGGTATTGCACTATGGATGAGTACCTGCCTGTATTTTGAGAAATTGAGAACGTCAATGACCTTGATGAAATTCCCAACTCAATGTGCTGACCTGCAGCTCTAGTCTTGCTAGGAACTTCCACCATTCTCCACTGTTGTCTGCAGACACTCACTATTGTACCCTCTCCAGCCCTTCGGCAAACAAACTGCTTTCTGTTGTAGTCAAATATTTCACAATTTCCAGACACCTGCTGCCATTTTTCAGCACCCCAGTTGGTATGTTTTTGTGCGTAGCTAAGTCACTTTACATTGTTTCCATGTACAACCTCAACTCCAAAAATGTTGGGATGCTGTGTAAAATGTAAAGAAAACAAGAATGCAATTATTTGGAAACCCATATTCTATAAAATATGGCTATAAGAGATTTAAAAATCATCGCATTCTGATTCTTGTTTTCTTTACAGTTACCAACATTTTTATAATTGGCGTTGAAGAAGGTATGGCTTTTTTTTCAATTCTTCCATAAAGACCACTTCTGGCCAGACTACTACCGATAGTAAATGTATAGGGTGGGCCATTTATATGGATGCACCTAAATAATAATATAATAATAATACTAATTCTATTTCCGTAGCGCCAACATATTCCGCAGTACTTTACATTGTAGAGGGGACTTCTACAGACAATACAGCATACCAATAAACAAATAGATCAAAACAGATACCAAGAGGAATGAGGACCCTGCTTGCAAGCTTACAATCTATAAGGAAAAAGGGAAGACATGAAAGGTGGATGGTAACAATTGCTTTTATTGTTTGGACCAGCCATAGTGTAAGAATCTGGAGTTCCTGTTGCTGCATGAACCAGTTAACAGTCTAAATATGTAACAGTACAGACACAGAGGGCTATTAAATGCATAAAGCATGTGAGAACATGATGCGAGGAACCTGGTTATGGTAAAAAAATTTGACTGAGCCACACAGGGATATTTAGGTTAATTCGTTGAGGCAATAGGCCAGTCTGAACAAATGCGTTTTTAGGGCACGCTTAAAACTGTGGGGATTAATCGTATTAACCTGGGTAGTGCATTCCAAAGAATTGGCGCAGCACGTGAAAAGTCTTGAAGACGGGAGTGTGAGGTTCTGATTATTGAGGATGTTAACCTCAGGTCATTAGCAGAACGTAGGGCACGGGTAGGGTGGTAGGCTGAGATGAGGGAGATGTAGGGTTCTGCTGAGCCATGGAGTGCTTTGTGGGTGAGGGCAATAAGTTTATACTCAATTCTGGAGTGGATGGGTAACCAGTGTAAGGAATGGTTGATGACACCATTTTATTTAGGTGTATCCATATAAATGGCCCACCCTGTATGTACCTATGTTCCACTTGTTGCTGTCAGTTCTAAGCTGATGGTATGGCTGGACACCGTACGATTTCAATGGGAAGTAACTATGATGCGTTCTTCATCTGCAGTATTAAGTTTCCTTGACCAAGCACTGCATCTATGTTCCTTAAGGTTGCCCATTTCATGATGTCCTCAATACTAAGAAATACAAGCAAATACTTATCCATCACGCAATATCATCAGGGAGCTGCCTGATTGGCTCCAATTTTATTCTGCAGCAGGATAACGTCCCCAAACATCCAGCCAATGTCACTAAGAAAGATATTAAGTATAAACAAGAACAACGAGTTCTGGAAGTGATGATCTGACTCCACAGAGCAATGATCTCAATATCAAAGTCTGTCTGGTACACCATGAAGAAACATGATTTACGCAAACATACATCCATAGAAGATCTGTTCTCAAAAATGTTTCAAAAAACCTCCCTACCAAGTTCTTACAAAACCTACCAATGCTTTGATGCTGTTTTGAAGGCAAATATATTTTATTCATTCACTTTGTATTTTGTCAAATTATATATATATACTATTAATAGCTCTATTTTTTAGACTGTTCTTACTTTGCCACTTTCTTTCCACACCTGCCTAAAACTTAAGGAGAGGTGGGACAACAATCTCCGGTTTTCTTCATAAGTCTGACCTGTGGGGTAGAGTGGCAAAATGAAAGCATTTTCCTACAAAGAAAAACATCCAAGCCAGGCTGTGTTCTGCTAAAAACCTACACCAAGTCTGCCAAAAGCATGTGGGAAAACATGCTATGATCTGCTGAGGCCAAGGGTGAACTTTTTGCCATAATTCTAAAATGTATAATTGGTACAAGGCCAACAGTGTACAGCACCAAAAGAACATCATATCCACAGTGAAGCCTGGTGGAGGCAGCATTATTTTTGGGGCTGTTTTTTTGGCAACTGGAACTGGAGATTTAGCCAATGTGGAGGGAATTAACAGTTCCAAATATCAGTCAATTTTGCATCAATACCTTCATGAGATTTGAAGTGCTACTGCAAGGTAGGGTGGGCAAAGATAGGCAATTCTAGATATGTCAAGCTAATAAACTTCCATGCAAAAAGACTGCTGTCATATTCAAATGGTACATCAACAAAGTATTAGTATAAGGGTGGGCTTATTTATGCAAGCACATTATTTTAGTTCTTTACTTTTGTTTTTTCCAACTGAAAAGATTTCAGTTTATTTTTCAGTTTAATTATACAAATTATGGTGGGCATTAAAGGAGGAAAATGTTTTTATGGAGGCACGGGGGGTGACCTGCCCTGCTAGCTGAAACCGCGCAGACCAGGGATTATCCCACTGAACCTCCACTCTCCTTTTAATGTAAATGTAATGCTACTCAGACAACACAGGATGAGGGTAAAACAGTGTGGCAATATTTTATTGAACCACAATATAGACAACATATAGATCAGTCCCAGCACAATACCCAAGATGGTCCAAATTACAGAGTCTCACCCTTCCACTGACTCACCAGGATAAGAGCAGCTGTGACTTCAGAGCTTGCAGGGCTAACTACCCCACCTGTGGCACACACACAGAAAGGAGGTAGCGACAAGTTTTGGAAGATGACAGTCCAATGAGGTACAAGGCTAGTTGACTGAAGGGCCACAACCTCGCTTATCCAAACGTCTTTATGGAACCAGGTGACAAGAGGGTCCCATTCCTGACCCCCACAAACATATCCATGGGGCTCAGTCGACCAGTGGGTCAAAATCCTGACTACCCCAAATGTATCTATGGATTCATGATGGTCAATGGAGCAGATCTCTTCTTCCAGCTGGAGCTGAGGTCCCCTAAGTTGGCATCCTGTAGAATGACAAATCTGTGTCCCTCGAGATTGAGCCATGATGTCCTGGCTGCTGTCCTGTAGAGAGTCTCTGGTTCTTTGGATCTCTTGGCCTTCTGGAGGTATATCTGTATGTGGGGGTATCTATCCTTTTTATAGTTGACAAATATCCTTCAAGTCAGCATTCACAGGAAAAGGGGAAGAATGGTGATGAGACCAACCTGCATTGTTTGATTATGTAATCTATTTGCATAGTGTTTCCCCCTCTGATTTACAAGTCAACAAACTAGCTGGCCTGGACAATGTGCAATCAGCATATTAGCAAATATCACTAGGGTCAGTCAGGAGTGGTGCACTCAATATATATGAAGATTGTGCTTGGAGGAAATTAGGGATGCAATATAAAATGATAACCTTTGGCACTCAAGAAGTCACAAAGAGGTAGAAATTTCAAATGATAATCCGTTTCATGAATAGCCGACATAATGGAAAAACAGACATCAATCCATCCGACGTTTCGGCACAATTGCCTTTGTCAAGGAAGTCTGTAAGTGAATATTGTCAAAATAAATCCAAATATTCAGGGTAACATGGTGAAAGTCATATATCAGTAAGGTAGGAACAGCCACTATGCTGTGACATGAGGATGCCAGTGTGCTTCCGGTGATAACATGCGGAAGGTAAGGATTACTATTTGACTTTTGGAGCACAACTTTGGCTGCAATTGATTGTGGACTCCATGCCACATTTGTAGTTCCCCCAATGGGCCAAAACAGCAGAGACTAACCACAAGTAGTGATGTCATTTTGAAATCTACACCACTCAAGGAATTCATCTAGAGATGAACTTACCTTTTTGGAGTCATAAATGCTTTATAAAAGTTTATAACATTGGGAAGAGAAAATGAAAAATTATGTTTTTTTTAGCCTCCAATTTTTACCTTTCACAAAGGTAACTAGAGAAATTGGCCCAAACAATTTGTTTTTCAATTTATTCTACGCACCCAATATCACATATTTGGTTGAATACTACTGTTTGGGCACATAGCACAGATTGTGGATACCATTTTTCATTTTTAGTGTCCCCAAGGTGCCAGAGTGCCATAAGTGATCTAGTTTTGCAAACTACACCCCTCAAAGAATTTACATAGGGTTTGTCTAGTGCCTAGAGATGCTTCTCAAAAATGATTAACATTGAGAAGCAAAAATTAAAATTTTTAACTAAAATGATGCTTTAACTCCAAATTGTCATTTTCACAACGTGCAATAGGAGATCATGGACCCCACAATATGTAAAACAAATTCTCCCAGGCAATAGCCCATATGTTGTAGGAAACTACTGTTCGGACACCCAGCAGGGCTCAGGAGCAAAAAAGCGATTTGGCTTTAGGAGTCCAAGCTTGTCTGGGATAGTTTGCGCACACTACTTGCACAGCCCCGAGGTGCTAGAAGAGCATCAAGTAAAATTTGACACGGCAGACCTTTAAAGGGAAAAAGCGCTATTTGGTTTTTAGAGTAAATATTTGGCAGTAATACATTATGGGGGCTACTTACAGAACATATAAGATGCCAGAACAGCAGAAAACCCGCAAAGTGACCTCATTTTGGAAAATACACTTAGGGAATAATCTAAGAGTGTAATGAGGATTTTTATACTACAGTACAAATGTTTCTCCAAATTCTTTACCATTGTGAAAATGAAAAATAACATGTATTACAATAATGAGTAGATTTAGATCAAAATGTTTCATCTTTACCACGGCAAGTAAGAACAAAACAACCCAGTAATTTATGATGCTATTTCTCCCAAGTACTGTAATATCCTACTAGATGGTGACTCGATTCTAATGCATCGGGTATTCTAGAATATGTATGTAGTTTATTTATGAAGTTTTAATACTGTAATAATGCAATAATGCACCACCCAAACCTGATATGCATGGTTCTCTCACCCCCCAATTCTGATATGCATGGTACCCCTCCTCCCTCTATCCTGGTATGCATGGTCCTCTCACCCCCCAATCCTGATATGCATGGTCCCCTCACCCCCCTATCCTGGTATGCATGGTCCTCTCACCCTCCAATCCTGGTATGCATGGTCCTCTCACCCCTCTTTCCTGGTAAGCATGGTCCCCTCACCCCCCTTTCCTGGTATGCATGGTCCCCCTCACCCCCCTTTCCTGGTATGCATGGTGCTGTCACCCCCCTTTTGTGGTATTCATGGTCCCCTCATGCCCCAATCCTGATATGCATGGTCCCCTCACCCCCCTTTCCTGGTATGCATGGTCCCATCACCCCCCTTTCCTGGTATGCATGGTCCCGTCACCCCTCTTTCCTGGTATGCATGGCCCCCTCACCTCCCTTTCCTGGTATGCATGCTCCCGTCACCCCCCTTTTCTGGTATGCATGGTCCCCTCACCTTCCTTTCCTGGTAAGCATGGTCCCCTCACCCCCCTTTCCTGGTATGCATGGTCCCCCTCACCCCTTTCCTGGTATGCATGGTCCCGTCACCCCCCTTTCGTGGTATGCATGGTCCCCTCATGCCACAATCCTGATATGCATGGTCCCCTCACCCCCCTTTCCTGGTATGCATGGTCCCATCACCCCTCTTTCCTGGTATGCATGGCCCCCTCACCTCCCTTTCCTGGTATGCATGGTCCCGTCACCCCCCCTTTCCTGGTATGCATGGTCCCCTCACCTCCCTTTCCTGGTAAGCATGGTCACCCTCACCTCCTTAGCCTGGTTTGCATGGTCCCCCTCCCCCCCATTGCTGGTATGCATGGTCCCCCTCCCCCATTGCTGGCATGCATGGTGCCCCTCCCCCCCATTGCTGGTATGCATTGTCCCCCTCCCCCCATTGCTGGTATGCATGGTCTCCCTCCCGCCATTGCTGGTATGCATGGTCCCCCTCCCCCCCATTGCTGGTATGCATGGTCCCCCTCACCCCCCTTTCCTGGTATGCATGGTCCCCCTCCCTCCCATTGCTGGTATGCATGGTCCCCCTCCCCCCATTGCTGGTCCCCTCACCTCCCTTTCCTGGTAAGCATGGTCACCCTCACCCCCTTGTCCTGGTATGCATGGTCCCCCTCCCCCCCATTGCTGGTATGCATGGTCCCCCTCCCCCATTGCTGGTATGCATGGTCCCCCTCCCCCATTGCTGGTATGCATGGTCCCCCTCCCCCCATTGCTGGTATGCATTGCCCCCCCCATTGCTGGTATGCATGGTCCCCCTCACCCCCCATTGCTGGTATGCATGGTCGCCCTCACCCCCCCATTGCTGGTATGCATGGTCCACCTCACCCCCCCATTGCTGGTATGCATGGCCTCCCTCACCCCCCCATTGCTGGTATGCATGGTCCCCCTCACCCACCCATTGCTGGTATGCATGGTCCCCCTCACCACCCCCCATTGCTGGTATGCATGGGCCCCCTCACCCCCCTTTGCTGGGTATGGTCACCCTCATCCCCCTTTCCTGGTATGCGTGGACTCTGTTAAAAAAAAAATAGTTATATACTCACCTTCCGACGGCTTCCGATCTTTCCACGCACCCAGCCTCGCGGTCCCAGTAACACCGCTGATGACGTCGCACTCTTGCGACAGTGACGTCATCTCCGGTCTAAGGCGCAATGCATTACTGGGACCGCAAAGCTGGGCACGTGGAAAGAAGATCGGAGGCCGTCGGAAGGTGAGAATAACTTTTTTTGTTTTAATTCTCTTTTTTTACAGATCAAGGCCTGCCGCCCCATTGAGCGCTGCGCCTGACTGCGCCCGCCAATCAGCGACCAACGATTTCGGTTACAGACAGACATGATAAGGCGTTTATATATATATATAGATAAGTTTCCATACAGTACTGTTGGGCACACGGCAGTGCTCAGAAGAGAAGGAGCGCATTTGGCTTTTCCTTTGGCTGCTGACATTAAGTAATGTATGGAGCTGCTATGGTCCACCTATATCTTGCGTAGTTCCGGCTACTGCAGACCACTTTTCAGATGATCACTTCCAATTTTGTCGGGTGTTGAGCCTCCAACAAACTCATATTGAATGCCATGTCTTGGGCATATTGCAGATCTCAGAAGATGGCATTTGACTTTGGGAACATTGATTTTACTGGATTGGCTTTTAGGAGTTATGTGGCTTTTCCTGTGCCTGAGAGCTACTAGTAACATTTTTCTAATGACAGTAGTGATGAGTGAATTTGCTCGGATAAGGTGTTATCTGAGTATGCTCAGTTGCTAACTGAGGGTGCGCAAAAAATATGTTCGCGTTGCCACAGCTGCATGTCTCGCGGCTGTTCGACAGCCAGAATATATGCAGGGATTGCCTAACAAACAGACAATCCCTGCATGTGTTGTGCCTGTCGAACAGGTGCGAGACATGCAGCAGCGGCGACTTGAACATATTTTTCGAGCACCCCAAAGACACTTGCTTAGCACACGACCATACTCGAATAACACCTTATGCAAGCACATTCGCACATCACTAATTTACAGATGACAGATCTGAGTAAGGGTTTGTTTTTTGCGGGATGAATTGAAGTTCTTGTTGGTGCCATTTTGGGGGTGCATAACATTTTTTAATAGATTTTGATTCTAAGTTTTGGAAAACACAATGAACAAATAAATAGCATTTCAGACATTGTCTTTAAATATTTTCTTTTACGGTGTCCACCATGCGGTAAATGTGATAAGATAACTTTATTCTTCAGGTCAGTACAATACCAAACATAATTGGTATCGCTATATCCGTAAAGTGCGGTCTTACTAAAATACCAAAGTAAATACCACATAAAATAAAAGCTGTGATGAGACAGAGATCAAAATGCCAAAACTGTGTTTCTTTTTCTGTTTCCACTTTTCTGTAATATAATGTTATGTTATAAAAAGTGTTCAGAACATTGTTATGCTCCCCAAAATGGTATCATTAAAAGCATACGCTCTACGCGGAATAGACAAGACTACAAATAGCTCAATCGAGAACAGTAACCATTCAGAAAAGGGCAACACAAACCAAATTTGTAATTTTTTGTGTGTCTACTTACGGCTCTTGGAAGATGGCGAGAGAAAAACCCAAAACTAAAAGTTGGCTGGAGATAGGAGTTAGGGGTTAATAAAGACATTAAAAAGAATTGGGCCTTACACAGGTCCTTGTGGTCCACAGTGATGCTGTCCGCCCATTTAGGGAATGCACCGCTTACAACTGTTTGTTTTCAGTCCCTAATTATTTATTTTTTTTTACCCATGTGTATACAGTGTCCTCCAGTCGCTGCTTCTACAGTAGACCTTCAGTACAAGGCTGTTGTGGAGTGCAGTGTTAAATGCCTTTGCAGAAGTCAAGATATATATCCAGATTTGTACCATCCAATCATGTGGCACAGACCTTGTTACAAGAGAGTCCAAGAAGATACTGCAGAGGGGCCCGGGGTCAGACACGGCCAGATAGTTCAAGCAAACAGGACCTGGAGACGCTAAAATCTGAGCAGTGAAGGACCTACGGTCATGTGACCGCAAGGGGGCAGGGCTTAGCGTCCTGCTGTCAGAGATAGGCAAAATACTATACAGGAATACTCAAAGTCAGACAAACCAGGTCATACACAGAGATAACAATAAAGTACCAGGGATGAGATAGAACGGATAGTCGGGGACAGGCAGTGGTCAAAGCCAAACAGACATAGAAGGTACCAAGCAGAATCCAACAAGCAGTATCCAGAGAACAGACCGAATCGTACAAAGAGTATCAGATAAACGAGAACACAGCACAAACACACTCAGGGGTCACCACACAATGCCAAGGGTGAAAGTATAACTGACGGGGATGGGAGCATCCTGAGGCTATAAGAAGCCTTTCCCAGAACCAGGGAGAGGCCACAATCATAAGCCCCAGGTGTGCAGGTAAGCCTGCACTGGGATCACAACCTTTAACCCCAGAAATGCCAGTCATCCACACTGGTTCCAGACATTAACCCCACATGTGCGAGTCAAACCCGCACTGAGATCATGACAGATAATACACATCAATTTGCCAGTTACTGAGCTCAACTCCCTCAATATCCATGGATGAATGCCATCTGGTCTGGGGGCTTTGTGAATATTTAATTTGCTCAGACGCCATACTTGCCGAGTTAAAAGGGTCACCCAATACAACATCACTCCAGCTTAATCAACTCAGGACCACAATTAAAATAAGAACAGTCCATATCCACCTTCTACAGCAGTACTGTTACAGTAATGTCGGTGCTGCTGTTTCCCAACAGTGAGATGACTTGTGTCATGTGCCAGCAGCAGCCAACGGGCGGCCACTTTATGGCTGCAGCTTATCAATTTTCTGTAGGGCCGGATGTAACGTCTGCTCTTATTAAATAGGAAAGGTTGCATCTGTGTCACATGCTGCTTATTGGCTGTAGTCTAACATGGCTCTGAGTCAAATTAATTTTGTTTTTTTTCATGGGTTTAATCCCTATTATGTGTAACATAGCATGGAGTGCCACATATCTAATCCTCATAATCTGTGCTATACAGCATGCAGTGCCACATCTCATTTCCATCATGTGTGATAAAGCTTGCAGTGCCACGTATCTAATCCCCATCATGTGTGATAAAGCACGCAGTGCCACATATCTAATCCCTATCATGTGTAATACAACGTGCAGTGCCACGTATCTAATCCCCATCATCTGTGATACAGTGCGCAGTGCCACATATCTAAAGCCCATCATGTATGATACAGCACACAGTGCCACTTATCTAATCCTCATAATGTGTGATACAGCTCACAGTGCCATGTATCTGATACCTATTATGTGTGATACAGCACACATTGTCACATATCCATTGCCCATCATCTGTGATACTACACTCAGTGCCATGTATCTAATGCCCATCATGTGTGATACACTGCACAGTGCCACGTATCTGATCCCCATTATGTGTGATTCAGCCCGCAGTGCCACATGACAAAAGTCCATCATTTGTGATACAATCCGCAGTGCCACATATCTAATGGCCATCATGTGTGATACAGCGTGCATGCCACACATAGTGTGGGAAAGACTAAGTGCAACACGAAGGTATGAGGGGAAGGCAGCCCAAACCTTAGGGAATGGGGGAGTGGAGACCTCTAGGCAGATCTAATAACACCATGCCTACCCTACCATCCCGATATTGGTTCCTCACCAATTGCCGAGCAGGAAACCTAAGCCCTGTGTGTCCTTAGAGCTAGGCGCTGGATAGGGAGGTGAGGGGAGGATAGCACTGGTCAGTCCCCACTATACACTAAAGACCAAATGGGAGACAAACAAGGGGGGAAGGAACTTAACTTGATCAGACTCCAAAAACAAAGCAAAAGCAATGCTTTATCATCTTACCGCTGAAAAAAAAGTGAAATAAAACACGATCAGACGAATGTAAATAAAAATGGTACCTCTGAAAATATCATCTTGTCCTGCAAAACACAAGATGCCATACAGCGTCATCAGCAGACAAATAAAAAAGTTATAGCTCTAAGAATAAAGCGATGCAAAAATATAATTTTTCTGCCTACATAGACATATGAAGGCTTGCTTTTTGCAGCACGAGTTGTACTGTTGTATATCATTCATTTTACCACACAGTGCACTCGCAAACGGGAAAAAAAGTCCAAGTGCAATGAAATAGTGAAAATAACACAATTTTAAACATAGTTTTTTAGAAATTGTTTTTACGGTGTACATTTTGTAATAAAATAACATTGCTATTTGATTCGCCTCATCAAGACAATTACGGAGATACCAAACATGTCCAATTTGTTTATTATTTTAGTGGTGAGAAAAAAAATTAAAAGTTTGCAAAAAAAAGTTTGGGGTTTGTTTTGTCATTTTCCAAAGCTCATAACATTTTTATTTTTCGGACAATGGAGCTGTGTGATAGCTTATTTTTTGTGGGACGAGAGAATGTTTTTATCAGTATCATTTTGGGATAGATGTGACTTTTAGATTGTTTGTTACAGCACTTTTTTGAGAACTGCGGCAACCAAAAAAACATAATTTTGTCGTTCCTGATTTTTTTCCATTTACGGTGCTTATCGATCGAATTAATTGTTTTTATATTTCGATAGGTTGGACTTGTCTAACTACTGCAATACCAAATATGTGTATAGAAAGGGGGTGATTTGAACTTTTAGGTTTTTTTTATCATATTTAAAAAAAATATATTGTTTTTTTGTTTTGTTTTTTTACTTTTCACTGTTTTTGTTAGACCTCTTAGGGGACTTGAAGATGACATCGCCTGATCGCTTGTGCTATATACAGTGATGCCACAACAGCACCGCATACAGTGGTTATGGAAAGTATTCAGACCCCTTTAAATTTTTCACTTTTTGTTTCATTGCAGCCATTTGGTAAAGGTCATAATTATTCAGACCCTTTGATCGGACACTCATATTTAAGTCACATGCTGTCTATTTCTTTGTGATCCTCCTTGTGATGGTTCTACTTCACTAGAGTCCATTTGTGTTTAATTAAACTGATAGGACATGATTTGTAAAAGCACACACCTGTCTATGCAAGACCTCACAACTCACAGTGCATGTCAGACTAAATGAGATTCATGAGGTCAAAGGAACTGGCCAAGGAGCTCAGAGACAGAATTGTGGCTAGGCACAAATCTGGCCAATGTTGCAAAAGAATTTCTGCAGTACTCAAGGTTCCTAAGAACACAGTGGCCTCCATAATCCTTAAGTGGAAGAAGTTTGGGACCACCAGAAGTCTTCCTAGACCTGGCAGTACAGCCAAACTGAGCAATCGTGGGAGAAGAGCCTTGGTGAGAGAGGTAAAGAAGAACTCCAAGATCACTGTGTCTGAGCTCCAAAGATGCAGTAGGGAGATGGGAGAAAGTTCCACAAAGTCAACTATCACTGCAGCGCTCCACCAGTCAGGCCTTTATGGTAGAGTGGCCTGACGGAAGCCTCTCTTCAGTGCCACACATGAAAACCAGCATAGAGTTTCCTAAAAAAAACACATGAAGGACTCCCAGACTATGAGAAATAAGATTCTCTGGTCTGATGAGACGAAGATAAAACTTTTTGGTGATAATTCTACGTGGTATGTGTGGAGAAAAACAGGCATTGCTCATCACCTGCCCAATACAATCCCAACAGTGAAACAAGATGGTGGCAGCATCATGCTATGGGGATACTTTTTAGCTGCAGGGACAGGACTACTGGTTGCAATTGAAGAAAACAATAATGCAGCCACCAAGTCAACTATCACTGCAGCCCTCCACCAGTCAGGCTAATATGGCAGAGTGGCCCGACGGAAGCCTCTCCTCAGTGCCAGACACATGAAAGCCCGCATAGAGTTTGTTAGAAAACACATGAAGGACTCCCAGACTATGAGAAATAAGATTCTCTGATCTAATGAAACGAAGATATAACTTTTTGGTGATAATTCTAAGCGGTAAGTGTGGCGAAAACCAACAGTGAAACATGGTGGTGGCAGCATCATGCTATGGGGGTGTTTTTCAGCTGCAGGGACAAGACGACTGGTTACCATTGAAGGAAACATGAATGCGGTCAAGTACAGAGATATCCTGGATGAAAACCTCTTCCAGAGGGCTCTGGACCCCAGCCTTGGCCGAAGGTTCACCTTCCAACAAGAGAATGACCTTAAGCACACAGCTAAAATAACAAAGGCGTGGCTTCAGAACAACTCTGTGACCATTCTTGACTGGCCCAGCCAGAGCCCTGACCTAAACCCAATTGAGCATCTCTGGAGAGACCTGAAAATGGCTGTCCACAAACGTTCACCATCCAACCTGACAGAACTGGAGAGGATCTGCAAGGAAGAATGGCAAAGGATCCCCAAATCCAGGTGTAAAAAACTTGTTGCATCATTGCCAAGAAGACTCATGGCTGTACTAGCTCAAAAGCAGGTACAGACTGGGGCTGAAATTCAATCCTGGCATTTGAAATCACACAGGCCCATATTGTCCTCGTCCCCATGAACCAGATGGGATACATTACTAATATTACCCTGGATGGAGGGAAGGAAGATTTTCTACAAGACCAATATTTCTAATGATAACCGTAGCCTACTGAGGTAAGTGATGGAGACAGCAACTTTGTGCTCCATCACATCTCTTAACAGTATGGGTATAATGAAAAAAAACGATTCTGTTAACAACATAGGAGGCAAGGCAGTCCATGACCAGACAGGCCCTTCTGGCATTTGCCAGATGGCCCGTCCGGCCCTGCTGAAGGGTGATTCTACTCAATACTAAGCACAGGGTCTGAATACTTATGACCATGTGATATTTCAGCTTTTCTTTTTTAATAAATTTGCAAAAATTTCTACATTTCTATTTTTCTTCAGTCAAGAGGTTGTGCAGAGTGTACATTAATGAGAAAAAAATGAACTTTTTTGAATTTATTTTGGCTGCAATTAAACAGAGTGAAAAATTTAAAGGGGGTCTGAATACTTTTCATACCCACTATATAGCAAAAAATCAGTCTCCTTCCAAGCCGGCCACAGGCAGGGCATCAGAGGTGCTCTATAATGACAAGCACATGGGTCATCAGTTGACCCCCATCTGTCATGACAACCCATTAGTGACCCACGATCACAGGTGTGCCAGTGGGTGGAGTTAATTACACATGCGCATGTCGGTGCGTGTTAAACGCTGCTGTCAGAAACTGAAAGCACAATTTAATAAGTTAACAATCGTGGGTGGAGCACCACACCACATGTGATTATTAGGGGCAGGTCCTGGCTGCAATACACAACAATCACCTGCCAGGTATGGGCCTTCGAAGTATGGGGCGGGCTCGTTGCGTGAGCCTGCTCCATACACCCTCTTCCGACATGCGCCGTATATATATATCGGATGTCGTGAAGGGGTCAAGCAACAGAGAAAATCTTTCAAGTCAAAGAGTGATTATTTTGGGCCATGAACCAGAGTGTGAAGGAAGTGAATTTATACATGCCTAGAAAAAAACATACTGTATATCTATCCTAAGATTGGAAAGCAAAAGAAAAAAAATGCAAGTGCAGATGAGACAGTCCATGCGGCCTTTTTCTGCCTTTAACCCTGTATTTAAAATCGTCAGAAGGGTTATTCTGAATTGGTGTACTGGACATCTAGGTGAACTTGGTGGCAGAATAAGAGAGTGAATAGAAAAAATAATATCATTTGCATTTAGAAGTAAAACTTTGTGATTTCAAGTATTGGTATTTAAAGGCATAGCCACTAGAGGGCATCAGTAGCCATAAAAGTGAGATCCTCTTCCAAGCTGCAGACCTCCATTCTTGGCCGCATTTTCTGCCAATATCGGATCTCTGACACTGATCGCAAATGGTATTGCATTC
The DNA here is from genome assembly GCF_039654945.1 of Dendrobates tinctorius. Lineage (NCBI taxonomy): Eukaryota > Metazoa > Chordata > Amphibia > Anura > Dendrobatidae > Dendrobates > Dendrobates tinctorius. The sequence continues at coordinate 26,452,069 of NW_027361725.1, forward strand.
AATTTTAATAAAAACTGAAAGATTCTATATTCCTAATATTCAGAAGCGACCAAAAGTTTAGAATTTTTTTTAAAGTGTGATCTCTTCTGTCTGATTGTTGTGTTGCCGTTTTCCTGGTGATGAATAGAAAGTGCATGAAATCGTCATCATGCAAAGCCTTAATTTTAATCAAAATGCTTTAGAACATAGGTATGTTCATTTAATTAAAGATAAATGAATGCCAAAAGTGTTGCATATATTATCTATTGATCACAACGTAGACAGTAATTCATAGCTTACAATGCCATAACTTAGTATTTTGTAGCATAACCTCTTGCTTTAACCCCTTCCTGACATGAGCCGTACATATACCGTTCTGTGGGAGCTGCATTCCCGCAAAGAGAAGTATATAGACACAAAAAAAGCCCAACACTTTTAAACAGAAGAACAAAGGCGGTGACCTAGTAAAATAAACCGCCATTATAATGCAATTTCCACTCCATATATGACATGGAACAAGGCGAAAAAATGGGAGTAATGGATTCAAAAAAGTTTTCTTAATATAAAAATATAAATTTTATTCAGCAATAATTACCATATAAATAGCATAATAGCAAGTAGTACAAAGACAGGACAACAATAGAGAAGGGGAGACTGGAGTATAATCCTGTGCACCAAGAACATATGCACAAAAGTACCTGCCAAAAAGTATATCAAAAGCAAATGCCATAAAAAGTACCCCTAACCCAGAGTAACCACAAGCAAACAATACGCTTGTATAATGTAAGCAAGGGCAGGATACAAAAATAGAGAGGCAAAGTACTAACGGTAAAGTTGGCAGACCCTGTCCATTAGGAATCTCACAATAGCCATAATCGGCAATAAGAATGGAAAGGACAGCTTACCAACGTGTGCACAGTGACCCCAAATCCCGCAGGGCAACCCCCGACGCGCGTTTCGCGCTCGTGAGCAAAAAAACGCACAGGATTATACTCCAGTCTCCCCTTCTCTATTGTTGTCCTGTTTGCGTCTTTGTACTACTTGCTATTATGCTATTTATATGGTAATTATTGCTGAATAAAATTTATATTTTTATATTAAGAAAACTTTTTTGAATCCATTACTCCCATTTTTTCGCCTTGTTCTAAAGAGAAGAATATGTATGGCGCCACGATGGTGCGGGCTCACATTGAGCGCTGCGGCGATCGAGTACGGGTGTCAGCTCTATGTGAGAGCTGACACCCTGCAGCAACACCCATGGTTGGTGCTAGCACCGATCACAGGCGTTTAACCCTCTGATGCAGCTGTCAGTAGTGACAGCGACATAGAAGAGCATCGCACAAGGAATGAGCTCCCTGTGTGGTACCCACCAGCACAATGTGATGCTATCGCATTATCCTGATGGTCTCCATGGAGACCCCTGGCCCCAAGATGGCAGCAGGGTCCTTCACGGTCCTACAGGGAAGGTGGCTTGTTGGAGTCTACTAAAAGCAGGAGGTGACATGCCTCTTCCCCTGCCTGTCAGACGCTGCTCTGATGACCTGCAGTGCAGAAGCATTGCAGAGTATGAGATCAGCAATCTGTCACTGTACAGTGATGTCCCAGCCTGGGACAATGTAAAAAAGGGTAAAAAAAAAGTTATTACAAAGTGTAAAAATATATTTAAAAAATCCTCAAATAAAGAACAAAATGAAAGAAAAAATATTCCATTAACCCCTTTCTGACATCTGACGTACTATCCTATCCACGGTACCCGGGCCCCTATGACCGGGGACAGGATAGTACGTCATCGCGATCAGCGGCGCTCCGGGGGGGGCGCCACTGATCACGGCCGGGTGTCAGCTGATTATCACAGCTGACACCCGGCACTATGTGTCAGGGACGGTCACGGACCACCCCCGGCACTTTAACCCCTGGCACACTGCGATCAAACATGATCGCAGTGTACCGGGAGTTTAGAGAAGCATCGGCAGGGAGGGGGCTCCCTCCATTCTTCCCTGAGCCCCCCAGCGCAGCGTGATGTGCTGCGCTGCTCTGGGGGCCTCCTTCCCTGCAGGTCCCTGGATCCAGTATGGCCTCGGGGGCCTGCAGGGAGGTGGCTTCCTCAGTGCCTGCAGAGAGCAGGCAGTGAGGAAGCCTCTGCAGCTCCTGTCAGATCGCTGATCTGACACAGCGCTGTGTGAAGTGTCAGATCAGCGATCTGACACATGACAGTGACTCCCCCCCCACCCCGGGACAATGTAATAAAGTTAAAAAAAAAAGTGTAAATATTATTTATAAAAAATCGCTAAATAAAAAAAAAATCCCTAATAAATTCATTTTTTGGAAATAAAAAGAAAAAAATAAAAGTACACATATTTAGTATCGCCGCGTCCGTAACGACCCGCCCTATAAAACTGTCCCATTAGTTAACTGCTTTAGCAAACCCCTTAAAAAATAAAAAACAATGCTTTATCATCATACCGCCGAACAAAAAGTGCAATAACGCACGATCAAAAAGACAGATATAAATAACCATGGTACCGCTGAAACCGTCATCTTGTCCCGCAAAAAAACGAGCCACGATGCAGCATCATCAGTGAAAAAATAAAAAAAGTTATAGCTCGCAGAATAAAGCGATGCAAAAATAATTATTTTTTATATAAAATTGTTTTCATTGCATAAAAGCGCCAAAACATAAAAAAAAGACATAAATGAGGTATCGCAGAATAAAAGGGCTTTATCAATTTTACCACACATGGAACGATGTAAACGCACCCCCCAAAAGAAATTCATGAAACGCTGGTTTTTGTTCATTCTGCGTCCCAAAAATCGGAATAAAAAGCGATAAAAAAAGTCAAGTGCCCGAAAATGGTACCAATAAAAACTTCAACTCGTCCCACAAAAAATAAGAACTCGCATGACTCGATGGGTCAAAATATAGAAAAATTATAGCTCTCAAAATGTGGTGTTGCAAATACTATTTTTACAATAAAAAGCGTCTTTTAGCGTGTGACAGCTGCCAAACATAAAAACCCGTTATAAATAGTAAATCAAACCCCCCGTTATCACCCCCTTAGGGAAAAATAATAAAATTTTAAAAAAAAATTATTTATTTCCATTTTCCCATTAGGGTTAGGGCTGAGATTATGCACATGGGAAGGAGAAACAGATGCTACAGTTACTTACTAAATGGGAAACTGCTGGGGAAATCAGACATGGAAAAAGACTTAGGCATCTTAGTCAATAAGACGCTAAATTGGAGTGCCCAGTGTCAGGCAGCTGACACCAAGGCAAATAGGGTCATGGGATGCATTAGAAGAGGTCTGGGGACTCGAGATGAAAACATAATTCTCCCTCTGTACAAATCACTCGTCAGACCACACTTGGAGTATTGTGTGCAATTTTGGATGCCGGTGCTCAAGAAAGACATTACGGAACTTGAAAGGGTTCAAAGGCGGGCTACTAAAATGATAAATGGAGTTGGTTCACTACAATACCCAGAAAGGTTATCAAAATTAGGTCTATTTACTCTAGAAAAGAGAAGACTTAGGGGAGACCTAAAATATATGTACAAGTATATCAGAGGGCAATACAGAGATCTCTCCAATGAACTGTTTGTACCAAGGACTGTGACAAGAACAAGGGGGCATTCTCTTCGTTTGGAGGAAAGACAATTTCTGCACCAGCATAGAAGAGGGTTCTTTACGGTAAGAGCAGTGAGGCTCTGGAATTCTCTTCCTGAGGAAGTGGTAATGGCCAACTCACTGAATGAATTTAAGAAAGGAATGGATCCTTTTCTTGTGAGTAACAGTATAGAAGGTTACGAATAACAGAATATTATAGGTAGATGGTTGACCCAGCTTAGGGGAAGGAATTTTTTTCCCTATGGAGAAAATTGGCTTCTACTCTGTGGGTTTTTTGCCTTCCCCAGGATCAACAATGCAGAACAGCTGCACTAAAAGTAGGCTGAACTAGATGGACATACCAAAAGAAGAAAAAGGAGTGCAATACATATAATGAAGTGCACGACAATTTGATAAAGTGAAAATAGTATTTATTAATTAATTACAAATAAATGTGTACAAAAATTAGTTAAAATTGAGTATATCATACAACCCTAATTAGTATATGTACCCAGTGCAAACCAAAGCGACAAGACTCTTTAATGGCACATAATAAAATTATTTCACACAAAAGTGTTATAATGACCATAAAAAAAGCGGTGCTGTTACATATATACAGGCAGTAAAAGCTTTAATGGCACATAATAAAGTTATTTTACACCAAATGTTATAATAACCATAAAAACCAGTAGCGCTACATATATATAGGAGCCAACCCACAAAGTGCTGCCAATAAAGATACCAAAAAGGGTATTATTTTATTTGCCTTTGCAGCAGCTGCCTGACACTGGCCACTAAATGTGAATTTGTCGTCCACCCATACATCCAGGTCTTTTTCAGTGACAGTTTTGCCCAGTGATTTACAATTAAGCACATAATTATACATCTTATTCGTTCTACCCAAGTGCATGACCTTACATTTATCCCCATTAAAGCTTATTTGCCATTTATCAGCCCAAGCTTCTAGTTTACATAAATCCTCCTGTAATATAAAATTGTCCTCATCTGTATTGATTACCCTGCAGAGTTTAGTGTCATCTGCAAATATTGAAATTCTACTCTCTATGCCCCCTACAAGGTCATTAATATATATGTTAAAAAGAAGCGGGCCCAAAACTGACCCCTGTGGTACCCCACTGCTAATCGTGACCCAGTCCGAGTGTGCTCCATTAATAACCACCCTTTGTTTCCTATCCCTGAGACAGCTCTTAACCCACTTACACATATTTTCCCCTATCCCCATTGTTCTCATTTTATGCATTAACCTTTTGTGTGGCACCGTATCAAAAGCTTTTGAAAAGTCCATGTACACCATGTCCACTGCATTCCCTTGGTCCAGTCGGGAACTTACCTCTTCATAAAAGCTTATCAGATTAGTCTGACAGGAACGGTCCCTTGTAAACCCATGTTGATATTGGGTCATGAGGTTATTCTTCTCCAGATACTCCAGTATAGTATCTCTTAGAAAACCCTCCAGGATTTTACCCACAGTTGAGGTTAAACTTACTGGCCTATAATTTCCGAGTTCAGTTTTTGTCCCCTTTTTGAATATTGGAACCACATTTGCTATACGCCAGTCCTGTGGTACAGACCCTGTTATCATGGAATCTTTAAAGATTAAAAATAATGGTCTATCCATGACTGTGCTTAATTCCTGCAGTACTCGGGGGTGTATCCCATCCGGGCCCGGGGATTTGTCAATTTTTGTGATTTTTAGACGCCACCGTACTTCCTGCTGGGTTAAGCAGGTGACATTTAATGGAGAATTTTTATCCCTGATCATGTTATCCATCATGGGATTTTCTTGTGTAAATACTGTTGAAAAAAAGTCATTTAGCATATTGGCTTTTTCCTCATCCTCATCCACCATTTCACCCAGACTATTTTTAAGGGGACCAACACTATCATTTTTTAGGCAAAAAACTCTGCTTTATCATCATACCATCGAACAAAAAGTGCAATAAAATGCGATCAAAAAGACGAAAAAATAAAAATGGTATACCTGAATACTTCATCTTGTTCCTCAAAAAAACAAGCCGCGCATAAAGCTCCATGAGTGGAAAAATATAAAAATTATAGCTCTCAGAACCAAGCATTTCAAAAATAATAATTTTTTCTATAAAAGTTTTTATTGTGTAAAAGAAGTGCCAAAATATCTAAAAAAAAATTATTTAAATGTGGTATAATTGTACTGACCCGAAGAATAAAGCTGCCTTATCAATTTTACCACACATGGAGCAGTATAAAAAAAGGAAAAAAATTCCTGAATTCCTGTTTTTTTTGTTCATTCTACCTCCCAAAAATTGGAATAGAAAGTGATCAAAAAATGTCACGTGACTGAAAACGGTACCAATAAAAACGTCAACTCGTCCCACAAAAAATAAGCTGTTCGCCGAAACATGGAAAAATTATAGCTGTCTAAATATGGCGATGCAAAAACTAGTTTTTGCAATAAAAAGCATCTTAGTGTATGACAGCAGCCAAACATAAAAACCCGATATAAATCAGGTATTGCTGTAACCTCACCGACCCGAAGAAAAAAGTCGCCTTATCACTTATACAAGGAACACAAGCAACAGCATAAATAATAAAAAAAACAAATTGTTCACATACTGTTGATGTTTTCATTCTGGCTCACAAACATCGCAGTAAGGCTCAGCTCACATTTATCCTGTGCTCTGCGCTGAGCGCTTACACCAGAATTTTTGTGTAAATCTCTGAAATACGTGATTCAGACAGAACCCCCAGTGGAAGATTCCCTATAACGAGGCAGATGGAGGCACTGTGGACGCCATGGGACCTGTGATCCAGCGGTGTCTGTCTTTTAGGCAAGCATAAAGGCACGGTCGACCACATTTTTGTGCACTTCTGAAAAGAAGGAAACCACTGAACAGAGGCCACATGGTGTCCAGAGAAACTCTGCTGCCACATTTTTGTGAATGGATCCCTCTGGGTTTCATTTATAAGGCATTTGGAGATTTAGATGGGATCCCCAAAATAAGTGGTCAGTGTAGAGTGCCGGATAAATGTGACCTTAAATATTAAGTAAAATGTTCTCAATAACAGCTTCAACTTAATCCACAAAAAAAAGCAAGTCCTTATTCAGGTCTGTCATCTATCAATGAAAATATAGGTAGTACAAAGGCTCTGGAAAAGCGAAATGGCTCCTTGAGTTTTTCTCACGGTGCTAGCGGGGATCTCACAAAGGTCACGATAGTTCAGCCCGGCAGGGAACACGGTCTCAGTAACCGGCAGTAACCTCGATGATGTCACCGCCGGTCACTGAGGCTGCGCTCGCAGTTCAGTCACCAGTAGTTATCAGCCTTTACGGTCGCATTTTGGCAATGTCCAGGTTGAAAACTGTTTTTCCCTCAGACATAGAATACGGCGTGGGACAAAACGACGGAGAGGTGAGGGATATTGTTTTTTATTTTTTGGTTTATTACAGAATGAGGGCTTCGGTGGAATTAGGCGTTAGGTGAGTAAAACTGTGTTTGTTATTTTCAAATAAAAATTTAAAAGTGTGTTTTGTTTTATTTCTAATAAAGGACTTTATTCTGGGTGTGTGTTTATTTATCATATAACTGTAGGTAAGGGTCCCGTTTCACTTAGCGACGCACCAGCGTTCCCGACAACGATACGACCTGGTAAGGATCACTGTTGCGTCGCTACATGGTTGCTAGTAAGCTGCCAAACAGGCAGATCTCTTCAGCGATGCAGCAACGATCCGGAGAACCGTATAACGACCTCGGCGGTCGTTGGTACCTTGTCACACAGCAGCTTTTCTGACAATTCCCGCCTGCGTCCCTGAGTTCTGCGTCGCCAACGAGGTCGCTCATTGGGGTAAAACACAGTGATGTGCGCTGGCCAGCGGGACATAGACGATGAAAAAATGGCCCAGGACATTCAAGCATGATCAGTGATATCCAGCAGGGGTCGGTCGCTGCTGCGTGTCACATGTAGCGAGATCGCTGGCGAGGTCGCTGTTGCGTCACAAAATCGGTGACGCTTCAGCGATCTCGCTATGTGAGACGGGGGCTTAAGTAATGGATAAGTGTCTCAGATGCCGCTCCATTACTATCCGTGGGCTTGATGTCACCTGGCAATACAAAAGTGACATCAACCCCACAAATACTAACCCCATTTAGTAGATGTGCCTTTTCTGGGCAGCTGTGGGCTGCTATTTTTAGGCTTGGGGGCCAATATCCATGGCCCCTTACCAGCCTGAGAATACCAGCCCCCAGCTGTCTGCTTTAGCGAGGCTGGATGACAAAAATGGGGGGACCCCACGCCATTTTGTTAAATTATTTATTTACAGCGCAGGAGCTGGCTAATGAATACACCCATCAGCCGCTCCTGCGCTCGTTGTTATTAGCAGCAGCAGGTGTCGGAGGATGGGAGCTGTAGTCAATCAGCTGACACTAGTGACGGAGGTAAACTTTATACCTCTGATCACAGCTGAGCGCTCACTCTGTCTCTGGGAACCACGGCTTTCTGACCGGAGGGGATGATTTCAACGCCGTTCAGAAGCAGTGTTTGCCGCTGGTGTTCGGGCAGCCGAACCCAGACAGTAACACGGACTTCCTGGTGAAGTCTGTGTTCGGTGTCCGTGCCCGATCAGTAGGTGGTCAGTACGGATGGTGAACTTTATTGTTCGGGTTCACCCATCTCTACTCACCACTCATCTAGATATGTTCCCTGAGGGGTCTAGTTTCCAAAATAGTGTCACTTGTGGGGGTTTCCACTGTTTAGGCACATCAAGGGCTCTCCAAACGCAACATGGAATCCTCTAATTATGCCAGCAAATTTTACATTCAAAAAGTCAAATAGCGCTCCTTCCGAAACAGTGGTTTTCCTCCATATGTGGGGTGTTGAAATACTCACGAGAAATTGCACAACAAATTGTATGCTCCAATTTCTACTGTTACCCTTAAGAAAATAAAAATAATTGGGTCTAAAGGAAAATGTTTGTGAAAAAAAGTTAAATGTTTATTTTTTTATATTCCATTAATTCCTGTGAGGCATGAGAAGGGTTATTAAACTTCTTGAATGTGGTTTTGAGTACCTTGAGGGGTGCAGTTTTTAGAATGGTGTCACATACAAACCCAAAAAATTTTTTTAGGGAAAATTCAACTACCTATAACAAAATATGCAAAACATTTGGCCCAGCACATGTTGAAAGTTAACACATGATGGGATAAAACAATGTCAAACACAATTTTCATCTTTATAGCTGACAACCATTTGATTACGGTTTACTAAAATCACCAGAAAAATGGCATCACAACAACCAGGCAGAAGTAATCACACTTATAAAAATTGCAAAACTTTTGGTTGCCACTTTATAGCACATATAAACATTATGTTATGGAAAACATATATACTGGTATGTGTATATTAGTGTAAAATGTAAACCCTAGGACTCTTTCACACATTAGTGTTTTTGATAGGTGTACAATCTGCTATTTCTACAATTACATCATGGTCCATAACAAATTATTATTATTATTATTATTATTTATTATAGCGCCATTTATGCCATGGCACTTTACATGTGAGGAGGGGTATACATAATACAAGTACAGTAATCTTAAACAATACATGTCACGACTGGTACAGGATGAGAGAGGACCCTGCCCGCGAGGGCTCACAATCTACAACGGGATGGGTGAGGATACAGTAGGCGAGGGTAGAGCTGGTCGTGCAGCGGTTTGGTGGATCGGTGGTTACTGCAAGTTGTAGGCTTGTTGGAAGAGGTAGGTCTTCAAGTTCTTTTTGAAGGTTTCCATGGTAGGCGAGAGTCTGATATGTTGTGGTAGAGAGTTCCAGAGTAGAGGGGATGCGCGGGAGAAATCTTGTATGCGATTGTGGGAAGAGGAGATAAGAGGGGAGTACAGAAGGAGATCTTGTGAGGATCGGAGGTTTCGTGCAGGTAAGTACCGGGAGACTAGGTCACAGATGTACGGAGGATGGCTTTGTATGTCATGGTTAGGGTTTTGAACTGGAGTCTTTGGGTAAGAGGAGCTAGTTCAGGGATTGACAGAGGGGAGAGGCCAGAAATACAAGGACCATTTTTCATATATGTAAAGAAAAAAAAATGATATCTGAATCCAGGCCTTATTCTAATATAATTATAAGATAATTAGTCCTAAATTAGAGTAATGAAATGGCACTTCAAAAATGATACAAACAACAAGTCTAGCTGTGATTAGACAGCGGACTACATGGAGAAAACCAGAATATTCATTAAAAATTAAATTTCAATTAATAAATATTTAAAAATTGCAAGACACAAAACATATCACCTCAAAATACCCAGTAGGGGGCACCTGAAAACCAATCTCACACAATAAAAATAGACACAATTGTAAAGTCCGGGCCCAAAAAGAAAGTCAGCTGCACTAAATAAATAAAATACCTAAATGCAAGTATAATTATAGCACAATGGTATTACCTTTAAATGAAAAAGGACCCCATTGCTGAGGACACTATTAAAAATGTATAAAGTTGTCAGAAGACATCAAAAACAAAAAATGTCCCAATACCAATGGCGGCCTCACATAGAAGGTATAACCAAATGAATAGCATGATAAAGGTATTTTACCTGAATTTACATGGCCATAGAACCCATCCAGAAGGAAACGTGGAATGTGTGGGTGGTCAGGTGATTCCCCCTCACCCGATGCGTGTTTCACCCTAGCTTCTTCTGGGGGTGTGTAATAGAGGGGTGTGAGGCTTTATAAGGAAAATCGGAACCAATAGGAGTGCTGTGTGACGATTATATGTGCCGCTCGTTATTGTAAGCCACAGACATTATGGCACATGCGGTCATCAATCCTCCATGTGATAAGGGCACTTCCGGGAATGAGCTCCCTGAACCGCACGCTGGAATGCACGCAAGCCCAGAAAGAGGCTCTCCCGGAAGTGCGTGGTGTTTGTGATGAAACACGCATGCCCACTTATCCGGAAGCATACTATAGAGATGAAATTCACTATTAAAGTGCTGATAATCAGGACTAAAAATATATTTAAACATAAATTGAAATCATATTCCTCGCCAATCGTTACACCGATGCCTCTACCTTGTGCCAATCATTACACTGGCTACCCATCCACTCCAGAATCCAGTACAAACTTATTTCCCTCACCCACAAAGCACTCCACGGCTCAACACCACCCTACATCTCCTCCCTTGTCTCAGTCTACCACCCTACCCGCGCCCTCCGTTCTGCTGATGACCTGAGGTTAGAATCCTCAATAATCAGAACCACCCACTCCTGTCTCTAAGACTATACACGTGCTGCGCCACTTCTTTGGAATGCACTTCCCAGGTCAATACGAGTAGTCCCCAATCCCTACAATTTTAAGCGTGCCCTGAAAACGCATTTATTCAGACTGGCCTACCGCCTCAACACATTAACCTAATCTATCCCTGTGTGGCACAATCAAAAGTTTTACCATAACCAGGTTCCCGCATCATGTTCCCACATGTTTTTTCCTTTTGGTATCTGTTATGATCAATGTGATTATTGTTATGCTGTAATGTCTATCGTCTGTACAAGTCCCCTCTGAAATGTAAAGTGCTGAGGAATATGCTGGCGCAATAGAAATAAAATGTATTATTCTTTATTATTAACCGGGGCAAACTAACTAGAAACTAGAATGAGTGCTGATGAATGAGAGTGCAAAGAATAAATGAAAGTGACAGTGCAAACAATATGCAAATTTATTGATAAGGTGAACAGTTAAGTGACAGTGCACAGAATTAAAAGATTAAATTCAGGTTCATTAAATAAGGTGATAAATAGATAAAGTGACTGCACATTACAATAGTTAAATAAAATATAAAGTGACAAGTGCATCAGGATAGCACCTAGCTCATGAAAATAAAGTAACAAATGCATCATGATGACCTCAAAATCAGGATTATAAAGTGACAAGTGCAAAAAAAATGACACCAAAGTCATAAATATTATGTGACATGAAAAAGCATGAAAAATTTAATGATTTAGGCCGGTTTCACATTAGCGCTTTTTAAGCGCACGCACGGCCGGGGGTAGCTCCGCCCCCGAGCCGGCTCTCTGCCCGGCGTGCCCGCCCCTTGCTTGTAGCGCCGCCTACTAGCGGGCAGCGGCGCCTGCGATCGGCGCACCCTATCTTTAGCATAGGGTGCGCAGATCGTGCGCAGGCCGTGCGCTAGTTGCGCTTTGACCTGCGCTGCGCACTTTTGACGGTGCGCCGTGCGCGCCAAAATCAAACTTTTCGGATTTTGGCGCGCACGGCGCACCGTCAAAAGTGCGCAGCGCAGGTCAAAGCGCAACTAGCGCACGGCCTGCGCACGATCTGCGCACCCTATGCTAAAGATAGGGTGCGCCGATCGCAGGCGCCGCTGTCCGCTAGTAGGCGGCGCTACAAGCAAGGGGCGGGCACGCCAGGCAGAGAGCCGGCTCGGGGGCGGAGCTACCCCCGGCCGTGCGTGCGCTTAAAAAGCGCTAATGTGAAACCGACCTTATAAAAGTAGTCATGATATTACAGAATCCAAAAAAAGAAAATCCTGAAACAAAAAACAAACAAATATATATATATATATATATATATATATATATATATTAATAACAGATAATCCAACCACTAGGCAATAAAAGTGTAAAAAAGAATGCCCTTCCGGTAATCTTCATACTTATGGTACAGTAACTAGTTGAATTGAACCAAGATGTAAATGAGTTAATTTGGTATTTCATAAGCATTTACGGATTAAGAAGTAATGGGTCCATACATAAAGAGTGACTTGAGCAACAATATCCCAGATCCTGATTCATCCGCACAAGAAAAAAGGCACCAAATGAATGACAAACGGAAGGCACAATCCTCATGGCACCCCGAAACAAAGATCCCTCAAGGTAAGTAACCTAAAAAATGAGAACAAATAATTAGACATATAATAAAAACAGAAAAACGCAAATTAAAAAAGTAGACTAAAAACTCATTAAACCCTTACCCCTAAAAAGGATGCCTAAAATACATGGTGAACTCAACATTAAAGAAACGCTGAAAATCCCAGACATTCGTTGAGACCCCTAGGGCTCAGAGTCCCCATCCGATGAAACCATCTGCTCTCCAGTTGTGCAAGAGTCCTAGCCAATTCCCCACCACGTGAGCCCAAGTCCACTTGGTCAATCGCTTGTAGATGACGCCCTGAGAAGTGCAGCACAGATGCTTACGTATAGTATACGAACGAGATCCATCATGGTTTGGGAACGTTCTTGATTTGACATGAAGGCCACAGGGAAAGAAACCTGGTGATCTAGGTTGCCTGACCAAACTTCAGGGTTCGTGTTTTTTTTGCTGTTGCTTATATAGCACCAACATATTCTGCATATAATGACATTATGATGTCTTCCCGCAGTTCTTACTGTAGAACTTCATAGAGAGGTTGGAATATTTCCTTTCTATGGTGTTTAGACCTAACATGAACCTGTACATAAGATTTCCAGCTATATGGGGGAGTATGGGGGAATATGGGCATGAACACCTTCATGCCAGTTTAAGATTTTCTGAATCCATTCCATTTAGGAAATCTGACATTTGACTTTGTCGGGTAATAACTTGCTATGTTTCTATCAATCTATTTTTTTATATATTGGTTTTCTTGACACCTTGTACTTTATGTTAGTAGTAAATATTGTTCAACATGTTTAGCATTCATTTTTGCACTTTTATGCCCTTAAAAAAAGAGACCACACAAAATACTAAATATGTGGGTCTGCATTATACTCTATGGGGCTGAATTATATTGTATGTACTCTATGGGGCTGCATTATACCCTTTATACTAGGATGGATGAGCATATACCAGGATGAGGGGCATATACCAGGATGGGAGAGTATGGAGGGACATACTGTATACCTGGATGGAAAAGCATATACCAGGATAGTGGAGCCTATACCAGGATGGGGGACCGTATACCAGGATGGCTGGACATATACCAGGATGTGGGAGCATATACCAGGATTTGGAAGCATATACCATGATGGGGGAGCATATTCCATTATATCTGCAGTCTGATACCCCTGCTCCTGTCTGTGGCTGCACTTTCTTGCCCCTTCCTGCTCTACTGCTCTTCTATGTACTTTATAGGACTGTATTATATGGGGTTGCATTATGCTCTATGTCGCTGGATTATACATTTTATACTTTATAACAGGATAGGGGAGAAAATACCAGGATGAGAGAGCATGGAGGGACATATACCTGGATGGTGGAGCATACACCAGTATGGGGACATATACAAAGATGGGGCACATGTACCAGGATGAGGGGGAAGTATAAACCAGGATGGGGGGACATATACCAAGATGGGGGTGCATATATTAGGATGGGGACATATACCCGGATAGGGGGACATATACCAGGATGGGGGAGCATATACTAGGATGGGAGGAGCATATATCAGGATGAGGGCAGCATAAACAAGAATGGGGGAGAAATACAACAGGATGGGGAAGTATATTCCTTTATATCTGCAGTCTGTTACCCCTGCTCCTGTCTGCACTTTGTTGCCCATGTCTGCTGTGCTACCGGCGTCTGCTCTCTGTTGGCCCTGCTTGTTCTGCCCCCCCCCGCCTGCTTTCTGCATGTGTTCTTTTTTTTCTACAGAGTGGGCCAAGTGTATGGATACACCTAAATAAAATGGGAATGGTTGATGATATCAACTACATGTTTGTGGAACATTAGTATATAGGAGGGGGAAAACTTTTCAAGATGTGTGGTGACCATGGTGGCCATTTTGAAGTCAGCCACTTTGGATCCAACTTTATTTTTTTCAATAGGAAGAGCATCATGTGACACATCAAACTTATTGAGAATTTCACAAGAAAAACAATGGTGTCTTTTACATAGTAACATAGTTATTAAGGTTGAAGGAAGACTTTAAGTCCATCTAGTTCAACCCATATCCTATCCTGATTCCTAACTTGCCCTAACATGTTGATCCAGAGGAAGGCAAAAAAAAACCCATGTAGCAATCAGTAAGCTATCACATTGGGGGAAAAAAATATTCTTTTAAGAGTCATTTACAAGTTTCCATTTGTTTACAGCCATTGACATGTCGCAGAGGTTAACATGTGAGGAGTGGATAGAAATTGTGTTGATGTCTGGTGAATACAGTACCCGGGTCATTGCAGCAGATTTCAATGCAAGACACCCTACGCAAGAAAACTGTCACCATTCCCATTTTATTTAGGTGTATCCATATAAATGGCCCACCCAAAAATGCACTGAAATGGCTCCGGCGCAGGCGCATTGCTCTGCCCTGTTGAGGGCAGAGCAGAATTCTGCAGTGCGCAGGCGCCAGACCTCTCCTGACGTCTGCGCACTGCAGGACTCAGCTCTGCCCTCAACAGGGCAGAGCACTGCGCCTGCGCCGGAACCATTTCAGGACGGGAGAAGAGGGCGTCATCGCATGGAGGGAGGCGCCGGACGGACCGCAACACCCATCGGACCGGACCGCCCACCTCGGTGAGTATAATATAACGTGTATTTCTTCTCTTTCAGGTTACATCGGGGGCTTATCTACAGCATGCTGTAGATAAGCCACCGATGTCTATGCCGGCAGCTAATAAGCCAAAAAAAGGGTGACAGATTCCCTTTAAAAGTGCACACAAGAGACAAAGTGGGGGAAGAAATATAAGGGTGCTGTCATGGGATCTGTAAAATCCCGTTAACGGTAAGTAACTAAGATTTTTTCCCTTCTCCCATGACAGCACCACTTGAGAGATTTAAATAGATCAAAAGTACCCTAGGGAGGAATCACCACTTGCAATACCTTTCTCCCAAAGGACAGGTCAACAGAGGAGGACAGTTTGAGGCAAAAGTGTCTATAGAAAGTCGAAGGCAAAGATCATGTGGTTGCCTTACATATCTTGTCGATCGACACCTCCGCTTTTTCAGCCCAGGAGGTCGCCATGGCCCTGGTGGAATGGGCTTTCAGGTTTCCAGGAGCTGGCCTATAACTAGAGGTGTAAGCTAAGCTAATAGCAACCCTTATCCATCTAGCTATGGTCCCCCTTTTAACACCACACCCCTTCTTGATTCCTTGGAATGACACAAATAATGCCTCATCCTTCCTCCACTGGCTAGTTCTGTCTAAGTACTGCATCAAGGCAGTTCTGACGTCTAGTGTGTGAAGTCTGGGTTCCTCTATAGTCTGGTTTTCTACAGAAGGAGGAAAGAACTACTTCCTGACTCCTATGAATCTTCAAGGCCACTTTGGGAGATATGCTGGGTCTGGCCTCAAAACCACTCTATCATCTGATACCTGCATAAAAGGATGATTAATAAATATGGCCTGTAAATCATTAACCCTGCATGCCAACGACAAGGCCATTAGTATCACTGTTTTTTTAGTGTTAGTATTTTATCTGAAAATTCATGTAGGGGCACAAAGGGTGATTTTGTTAAGGCTTCCAGGACTAGATTTAAGTCCCATGGAGGCATTTTTGGAGCTGGTATAGGCCTAGTCCTCTGGCATGCTTTAATGAACCTAGCCACCCATCTATCCGCTGCGAGATTATAGTTGTATAGGGCCGCTAAGGTGGATACCTGCACCTTAAGGGTGCTGGTGGCAAGGCCCATCTCCATACCCTTCTGAAGGAACTCTAGAATAGCTCTGATTTGGATAATACCCCCAACAGACTGCCCTGATAAAGCCAAAAACTTAGACCATATCCTGCCGTATATCCTAGTTATTATAGGAATCATACTCTGCATCAGGGTAGCGACCAAGGCCTGAGAGACCACTTTCTGTGCTAGCAGCACCCTCTCAAAATAAAGGCCATCAAATGTAGACCTGAGTTCTGAGGATGTGACACTGGGCCCTGCCTGAGGAGACCCGGAATGTCCGGGAGAATCCAGGGATCTGCCAAGGACATTCTCCCCATCCATGAGAATCATGGTCTCTTGGGCCAAAACGGCGCAATAAGGATGACCTCTGCTCCTTCCTCCCGAATTTTCCTCAGAACTGCCGGGATCAACATTAACAAGGGAAATGCATAAACCAGTTGGAAACCCCAAGGAATCTAGAGTGCATCCACTGTGTATGGTTTTTCTCTTGGCTTTAGAGAGCAGAAAATTTTTGTCTTCCTGTTGGCAAACAAGTCTATCTCTGGTTGCCCTCAAAGATCCACAATCTGCTGAAAAATTGTCTGATTCAGTTCCCATTCCCCCTGTTTTAAGGTTGTCTGGCTGAGGAAATCTGCTTCCTCGTTTTCCTTTCCCTTTATGTGTAGGGCCGATATTTGTAGCTGATGTTCCTCCATGACCTGGTGAATTTCTCGAACTAGCCGCATTAGGGGCCGGATCTTGTGCCCCCCTGGTGATTGATATAGGCAACTGAAGTTCGATTGTCGGACATTATTTGAACATTGTTTCCTTCTAAATGGGGAAGGAACTCTATTACTGCCTTCTTTATTGCCAGCAGCTCCTTGTAGTTTGAGGAAACACCCGCTTCTGCCTCTGACCAGATTCCCTGGATTATAAGGTCCCTATGAATCTTCAAGGCCACTTTGGGAGATATGCTGGGTCTGGCCTCAAAACCACTCTATCATCTGATACCTGCATAAAAGGATGATTAATAAATATGGCCTGTAAATCATTAACCCTGCATGCCAACGACAAGGCCATTAGTATCACTGTTTTTTTAGTGTTAGTATTTTATCTGAAAATTCATGTAGGGGCACAAAGGGTGATTTTGTTAAGGCTTCCAGGACTAGATTTAAGTCCCATGGAGGCATTTTTGGAGCTGGTATAGGCCTAGTCCTCTGGCATGCTTTAATGAACCTAGCCACCCATCTATCTGCTGCGAGGTTATAGTTGTATAGGGCCGCTAAGGCGGATACCTGCACCTTAAGGGTGCTGGTGGCAAGGCCCATCTCCATACCCTTCTGAAGGAACTCTAGAATAGCTCTGATTTGGATAATACCCCCAACAGACTGCCCTGATAAAGCCAAAAACTTAGACCATATCCTGCCGTATATCCTAGTTATTATAGGAATCATACTCTGCATCAGGGTAGCGACCAAGGCCTGAGAGACCACTTTCTGTGCTAGCAGCGCCCTCTCAAAATAAAGGCCATCAAATGTAGACCTGAGTTCTGAGGATGTGACACTGGGCCCTGCCTGAGGAGACCCGGAATGTCCGGGAGAATCCAGGGATCTGCCAAGGAAATTCTCCCCATCCATGAGAATCATGGTCTCTTGGGCCAAAACGGCGCAATAAGGATGACCTCTGCTCCTTCCTCCCGAATTTTCCTCAGAACTGCCGGGATCAACATTAACAAGGGAAATGCATAAGCCAGTTGGAAACCCCAAGGAATCTAGAGTGCATCCACTGTGTATGGTTTTTCTCTTGGCTTTAGAGAGCAGAAAATTTTTGTCTTCCTGTTGGCAAACAAGTCTATCTCTGGTTGCCCTCAAAGATCCACAATCTGCTGAAAAATTGACTGATTCAGTTCCCATTCCCCCTGTTTTAAGGTTGTCTGGCTGAGGAAATCTGCTTCCTCGTTTTCCTTTCCCTTTATGTGTAGGGCCGATATTTGTAGCTGATGTTCCTCCATGACCTGGTGAATTTCTCGAACTAGCCGCATTAGGGGCCGGATCTTGTGCCCCCCTGGTGATTGATATAGGCAACTGAAGTTCGATTGTCTGACATTATTTGAACATTGTTTCCTTCTAAATGGGGAAGGAACTCTATTACTGCCTTCTTTATTGCCAGCAGCTCCTTGTAGTTTGAGGAAACACCCGCTTCTGCCTCTGACCAGATTCCCTGGATTATAAGGTCCCTGAGATGCACACCCCATCCTTCCGTGTTTGTATCCGTTATTATCACGTCCTATATCTGGTGGGACCATGGAATACCCTGCAACAGATTCCTTGGATCCCGCCACCAGGCCATGGAGTCTACTGCTTCCTGGGAGAGCATAATCTTTCCTCTAGGCATCCAGCAAGCTTCCTTTCTCCTTCTAGGACATCCTGCTGTAAGGCCCTGGAATGACCCTGTGCCCACTGTACTGCTGGGATGCATGACGTCATTGATCCTAGCAGGGACATGGCTTTACTCAGGGACATGATCGGGTTGGTCAATGCTGCTGACACTAGGGCTATGATCCTGTCTCTTTTCCTCTGGTAGGAGACAGACCTGCCTCTCTGAGTCCAAAATAAACACTAAGAAGGTTTGAACGTTCAGGGGCTGCAGGCTCGACTTTTTGATATTTATCATCCAACCGAGTTTTGACATAGTGGCTTGGATGTGATTTAGCGGAGAACTGCATTTGTGTTCTGTTCTGCCAATCACTAAAAAATCATCCAGATATAGCACTACTAACACATTCTTTTCCCACAAATGTGCCGTCACCTCCAGAACTATCTTGAAGATTCTCAGGGCCATTGACAGACCAAAGGGCAGAGCTTTGCACTGGAAATGTCTGAGTTGTCTGTCTATATACACCGCTGCCCTCAGGTACTGCTGGTCTTCCTGATGAATGGGGACATGGTAATATGCGTCCTTCAAGTCTAAGACATTCATGTTGCATGACGGGAACAAGATCTTTATTGCTGACTTTATCGACTCCATTTTGAATGATCTGATGCCTTTCAAATTGATAATTTTCCTGAATGACTGGTCGGGCTTCCTTATCAGATACAGGGGAGAATAAAGCCCCTTCCCCTGCTGCTGAACTGACACATCCACCAGTATCCTCTTTTGAAGTTGAAATAACACCTCTGCTTCCAGGGCCTGTTGTTCCTTCTAGGATCTGGGGGACGAGATCCTGAAACTGTGCCTGGGGATGGATGTGAACTCTAGTCTCAGCCCTGATCTTATTATACTGAGTACGCAGGTATTGGCCGAGATTTCCTCCCAGGCAAGTTGGAAGTGAGACAGCCTTCTTCCCACCTGGGACAGCCCATCACTTGGAGGATTTACGGCTCCTCGAAGAACCCCTGAACATGAAACCCTTGCTCCTTGGTTTCTTATCCTTGCAGTCGCCCTGTTCATTGGAGGGTCTACTCCTGCTATACCTTCTCCTACGAAAGGAGCTTTTGAACTGAGGGACAGTCTGGGAAAGCCTTTTTTCTTGTCTATTGCATTGTCAAGTAAATCATCCAGGACTCGACAGAAAAGATATTTCCCTTCACACGGGATAGAACATAGCCTAGTCTTGGACTGGGCATCTCCTGGCCAGCTTTTGAGCCACAGGGCTCTGCAGGCAGCATTAGACAGGTTTGCCGATCTTGCCGCTATTCTAACAGAATCGGCCAAGGCATTGGCAAGAAGGAAGCTGCTCCCTGCAACAGCGGAAGATCCACCAGGATCTTAACTCGGGGTGTTGTCTCTAAGATGGTCGCCAAGCTGTTGTAGCCACACCATCATAGACCTTGCCGTGCTGGTTGCTCCTATTGCCGGCTTTAATGAGCCTGCCGATGATTCCCAGGCTTGTTTTAGGAAGACCTCTGCCTTCTTATCCAAGGGATCCCTGAGAGTCCCTAGGTCCTCAAAGGGCAATGGAGATCTTCTGACTGACTTAGCGACTTCGACAACGGTCTTTGGGGTCTTCTCCCATATGCCCGCCTCTTCCTCATCAAAGGGATATCTCCTTTTTGAAGAAGAGGGTAGTGAACCTTTCCTTTACGGCCTTTTCCACTCTCTACTAATGAGCATTTTGATCTTTTCATTAACTGGAAAGAAACGCCTCTTCCTCTGATCCAAGCCACCAAACATAATGTCTTGAACTGTTTTGGTAGTCTTGGGATCAGATATGCCCATAGTGGACCTTATTGCCCTGACCAGCCTGTCAGTATCCTCAGCTGGGAAGCAGGGCCTACCCCCTGTGTCCTCAGAGGAGGATGAATCAGTCAGGTCCTAATCCTCTCCCTTAAACTCTACTAATCTTTCAGACTCTGACAACAGTAGTTCTGGCTTCCCCTCTTCTCTTTGCCCCATCAGGTGTTTTAAGGACTTCTGGACCTCCGATCTAATGATGGCCTTCAGGCCCATAGCAAACCTGGGGGGTTCTTCTGAAACTGTCTGCTGTATACACCCTGGGCAGAGTCTCTTCCTATAAGTGCCTGGTAAATTACCCTTGCAAACAGCACACTACCTATTGTTCTGCTTTGAACTACGTTGGAGGGGTCTTCCCTAGTAAAGGAATACACAGAGAAAGGGGGACCTGTTTTAATACAGTGCACTTTCATGTAGATCACTCACCATTCAGCTGATCAATCTACGGTACCGGAGACGGAGGCTGAGCTGGTAACGAAGAACATCTCCCCCTGGAGGTGGGCTTGTGACCTGCCTTGCTCTTTAGGCTGGTCCTGCTGCTTACACAGCTGCCATCACATCCTTGCTGATGCTGCTAGCGGTGCTGAAAAGGCTCATTGAAGAAGATGGTGGTAGTGGTGGCAGCTGCTGCAGTGGCATCAGGTGAAGCTGCTGTGGCTGCTGCAGCTCATCCATGATGCGGATTGATGCAGGAAATGCCACAATCTTTCTGGGCATTTCCCCTTAAATATTGGATGGCCCTGCCAACCTCTGGCTCCGTATCCTGAAGTTTCAAATTTGGCGCGATGTGTGCAGGGATCCCCTTAGCCCTGCTCATGCGCAGTCCAGGATGGCCGCTGTAATCCCTGGCACGCTACATCATCGGTTCACGCCGGATATCATCCTGCGTCCCACACAGCCTTGCTTTCCGGCACACTTGGCCCCAGGACATGCAGATTTCTCCAGCATCCCCCCTACGGGTGCAGACCCGGAAGCGAGTCCCTGCTCACATTGCTGGGGCAGTCCTGCAACCCCCAGCTTTTGCAGACCCGGGACCTCGTGTTGGCTAGGAGACATTTGCCTAAGAGATCTCAGCCTGCATGGCGCTGCACCAACCTCCCCGTCGGCATCACTTCACCCACGGAAGGCATTCCACGTGCCTGAACACCCCCCCCGGGTAAGTGTACTGCTTCATTCTGCAGGTTCCTACGAGGACAGGAGAGGTACCGCCTTTTTATTCCGTAGGTTTCCTGTCCTGGTGGGTGGATACCCTCTCTCAGGTGGTGCTGTCATGGGAGAAAGGAAAAGAGGAAACTGTATGAGGACAGATTGATCGACTAGTGATCGTTCTGTCCCCATCATTGTTCCTTAGCCGGTGTAGAGGTCGGGAAACAAGCATAGCACTACTTCAATATTGTCGACCACACTCTTTTAAACGGCCTAATCTCAGTACTGTACATGTAAATACAACCAAAAGGTTTGTGTGATGGTGCAATATGTTAGCATTTTGGGCCCCACTTTGTCAAAAACCAGCTCTGCACAGTATTTACACAGACAGTACACACAGCACTTACACATTATACACATGCAGCAAACAAAGCGCTTACACTTTAGATGAATACAGTACATGCAGCACTTACATTAGACGTAAAGAATACACACAGCACTAACACATTACACACAAATAGTACACAAAGTGCTTACACATTACATATTTACAGCACTTACACCAGGGGTCTCAAACTAGTCAGAGTAAATGGGCCGCACGCTCCATACACTTCGTACACACACGGCTCTGCTACATCCACCCTGTAAACCCCTACTGACCCCACACAAACTTAATCTCATCCAGCACGATGACAACCAGCACAGACAGCAGCATCCTGCATACACTGAGGCCCTCATCATGTGACCCCTAACTCCTCCCCTGCTGTGACTTCATCCCAGGTCCTGTGCACACAGAACAGCCATTGCGCGCTCCTGAATGCGTGCCTTCCACCGTCTACCTGCCTCAGGGATTGAAACAAGCACCGCGGGCCGCAGATGCCTGCCTCAGGGGCCGCATGCGGCCCGCTTGTGGCCCGCTTGTTTGAGACCTTTGACTTACACATTAGACACATAGCGCCATGTGTGCTGTAACACAGTAGATGCAGATAGCACACACAGCACTTACATATTAGACACAAATTGCAGTGATGCAAGACACTAGTAACTGTAGTGCTGTGCCCTGTGACATCCTCTTTCAGGAGGGGCTGCAGGTAGTGATTGCAGCCCCAGCCTCCTGTGACGTCACAATTGAGACTCCTGTCAAACAAAACTTAACAGGAAGTAGTGTAAAATAAAGCACATTTACGGATTTACTAGATAGGGAACAGTGTATGGTATTGTGTAATAAAGCAAATTACAAAAGTTGCTAGAGTAAGGATATTAGAAAATACATTTTAGGCACTGGACCTCCCCTTTAAGTGCTCCCTTAGCCCCGCAGTGTGCCTAAACTGCATTTAGCATTCATGTGTATAGCATTACTGTAGTGGGGAGAGACCACTTAATGTACAGGGCGAGTGTCTCCAGCGGCACAAGCTGGACACAATATACGGTCAATAAACTTTTCCCCATATGGATTAAGTAATGTGACGGTTTTATAGCTTGTGTCGTTTCAGACTTGGCAATACAAATTATGTATACAATTGTTTGGTTATTTTTCCTTTTCATAACAGTCTTTCTCTCAATAGTGAACGTGACTGGCTCTGGGTGCTCATCCACATCGCATGAGACACACAAGTCACCAGGTGGGTTTTAATGTGGCTCCAACTGGTGTCGGTGGTGAGAGACTCACTGGGGTTGTACTGAAAAAGCATTTGTTCGTTCAAAACCAGGAGTGTCTCTGTATTTAGGTGGGAAATCCACCTCGTCTCATGCTATAGGATCAGACAATCCCAGTCATCTCCTTTTAACAGTCACCGCACATTTTACTCCTGCCCACTTGACGGCCGTGTCAACGGTCGGGCCTCAGCCTTGCTCTATTCAAAAGTGTATGCTGAAATGTGCCCTGATGTCTCAAACCACAATGAGCAAAAATGATTGCTCTGCTGGAAAGTCGATTTCACAGCCACACAGGATCCGATGTATCTGAACTAACTGACTGACAATCAAAAGTAATGCTAACTGACTATCCAGTAGCAGCCTCTCTGCGCTGTTACAGTGACAAAACATGTCCGCTCTTTATATGGAGAGGGACATGTGACTTTGGCAGCCAATGACATAAGCCTTTGTATCTGGATGGTTTCTGTGCCCTGACTGGCTGATGGAATCTTCACACAACGATAAGGGGAGAGAGGAAGGAAAAAAAAAAAAAAAAAAAAAAAAAAAAAGGAGGCTGCCACTCCTCTCTAACCTCTCCCCTCAAACATGTCCCCCACCCCCCGCTCATCATACAGCACCAGTATCCAAGCCAAAGTCATAACATAAGTACTAGTGGAAATGCGATGAATTACCGAACTGTGACCAAGTTTTCCCGACCTTGGAGGAACACGAATCCGAATGTGCTACATTCGGGCTGAATTTGAGATTTGCAAACAGTTTACGAACAAGTTCGGTTATCTCTTGTTAAGATTTCTTTCTGAAAGTATAGTAAACAGGACAGAGCCAGTTTGAAAGGAATTTGGCAGAATCCATAATTTACAGCTTTGTTATACACAAATTAAATATCCTTTCTTAGGTAATGTAAGAATTCAATTCTCACTTCTCTTTATCTTTGTGGTTGTAATAGAGACTTATGACTGGGCATCTGAGATTGACAAGAATTGTACAAAATAAAAAAAAAAGGCACTGGCTGTGTTATTTTCTTAACTCCGATGCATCATATTTAATTTAGGCTGTGTGCCCACGATGTGATTTTTAAGCGTTTTTGCCGCAATTTTTGGCGCGAAAACGTTTAAAAATCTTGTACAGAACGCACCCCATGCATTCCGCACATGCTGTGCTTTTTTCCGCGGCGGAAATTGCATTGCGGAAATTCGGAGCATGATCAATCTTTTGTGGGGAATCGCAAAGAATTGCCACGATTCCGCACCCATAGGAATGCATGAGAATCGCTTACTTCCCGCATGTGGCTATGCCCACCATGCGCGAAGTTAAGCGTCTCATGTGCGGTTGGTACCCACGGTGTGGAGGAGAGGAGACTGTCCTCCAGGCCCTGGGTACCATACCCCAGAAGAAAAAAAAATAAATAAAAAAAAAAAAAAAAAAAAAAAACGGGGTATATTTACCTTCCGACGTCCCGCGCTGCCATCCCGGGCCTCAGCGTTCCCAGTAATGCCTTGCGGCAAGGTCCTGTAATGACGCGGTCTCGTGAAATCACTATAGCAACGCGAGACCAACGTCATCACAGGTCTCGCAAGGCATTACTGGGAACGCTGAGGCCCAGGATGGCAGCGCCATCGGGAAGGAGTCCGGTTTTCAGTGTCCGGATTTAAACACTACGTGGGCACATAGCCTTAGACAAATAATGGCAGATCTGATGATTGTTTCTCAACCCAAATTAGCTAATCTTGGAAGGAGTTACGGTGACACATGCTACATTTCTCAAAAAGGTGAGTTAAGATTAAGGTCACGTTTGAATTTGGAAAATTGTGTGTCCAACCATCTCCAGATGACAAATATATTGTCAGTGTACCACGCTCAGTTATATCCTGTGTCATCACCAGCCCAGGAGCAGATTAGCATGTGTGGGGGCACACAGAGTCCTCATTACTGTACCCCTGAGCTGGTAGCAGAATTTCCATAAAAATAGGAAGAAATTATGGGCTGGTGGGAGCATCTCTGGGTTTGGCCCTTAATAAATCACAACATGTCGCTTTGATTGCACAGTTTATTCTGAAAAATCAGTTTCAAAATTTGATTTACACAATGCTGTCAGATATAAATAGACAGGGTGATTAACAAGGTATGTCAGGATTACTAGATACACAATGAAGTGGACAAGCTCTGGCCCGCAGACATGTCTTTTGGTCAATATCTGTACAAATCACTGACTTCCTCGGCATAATTTCTGCTGTGCTTTTATTATACAGTGTATTCACAATACATAGTCTCTCAGACTCTACAGTATTTAAATAATCTGTACCAAAAAGAAAATTGTGGCAAAGCATTGCTCAATCCATGCATGGAGGTGAAATACGGTCTTTTTAAGGGGTATTCCCAGCTTCACAATTGTTCGTAGTCTGAGCTCCACAGATCTTCAGAATGGAAGGGCCACAGAAATGTTCAGCTCTTGTCTAGGCCACCACTTTACAGGGGAAAAAAAAAAAAAAAATTTGTATGAAGTCCTTTACCAGCGCTAAAGCCCAGTCAGAGGATCAATGGGGCTCTCAGATTTCAGTCCACCAATAAACATGAATTAATGGAATATCTCAGCTATACGTCACTACTTTATAAGAAAGGAGTACCCCTTTAATACAGGCAACAGACGTTTAGTGGACAGTCCTGGGATACAGACAGCAATCACGTTAAAAAAAAAAAAAAGGAAGCTCCATCCGTTTGTTCTTGGTCCATACAAAGTCCATGAATGGTTAGAATCCGGAGTTCAATATTCATGTGCCAACGTTTGATGTGGCATGGGCCTTGTAATTGTACCCTCCGTGTGATATGATGGACCTTGTAATTGTACCCTCTGCGTGATACTAAAAGCTGATGACACATGATTTCATTTGTTATCCTCCCGTCTTCACTATTTTCACCTCACGCCAGCATTTTGGGAAGATGGAAATATTGGAATTTTCTGAGGTGCTTATCAGCTGTTCTCTGAGGTAGAATCCTGCCTAGACTCTGCATTGAGAAGAAAAATAAGATTATCGCAAGAGATAAGTGAACGCCAGCTGCTGAAAAAAAAAAAGAAGCAAATGGCACAGAAAATTGTCCAGAGTCTGTATGATATTGGGAAAAATGGCAGCACTCTTGTCCACTTTAAACACTTAGGGGCAGCACGGTGACTTAGTGGTCAGCACTGCAGCGTAGGGGTCCCGAGTTCAAATCCCACCAAGGACAACATCTGCAAGGAGTTTGTTTGTTCTCTGGTTTCCTCCCACAATCCAAAGACATACTGCTAGGGAATCTAGATTGTGCGCCCATTAGGGACAGTGATGAGGAGGTCTCCAATACGCTGTGGAATTAATGGCGCTATATATCGTATATACTCGCGTATAAACCGAGATTTTCAGCCCATTTTTTGGGGCTGAAAGTCGCCCTCCCGGCTTATATGAGTTATATACCAGGGGGTCAGCGGGGGTGTCAGGTCATACTTACCCCTCCTGCAGCCCCCATGCTTCTCCCGGTCTCAGGCTCCTTCCTACAGCGGTCACATGGTACTGCTTATTAAAGTCATGAATATGCACAAATTTATGACATTAATGAGCAGTACCACGTGACTGCTGAAAGGAGCCTGAGACCGGGAGAAGCAGGGGGGCTGCAGAGACCGCGCCAGGAGGGGGTAAGTATAAGCTATATTCACCTGTCCCTGGTCCATGGCTGCGCGCCGCTCTGTCCTCTCCTCTGCGTCCTGTCAGTGACGTTCAGGCAGAGGGCGCGGCACGCACCAACTATGTCACTGCACCCTCTGCCTGAACGTCACTGACAGGACGCAGAGGAGGAGAGGACAGAGCAGCGCGCAGCCACGGACTGGGGATCGGTAAATATCGCCAGTGTCGGAGTCCTGAGCCAGCGATGACATCAGAACCTGTCACCGCCTGCTCAGGACACCGGCACCAGGCCCCCAGCGACAAGACGTGAGTATGTCTTTTTCTTTTTTTTTCTGCAGCGGCAGCAATATATGGGGACGTAATCCATGGAGCAGCATATGGGGGCGTAATCCATGGAGCAGCATATGGGGGCGTAATCTATGGAGCAGCATATGGGGCCATAATCTTTATGGGGCAGCATATGGGACATTATTAACCTTTGTGCAGCATTATATGGGGTGCATTTTGTATGGAACATCTTATGGGCCATCTTGAACTGTATGGAGCATTATATATGGCTCCTGCTTCAATGTGGATATTCAAAAACAATTAACCTACTGATGTCTCAATTAATTTTACTTTTATTGGTATCTATTTTTATTTTTGAAGTTTACCAGTAGCTGCTGCATTTTC
The DNA here is from genome assembly GCF_039654945.1 of Dendrobates tinctorius. Taxonomy (NCBI): domain Eukaryota; kingdom Metazoa; phylum Chordata; class Amphibia; order Anura; family Dendrobatidae; genus Dendrobates; species Dendrobates tinctorius. The sequence goes on from NW_027361725.1 coordinate 26,479,613, forward strand.
CACCCTAGGCTTATACACAAGTCAATAAGTTTTCCCAGTTTTTTAATCCCCTTCCCTGTGTCTATCCTGGGCCTTTATGACTAAAGCAAAAGTAGAAGTTTCTCTACCTTTACTTCAAATATTTTAAAAAATGCCCCCTCTTAAAATACACAGAGGATGAAGCTTTACAATATTTAATTTGTAATAATTTTTAAATTAAATACATTCTGTTTCGCTCTATATTACATGGATGCTACATACACTGTTGTGCATTATTTTTTTAGTCTTTTACATGCTATAAAATACATTTACTGTAATTCAGACTATGAGACACATCTAGGTATTAAAAGGAGGAAATTAGGAAAAAGAAAATTGAAGTATAAAATGTAGTCAATTCCGTACTTGCTTTCCCCATCCATGTATACAGCTCCCCCCCCCCTCATCCTGGTATGTAGCTCCCCCCCCCTCGTCCCCATCCTGGTATGCAGGCCCCCCCCTCCTCATCCCTATCCTGGTATGCAGGCCCCCCCCTCCTCATCCTGGTATGCAGGCCCCCCCTCCTCATCCCTATCCTGGTATGCAGGCCCCCTCCTCATCCCCATCCTGGTATGCAGGCCCCCTCCCCTCCTCATCCCCATCCTGGTATGCAGGCCCCCCTCCTCATCCCTATCCTGGTATGCAGCCCCCCCTCGTCATCCCTATCCTGGTATGCAGGCCCCCCCTCGTCATCCCTATCCTAGTATGCAGGCCCCCCCTCGTCATCCCTATCCTGGTATGCAGGCCCCCCTCGTCATCCCTATCCTGGTATGCAGGCCCCCCCCTCCTCATCCTGGTATGCAGGCCCCCCCTCCTCCTCATCCTGGTATGCAGGCCCCCCCCTCCTCCTCATCCTGGTATGCAGGCCCCCCCCTCCTCCTCATCCTGGTATGCAGGCCCCCCTCGTCATCCCTATCCTGGTATGCAGGCCCCCCCTCGTCATCCCTATCCTGGTATGCAGGCCCCCCTCGTCATCCCTATCCTGGTATGCAGGCCCCCCCCCTCCTCATCCTGGTATGCAGGCCCCCCCCCTCCTCCTCATCCTGGTATGCAGGCCCCCCTCGTCATCCCTATCCTGGTATGCAGGCCCCCCTCGTCATCCCTATCCTGGTATGCAGGCCCCCCCCCCTCCTCCTCATCCTGGTATGCAGGCCCCCCTCCTCATCCCCATCCTGGTATGCAGGCCCCCCTCGTCATCCCTATCCTGGTATGCAGGCCCCCCTCGTCATCCCTATCCTGGTATGCAGGCCCCCCCCCTCCTCCTCATCCTGGTATGCAGGCCCCCCCCCTCCTCCTCATCCTGGTATGCAGGCCCCCCTCGTCATCCCTATCCTGGTATGCAGGCCCCCCTCGTCATCCCTATCCTGGTATGCAGGCCCCCCTCGTCATCCCTATCCTGGTATGCAGGCCCCCCTCGTCATCCCTATCCTGGTATGCAGGCCCCCCCCTCCTCATCCCCATCCTGGTATGCAGGCCCCCCCTCCTCATCCCCATCCTGGTATGCAGGCCCCCCCCTCCTCATCCCCATCCTGGTATGCAGGCCCCCCCCTCCTCATCCCCATCCTGGTATGCAGGCCCCCCCCTCCTCATCCTGGTATGCAGGCCCCCCCCTCCTCATCCCCATCCTGGTATGCAGGCCCCCCCCTCCTCATCCCCATCCTGGTATGCAGGCCCCCCCCTCCTCATCCCCATCCTGGTATGCAGGCCCCCCCCTCCTCATCCCCATCCTGGTATGCAGGCCCCCCCCTCCTCATCCCCATCCTGGTATGCAGGCCCCCCCCTCCTCATCCCCATCCTGGTATGCAGGCCCCCCCCTCCTCATCCCCATCCTGGTATGCAGGCCCCCTCCTCCTCATCCCCATCCTGGTATGCAGGCCCCCTCCTCCTCATCCCTATCCTGGTATGCAGGCCCCCTCCTCATCCCTATCCTGGTATGCAGCCCCCCCTCCTCATCCCTATCCTGGTATGCAGCCCCCCCTCCTCATCCCTATCCTGGTATGCAGTCCCCCCCCATATCTCGTCCCTATCCTGGTATGCAAGGCCCCAGCATCTCAACCCTATCCAGGTATGCACGCCCCCCCCCCCCATCCCCATTATGCATGGCCCTATCAGAAAACATGAATAAAAAAAAAAATTAAACACATTACACTTACCTTCCCAGTGCTCCCTCGCAGCATCTTGTTCCGATGCCAGCAGCTGCATTATGCTTGTATGCAGCGCATAGCAGGGACGTCATGCGTTGCTCACAAGCAGAGCACAGCTGCTAGAATACTCACTGCTCCCCAGAGAAATGAATATTCACCTCTCCACGCCCAGAGAGGTGAATATTCATTTCTTTTAAGTAGTGGCACACGTGCCGGCTGGCAGCAGCAGGAAGGCTCTGGCTGACACTGTGTAAGCTACCAAAGAGCAATGAATACTCACTACTCTCTGCACGCATAGTCCCAGGGTAGGGGCCTGCATACCAGGACTGGGATTGGGGGCCCCAATCATACCAAGATGCTATTAAAGAAAAATGAATATTCATTGGCCTCCACGCCCATGGGCATGGAATGCGGTGAATATTCATTGCAGGGTCCCCTCTCCTTATGTACTTGTGTGTCCCTTGTCTTACACCTGTTTATTATACTTGTCTATATTTCCCCTTTTCACATGTAAAGCGCCATGGAATAAATGGCGCTATATAAATGCATAATAATAATTTCTCTTTAGTAGCGGGCACAGGAGTTAGCCGCAGCTGCTGGCTCTTGCCCGTGATCCACTGCTCCGATGCCGCTCCCCCACCTGCCCACCATAGCCAGAGCCGATACATCCGGACTATAAGACGCACCCCTTCTTTTCGACCACATTTTTGGAAGAAAAAAAAAGTGCATCTTATAGTCCAAAAAATACGGTATATGCATTTTACATTTTATAAGGAAATTTAATATTGGAAAATAGAACATGACTAGGGATGAGTGGATTTGTAGACGCTCGGATCTGGACAAACTTCAGTCTACAATTCAGTTACCACAACTTGGCCCGAACCTGAACCCATATAAGGCTGGAGTCACACACAACCATTAAAAAAAACAAAAAAAAAAACAAACAGTCCCATTTTAACGGTCCGAAATCGCACAAAGGTATCTTAACCAGTGATCCGTTTTTGATGCGATTTTAATCGCATGTAAGGATCCGTTTGACATCCGTCTCGCGAGATTTTCTCGTAGGATAGCTAAATGGACATATAATGGAGCCCAATGACAGGTTTCCCCACACAAAGAATGAATAGATCTAGACACACACACACATATTTTATACATGTCATAGAGACACATTAATATATATATTACAAATTCATACAGTTCATCATAGCAGAATAGCCGCAGAAACATTTGCCGGCTTTTGTACAATTATGCTCCGACTTGTAGGGGTTAATTTAAGGGGTTAATTCGTTGTATGAAATTGCAGGGACTCTTGCTGACGTCACTGAGGCTGCAGGGAGTCCCCGTAATTTCACACAACGAATTAACCCCTTAAATTAACCCCTACAAGTCCAAAATTTTATCCACAAACCCTCATCTAATTAATAGTGATATACCTAACAAAAAAAACCATGAAATGAAATGGTTAACTATATGTAAACCATGTGTCATTTCATGTCGGGCAGGAGAATAATTATACAAAAGCTGGCAAATGTTTCTGCGGCTAATCTGCTATGATGAACTGTATGAATTTGAAGTATATATTAATGTGTCCCTATGACATGTATAATAATATATCTAGATCTATTCATTCTTTATTTAACCGGTCAGTGTGATTTTACTGTATTGGAAGAATTGCCGGCTTTTTCTAAAGGACACCGGGTGTGATTTTTTCGCAAGTCACACATCTGGTCCGTTTGTAGTCCCATTTTTTCTCGCCCCCATAGACTTGCATTGTCAAATCCGATCCGAAAATCGGTGACAATCGCAGCATGCTGCGATTGTCTCGGTCCGAGGATCGGATCCGACCAAAAATCACATGATGGGAGCTGCCCCATAGAATAACATTGGGTCGAATGCAATGCGATTTTTTATCGCATTGCATTCGTCCGATTTAATCACCAGTGTGACCCCGGCCTAAAAGGTAAAATGGCACCAGAACTTTGGTGCTGCAAAATATCTGTAAATTGGTGGTAAGGGCTAGATGACTGCAAAAGGAAGCAAAATAGGGGTAAGAGCAGAACAACTGCACTGCAAACAAACGTAGATAGATAAATTACTTAAATTAAGATACAATAAAAAAATTGTGAGCTGGGAAGGGGCCGATATCCATGGACCTTCCCAGCCTGTTAGTATCCGCTCACAGTCGTCTGCATTGCCTTACCTGGTTATTAACCCACCCCTTTCTGACCGCTGACGGGATAGTATGTCAGCGGTCAGACTCCCCTGCTTTGAGGTGGGCTCTGGGGGTTGAGCCCACCTAAAAGCCGCGACATATCAGCTGTTATAAACAGCTGACATGCGCCCGCAATAGGCGCGAGCAGAATCGTGATCCGCTCGCGCCTATTAACTAGTTAAATCCCGCTGTCAAACGCTGACAGCGGGCATTTAACTACCGCTTCCGGAGGCCGGGCTGGAAGTAAACGCATCGCCGACCCCCGTCACGTGATCGGGGGTCGGCGATGCGTTGCCTCTACAACCAGAGGTCTCAGAGACCTCTATGGTTTTTGCAGGCACATTGCTGTGAGCGCCGCCCAGTGGTGGATGCTCATAACAATGCAGCAAATCGGCTACATATGGGCGATCTGCTCATCGCCCATATGTAGCAGAGCCGATCAAGTGTGGCATGAAGCATGCCAAAAGTTAACAAAAAAAAAAAAAAAAGTCTAAAAGTTCAAATCACCCCCCTTTCGCCCCAAACAAAATTAAAAACACACACATTTGGTATCGCCACGTTCAGAATCGCCTGATCAATAAAAAAAAAAAAAAAAATTAAAAAAGATTAACCCGATCGCTAAACGGCGTAGCAAGAAAGAAAAAAAAAAAAAAAATCAAAACGACAGAATTACGTTTTTTGGTCACCGTGACATTGCATTAAAATGCAATAATGGGCGATCAAAAGAACGTATTTGCACAAAAGTGGTATAATTAAAACGTCACCTTGGCCCGCAAAAAATAAGCCCTCACCTGACCCTAGATCACGAAAAAAGGAGACGCTACAGGTCTCGGAAAAATGCGCATTTTTTTAAGCAAACTTTGGAATTTTTTTTCACCACTTAGATAAAAGAGAACATAGACATGTTTGGTATCTATGAACTCATAATGACCTGGAGAATCATAATGGTAGGTCAGTTTATTTAGTGAACCTAGCAAAAAAAGTCAAGCAAAAAAACGAGTGTGGGATTGCACTTTTTTTGCAATTTCACCGCACTTGGAATTTTTTTCCCCATTTTCTGGTACATGACATGCTAAAACCAATGATGTCATTCAAAAGTACAACTCGTGCTGCAAAAAAATAAGCCCTCACACGGCCATATTGACGGAAAAATAAAGTTATGGCTCTGGAAAGAAGAGGAACGAAAAATGAAAAATAGCTCCGGTCATGAAGGTATTAAAAATAGGAGTGACCCCACTTCATTTTTGGCCGCCCCCATTTTTAATGACTAGCAAAGAAAAGCAGACAGCTGAGGGCTGATATAAAAATTTATCTCACCATTTTCCAAGAATCATACAATTGTCATTCTGTAGTTGTTGGAGATTTGTGAAAGCTTTTTTTCTGCGCCTTGAGCTGAAATTGTATTGATTGTATTTAAGTATTTTGGGGTAAATACAAAGTTTTGATTGCCTCTTATTGAACTTTTTGGGAGTTGCAACAACTGAGAAAAAACACTTTTCCAATTTTTATTTTTTAATTTTTCTCTTAACAGTTTTTAAAGTCTTCCACCGACCGGATTACTTAAATAATTTTGGTAAATTGAACTTTTACGGAAGCGGCAATGCCAAGTATTGTTTATTTAATATTTTTACTGGGGTAATTCGTATATATATATTTAATAACCATTTTTATAATATTTTACAATCAGAAATAAGAAGAAAATCACAATTTGGCTTACAAATTGGAGGATCAGAAAGAAAGGAGAAAAATTAGAATGAACTCTTGGAAGACGTTTTGCACAGTGGCATCAAAACATATTGTGCAATAGAACAGAAAAAAACAAAACAGTCCAACAGCAGTTCTAAAGGATGCCAAGTTAAGATGACTCCATACCCATACACCTATTATAATGCTTATAAAACATAAGATGAGACATACCCATAGGGAAGGGAAGAAGAAACCTATTAAAAAACCAACATGCTCCATACGGTTCTTTTGGGCCCTAAAATAGTTCTAAGGAGCCCAGACAGTTTCAAATCTGTCCAAACCGCATTCAATAAGGCTGTCATGTGCTCCATCCTGCGGATGTCAGCTATTCTACCCAAAACCTTCTGATAAGAGGGGGAAGTAGTCTGTCTCCAATAAAGGGCAATCAAACATCTAGCTGCCGTCAACAGATGTAACAGCAGTCTGGTCGAATTCCTCCCCACCCCTCTAGCGCAGGGTTCCCCAACTCCAGTCCTCAAGGTCCACCAACAGATCATGTTTTCAGGAGTTCCTTAGTATTGCTCAGGTGATAATTGGATCACCTGTGCAATACAAAGGAAATCCTGAAAACATGATCTGTTGGTGGACCTTGAGGACTGGAGTTCGGGAACCCTGCTCTAGCGGAAACATTTAGTAGGTATATAGCAGAGTCCAGCTCAAACTCCACATACAGAACCTTTTGTATTAAGGTTTTTACCTTTTCCCAAAATCCAGCCAGCCCAGGACAAGACCAAAAAAAATATGGAACCGAGAACCCAGTGCTGAGCAACCCCAGCAAATATTTGGGAGCTGGTGGTTCAGTCTATGAAGGAGCTCCAGAGTGAGTGGGATACCAAAACATCAAAATTTCATATCGGTGTAGTTAGAGGATTTGGCCACTTTTTTCCATATATTTTGCCAGCACTCCCAATGCATATTTATTTTCTTAAACTTTTGGGGGGGGGGGGGAATTGATCCTGCGATCGCCTATAATCCCTGTAAAAGGGGTTAAAGTCTATTTTATGTGTGTTCATGTTTCCAGATGTTTTTGGCTGATTCATTACCTGTAATTTTTTAAAAAAGGTGCAAAACTTTAGGGCAGATGTACTGCAGTTACCGCAATCCCCAAAGTGATTTTACCCATGTCTAATTTTTGCACAAATTTTGCAACGTTTTAGTGAAACGTGACCTTTTACAGTAAAAAGGTACAAAAAAAAAAAAAAGCACTTAATTTTGAATAAAATTCATGAACCACATTTGGAAAAAATTGACAAAATACGTCAAATATCATAAGACAAAAAAGAAAAAAAAAAAATATATATACAAAAAAAAAAAAAAAAGCGTAAATGATTAATTGGGTCCGGTATTATGTAATTGACATGTGCCTCAGGTCCCACGTACTACGCTCTAGAAGGAACCTGTTGCATAGACCTATACTTGGAGCATGAAATCGACAAACAGAGGTAGGCCGGAGTCACACTTTCAATGCGAGAAACTCACGCGAGCCTCTCGCCCTCAATACCCAGCACTGCTGCCGCCACTCAGGACTGAAGTGTGCGGCTGCATGCATTTCTATGCAGCGGAGCGCTCCGGTCCCGAGTGCTGGCGGCAGTTCCCGGGTATTGAGACAAGTTTCTTGCATTGTAGTTGCAAGTGTGACCCCAGCCGTAAGGTTAAGTTCCCACGATGAGTATCTGTTGAGATTTTCATGCTGGGTAAAAGTGCAGCATCTTACAATTAATAATAATAATCTTTATTTTTATATAGCGCTAACATATTCCGCAGCGCTTTACAGTTTGCACACATTTTCATCACTGTCCCCGATGGGGCTCACAATCTAAATTCCCTATCAGTATGTCTTTAGAATGTGGGAGGAAACCGGAGTGCCCGGAGGAAACCCACGCAAACACGGGGAGAACATACAAACTCCTTGCAGATGTTGTCCTTGGTGGGATTCGAACCCAGGACCCAGGAATAGCTAACCACTGAGCCACCGTGCTGCCCAATTCCAATTCCAGCAAAGTGGATGGGATTTATTGAAATCTTCTGCCCAATGTGTTTGGTTTTGTTTTATAGCAGTGAGAGTCTGAAATCTTAAACATGTCAATTTCTGTGGTGGTAAATATGCCTTCTATTTGCAGATTTTTCTAAAAGACTAGAATGAGATGAGGAAAATCCAAAAAGGTAAAAACACTAGTGCCTTTCCGCAGTAAAACACACTAAAAAAACTGCATGTAATCTACACGTAATTAACGTTGAGAAAACTTTATTGCTTTAATTAACAAAACAAGACAAAAAAAGTACCAAAAATTATGTGAGATAGGGTAAAGAATATATAGAGACACACCATAAATAGAATCAAGTACAAACATAAAATAAAGTGCCAAACAAGTCTCAAAATATACAGCGTATTGAAAATATTAAAACAAATACTCGAAAAATAAAGATATGGAGTAAAGCAGAGCACCAAAAAAACAGGGGGAATAATCACTATACACAAATATACACTTGGGTAATGAAAAACACATAACATGGACACAGACAACAGTCTGTCAAACACATAACATGGACACAGACACAGTGTGTCAGCCTGCAGCTCAACGAAGCTTGGGTGAAACGCACGTTGGTGAGTCAACACTATACCATTACCTGTCTTGGGTGCATCGTTTAATGCAAGTACTACGGCTGCGCCTTTAATACCTCATATCCAACAAGACCAAAGTTATGCCATATAAAAATAGCCTTTATTAATGCATTATGCCAAAAAACATATAAAACCATTTAAAAAGAGAGATACATGTCTATTAAGCCTTACAAGGAAATGCATGTATAACCTGCCACATGGCAGACAAACACCAAGAAAGAGCATACAGTATAAAATATAAGCTCATATAGCAGTACAGTGACTGGAAAGAGTTAATGTAATTTGCTCCAAATTGTGTTTGTCCAGAAAACACTCTGCAAGTATCAAGGTGAAGACAAGATGTGTCTGTAAAGATTATTCTAAGTAAGGAAATATCCCATGTATTTAGCAATGACCAGTTAAGTTTGTATACCGTATTTTTCGGACTATAAGACGCACCCCTATTTTCAGAAGGAAAATAGGGAAAAAAAAATAATGTGTCAAATGGGGGTCCGTCTTACAGTCCAAATTCAGCTTACCTGGGAAGGGATCCGGCACAGGTGGAGAAGTAGTCACAGGGGTCATTCAGTGGTCCAGGCTCGTGCGGTGGCTCTGTGCAGGGGCAGGTGTGGCAGGGGCAGGTGTGGCAGGGGCGGCGGCTCCGCCGGCGTTTCTTCGCAGCCCGGCGGCCACCACAGTTCCCTTGCTGGGCGCCGCCATGTTGCGGTGGCCTCCGGGAGCATGGACGCCGGCAAGATGGCCGCCGTTCCGAGGACGGCGCATGCGCAGCTTCAGATCTCGTGCCGAGATCTCGGGGGGCGAGATTCAAATCTCGGCAACGAGATCTGAAGCTGCGCATGCGCCGTCCCAGGACCGGCGGCCATGCTCCCGGAGGCCACCGCAACATGGCGGCGCCCAGCAAGGGGTGTGCGGGGGCCTCCGGGCTGCGAAGAAATGCCGGCGGAGCCGCCGCCGCCCCTGCACCGGAGCACAGCCCGCTGCCACCACCGCAGAGCGCCGCCCGCTGCCACCACCGCACCGCAGAGCCTCGCCCGCTGCCACCAGCGCACCAGGTACCGTGCATTGCGACCATAAGACGCACCCCCCACTTTCCCCCAAAATTTTTGGGGAAAAAAGTGCGTCTTATGGTCCGAAAAATACGGTATATAATCTGTCAAACAATAGTCAGAGGTGGCTTGTAGTGCTAGATAGTATAGCATATATATTTGTCAATAACACACAGTTCCTCACATCAGGAAACCAGCGCATAGAAAAGTGTGTATATTTTATACTGTATGCTCTTTTTTGGTGTTTGTCTGCCATGTGGCAGGTTATACATGCATTTCCTTGTAAGGCTTAATAGACATGTATCGCTCTTTTTAAATGGTTTTATAAGTTATTTGGCATAATGCATTAATAAAGGCTATTTTTATATGGCATAACTTCGTTGCTCTTGTTGGATATGTTGTTGTATTGAAGTGCCATTGATTTAGGCCCACTCCCTTTGGATATATCCTTTAATACCTCTCTTATTCATACATACCACTCTATTTACCATAGCTGTGAGCTGCAGGCTGACACACTGTTGTCTGTGTCCATGTTATATGTTTTTCATTACCAATGTATATATTTGTGTATAGTGTTTATTCCCCCTGTTTTTTTTGGTACTCTGCTTTACGCCATATCTTCATTTTTCAAGTATTAGTTTTAATATTTTCAATAAACTGTATATTTTATGAGACTTCTTTGGCACTTCATTCTATGTTGGCACTTGAAGAGACAAATTGGAGCTGAAAATAACACGAGAAAACAGCATGAAAAAAAAAAAAAAAATAAAAAAACCAAGACAAAATACACTAAATGAGAAAAAAAAACAAAAAAAAACCCACAACCTAATAGATGCAGAAAAACGTAATCAAAAACTCATCGTGGGAACTTAGTCTACGAAAGAGAAGAGATTAATAATGTTCTGCATCAAGAGCTGATTCACGGTAATCTCACAGACTCTTGCGTTTTTGTTTTGTTTTTCCCCCTCGTTCTTATTACTTTCTATGGTGAAAAAAACCCACTGCAAACACCCTGAAAGAACTAAAAAGCTGCATACTTCCAATTAAGTCAGAGGAAACAAAAAACAAAAACTGGCTTTGCTTGAACTGTAAGCCGCTTTTAATTTTAATTAAAATATTGCTATATACACTGCTCCCACCATGAAATAAATATAATATATATTCCTAATAAAGGCAGCACTCCATAGTAAGTCTTTCAAGTGGAAGTGAGTTTATTCAGCCCACATATCGCTTGAGAAAGGCTCAGTTGAGCCGAAACGTTGCCTTGATATGTGGGCTGAATAAACTCACTACCACTTGAAAACGGAAAGATGTATATATTTGTACCGTGTTAGCCAGTAGATCGAAAAATATTCAGGATTGAGAGTCCTCAGTGGTTGATACCTTTTAATGGCTAACTGAAAAGATGGTAACACATTGCAAGCTTTCGAGACTACTCAGGTCTCTTCATCAGGCTAGACTAATACAAAATCTGAAGTCACATATTTATGCACAATACAGCCTAGAAAAAATGCAATAGATAAGACAAGTGACGTGAAGCAGAACTATCAATATGGGAGAGGGAGAAACATAAATATAAACATTGGACCAGTTCATAGATAAGGAGTCCGGATGTTTTATGGTCCTCTGATTGGGGTCTAGTTCTGTGTCGTGAAGCCCCCACACGGTTTTAAAAGGAAATTCCTTAATTGATGTAAAAAGACATAAATCCATGCGACACATTCATTCCAGCACTGAGAGTGTCAAAGGTCGTCATAAATTTATACTCCCAAACACATCTCTCTCTCTGAGATGTGAAGTTACCTTTCAATACCAGTAATTTCATATCCATGGTGTTGTGGTCCATCATACAAAAATGTTTTGCCACAGGTAGATCCATTCTTTTTTCTCTTATTGTGTGACGATGAGCATTCATCCTTGTTCTAAGCTTTTGCCCTGTCTCCCCCACATACAGACCCCCAGTTGGACATTTAGTACAAATAATTAAGTATACCACATTAGATGTAATGCAGCTGAAAGTACCTGGGATCTTGTAGTCCTGATGTGAGTTGGGGATCTTTATCTTGTCCGTGGTCATTATAAATGGACAGGTTTTACATTTTTTCTGGTTGCAAGGAAAGGTTCCTGCAGCTGTTGGAGAGGACAGGGAGCTTCTGACAATGATGCTTCTTAAATTTGGGTGCTGCCTAAAACACAGTAGTGGGGGGTCTGGAAAAATGGATTTTAATCAGGCATCTTTTAGTAGTAATGGTTGTAATTTCCGTGCAGCTCCCCTTAGCACCTCCAGATTTGGGTTGTATGTGACTACTAGAGGCACTCTGTTATTTTCTTCTTTAGCTTTGTAATTTAGCAGGTGATTCCTTGACAATCTGGTGGCTCTTGTAATTTGGTTTTCAATTGTTCTTGGATGGTAGCTCTGATTCAAAAAGGTCTTTTTGAGGCGACCAAGGTGTTTGTCTCTATCCATGGGGTTGGAACATATACGATTGTATCTGATGATGAATCTACCTGTGGCAAAACATTTCTGTATCCCTGATCACAGCAGCATGGATATGAAATTACTGGTATTGAAAGGTAACTTCAATTCTCAGAGAGAGAGACGAGTTTGGGAGTACAAATTTATGACGAACTTTGACACTCTCAGTGCTGGAATGAATGTGTCACATGGATTTATGTCTTTTTACATCAATTAAGGAATTTCCTTTTAAAACCGTGTGGGGGCTTCACAACAAAGAACTAGACCCCAATCAGAGGACCATAAAACATCCAGACTCCTTATCTATGAACTGGTCCAATGTTTATATTTATGTTTCTCCCTCTCCCATATTGATAGTTCTGCTTCACGTCACTTGTCTTATCTATTGCATTTTTTCTGTGTTGTATTGTGCATAAATATGTGACTTCAGATTTTGTATTAGTCTAGCCTGATGAAGAGACCTGAGTAGTCTCGAAAGCTTGCAATGTGTTACCATCTTTTCAGTTAGCCATTAAAAGGTATCAACCACTGAGGACTCTCAATCCTGAATATTTTTCTACCACTTGAAAACAATTACCATGGAGTGCTGCCTTTATTTGGAGTGAATATTGGATATTGTGGCTGAAAGCGGGACTTTCTGCCAGGGGCCGGGCACCCGAAGCTAAGTACTGTGCTGTTTCCATATATTATATATATTTATACATACACACACACACCATCACATAGAAGCCGATCAGTGAGCACCAGACAGGTGAAAGATTTAGAAAGCTCTGGGTGAGCACAAGCCGTGTTGTGCCTATAGGCAGCCCACCCGGAGGGGGGCACTGTGGCCCCTGATAAGGACAGCTCCCTAATCACCAAACAACTTGTGACTGGCAGTGTGATCCAACCTACAGGCGGCTCCTCCCTTGCCATACAGAGGCACGTAGGCAATGTCACACACGTACACATGTCTGCACGGAGAGGAAGCAATGTATACATTGTGTCCTCTGGGCAGATATGTAGCAATCAGCACAAAAGGCCGATTCTCCTACATTACGATCATCTGATGGGGCAGATTTACTGCTCTAGTAATACAAGGATGCGCGTCTCATCTCTGGGGTCACTACATAGAAATGTGGGGGGAATCAGTACAGATGTGACAATACAAATTAAACAATGGATTCTATCCCTATGTTTGCTACATGTAGAGTAACACACCATTATTTCAGTACTTTTTTTTTTAGCACCAAGTTTGACAGTAGACAGGTCACAATACCCTTTAAATGTCAGCCTAACCGGCCTTTATCAGTGCTATCGACCCGACCTTCCGACAGTTGATCTTGGAGGAGATGTGAACCACCCATCCAACTGTTCGGGATTCTCTCCTCTAAGCCCCAAGAAAGTCAATCACAAAAGTCGGTGTTAGAAAGAATTGTTGAATTATCAGAATTTCTAGATTAAAGAGGAATTCCACTGCGATAGTTGGCAAACAGAGCAGAGGTTCAGACTGCTGTGAAATCTGCCATTCATATAGAGTAAAAAAAACAAATGGCAGAATGACGACGTTCAACACTCGTTTTAGCCAACTAACATACAAAGCCAAAGAAATGACCTGGAACATAAGCTGGTATATGTGTAAAGTGTAAAAGCACGTTCACACTGTGGACAAAACGAGCAAAAACCATGTAGTAAGTAAACTGTAATAGTACATGGAAATAACATAGGCTTCTTCATTATCACCATTTTGATCAAAACATCATAAAAGCCATCCCACCGTTACAAGGTGTACCCAGTCTGGACGGTCCTGTCTGTAGTATTAAAACCTCACCATGTTTGCATGGGAGATTGGTTATTGTTTTTATGTTTTCATATGATGTTTCAAATAAAACTTATTGAAACTAAAACCTCACCATGTGTCAACCGACCTCAATGTGAATGAGGGCAGAGCAGGGAAGGAGCAATTCACTAACTGCCGGAAGCTCCATATTACATGTGTGTCCCCATTAAATGTCCTGGTCTTGATGTACAACCTGGCAGCTGCGGTGTATGGCAGCCTGTGGTCGGATCTAGAAGGTATCGAAGGAGTAACTGGAATCCCTGTAATCTCAGAAACAAAGGGAATTTCCAATATTATCCCAGGCAAAGAAATAGTTCATCCTCTTAAAGGAACGGGTTACGTCCAGAAACGCCATTTACCTGCCGACAGTAGTAATTTGCAGGTAAATCTGTGTAACCGGCTCACAGGCAGTGGCTGCAGGGAGAGCATGAGGTTACATTCTCCCTGCAGCCGCTTCCTTACACCATCAGTAACAGTCAGTGCTCACTATAGAGAGAATTGTAATCATTCCCTGACACATTGACATCTGTGTTGCTGGAGGTGACAAGACTTCTGCATTCCCACCCTGTGCACTTACCACTTAATCGTTTGAACCTCTGCTTGGCTGCAGCTCTTTCTTTGGCATCGAAATACCAGACGGTGAGAGCGTATCTGTGAGGATGAAGGAACACCAGTTACTTAGGGAGTGCAGTGCCCAAGTGCCATGCTCTCAGTCTATCACTCGGCTATTACCTGGTGGCATAAGATGGCTGCACCTCATGTGGGTTGCGACGGTCGGACCAGAAAAAAAGCAGCCGGTCAAAAAGAGGCTCCACATCAGCCACACAGGAGCCGCCATCAGGAAAGATGCGCAGCACTCCACCATGGACCTGCAGGACAAGATAGCGGCAGGTAACATAAGGCAATACAACCATACGTGGCTGTGCGGAGGACTAACCGTGGGCCATATTTGCTCTCTCACCTTGGCATCCCAGTTCTTATTGAGATAATAAATGCAGGTGATGCAGCGGCCATCTCCAGTTGGGTTGTCCACGTGTCGCACATATCCAGCTCCATTCCCAGGGTAACATGCCACCATTGCCTGAAATGACAGGTGTCTGCGTTATCGCTGTTGCCCTCAGTAGAGACAATCACAGCATGCCATCAGCATTTCACGGCTTTATATGTTTGGGTTTTTTTTGTTTTTTTAGGGGGGGGGGGGTGAATTCTCATCACTCTCAGAAAATTCTGGACTGTTTTAGGGAAGTCGATCACATTTAATAAACTGCCCCAGCATGCCATGCCTCTGTGGGCTGAGATCACGTTACTGGTGACTGTAGGGACACTATCCTTGGCCCCGTCCTAGGGTCGCCCTCACTGGAATATAACTACCGCTCTATAGTTTGCCATCTTCACTATGGAACAACTATAACACCGAGCTCTATTTAGTACATTTATGGCAGGATAGGGTTAAATGTGGCCTATGCTAAGAGGTGAAGCTAAAGCCAGGCGTACACAGAAAACTCCACAACCCAGGGGTTGGAGCCCATGCCATGGAGGACAGCTTACAGCTAGGGCACCCCGCACCCACGGCCGGGACACAGCTAGGGCACCCCGCACCCACGGCAGGGACACAGCTAGGGCACCCCGCACCCACGGCAGGGACACAGCTAGGGCACCCCGCACCCACGGCAGGGACACAGCTAGGGCACCCCGCACCCACGGCAGGGACACAGCTAGGGCACCCCGCACCCACGGCAGGGACAGACCAGTCTAAGATGGGTACCAAGAAACCAACAGTACCAGAAATTAGTAAATGGAAGACACAAAACCAGAGCAGATCCTGCAATTAGTGAAAAGGAGTCGATCATGGACACAAGAAGCAGCCGATTGTTCCTTCTCTCGTGCCAATGAGGACACCTATGTTGGGGAGTCCAGAAGAAGTCAGGACCAAAAGAGTTTTGTGGTGGCCAGAAGTGTATGGGCTGAGCCTCACCTTGGACCTCTCCTTCACATAGTACTGGCCCAGATGGCTGCCACATAACACCACCAGGCGATCAATCACCGACAGGACCAGTCCGATGGCCTCGCAGCCGGCCTCCGTGCCCGCGATCCAGGCGATCTTGTCCCCCCGCAGGTGCCTCTTGGAGACGCCCTGCAGGTGCCCCGCCAGCTGGCCATCCTTCAGGGCGCCGTCCTGGTGCAGACCCCGCACCTGCTCCAGCACTCGGGTGCCCATGTCCTCGCCCAGAATGTGGTCCAGATAACAGTAGCCAGCGGACAGCAGGCGGGGCGCGATGTGCTCCAGGGCCAGCTTCTCCAGGTCCACGGAGGGCCCCTGCTTGAACGGCATGGCTGGCTCTATGGTGGGCACTAGGGGTCAGAGGCGCCTGCAGGGCATGGTGCCACCCTAGCTGTCAGCAGGAGGCCATGTGACCTGCCAGAGTCCCGACAAGCCGCCTAGGACAGTGGTACCAGTGCAGGATGCCCCGGGACATGCCCGCGCCCCATGAAGTCCGTGCAGTGAGGCAGTGTGCGCTATAAAGGCTCAGCTACGTGTCTGTATCAGCATCTCCTGCTCCGCACACCTCACTACGTGCGAGATGAGCACTGCTCACGCCGGGCGGAGTCACAGCTACACTGTACGGCCGGCAATCACAGCCCGCCGGCTGCAGCCAATCACAGGGCCAGGAGGGCGTGGCCTGGGCGCGCACATCAGCACGTGCTCGAGGGACACACGGAGCTGGCCGCCAATTTGCCTAAGCACGTCTGGGCGTGTTCAGGTTACCAGGAGACGGCGTGGTAGTGGGCGTGTCATCCGCCATTGAGGAATCCTGGTTCGGCATGTAGCCTCTACTGCAAAGTGCTGAGAGTAGTAAACATGGCGGGAGGAGGGGAGGGTGTGTGAGGGAGGGAGAATGTTGTGTGTCAGCGAGGTGGACAGCACAGCCGGACAGACAGCGGGGACACTGAGGAAGGGACGGGAGAAGGCACCACACAACCGAAGGGGAAGGAGCACCATATACAGTGCTGTCTCCATACTCTACACGCCTCCATCTATAGCTACAGTGTAATCACACTCAGCGTCGGACTGGAACACCTTGGGCCCACCAGAGAATATCATTCTTGGGGCCCACTATGTAGCTGCATAGAGTTAAATACCAGACCACCAATTATGCGGTAAAACACGCTAATATCTGGGTATAATATAAGGTTGTACATGTCTTAATTATGTAGCAGGAGTTGGGGTAGCCCCCTCATAGAATATAAAGCAGCCCCCTCACATAGTATAATGCAGCCATCTCATAGAATATAATGCAGCCATCTCATAGAATATAATACTGCCCCCCTCATAGGGTATAATACTGCCCCCCTCATAGGGTATAACGCTGCCCCCTCATAGGGTATAATGCACCCCCTCATAGGGTATAATGCACCCCCTCATAGGGTATAATGCACCCCCTCATAGGGTATAATACTGCCCCCCTCATAGGGTATAATACTGCCCCCCTCATAGGGAATAATGCACCCCCTCATAGGGTATAATGCACCCCCTCATAGGGTATAATACTGCCCCCCTCATAGGGTATAATACTGCCCCCCTCATAGGGAATAATGTACCCCCTCATAGTGTATAATGCTGCCCCCTCATAGGGAATAATGCTGCCCCCCTCATAGGGAATAATGCACCCCCTCATAGGGTATAATGCTGCCCCCTCATAGGGAATAATGCTGCCCTCCTCATAGGGTATAATGCTGCCTCCTCATAGGGTATAATGCTGCCCCCCTCATAGGGTATAATGCTGCCCTCCTCATAGGGTATAATGCTGCCTCCTCATAGGGTATAATGCTGCCCCCTCATAGGGTATAATGCTGCCCCCTCATAGGGTATAATACTGCCCCCTCATAGGGTATAATGCACCCCCTCATAGGGTATAATACTGCCCCCCTCATAGGGTATAATACTGCCCCCCTCATAGGTCATAGGGTATAATGCACCCCCTCATAGGGAATAATGCACCCCCTCATAGGGAATAATGCTGCCCCCTCATAGGGTATAATACTGCCCCCCTCATAGGGTATAATACTGCCCCCCTCATAGGGAATAATGCTGCCCCCTCATAGGGTATAATACTGCCCCCCTCATAGGGTATAATACTGCCCCCCTCATAGGGAATAATGCACCCCCTCATAGGGTATAATGCTGCCCCCTCATAGGGAATAATGCTGCCCCCCTCATAGGGTATAATGCACCCCCTCATAGGGTATAATACTGCCCCCCTCATAGGGAATAATGCTGCCCCCTCATAGGGTATAATACTGCCCCCCTCATAGGGTATAATACTGCCCCCCTCATAGGGAATAATGCACCCCCTCATAGGGTATAATGCTGCCCCCTCATAGGGAATAATGCTGCCCCCCTCATAGGGAATAATGCACCCCCTCATAGGGTATAATGCTGCCCCCTCATAGGGAATAATGCTGCCCTCCTCATAGGGTATAATGCTGCCTCCTCATAGGGTATAATTCTGCCCCCCTCATAGGGTATAATGCTGCCCTCCTCATAGGGTATAATGCTGCCCCCTCATAGGGTATAATACTGCCCCCCTCATAGGGTATAACGCTGCCCCATCATAGGGTATAATGCTATATAGATATATAGATATAGAGTTAGATAGATATAGATAGAAAGATAGATGTAGAAATAGATAGATATAGAGATAGATAGTAGATAATGGATAGAAAGTAGATAATGGATAGATATAGATAGAAAGATTCATAGAGATAGATAGAGATAGATATAAAGATAGATATAGAAAGAAATATAGATAGATAGATAGATAGATCGATAGGTAGATAGATATAGAGATAGATAGAAAATAGATAATGGATAGATAGATAGATATAGAGATAGATAGCTATAGATAGAAAGATATAGAGATAGATAGATATATAGATAGAGATAGATAATAGATAGAGATATACAGATATAATAATAATAATAATATAGACATATATAGATATAGAGATAAATATATATAGATAGATGGCTATAAATAAAAATAGATATAGAGATATATATAGAGATAGATAGATATAGAGATAATAGATATAGAGATAGATAGATATAGATATAGAGACAGATAGATATAGAAAGATAGATATAGAGATAGATATAGAGATAATAGCTAGATATAGAGATATGTATAGAGATAGATAGATATAGAGTTAGAAAGATAGATAGATAGATAGAGATAGCTAGATAGATAGATGGATAGATAGATATAGATAATAGAGATAATAGATATATATAATAGATAGATATAGAGATAGATGGATAGATCAAAAGATAGATAGATAAAGAGAGAGAGATGGAGATAGAGATAGATAATGAGATATAGAGATAGATATAGAGATATAGTGTTAGAAAGATAGATATAGAGATAGATAGATATAGAGATAGATATGGATATAGAGATAACAGATATAGAGATAGATAGATATAGAGATAGATAGATAGATAGATATAGAGATAGATAGATATAGAGATAATATATAGATAGATAGATATAGAGATAATATATAGATAGCTATAGAGAGAGAGATATAGAGATAGATATAGAGAGATATAGATATAGAGATAGATAGGTAGATAGATATAGAGATAATAGATAGATATAGAGATAGATATAGATATAAAGATAGATAGAGACAGAGAGAGCGGTAGATAGAGAGAGAGATAGATATAGAGAGAGATAGATACAGAGATCGATAAATAGATAGAGAGATAGATATAGATAATAGATAGAGATAGATAGATAAAGATAGATAATAAATATAGAGATAACAGATAGATATAGAGATAGAGTAAGATAGAAAGATATAGAGATAGGTAGATATAGATCATAGAGATAGATAGATAGACATAATAGATAGATATAGATAGATATAGAGATAGATAGAAAGATAGATATAGAGATAGATGTAGAGATAGAAAGATAGATATAGAGATAGAGCGATAGATAGATAGATAGAGATAGATATATATATAATAGATAGAGATAGATAGATAAAGATAGATAGATATAGAGATAGATATAGAGATAGAAAGATAGATAGATATACAGAGAGATAGATATAGAGAGAGAGATAAATAGATAGATAGATAGATATAGAGAGAGATATAGAGAGAAATAGATATAGAGATAATAGATATATATAGAGATAGATAGATATAGAGAGAGATAGATACAGAGAAAAGATATAGAGATAAATAGATAGAGAAAGATAGATAGATATATAGATATAGAGATAGAAAGATAGATAGATATAGAGATAGATAGATAGCTATAGAGATAGATATAGAGATAGATATAGAGATAGATATATAGATATAAAGATAGAGCGATAGATAGCGAGAGATATAGATATAGAGATAGATAGATACAGAGAAAAGATATAGAGATAGATAACGGATAGATAAATAGATAGATAGGTATAGAGATAGATAGATATAGATATTAGATAGAGATATATATAGATAAAGATAGATAGATAGATATAGATGGTAGCTAGATAGATAATAAATATAGAGATAATAGATATAGAGATAGATAGAGTAAGATAGATAGATATAGAGATAGGTAGATAGACATAATAGATAGATATAGAGATATATATAGAAAGATATAGAGATAGATGTAGAGATAGAAAGATAGATATAAAGATAGAACGATAGATAGAGATAGATATAGAGATAGATAGATATAGATAATAGATAGAGATAGAAAGATAGATATAAGAGAGAGAGAGATATATAGAGATATAGAGATAGATAGATAGAGAGAGACAGATAGAGCGAGAGAGATATAAAAAAAAAAAAGAAAAACAATACTCACCTCTCCTCCTCGCTCCCACGCTGATCCCGGCTTCAGTGTCAGGAGCTGCCCCCTCTGCCAGACACACAGCGGGTGCGCGAAGTAGTGACGTCATCGCGCACTGGCTGTGAGCCAGGAGCAGAGAGGACTGAGGGCGGCACCGGCCCTGATTTACATCTGTAGTCTGCAGAGCGGCTTACTGGGCTGGGGGCGGGGCCTCTGGGGGTGGAGACCTGAAATGATATTCACTGCTTCGCAGTGAATATTCATTTCTCTTTAGCAGCGGGGACAGGGACTCCTGCCTCCTGACACCCGCTGCTGCTCCGCTGGCAGGGGCCCCCATAGCAGCTGCATGGTGTGCGACACACCACTGGCTGGGGGCACCTGGAGCAGCGGGGGCCCTAGGCAACTGCTGGCCCTGTATGCCAGCTGGTGCCAGGGCCCACCAGATGCCAGGGCCCACCGGAGAATCCTCCGGTTCTCCGGTGGGCCAGTCCGACGCTGATCACACTACTAATATCCCCTATACACACGTGGTCAAAATTGTTGGTACTCGTCCTTTAATGACAGAAAAACCCACAATGGTGACAGAAATAACTTGAATCTGACAAAAAAATAAATAAAAAATCTATGAAAATGAACAAATGAAAGTCGGACATTGCTTTTCAGCCATGCTTCCAATGAATTAAAAAAAAATAATAAAACTCATGAAATAGGCCTGGACAGAAATGATGGTACCTTTAACTTAATATTTTGTTGCACAACCTTTTGAGGCAATCACTGCAATCAAACGATTCCTGTAACAGTCAATGAGACTTCTGCACCTCTTGACTGGTATTATGGCCCACTCCTCAAGAGCAAACTGCTCCAGTTGTCTCGTGTTTGAAGGTAGCCTTTTCCAGACGGCATGTTTCAGTTCTTTCCAAAGATGCTCAATAGGATTTAGGTCAGGGCTCATAGAAGGCCACTCCAGAATAGTCCAATGTTTTCCACTTAGCCATTCTTGGGTGTTTTTAGCTGTGTGTTTCCTCTTAGACATTTCTCTCTAGAATTCCTTGATAGTCTTGAGATTTCATTGTACCCTTCACAGATTCTAGACACCCTGTGCCAGATGCAGCAAAGCAGCCCCAGAACATAACAGAGCCTCCTCCATGTTTCACAGTAGGGACAGTGTTCTTTTCTTGATATGTTTCATTTTTCCATCTGTGAACATAGAGCTGATGTGCCTTGCTAAAAGTTCAATTTTTGTCTCATCTGTCCATAGGACATTCTCCCCAAAGCTTTGTGGTTTGTCAACCTGTAGTTTGGCAAATTCCAGTCTGGCTTTTTTGTGATTTTTTTTCAACAATGGTGTCCTCCTTGGTCGTCTCCCATGAAGTCCACTTTGGTTCATACAACGACGGATGGTGAGATAAGACACTGATGTTCTTTGAGCTTGAAGTTCACCTTTAATCTGTTTAGAAGTTTTTCTGGGCTCTTTTGTTACCATTCGTATTATCCGTCTCTTTGATTTGTCATCAATTTTCCTCCTGCGGCCACGTCCAGGGATGTTGGTTACAGTCCCATTAAGCTTAAATTTCTGAATAATATGTGCAACTATAGTCACAGAAACATCAAGCTGCTTGGAGATGGTCTTATAACTTTTACCTTTAACATGTTTGTCTATAATTTTCTTTCTAATCTCCTGAGACAACTCTTTCCTTTGGTCCATGTTGAGTGTGATACACACCATGTCACCAAACAGCACAGTGAGTATCTGTAGCCCTCTATACAGGCCCACTCACTGATTCCAAGATTGTAGACACCTGAAATGCTATTTAGTGGACACACCGTGATTTAACATGTCCCTTTTGTCACATTATTTTCAGGGGAACCATCATTTTTGTCCAGGCCTATTTCATGAGTTTTATTTTTTTTAATTCTGTGGAAGCATGGTTGAAAAGCAATGTCTGACTTTCATTTGTTCATTTTCATAGATTTTTAATTTATTACTTTTGTCAGATTCAAATGATTCAAATTATTTCTGTCACTATTGTGAGTTTTTCTGTCATTAAATGAGGGGTACCAACAATTTTGACCACATGTGTACAGTACAATAACACTACTTATATCCCTCGATCTATATATACAGTGTAATCACACTACTAATATCCCCCGATCTATATATACAGTATAATCACACTACTAATATCTCCCAATCTATATATACAGTATAATCACACTACTAATATCCCTCGAGCCATATACAGTGGGTTTGGAAAGTATTCAGACCCCTTTAAATTTTTCACTCTTTGTTTCATTGCAGCCATTTGGTAAATGCAAAAAATTCATTTTTTTTATCATTAATGTACACTCTACACTCCATCTTGACTGAAAAAAAATAAATGTAGACATTTTTGTTAATTTATTAAAAAAGAAAAACTGAAATATCACATGGTCATAAGTATTCAGACCCTTTGCTCAGCATTGAGTAGAAGCACCCTTTTGAGTGCCATGAGTCTTCTTGGGAATGATGCAACAAGGTTTTCACACCTGGATTTGGGGATCCTCTGCCATTCTTCCTTGCAGAACGTCTCCAGTTCCGTCAGGTTGGATGGTGAGTGTTGGTGGACAGCCATTTTCAGGTCTCTCCAGAGATGCTCAATTGGGTTTAGGTCAGGGCTCTGTCTGGGCCAGTCAAGAATGGTCACAGAGTTGTTCTGAAGCCACTCCTTTGTTATTTTAGCTGTGTGCTTAGGGTCATTGTCTTGTTGGAAGGTGAACCTTCGGCCAAGTCTGAGTGTTAACAGCGGATTTATCAGCGTAACATCCAGAGTCAGCAACACAGAATGTAGATTTATTCATATCCAGGTTGAACAGCTTACAGCATGAAATGTGATCAGTCTGGTATCTGCTGTGGCTTGCAACATGGGAGCATTACAACAATAAGAAGGGAAGAGAAGGAGGGGGCATCCTGTCCCTTTTTTTTTTTTTTGTCACTGAACTTTGTTAACAATCTCACAATATGCACAATATATCAAACAGTACAGTAGTAGTTGTTGCAATACATACAGATCAATATGCATTATTCCAACACCCCCACTCGACAACTACTTATCCTCTTAGTCCCAGTGTGGTTCTCAATTCTTGGAACCTGGCTCGTGGCAATGGCTTTGTCATAATGTCAGCTGCCATCTTATCAGTTTCACAATAGACGAACTGAATTATGCCACGATCTATCAAATCACGTAAATGATGATGTCTGATGTCAATGTGCTTGGTTCTAGCACTGATCTTTTCACTGCATGCAAGTTTAATGCATCCTTGGTTGTCCTCATAAATCACCGTCGGCTGAGTTGACGGTGTGCCAAGATCATCCATCAATTGTCTTAGCCAAATGACCTCCTGGCTTGCATAGGCTGCGGACACATACTCCGCTTCTGTAGATGACAAGGCAACAGACACTTGTTTCCTACTAGACCAGGAGATTAAACTTTTTCCAACTTTAAACAAGTATCCGCTTGTGGATTTACGATCATGCGAATCACCAGCCCAATCTGCATCTACATAGCCGGTGAGTTCTAGATCTCCCGTTGCAGATAGCTTTAAATTTACATCTTCCGTTTCTTTTAAATATCGGAGAAGTCTCTTAACAGCATTCCAGTCTCTTTGACGTGGTTTTTCCACATATCTGCAAAGGATTCCAACTGTTGTTGTGATATCCGGTCGAGTCATAGTTGATATGTATAGAAGTGCCCCCACTGCCTGACGATATTTCTCATTGTTTGGCAACAGGTCATCTTCTCCTTCCAGCTTCAGGTAGGATGGTTCCATTGGGGTTGATATACCTTTGGCTTCTGACATTCCAAACTGATTCAGAATTGAATTAATTTTTGCATTTTGGTTTAGAAGAAAACTTCCATCTTCCTCTCTCTGGATTTGGATTCCTAGATAATATGTCACATTTCCAAGGTCTTCGTTTCAAAATGCTGGTTCAGAATTTCAGCCATTTTTCCAGTTTCTGTGTCTTCCTGATGAACTACAATCACATCGTCCACATATAAGAGAATATACACTCACTGGCCACTTTATTAGGTACACCATGCTAGTAAGGGGTTGGACCCCATTTTGCCGTCAGAACTGCCTCAATTCTTCGTGGCAGAGATTCAACAAGGTGCTGGAAGCATTCCTCAGAGATTTTGGACCATATTGACATGATGGCATCACACAGTTGGCGCAGATTTGTCGGCTGCACATCCCTGATGCGAATCTCCCGTTCCACCACATCCCAAAGATGCTCTATTGGATTGAGATCTGGTGACTGAGGAGGCCATTTGAGTACAGTAAACTCATTGTCATGTTCAAGAAACCAATCTGAGATGATTCGAGCTTTATGACATGGCGCATTATCCTGCTGAAAGTAGCCATCAGATGTTGGGTACATTGTGGTCATAAAGGGATGGACATGGTCAGCAACAATACTCAGGTAGGCTGTGGCGTTGCAACGATGCTCAATTGGTACCAAGGGGCCCAAAGAGTGCCCAGAAAAAATTCCCCACACCATGACACCACCACCACCAGCCTGAACCGTTGATACAAGGCAGGATGGATCCATGCTTTCATGTTGTTTACGCCAAATTCTGACCCTACCATCCGAATGTCGCAGCAGAAATCGAGACTCATCAGACCAGGCAACGTTTTTCCAATCTTCTACTGTCCAATTTCGATGAGCTTGTGCAAATTGTAGCCTCAGTTTCCTGTTCTTAGCTGAGAGGAGTGGTACCCAGTGTGGTCTTCTGCTGCTGTAGCCCATCTGCCTCAAAGTTCGACGCACTGTGCGTTCAGAGATGCTCTTCTGCCTACCTTGGTTGTAACGGGTGGCAATTTGAGTCACTGTTGCCTTTCTATCAGCTCGAACCAGTCTGCCCATTCTCCTCTGACCTCTGGCATCAACATGGCATTTCCGGCGACAGAACTGCCGCTCACTGGATTTTTTTTCTTTTTCGGACCATTCTCTGTAAACCCTAGAGATGGTTGTGCGTGAAAATCCCAGTAGATCAGCAGTTTCTGAAATTCTCAGACCAGCCCTTCTGGCACCAACAATCATGCCACGTTCAAAGGCACTCAAATCACCTTTCTTGCCCATACTGATGCTCGGTTTGAACTGCAGGAGATTGTCTTGACCATGTCTACATGCCTAAATGCACTGAGTTGCCGCCATGTGATTGGCTGATTAGAAATTAAGTCTTAACACACAGTTGGACAGGTGTACCTAATAAAGTGGCCAGTGAGTGTACATCCACTTTCCATCTGTATATTTTGTGTATAAGCATGGATCCGCTTGACCTCTTTTAAAACCTTCTTCCAACAAGACCTTATTCATCTTGGTATTCCATGCTCTTGCTGATTGCTTAAGACCATAAAGGGATTTTTGTAGTTTGCAAACAAGATTTTCTTCACCCCCTTTTACATAACCTTCAGGTTGAGTTATGTATAAGTCCTCCTCAATGTCACCATTCAAAAAGGCAGTTTTTATATCTAAATGTCTGACATTCATCTTTTGTACAGCAGCTACAGCTAACAATGCTCTGAACGTGGTCTGTTTAGCGACTGGAGCAAACGTAGCATCGTAATCTTTGCCATACTTTTGAGAATATCCTTTTGCCACCAACCTTGCTTTAAATCTGTGGACTTTACCTTCAGAGTCATATTTGGTTTTGAAGACCCACTTGCACTTGATTGCCTTTTTGCCCTGTGGCAACTTAGTGAGTTTCCAAGTTTGAAGTTGATGAAGCGATTTGATTTCCTCATTAGCAGCATTGATCCACTTTGTTCTTTCATGGACAGGTAGTTCTTGCATTTCATCCCATGACTGTGGCTCTGATTCAGGTAGTGTCTTGACTATGTAGGATAGACATTTAGCTGGTACTCCTCTGTTTGATCTTGAAGATCTCCTGATTTCAGATTCACCTGATTTTTCTGTTGTTCCTTCAGTGGTTGAAGAATCCAGCCAGACCTCTACATCCTCCTAGTTATTGTCTTGTAATTGTGACTTCAGCTGAACTACTGGCGTGATGTCACAAAACTTGGGAGACACAAAGTTCTCATCAATCACTACATCTCTACTTATTGTGACCTTGTTTGTTTCTGGGTGTAGAATCCTATAACCTTTCTGGGTTTCACTGTAGCCTACCAGGATCCCTTCCTTAGCGTGTGATTCCCACTTAGTTCGCCTTTGTTTGTGAACATGTACAAGTGCTTTACTTCCGAATATTCTTATATGATGTAGTTTTGGCTTTCTGCTGTTCCATTGCTCAAACAGAGTTTTCTCTGTAGCTTTACCTGGTAGTCTGTTCTGAAGATAGCAAGCTGTCATGATTGCTTCACCCCAATATGCTGTGGGCAGATTTGCATCAAACAACATACTTCTTCCACTTTCACAGAGTGTTCGGTTCCTTCTTTCCGCGACACCATTTTGCTCAGGATTGTACGGTAAAGTGTTCTGAAATAGGATTCCATTTTTCTTTAAAATGCTCTGTGTCTCATTACTTGTGTATTCAGTCCCATTATCTGCACGTAGAATCTTTGGAATTCTCCCAAATTTATTATATACCTCAGCTAGATATACTTCAAGTTTCTCTGGAACTTCTTTCTTGCTGTGAAGCAGATGGACAACTGTATATCTTGAATGATCATCAATAAATGTGAGAAAATATCTCTTCTTCCCAGGAGTCTGAGTGCTCATTGGACCACAGACATCTGTATGTATTAAATCTAGTGTCTGTTCTGTTCTTGTAGTACTTCTCTTAGGAAAAGCTTTTCTAGACATTTTCCCTTTGATGCAGCTAATACATTTCATTATCTGGTTACATAGATCAATTGTAATGTCCTCAGCTAGTTGCTTTTGAACTAACTTCCTTATTGCTTCTGGGTCTCTGTATGCTAGGCGCCTATGCCATACATGAATGCAGTTATTGTGCCTTTCTTCCTGAGCAGTGTACACACACTCTTTGCATTTAAGCTGGTAAAGTTCATTTGTGATTTTTCCTTCTGCTAGTGTGTGGCACTCTTTTGAGATGATGCAGCTATCATGCTTAAATGTAGCTTCATTTCCTTGTTTTGTGAGTTTCTTCACAGATAGTAAATTACTCTCAAGACTAGGCACATAGAGCACATCTTTTACTGGGATCTTCTTGCTTTGTGTTGGTGAGATTTGACAATCAATATAACCATCTCCTATACCTTGTGAAGTCATGTACTGACCATTAGCCATAATCACTTTCTCTGACTTACTTTGGTTAAGCTTAGAAAAGAAGTCCCTGTTATTAGTAATGTGACTAGTTGCTCCAGAGTCTATACACCATGCATGCTTTGATGTATTTACACTGACAGTAAATGCAGTTTCAGTATTCACAGAATCATTTTCTGCAGACACAGCACTTTTAACCCTTTGAAGACTGCTTTGCTTTTTCAGCTGATTCATTCTGGCTTTCCAGACTCTGCAGTCGGCTTTCAAATGTCCTGATTTCTTGCAAACAAAACATTCACGTGTTTCTTTTAGGTGCTTTCTGTTATCATTTAGATGTTGTGTCTGTAAAGCAGATTCTGCATCGCATGTCCTGCTGTTTACACCTTCCGCTTTCCGCTTATATTCATCTATGAGCTTCCCTCTGACATACTCCAATGTAAGCTCATCATCTGGGCGCGCATCTAGTGCGGTTACAAGCGTGTCATAGTTTTCTGGAAGACCACTAAGCAGTAATGCGGCTACATGAAAGTCCTTCAAATCTTCCCCAATGCCTCTCAGGCGTTCTACAATCTCTTGAATGCTTGTTATGTAGTCCTGCATATCCTGGCCATTCTGTAGTTTAGACTGGTACAATTTTCTCATGAGATAAAGTTTATTGCTTAAATTTATCCTCTCATGCACCTTTTGCAGCTGCTCCCACATTTCTCTTGCAGTTTCACTTTTACACACATGCACAATCTGATCATCATCTACAGTTATGGCCAAAAGTATTGACACCCCTGCAATTCTGTCAGCTAATACTCAGTTTCTTCCTGAAAATGATTGCAAACACAAATTCTTTGGTATTATTATCTTCATTTAATTTGTCTTAAATGAAAAAGCACAAAAGAGAATGAAGCAAAAAGCAAAAGATTGATCATTTCACACAAAACTCTAAAACTGGGCCAGACAAAAATATTGGCACCCTCAGCCTAATACTTGGTTGCACAACCTTTAGCCAAAATAACTGCGACCAACCGCTTCCGGTAACCATCAATGAGTTTCTTACAATGCTCTGCTGAAATTTTAGACCATTTTTCTTTGGCAAACTGCTCCAGGTCCTTGATATTTGAAGGGTGCCTTCTCCAAACTGCCATTTTTAGATATCTCCACAGGTGTTCTAAGGGATTCAGGTCTGGACTCATTGCTGGCCACCTTAGAAGTCCCCAGTGCTTTCTCTCAAACAATTTTATAGTGCTTTTTGAAGTGTGTTTTGGGTCATGGTCCTGCTGAAAGACCCATGACTAGAGTTGAGCGATACCATCCGATACTTCAAAGTATCGTATCGGATGGTATCGGCCGATCTTTAAAAAAAGTATCGGTATCGCCGATTCCGATACCGGAAGTCCCATTCAAGTCTATGGGACTTCCGGTATCGGAATAGGAAAAACCCTTTCCTGCCCTTGTACAGCCTCTCTGGGGTCTGTACGGGCCTTTCGGGGGGCTGTGCCGGCCTGCCAGGGGGTCTGTGCAGGCTCCGGTGGTCTGTGCCGGCCTGCCGGTGGTCTGTGCAGGCTCCGGGGGGCTGTGCCGGCCTGCCGGGGGGCTGTGCCGGCCTGCCGGGGGGCTGTGCCGGCCTGCCAGGGGGTCTGTGCAGGCTCCGGTGGTCTGTGCCGGCCTGCCGGTGGTCTGTGCAGGCTCCGGGGGGCTGTGCCGGCCTGCCGGGGGGCTGTGCCGGCCTGCCGGGGGGCTGTGCCGGCCTGCCGGTGGTCTGTGCAGGCTCCGGGGGTCTGTGCAGGCATCGTCCGATGGGACTACAAGTCCCATCGGGCGATGCCTGCTACCATGACAGTGATTGACACATTAGCCAATGATGGGACAGTAGTAGTCCCATCATCCGGTTAATGTGTTAAATGTAAAAAAAAAAAAAAAAAAAAATTACATGCTACATTCATACTACATACTACATACATGCTACATTCATACTACATGCAACATACATACTACATATATACTACATGCATGCTACATACATACTACATATATACTACATGCATGCTACATACATACTACATGCTACATGCATGCTACATACATACTACATACATGCTACATATATACTACATACATACTACATATATACTACATGCATGCTACATATATACTACATGCATGCTACATACATACTACATATATACTACATGCATGCTACATACATACTACATGCTACATGCATGCTACATACATACTACATACATGCTACATATATACTACATACATACTACATATATACTACATGCATGCTACATATATACTACATGCATGCTACATACATACTACATATATACTACATGCATGCTACATACATACTACATGCTACATGCATGCTACATACATACTACATACATGCTACATATATACTACATACATACTACATATATACTACATACATACCACATACATACTACATGCATGCTACATATATACTACATGCATGCTACATACATACTACATATATACTACATGCATGCTACATACATACTACATGCTACATGCATGCTACATACATACTACATACATGCTACATATATACTACATACATACTACATATATACTACATGCATGCTACATATATACTACATACATACTACATATATACTACATGCATGCTACATATATACTACATACATACTACATATATACTACATACATGCTACATACATACTACATATATACTACATGCATGCTACATATATACTACATGCTACATACATACCACATACATACTACATACATGCTACATATATACTACATGCATGCTACATACATACTACATATATACTACATGCATGCTACATACATACTACATGCTACATGCATGCTACATACATACTACATACATACTACATGCTACATACATACCACATATATACTACATACATACAATACATTCATACAATACATACATAGACATACAGTACATATAACATAGAGTAACATACTTACCAATACTTGTCACATTGTTCCCCGAAGCCATTGTCGTCTACGGAATAAATATTAACATAACAAACCACAAAAATACTCACCCACGATCCGAAGCAGTCCACGAGTGTGTCCCACGACGATCTTGGGTAGAGAACTGCAGCATCAGCTGATGCTGCCGTTCTCTACGGGCTGCAGGAATCCAATGACGGAAGGTAGGTATCCTTCCGCACTGTATTCCTCCGCCACTTAAAAAAAAAAAGTCCCTAGTCTCACTTTATGCCATTGCTGTGTGGGAAATTCCCACGCAGCAATGGCATAAAGTGAGACTAGGGACTTTTTTTTTTTAAGTGGCGGAGGAATACAGTGCGGAAGGATACCTACCTTCCGTCATTGGATTCCTGCAGCCCGTAGAGAACGGCAGCATCATCTGATGCTGCAGTTCTCTACCCAAGATCGTCGTGGGACACACTCGTGGACTGCTTCGGATCGTGGGTGAGTATTTTTGTGGTTTGTTATGTTAATATTTATTCCGGAAAGACAATGGCTTCGGGGAACAATGTGACAAGTATTGGTAAGTATGTTACTCTATGTTATATGTACTGTATGTCTATGTATGTATTGTATGAATGTATTGTATGTATGTAGTATATATGTGGTATGTATGTAGCATGTAGTATGTATGTAGTATGTATGTAGCATGCATGTAGCATGTAGTATGTATGTAGCATGCATGTAGTATATATGTAGTATGTATGTAGCATGCATGTAGTATATATGTAGCATGTATGTAGTATGTATGTGGTATGTATGTAGCATGCATGTAGTATATATGTAGTATGTATGTAGTATGTATGTAGCATGTATGTAGTATATATGTAGCATGCATGTAGTATATATGTAGCATGCATGTAGTATATATGTAGCATGTATGTAGTATATATGTAGCATGCATGTAGTATATATGTAGTATGTATGTAGTATATATGTAGCATGTATGTAGTATGTATGTAGCATGTATGTAGTATGTATGTGGTATGTATGTAGCATGCATGTAGTATATATGTAGTATGTATGTAGTATGTATGTAGCATGTATGTAGTATATATGTAGCATGTATGTAGTATGTATGTAGCATGCATGTAGCATGTAGTATGTATGTAGCATGCATGTAGTATATATGTAGTATGTATGTAGCATGCATGTAGTATATATGTAGCATGCATGTGGTATGTATGTAGCATGTAGTATATATGTAGCATGCATGTAGTATGTATGTAGTATGTATGTAGTATGTATGTAGCATGCAGTATGTATGTAGTATGTATGTAGTATATATGTAGTATGTATGTAGCATGCATGTAGTATGTATGTAGCATGCATGTAGTATGTATGTAGCATGCATGTAGTATGTATGTAGCATGTATGTAGTATGTATGTAGTATATATGTAGTATGTATGTAGCATGTAGTATGTATGTAGTATTTTTTTTTTTTTTTTTTTTTTTTTAACATTTAACACATTAGCCGGATGATGGGACTACTACTGTCCCATCATTGGCTAATGTGTCAATCACTGTCATGGTAGCAGGCATCGCCCGATGGGACTTGTAGTCCCATCGGACGATGCTTGCACAGACCCCCGGACATCAGCACAGCCCCCCGGCAGGCCGGCACAGCCCCCCGGCAGGCCGGTACAGACCCCCACAGGGTGCACAGCCCCCCGGCAGGCCGGCACAGCCCCCCGGCAGGCCGGCAGAGACCCCGGGCAGTCCACACAGCCCCCCGGCAGGCCGGCACAGCCCCCCGGCAGGCCGGCAGAGACCCCCGGAAGGCCCGAAATGACGGCGCATCATGATGCGCACACACCGCGCATCATGATGACGTCAGGCCGTCAATCAACTGAACTTCCGATTCCGATGCCGAATTCCGATATTGAAAAAATATCGGAAGTCGGTATCGGAATTCCGATACAGCAAGTATCGGCCGATACCCGATACTTGCGGTATCGGAATGCTCAACACTACCCATGACCTCTGAGGGAGACCCAGCTTTCTCACACTGGGCCTTACATTATGCTGCAAAATTTGTTGGTAGTCTTCAGACTTCATAATGCCATGCACACAGTCAAGCAGTCCAGTGCCAGAGGCAGCAAAGCAACCCCAAAACATCAGGGAACCTCTGCCATGTTTGACTGTAGGGACCGTGTTCTTTTCTTTGAATGCCTCTTTTTTTCTCCTGTAAACTCTATGTTGATGCCTTTGCCCAAAAAGCTCTACTTTTGTCTCATCTGACCAGAGAACATTCTTCCAAAACGTTTTAGGCTTTTTTAGTTAAGTTTTGGCAAACTCCAGCCTGGCTTTTTCATGTCTCGGGGTAAGAAGTGGGGTCTTCCTGGGTCTCCTACCATACAGTCCCTTTTGATTCAGACGCCGACGGATAGTACGGGTTGACACTGTTGTACCCTCGGACTGTAGGGCAGCTTGATCTTGGTTGGATGTTAGTCGAGGTTCTTTATCCAACATCCGCACAATCTTGCATTGAAATCTCTTTTCAATTTTTCTTTTCCGTCCACATCTAGGGAGGTTAGCCACAGTGCCATGGGCTTTAAACTTCTTGATGACACTGCGCACGGTAGACACAGGAACATTCAGCAATAAAAAAAGAGAAGAGCCAGCACTGCCAGTGGTCAGAACGCATAACATGAGGTGCATATGCACATATCTTACTGCATTCAAAATGAGACATTTAGCAAAATATTGATCAATATATTGAGTAGGACCCCCCATATGAGATTGCCTTGGCGTGGCGGGGTGGCTCAATATATTGATCAATATTTTGCTAAATGTCTCATTTTGAATGCAGTAAGATATGTGCATATGCACCTCATGTTATGCGTTCTGACCACTGGCAGTGCTGGCTCTTCTCTTTTTTTATTGCAAATTGTTTTTGTGGCTGACCACCACTGTTGCCGTGCACGCTGGGTCATGTTCGCCATCTTTTCTGTGTTTATTGTGATTGATCTAGGCTGCTGTGCACACTCACGGCAGCCCCGCCCTGCCCCAGGCTTTATTTATTTTTGCATCCATGTCTGAGCCTGCATTGCCCTTCATCTGTGTTTGCTGGTCAGGCAGTGTGTGGAGGTCAAACCTGAGATGTCTGTGTTCAGACCTGGTTGGCCTTCATCTGCACCTGCTCCATCTGGCTGCACGGGAGTGATGCAGATATGCTTCAGGTATGGATTGCATTTGATATGGTCTTGCTTTTAAAACATTTAGGAGGCCGCAATGGCACAGTGAATAAATAAAAATGTAGAGTAGGACCCCCCATATGAGATTGCCTTGGCGTGGCGGGGCGGCTCAATATATTGATCAATATTTTGCTAAATGTCTCATTTTGAATGCAGTAAGATATGTGCATATGCACCTCATGTTATGCGTTCTGACCACTGGCAGTGCTGGCTCTTCTCTTTTTTTACAGGAACATTCAGGTCTTTGGAGATGGACTTGTAGCCTTGAGATTGCTCATGCTTCCTCACAATTTGGTTTCTCAAGTCCTCAGACAGTTCTTTGGTCTTCTTTCTTTTCTCCATGCTCAATGTGGTGCACACAAGGACACAGGACAGAGGTTGAGTCAACTTTAATCCATGTCAACTTGCTGCAAGTGTGATTTAGTTATTGCCAACACCTGTTAGGTGCCACAGGTAAGTTACAGGTGCTGTTAATTGCACAAATTAGAGAAGCATAACATGATTTTTTGAACAGTGCCAATACTTTTGTTCACCCTCTTTTTTATGTTTGGTGTGGAATTATATCCAATTTGGCTTTAGGACAATTCTTTTTGTGTTTTTTCATTTAAAACAAATTAAATGAAGATAATAATACCAAAGAATTTGTGTTTGCAATCATTTTCAGGAAGAAACTGAGTATTATCTGACAGAATTGCAGGGGTGTCAATACTTTTGGCTACGACTGTATACTGAGTGATATGGTACTTTGTGCTTTCTGATCCATCTCTATCCACTCCTGTGATACTGGGTCAGGTTTAGGCTCCTGTGTGTATTTCCACGTACCTTCTCTTATCAGCAGCATTTTCACTTTGAATTTCCAGGATTGATAATTCTGGTTAGTGAGACTTGGTACTGTAATCTTCATGGAGTTGCCGCTGCTGGTGGCCATCTTTGCTGTCTTCCTTTCTTTTTTTTTCTCTGTGCTCTGGGGATCTGGGACTCTAGGACTCTGGGCCCATAACCTGTTAGCAGCGGATTAATCAGCGTAACATCCAGAGTCAGCAACACAGAATGTAGATTTATTCATATCCAGGTTGAACAGCTTACAGCATGAAATGTGATCAGTCTGGTATCTGTTGTGGCTTGCAACATGGGAGCATTACAACAATAAGAAGGGAAGAGAAGGAGGGGGAATCCTGTCTGTCCCTTTTTTTTTTTTTTTGTCACTGAACTTTGTTAACAATCTCACAATATCCACAATATATCAAACAGTACAGTAGTAGTTGTTGCAATACATGCAGATCAATATGCATTATTCCAACACTGAGGTCCAGAGCACTCTGGAAGAGGTTTTCATCCAGGATATCTCTGTACTTGGCTGCATTAATGTTTTCTTCAATTGCAATCAGTAGTCCTGTCCCTGCAGCTGAAAAATATCCCCATAGCATGATGCTGCCACCACCTTGTTTCACTGTTGGGATTGTATTGGGCAGGTGATGAGCAATGCCTGGTTTTCTCCACACATACCACGTAGAATTATCACCAAAAAGTTTTATCTTCATCTCATCAGACCAGAGAATCTTATTTCTCATAGTCTGGGAGTCCTTCATGTGTTTTTTTTAGGAAACTCTATGCTGGTTTTCATATGTCTGGCACTGAAGAGAGGCTTGCGTCAGGCCACTCTACCATAAAGGCCCGACTGGTGGAGCGCTGCAGTGATAGTTGACTTTGTGGAACTTTCTCCCATCTCCCTACTGCATCTGTGGAGCTCAGCCACAGTGATCTTGGGGTTATTCTTTACCTCTCTCACCAAGGCTCTACTCCCACAATTGCTCTCTGTTAATCTGTGTTTGAAGTTTTAATTTAATGATTTCTTCATGCATCAAGGCAGTCTGTGGTTGGGGTCTTATCTTTGGTCCCTCATTCATCCTCCTGTGTGAATGAAAGGTCACTGATCCGTCAGCGAGACCTCCTATTTTAAATATCGCGCCTGTGTAGTGGTCTCTGAAAAAATCAATCTTTCTGCCTACAACAGAATGGTGAGCATGTACAGTCGCTTCTATCATCAAGTCTCAATTTGTGCATGCGCCGCCTGCTTTGACCAGAGGATCAGTGCAGGAGCACGCAGAAGACATTGTCATCGGCACTGCGAACAAGATGCCTCCATTCGGTATTATCATTAAAAAGATAACTTCAGAGAAGTTCAACCCTGCTATGCCACCAATGCATTAAAATATATAATGATTTATTATAAGACAATTGAATGTAGAAAGGTTATCCGCAGCACTCTGTAAGTACTTACAGAAATCAGGTCATCATACCCACACAGATGCAGCATCCCAATCTCCAAGTAGCTCACTTGGATAAAGTAATCATCTGTAGAATAGAAGGACAGCATCCAAACTTAAGTGAAGTAAAAAATCTTTTTATTCTGTCAAATACAGTGCAACGTTTTGACAATATCAGTCTTTATTAAGCATACCACCATAGTGCAAACAGCAGACCAAAGAACCTTAAAAGTTTGGAGTGTCTACCAGGCAGTCCTATTATCTTGGGACGTGGTTCTTTATTTAATAGGGTAACCAATTTTCTGGATCAACTTCTGAGGAATTTTGCTGGTAATGCCATTTCATACTGTATATAAAAGACACTTAAGTGATTTCAAAAATAAAATTAAGGGTGTAAAGGTGTCTAATGACAAAAGTTTGTCATCTTTTGATGTTATATCACTCTGCACTTCAATTGATCATGACAAGGTCTGTCGGCTGTTGCTGACATGCTCATCAGCTTGGACATGTCACTGGAGTGTGCATAACTTGTCCACTCACTGCTGGGGTTCAAACTATGGAGGAATTATATTCTCTTTGGTGATGAGTACTTCCTGCAGCAAAGGGGGACAGCTATGGGGTCCAATGTGGCCCCAACATATGCAAATATCTACATGGCTGTCTTTGAGGACAGATTTGTGAACAGGTATCCAAGGTGGTGCTTTGTCCATAGCTGATAGCGCTATATTGACAATGTTTTTTTATGGGAAGAGAGTATGAAAGAACGCCTTGATTTTCAATCTGAGATTAATGGGGTCTATACTGAATTGCAGTTCATGTTCATTAGCTCTGACGTGAGCTTGAAGTTTTTGGACATTCTTCTTTATCAGGAATGAGACTGCCTCTGTACTGCCGGCGCCCGCGAGTGGGCCTTCCCGCTTGCTCCGTGCTCCAGCACTTATGATACTTACCTCTCCCTGTTCCACCGCTGCAGCATCTTCCACGTCTTCTGACTGTGATGCTCAGGTCAGAGGGCTCAATGATGTCACGTCTGTGCGCCCTCTGCCTAAACAACCACAGTGAAGAGAGCCGGAAGACGGAGCAATATTTGGGGACCATCATACACTGGAGCCTTATATATGGGCCCATCATACACTGGAGCATCATATATGGGGCCCATTACGTATTGAACATTGTATGGACCCATCTTACACAGGAGCATCATATAAGGGTCCATTATACACTGGAGCATCATATATTGGCCCATCATACACTGGAGCATCATATATTGGCCCATCATACACTGGAGCATCATATGCGGTCCATTATATATGGAGCATCATATGGGGCCCATTCTGTATGGAGCAATATATGGGGCCCATCATATACTGTATAGAGTATTATATGGGACTCATACTGTATGGAGCAATATATGGGGCCAATCCTATACTGTATGGAGAATTATAAGGGGCCCATCCTATACTGTATGGAGCATTATATGGGGCCCATTATCAATGGAGCAATATATGGGGCCCATCATATACTGGAGCACTATATGGAGTTCATCATATACTTTATGGACCATTATATGGAGCCCATTATGTATTGAGTAATATATGGGGCTCATTATTCTGCATGGAGCAATATACGTGGCCTATTATATACCGTATGTATTACGAATGGAAGCGGAGGCAGAGATGGTGAAGTTCACATTCATTTTTTATTTTTAAAGTGGAACCTCGGGACCACGGTCCGGGGAGCTCCGAAGGGGGTGTGATTAGTGAGCCCCGGGTACCCGTAGTAAAGCCCCTCAGACAGGACCAAAATGGAATACCCGGAGGACACAGGTGCTACCTCCAGTTAGACCCCGGACACGTGGCAGCTGTCCCAGTGGGACCAAAAGGAATAACAGAAGTTACAGCAGAGTCCGTAATGAGACGGGTCCTGGATCTGGGTAGTTGGTAAGTAGTTGGGGTTCCAGTGACCTTCACTTAGTCCTTGGACTTGGATGGCTGTTGGCGGAACAAGATGGTTTTCACCCAGATGGTTGCAGATATAACCAGGAAGGTCAGGATACTGATACTCTGTGGAGACAGATAGCATTAGAGAATGCACTGAGACTGCAGACGCAGCGCAGACAGGTTAGCAAGAGAACTGGATGTAGCAATGATTGATACTCATTGCTCCGGCGCTCTCCCTATGGAGGAGAGGCCAGAAATAGCAGCCAGTGCGCTGCCATTGGTTAATTGTTCTTTTTGAAAAATGCACGCTGTCCCTTTAAGAAGGCAGGAGAGCCCGTGGGCGTGCCCTAATAGCTTTAATTACAGATCTGCCGACAGGACGCCAGGAGGTGGAGGCAGGGGAGAGACCTGAATGCTGAGGAGTCGCATGAGACACAGAGGAGGCCGGCTGCTGCCTATGGACAGCGTGCGAGGCATGAGGTGAGTACCCAGAATGGGGGGCAGCGGCAGACCTGGACGCGGACCAGGTGTAAGAGTGGCAGACCTGGGCGCCGCGCCAGAACAGGGACTGGGTGTAACAGTATGGAGCAGTATATGGCTTCATTATTCTGTATGGAGCAGTATATGGGACTCATTATTCTGTATGGAGCAATATTTAGGGCTCATTATACTGCATACAGCAATATATGGTGCTCATTATTCTGTATGGAGCAATATATGGGGCTCATTATATTGTATGCAGCAATATATGGGGCTAATTCTGTATGGAGCAATATAAGGGGCTCATTATTCTGTATGGAGCAATATATGGGGCTCATTATAATGTATGGAGCAATATATGTGTGTGATGACACCAGTGGTGTCACTGCCACAGCCTAAGGGGCACTATCAGGGGGCACGTGAACAAGCGCAGGGAGTGAAGGAACCAGGCACGCAGTGCTCAAGAACCTGAGACTAAACTGTGAGCATAGGACCTGGAACTAAGCAGTCACGTGCCCGGAGGGCAGAGTCACAGCACTTGTTGACAGGGAAGGCAACTGAGTGCGTGGAGTACAGGCACAGAAAGTATTTTAGTCAAAGGAGAGCCGAGGGTCCAAAACCAGACGAGAGCGTGGTACGTAGGGATAAGACAGAGTAACCGGAGACAAGCCAAAGGGTCAGATAACAGGGAAGGACAGAGCAGTACAAAGCAGGATGCAGAGGCAGAAGTCAGGGGACAAACCAGATTATACACAGCAAAGCACAGAGGCACAACATTTACGGATGAGTAACCTGGGTCAACAACCACAAACCTAGTATATGGAAGTATCACCGACACTAAATCCAGGAACTGCCAACATTAAATAGCTGCCCCAGACCCAAAGAGAGGCGAACTAGAATTAACACTGACCTGACCAGGATGGAGGCGGAACCATCCTGTCCAGCGTCATGACAATGTAGCTCATTATTCTGTATGGAGCATTTTATGGGGTCCATTATTCTTTATGGAGCGATATACGGGGCTCATTATTCTGTATGGAGCACTATGCGATACCGATAATACTGTATGGTGCAATCTATGGAGCTCATTATTCTGTAAGGAGCACTATGTGGTGCCCATAATACTGTATGGAGCAATCTATGGGGCTCATTATTCTGCATGGAGCACTATGCGGTGCCTATAATACTGTATGTGTTACAGGCTGGTGAAACGTACTAAATAATATAATGATAGTAGGTGCGTTCGCAGCCCGGGGTCCACCGTGCAGAGGTGGTAAACTGCTGCTTAGAAATGGCGGATGTATATAGCGGTATACAAAGGTCATACGCGGGTCAACGTCACCCGGTGTGAACAGGAGCGGTCTCTGTTACGTCACAGAGCCGCAGTACTGTGAAACTTAAATGCCGGAGTCTGTTAGCACTCGCAGAGCTCGGCAAGGGGGCGCACAGAATGTGGTCACGGAACTCTGCCCCAAGGACACGGGGTCAGAGTCCCTCTAGACCTTCTGAGCATGTGGCGTCGCACCTGCGGACACCACTATAGACGCTGACCTTGGAGAAGTGTCGAGCGCGTGCACCGTGGCGTGTAGAGCCAGCGGTGGACACAGATTCTAATCTCTAACTCAGCCTCTACCTACACCTAGACCTGGGCGCTTGACAGGCTAGGCTGCACAACACATGCGTACCAAGGGTAGGGGTTTCCAATGAGTCATTCACCAGAGACATTCATACATGCATACAACACTCACTCCACATGGTCTAATCTTTGTCTATACTAGCGCATGGTTGTGCGGCCATGCGACTCTTTTATAGCAGCGTCCTTCCGAGACCTTCCTGATGGTCCAATCCGAGCTGGAGAAGGACCTGAGCATGTGACCTCTGATCTCCAATGAGAGATCGCCCCACGGGCATGCTCAGTGGACCGAAAGGAGGACCTAGTCCCTGGAGTAGCTCGCTGCTGACCAGTCTGCGCTGCTATAGCTGGACCAGAGGTGGCAGCAGCAACTAAACCTACAGAGCTAGTCTGAGCAGAGTGCCTGGATCGACGAGTCTGCTGAGCAGCCTCCTGTGCGGCCGGAGAGGAATGGGAGACTGCCGAATGCAAGGCTCGGAATTCCTGCTGTGTAGCGACCGGAACCCGATGCCTAACAATACCCCCCTCCTAGGGCCCCCTCCTCTCTGAGCCTCGCTACGCTCAAATGCCGCAATAAGGAGCGGAGCGTGGATTTTCTCCACTGGCTCCCAGGTCCGAGCCTCTGGACCATGACCCTTCCAATCCACTGAATAAAACTTTCTGCCCCGCATCACCTTGCATCCCACGATGGCATTGACCTCAAACTCGTCCGAAGACAGGTCTGATGTCCCGGCAGATGACTCGGAGAACCGGGACATGTGAACAGGCTTAAGGAGGGACACGTGGAACGTGTCAGAGATAGCCAAGTGTGGTGGAAGGGCCAGACGGTAGACCACTTGGTTGATCTGCTCAAGGACCTTGACGGGGCCAATGTAGCGTGGTGCGAACTTAGCGGACTCAACCCACAGCCTGATGTTTCGGGCGGAGAGCCACACTAAGACGCCAGGGGCAAAGGTCGGAGCAGGGCGCTGGTGTGTGTCAGCGGAGTTCCTCACTCTCTCCTTGGACGCAAGGATAGCATCCTGAGTGCAATCCCAAATGTCACGTGCCTCCACCGCCCAGTCTGCCACCCTAGAGTCGGTGGATGACACGGGCATGGGCACAGGGACGCGCGGATGCTGGCCGTAATTTAGGAGGAATGGGGTCTGACCGGTGGAGTCGGCCACAGCGTTGTTCAAAGCGAACTCCGCCCATGGCAGCAAGGATGCTCAGTCATCCTGCCTGGCCGAGACAAAATGTCGTAGATATGTGACCAGGGTCTGGTTGGCTCTCTCTACCAACCCGTTCATCTCTGGATGATAGGCCGAGGAGAGATTTAGCTCAATGCTGAGCCGGGAACAGAGCTCTCTCCAGAACAGGCACGCAAACTGAGGACCCCAGTCGCTGAAAATCTTATCCGGCATGCCGTGCAGGCGGAAAGCGTGCTTAAAAAACAACACTGCCAGGCCCCGTGCAGGAGGAAGCCGAGAGAGTGGTACCAGATGCAACCTTTTTGGAGAAATGGTCGGCAACAACCCAAATGACGGTGCTGCCACTGGACTTGGGCAGTCCCACCACAAAGTCCATACCGACCATCTCCCAGGGCCTGTCCGCTACCGACAGGGGATAGAGTAGCCCAGCGGGCCGCTGCCGAGAGGACCGATTCTGGGCGCTAGAGACCCACGCCTGAATATAGTCCGTGACGTCACGGGCCATATGCGGCCACCAGTATGTCCTCACCAGAAGCTCAGAGGTCCGTCTGGTCCCAAAATGTCCACCCACCCTGGACGAATGAGCCCAAGAGAGGACCTCCGATCGCAGACGGGCAGGGACAAAAGTTTTTCCCGGAGGTACAGACTCAAGGGCGACCGGAGCCACGGTCCCCAGGCTCTAAGATGGGACTATCAGCCGAGGCTCCTCCACCTCCGATGACACCA
This sequence comes from Dendrobates tinctorius, assembly GCF_039654945.1. Classification (NCBI taxonomy): domain Eukaryota; kingdom Metazoa; phylum Chordata; class Amphibia; order Anura; family Dendrobatidae; genus Dendrobates; species Dendrobates tinctorius. Next base: position 26,522,228 of record NW_027361725.1, read on the forward strand.
CGGAGCGGGAGAGAGCATTGGCCCGGACGTTCTCCCCGGAGAGAAAATTCAGGGTGAAGTGGAATCGGGAGAAGAACAAGGACCATCTGGCCTGGCGAGAATTCAGTCACTGGGCTGTTTGTAAATAGACCAAGTTCTTGTGGTCGGTGAACACCTGGAAAGGATGGCGAGCCCCCTCCAGGAGGTCTCTCTACTCTGAAAAGGCCAACTTCATTGCTAGCAACTCCCTGTCCCCTATGGAATAATTCCTCTCTGCCGGTGTGAAGGTCTTGGAGAAGAAGAAGCATGGGTGCTTCCGACCTTGCGAGTCCTTCTGGAACAGGACCGCTCCAGCACTGACGGAAGAGGCATCCACCTCCAGAATGAAGGGTTTATCCACATCGGGGCGATGTAGAATGGGAGCGCTAGCAAAATGGGATTTAATAGAGAAGGCCTTGGAGACAGGTCCGACCGCAACTTGGGGTTTGCACCCTTCTTGGTGAGGGCTACCAAGGGCGCTACCAAAGTCGAGAAGTGGGGGATGAATTGGCGATAGTAATTTATGAACCCCATAAAGAGCTGCACCGCTTTGAGAGAATGGGGTTCCTGCCAATCCATCACCGCCTGTAGCTTGGCAGGATCCATGGCCAAACCCTGGGCGGAGATGATATAGCCCAGGAAAGGCAAGGACTCCTGCTCAAACACACACTTCTCCAACTTGGCATAGAGGTAGTTTGCCCGCAGGAGGTCAAAAACTTTGCAAACATCTCTCTGGTGGGAGTCAATATCTGGTGAGTAGATGAGGATATCATCCAGATAGACTACTACCGAGGTGGTAAGCATATCCCGGAAGATATAATTTGCAAAGTCTTGGAAGACGGCCGGGGCATTACAAAGCCCGAAGGGCATCACCAGGTATTCATAGTGCCCGTCCCTGGTGTTAAATGCCGTCTTCCATTCGTCCCCATCACGGATGCAAATCAGGTTGCAAGCCCCCCGCAGATCAAGTTTGGTAAACACTCTTGCTCCCTGTAGCCTATCAAACAGCTCCGATATCAGGGGCAGAGGATACTTATTCTTAACGGTGATGGCGTTAAGACTCCTGTAATCGATGCAAGGATGTAGTTTCCCACTTTTCTTCTGGACGAAGAAGAATCCCGCCCCCGCTGGTGACACTGACTTCCTAATGAATCCTCTTGCCAGATTCTCCCTGATGTATTGAAACATGGCCTCTGTCTCCGGGAGAGATAGGGGATAGACTCGACCCCGGGCAGGCTCAGCACCAGGCAAGAGGTCAATAGGACAGTCATAGGGGCGATGCGGTGGAAGGGTCTCCACCGCCTTTATGGAGAACACGTCTGCATACTGTCGATAGTGTTTGGGAAGCGAGGAAAGATCTGCGGGACCTCGGTGAAGGCAACCTGGACGCACTCCCTCAGACATGTACCCTCACATGACTTACTCCAACCAAGAATTCTCCCCGAGGACCACTCTATATGGGGAGAGTGATACCGCAACCAGGGAACCCCTAAAAGGACCTGATCGATACCCTCGGGCATGACAAGGAGGGATATCGTCTCCTGCTGAGATGGAGACACCGAGAGTAACAGTGGAGTAGTGTGGTGATTAATCTGTGAGGGCAGAGTCGCGCCATTCACTACTCTGATGGTGACTGGCTTGGACATCATAACCAGTGGTATCGCGTGCCGTTGAGCGAAGGCAGATGACATAAAATTGCCCTCCGCTCTGGAATCCACGCAAACCTCCACCGCCAGAGTGGAAGAACCAAACCCAAGTGTCCCCTTAAAGGACAACTTGGAGGAAAATGCCACGGATTCTAGTGAGCCGCCCCCTACAGCCACTAGGCGCGAGCATCTTCCCAGCCGCTGTGGGCACCGGTTGGCAAAGTGACCTGACTGCTGGCAACCATGACAGATCACAGGGGCTTGAGCGGGCCGGGGCCTGGATCCCTCACGGGAAGCCCCCTGACGCTCGGACGCCCGATCGGGAGATTACAGAGGTTTAGCAAAACTGGGTGCTAATCTAAACCTATGCCTACACTGGGACCACTCCAACCTTCGCTCGGCAAAGCGAAGGTGTATACGGGTGGAGACGGTGATAAGCTCCTCCAATGTAGCGGGAACCTCCCTGGTGGCTAGAGCATTCTTCACATGGCCAGCCAAACCTCTCCAGAATGCCAGAATGAGGACCTTATCTGGCCACTCTAACTCCGAGGCCAGCGTCCAGAACAGGATGGCAAAATGGCTGACCATGGACGAGCCCTGTGACAATGCCAGCAGCCGGAGCATGGTGTCATGGGTGACTCGCAGTCCCAGGAAGACCTGCTTCAGAGTGTCCAAAAACCGTGAGGCACTCTGCACCACATAATCACCACACTCCCACAGCGGTGTGGCCCACTCCAAAGCCCTGCCCGACAAGAGGGAAATAATAAATCCCACTTTAGCACGCTCGGAGGGGAATCGTGCTGCCAGCAGCTCCAGCTGTATAGAGCACTGGCTCATGAAACCCCTACAAGACGCACTATCGCCATAGAACTTCTCTGGCAGCGGGAGGCGGGACAAAGTCGGGGCAGGGATGGCAGTGGTCACACGGGAGACAGCCTCTGTGGCTGCCTGAACAGCGACCGCAGTAACATCCGCAGCTGAGGCTGAACGCTCGAGAACCGCCAACCTGCCCTGCAGCTGCCGGATGTACTGCAGCAGTCGCTGTTCGTCCACCATTACTAGCCAGACCCTGGCGCTAGTATAATGTTACGGGCTGGCGGAACGCACCAAATAATATAATGATAGTAGGTGCATTCGCAGCCCGGGGTCCACCGTGCAAAGGTGATAAACTGCTGCTTAGTAATGGCAGATGTAGATAGCGGTATACAAAGGTCATACGCAGGTTAATGTCACCCGGTGTGAACAGGAGCGGTCTCTGTTACGTCACAGAGCCGTTGTACTGCAAAACTTAAATGCCGGAGTCTGTTAGCACTCACAGAGTTTAGCAAGGGGGCGCACAGAATGTGGTCACGGAACTCTGCCCCAAGGACACGGGGTCAGAGTCCCTCTAGACCTTCTGAGCACGTGGCGTCGCACCTGTGGACACCACTATAGACGCTGACCTTGGAGAAGTGCCGAGCACGTGCACCGTGGCATGTAGAGCCAGCGGTGGACACAGATTCTTGTCTGTGACAGCCTCTACCTACACCTAGATCTGGGCACTTGACAAGCTAGGCTGCACATCATATGCATACCAAGGGTAGGGGTTTCCAATGAGTCATTCACCAGAGACATTCATACATGCATACAACACTCACTCCACATGGTCTAATCTTTGTCTAATCTTTGTGCGGCCATGCGACTTTTATAACAGCGTCCTTCCGGGACCTTCTTGATGGTCCAATCCTAGCTGGAGAAGGACCTGAGCATGTGACCTCCGATCTCCAATGAGAGATCGTCCCATGGGCATGCTCAGTGGACCGAAAGGAGGACTTAGTCCCTGGAGTAGCTCGCTGCTGACCAGCCTGCGTTGCTACAGCTGGACCAGAGGTGGCAGCAGCAACTAAACCTACAGAGCTAGTCTGAGCAGAGCGCCTGGATCGACAAGTCTGCTGAGCAGCCTCCTGTGCGTCCGGAGAGTAATGGGAGACTGCCGAATGCAAGGCTCGGGATTCCTGCTGTGCAGCAACTGGAACCCGATGCCTAACAGTATGGAACAATATATGGGGGTCATTATTCTGTATGGAGCATTATATGAGGCCCATTTTTCTGTATGGAGCACTATGTGGTGCCCATAATACTGTATGGAGCATTATATGGGGCCCATTATTTTGTATGTAGTGCCCATAATACTGTATGGAGCAATATATTGGGCTCATTACTCTGTATGGAACACTATGTGGTGCCCATAATACTGTATGGAGCAAAATGTGGGGCTCATGATTCTATTTGGAGCACTATATGGGGATCATTATTCTGTATGGAGCACTATGTGGTGCCCATAATACTGTATGGAGCAATATATGGAGCACTATGTGGTGCTCATACTGTATGGAGCATTATATGGGGCCGCTCATTATTCTGGATGGAGCACTATGTGGTGCCCATAATACTGTATAGAGCACTATATGGTGCCCACGAAAACCTGTAGCTGGCCCTGATGACTAGGTTTCAGACTAGTTCTACGTGTGCCGTCAGTTTTCTGTAATTTCTATGCTAGCTTTCTGACTGAGCACTCCACCCTTCACTACTCTGACCTTCCTATAAATATAGGCTTTACCAAGTTATTAGCCAGAGGTAAGTGTTCACACTAGGCAGTCAGGTAAGGGACCCATTCAATGAGATCACCTTGACGTTGGTGAATGGGCTCACATTTTTTGGCCACATTTTGTGCTAAGCATCTCATGTGTTTTTCCTAAATTTCAAAAGCTATTACGCTACTCAAACTTCGTGCCTTGACATGCCTTAATGCGATTGAGTGCAACCATTTCCTCATTTTGATATGTAAGCTGTTTTTTGGTATGCACTTGTTCAGACTAGTTCTTGATGTGCCGTCAGTTTTCTGTAATTTATAGGTTTAAGACCAAGGCATTACATTTGAAATCTGAGAATGTTTTGAAATTTAAAAGCCAACCGTATAAAACAGGGAAGATTACATTTGTGTCTACATATTGCCCATCTAGTGGAAAGATGGTTGGAATATTAAAAAAACACTAGTCACTTCTGTCTAGAGGACACCCTACACATGAAAATTTTAAATCCCCATGTTGAAGGGAGACTCCTTTTCGCACCTCTGGAGTGGTAAAAACATAAGAAATAAAGGACAGATTTACATGTTCTTCTAATTTAGTAATTTATTTAATACCCTTTGCTTGTGGGCTATTCTATGTGGGTGAGACCACTATGGAAATATGGGCACGTATTAGCAAACACAGAAGGGTCTTGTTGATTTACCAAAACATTTCATGGGATATCGGCTCTCGGCCAATCAGCTAAGATTACGGATGATAGGCAGTGTACCGGTTAGGAGGCGAGGGGTGATAGATTAAAAATCTTAAAGAAAAAGGAGCTTGGCTGAGATATGAGTTACAGGGTCTTTTCCCTACAGTTATTAATTTGGGGGATAATATCCTGGGATGTTTCCGATAACATTATGTATATTTTGCTGTGTTTTCCTACTCAGTATGTTTTTATTGATTTTTGTTTTTCCTATTTTAGACCATTATCTATGGGACAACAGACTGAGGGGTACAGGAATTTCTGGTGGGTGGTTCTGTGAAAAGGTCTATTCGCCCCTTTTTGTCTCCCCTCCGTTGGCTTTGCATTTTCCTTCCTTTTTTGATTATACTTAAATTATATATTTTTCCTTTTCTTTTCCTCATTTTTTATGATTTTTTTTAATTTTGAAATTTCATTATGCAGCAGTTTTTCTATACCTTTAGGGTAAGTTCATTCTAGGCTTTTTTCTGCTTTTTTTTTTTCTGCAGCAAAACCTGATCTCTTGGCAGGTAAGAAGCTGCAGAAAAAAGCATGTTAGATTTGTCTCTTGTGCATGCTGATAAAGTTTAATGTTGAAAAAAAAAGTCATATTCCATAGAATCAGGTTTTGGCACAAAAAAAACACAGCAAAACCTGATTACTGCATTTTTGGTGCATTTTTTTTCAGCATTTTTACACTACCCATTCAAGTCAATGGGTGAAACCCACAGGAAAAAAGTCTAGTGTGAACTTAGGCTGGTTTCACACTTGCGTTTTTTGCGCTGTTTTTTCGTGCAAAAAAAGCATGCGTTTTTTTCCTATTGTTAACAGGGGTGCGCATACACATGCATTTGTACACGTTTGTACGCGCATGCGTTTTTTTGTAGTGTGCGCTCGGGCGCACAAAATGCACTCTGTTGCATTTTTTGAGCGTCCGACTTTTTTTTTTCACCCAACCACCCATTATAGTCTATGGGTGCGCTGACGTGCGCATGTTAATGCATACGTCAGCGCAAAAAAACATGCGTTTTTTAAAAAAAACGCGCGCAAAACTGCAAAAAACGCACAAAAACGCATGATGCGTTTTTTATGTGCGTTTGCGGTGCGCAGCTCAAAAAAACGCAAGTGTGAAAGTAGCCTTAGCCTTGACATGCAGGACCTACAGTCATGTGACCTCTATTCACAGTCAGGTGACTTAATCACGAGGTATATCTCTTTTCTTGATTGGACAATATAAGTTTAGCGAGTCATGTGACAGCTTGACCAAATAACATCCGATCTAAGACTGGATGACATCAAGATGCACAACATTACCTCATATCCAGGAATGGACCTTCTGGAATAGTAGACTTGTCGCCATAGCTACAAGGAGGCGGACTTGTTCTTATTGGTGTCATTAATCAGTAATGCTATTTCTATCTGCTGCTTGCACTATGGTGTTACGCTGACGATAAAGACCCGGGGATTGTAGAAACATTGCACCGTATTTGCCAGAATAAAAACAAATTTTTTTTACTTCATTGAAGTTTGGACGCTGTCCTTCTAATCTACTGATCACTATAAGACAATGTCTTCTTCTGCACGCTCCCGCATTAGTCCACTGCTCACAGTAGACGGCACATGCGTATATATGAGAGTATCTAGACTTGATGATACATTTGACCACGCATGCTCCGGTGCCATTTTGTTGTAAGCAGAATGATTTTTGTCGGAAACCACTCCACAGGCTGCGCAGATATAATATTTAAAGTAGGCAGGTCCCTGACCAATCTGTGACCTGTCATTTTCACAGGAGGATGAATAAGGGACCAGAGCACCAAGATAATACCCCAACCACAGGCCGCCCCTATGCACAAAGATATCATTAAATAAAAACTTCAAACACAGATTAAACAAAAACTACAAAACGGATTCCTTCAACGCACGTATAATGTTAATCAGTATCAAAGCACAAATATGACCATGCCTGTAGTTAAGGTGGCAAAATCCTGCTGACAGGTTCTCTTTAAGAGATTTGGACACACCATTACGGAGTTGACACCTCAGGGCCACATCTATCAGGTTCGTCATAGATTAATCCTAAGGCATCAACAGAAACTTGTTCTGGGGCTTGTGAAGACAGTGAAAATGCCCAAGTCTGAAGACCCTCTCTCTGGAGGGACATAATTATTTCTACCTGCTGGGGATCATTCCCTGAAGACTGAGGGAGCAGGGTAAAAAATAACCTACATCTCTCCCTGAATACCCAAAACTGATTCTTCTCTCACAAAATTGTATCAGGAAGGGCTACTGCAGGTTCGGAAGAGGTCAACTGCACATCTGAAGGTACAGACATCACAGTAACTGTCCGTAGCAAAGAGTTATAAGGGGTTTCCATAAAGCTAGGCAAGCTGGCCCTGCAACTGGAACTGCAATGATTCAAGGTTCTGGTACTCTTTAGCCAGATCCTGAATAATTTATGTCAGATTCGCCAATATGAATCCTATTCACACTCTTTGCGATCTAGTGGTGAATCTGACCCACATGATTCAGAATCTGGCTAATGTGCACCAGAACCTTGAATCATCACAGTTCCAGTTGCATGTCCAGTTGTAATGTGATGCGTCATTTCTCATGGGTAAGCCATGAGGCGGGGAAGTCAAGATGTCCAAGGTCAAAAGCTAAGAGGATATATGACAAAGGGATAAAACAAATAGTCAGGGGCAAAGTCTGGGGGTCAGGTAACTAAGGTCACAGTGCAACAAACGCAAAAGGAGTAATACTAATCAGTAGTCAAAAGGGAAATCCAAGGTCCTGAAACTAAGATCAGAACACAGAGCAAACACACCACTGAGCAAGGCTACAACTGCCAATGGTCTGACCATTGCCAGACAGCTAAATAGCCAGTTAATCACCCTGAACAGGTGACACCATGAGGAAACCCCACAGGACCGGACAGCCGGGCAGTCATTCACAATACTGACAGCCCTGCTTCAGATTGGACGACTGGGCTGACACAATACTGACAGTCGAGCATGTCCTTGACCCTATAGGGCGGCTGAGCTGTCACTCACAGTGTCCTTAGGGTAACGCGAGTGGTGGAATCGTGACAAAAATCAATTGCGCCTGAATTACCATATTATTCAGAATTATACAGTAGAGCCAACGTATTGTACAGCACATCAAGGATTATGGATGTTTCTCTAGTTTCTGGTTCTTCACTGGAATCTTTCAAGCAGTAAATAAAATAAGCTTAAAACAGCTATTACAAATAGATTTTGGGAATAAAGGACAGCCACATTTTATTATCATGTCATTATTCAATGAATGCATTTCCAAGCTTATACCAGTGTTGGTTATAGGAGCAAACTAGAAGACCAATCACAGCCTTAGCTGAGGAATGCATAAACGTGAGGCGCTGCACGCATCTATTTTCCAGGCTTGTCACTGCTGAAAAGACACCTGTCTGATACAGTGCCAAAAGCCTGAAAAATGCAGGAAGTACAAATGTCATCATACCTCGTATCTGGAGGGATCAAGCAGATTCAAAACGACTGTCCATGGTTGACTTCTTTGCAAAGGAAGCGAGATGTAATTTTTTGCGTCTATGGGTCCTGTTTAAATTTCTTTGCTGGAGGGATCATAATCAGGTTGTATGTGCACTAGCTTTGTGTCCATAAGAAAATCATTTACTATAGATATTTGTATTACAATCATTCTGGGGCAAATTTATTAAAAACTGTTGGACATTTTTTTGCGAGCTACATATGAAGTTTAATATAGTGCTGAACCAGAAAATATATTGATAACCAATTTAGATGCCATTTGTTGACAGTTATTCTCGTTTTAGATATTTTTTTGTTGCGTAATTCTAGTAAGAAGCATTTCTTACCATTATCAATGCTGAATTGAGCTCTATACTGTATTTTTGGTAGCCCTCAGTGAGCATATGTTCTGCCACACCAATAATGGGAACCAGTCCGTAGGTTTTTGCTACCTAATCTGAGACCAGCATGATGTAGGAAAAGAGACTCTGATACTAGAAATGTATCACTTACTTTACAAGATGCTGCAGTTTTGATTAATCTTATGTTCTGCAGATCTAGCAGTTCTCTGAATGCTGAGCTCTGTATAACCCGCCCACACCCCTAATTGGTAGATTACTGTATACACTGTGCATAGGCAGAAAGCAGCCAATCAGTGGTTGGGTTGGACCATGTGATTACAAGCTAAGTAATCCTATAGTGCTCGTCTCCTGCTGATAAAACGATTTTATAAAAACTACAGAAAGCAGCCCAATAAGTGACACATATCTGGAATCAGGGTCTCTTTCCTTGCATCATGCTGCTCTCAGATTTGGTAGCAAAAATCTGGTGACAGATTCCCTTTAAAATGGGGAACTGGAGCCTCCTATTGTGATGATTGGTGGAGCCTCAGTGGTGGAATTCCCATGCATCTAGACATTATCTTGTACATAGGTGATAACTTCTTCTTAGGCAAAGTTCCCTTGAGGGTCTAAAAAGTTGTCAGAGAAAATGGATGATTTTTTCATATGTATTACCATCCACGTGCTGTTTTTGTTTATCAGCAATTGTTACAATTTACAATACCAGCTACAGTTTCCTATTTTAAAGAATTGCAACGTCCCCGTAAAAATCGGATGCTATATACTTTATCCACAAAGGACCTGATTTTTTTGTTTGCGCACCCATAGACTTGAATGAACAAGTCTCATCTGAGATACCAAATATATTAATGCAGACTGTGATTGGTTTTCATGCAGACATTCAGTCCATGTGAAAAAATCATCTGCACAGCCCTACTGAATAACCTCGGTCCGAGTGCTCTCAGTTTTTTCACGGACAGTACGTGGAACAAAAGTAGTCGTGTGATCGTCGCCTTACTAAAATAGAACTTTAATGTTTATTGAACATGTGCCAAATGTATCAAATGCCTTTGACACTTTCTGCATAGAATAACTGTTGCAAAACACTGTGCCCTAGAATAACGTGCACTGAAACAATGTACAGTGTTTGTTTATCTACCAGGAATGACACGTTACTGGGCTTTATTTTTATTGGAATTCTAAAAGTTGGTTCACTTGCATTCATAGGCATCGTAAATTCCGTTGGGTCATAAGGCTTTCATCAGAACTATAGATGCAAGAAATGTTTGTATGACACTGGCCTTAAACTGCCACCACTGGCTCTTTTTAAAGTATTTATTGGCAAAAAATGCATATAAACTGTTGGAGTTCCATTTCAAATAATAAATGTTTTATTTTCTGCCTTTTATTCTTCAAGAAATGTACTTTACTATGCGCAAATTCTTGGTAATATATTTTTCCTGTGTTCTTCATATTCTAAATCACTTGAGATTATGCAAGTCTTCTTAGGGCGCAGTCAGATGGCCGTATAACACGGACGACAATCGCATCGCAATGCTCGGACTGGCCCGATGGCTATTCTGACCCTAGCATGACAGCTGCATAGAAATGCATACTATCACGCTTGGGTCAAGAGAGCTACCGGCCAGTTCGAGCATTTCGATGCAATCAGCATACATGTTATATGGCCGTCTGACTGTGCCCTTAGAATCTTTTGATTTGTAATCTGACAAATGGCAGATGAAAAAAAACAACTCTTTTTACATGGGAAAAGAGGAAGAAAAAAAACCAATAGATGTCTAAGGGAGAAAAATGCCACAAATTAGCTAAAAAAAACCCCAGCAAATTTAAAGCATGCTGCCTTTAAACAAAAAAGTGACTGTCCTTCCAACATGCCAAAAAAACAATGAAAAATAATATGACAAAAAAAATGACACAACAGGAGAAAGTGCAATGCTTGAATGTTACCGCATCGAACATAGAATCATAGAATCGTAGAGTTGGAAGGGACCTCCTTGGCCATCTGGTCCAACCCCCTGCTCAAAGCAGGATTCGCTAAATCATCCCAGACAGATGTCTCTCCAGCCTCTGTTTAAAGACTTCCATTGAAGGAGAACTCACCACCTCTCGTGGCAGTCTGTTCCACTCATTGATCACTCTAACTGACAAAAAGTTTTTTCTAATATCTAATCTGTGTCTCCTCCCATTCAGTTTCATCCCATTGCTTCTAGTCTTTCCTTGTGCAAATGAGAATAAAGATGATCCTTCTACAATGTGACAGCCCTTGAGATATTTGTAGACAGCTATTACAGTTGTGGCCAAAAGTATTGACACCCCTGCAATTCTGTCAGATAATACTCAGTTTCTTCCTGAAGATGATTGCAAACACAAATTCTTTGGTATTATTATCTTCATTTAATTTGTCTTTAATGAAAAAACACAAAAGAGAATGAAGCAAAAAGCAAAGCATTGATCATTTCACACAAAACTCCAAAAATGAGCCAGAAAAAAGTATTGGCACCCTCAGCCTAATACTTGGTTGCACAACCTTTAGCCAAAATAACTGCGACTAACTGCTTCCGGTAAACATCAATGAGTTTCTTACAATGCTCTGCTGGAATTTTAGACCATTCTTCTTTGGCAAACTGCTCCAGGTCCCTGATATTTGAAGGGTGCCTTCTCCAAACTGCCATTTTTAGATCTCTCCACAGGTGTTCTATGGATTCAGGTCTGGACTCATTGCTGGCCACCTTAGAAGTCTCCAGTGCTTTCTCTCAAACCATTTTCTAGTGCTTTTTGAAGTGTGTTTTGGGTCATTGTCCTGCTGGAAGACCCATGACCTCTGAGGGAGACCCTGCTTTCTCACACTGGGTCCTACATTATGCTGCAAAATTTGTTGGTAGTCTTCAGACTTCATAATGCCATGCACACGGTCAAGCAGTCCAGTGCCAGAGGCAGCAAAACAACCCCAAAACATCAGGGAACCTCCGACATGTTTGACTGTAGGGACCTTGTTCTTTTCTTTGAATGCCTCTTTTTTTCTCCTGTAAACTCTATGTTGATGCCTTTGCCCAAAAAGCTCTACTTTTGTCTCATCTGAGCAGAGAACATTGTTCCAAAACGTTTTAGGCTTTTTCAGGTAAGTTTTGGCAAAATCCAGCCTGGCTTTTTTATGTCTCGGGGTAAAAAGTGGGGTCTTCCTGGGTCTCCTACCATACAGTCCCTTTTCATTCAGACGCCGACGGATAGTACGGGTTGACACTGTTGTACCCTCGGACTGCAGGGCAGCTTGAACTTGTTTGGATGTTAGTCGAGGTTCCTTATCCAACATCCGCACAATCTTGCGTTGAAATCTCTTGTCAAATTTTCTTTTCCGTCCACATCTAGGGAGGTTAACCACAGTGCCATGGGCTTTAAACTTCTTGATGACACTGCGCACGGTAGACACAGGAACATTCAGGTCTTTGGAGATGGACTTGTAGCCTTGAGATTGCTCATGCTTCCTCACAATTTGGTTTCTCAAGTCCTCAGACAGTTCTTTGGTCTTCTTTCTTTTCTCCATGCTCAATGTGGTACACACAAGGACACAGGACAGAGGTTGAATCAACTTTAATCCATGTCAACTGGCTGCAAGTGTGATTTAGTTATTGCCAACACCTGTTAGGTGCCACAGGTAAGTTACAGGTGCTGTTAATTACACAAATTAGAGAAGCATCACGATTTTTCGAACAGTGCCAATACTTTTGTCCACCCTCTTTTTTATGTTTGGTGTGGAATTATATCCAATTTGGCTTTAGGACAATTCTTTTTGTGTTTTTTCATTTAAGACAAATTAAATGAAGATAATAATTCCAAAGAATTTGTGTTTGCAATCATTTTCAGGAAGAAATTGAGTATTATCTGACAGAATTGCAGGGGTGTCAATACTTTTGGCCACAACTGTAAGTCTCCTCTCAGTCTTCTCTTTTGCAAGCTAAACATTCCCAAATCCTGCAACCTTTCCTCATAAGACAGTGTTTGTGGGATGCCCTCCCAGGGCTGTGAGGTACTCGGTACCGGGCCGGGATCAGCGGGATGTGTCACAGCAGCGGGGACCCGGTCCGTGGCCCTGGGCGCCCAAGTAATAGGGGAAATGTAATGGTTTGAATGAATAGTTCGTGACGCCACCTGTGGTGTTCGGCAAGTGAGATGTTAGGCCGACGCTGTTTGCAGATCCTTTGGGTCTGGTGGTGTGTTGCAGCCAAGATGGTGAAGCTCCCCACAGGTGGAGCTGCAGCCCCAGGGCAGTGTAGATGTGGGGGAAGAGGAGAGGCACAAGCGGTGTAGAAGCTGGTACCCTAAGGTAGCAGTGCTGGGTGTGTTGGCACAAGAATCAATGGAGGACACTAGTGTCATGATCCCAGTGCAGGTTTTTGAGCTGCACACCTGGGGTTAATGTCTGGAGCTCGGTGCAGGTTTTGACCTGCACACCTGGGTTTAATGATTGTGGCCTCTTTCTGGTTCTGGGAGAGCTTCTTAAACCCCTGGGAAGCTTCAATCCCTGCCAGTTATACTTTTGCCTTTGGCCTAGTGTGCTGACCCCTGTGTGCCTGTTTGTTGCTATAGTTTGCTTGTATGGTTCTGACCCGGTTCTGTTTCCCGTTGTGAGTTTGCCTGTTGATTTTGTACTGCGTTATTATTTCTGTGTATGACTCATTGCCTGTGACCTGACTACTCTCTGCTCGCCCCTCTTGTACCTTTGCAGCTATCTCTGTGTGTGACTCATTGGCTACGTCTTGACTATTCTCCCTGTCTATGCCCCCTGGTAACTTTGTCTCGCAGTTACCCTGCTAGGAGTTATCTTACAACTCCTAGCTCTGTGGAGTTTAGGCGACGCCCCTAGCAGTCACGTGCTTCAGGTCCTGCGGCTCTGAAATACGCATCTACTCGGCTGCTGCCCGCTCCACAGGTATCTTTGAGCACTGTTCGCTTTACTCAGGACACGCGCACTGGCTCAGTGAGCAAGTTCAGTGTGGTGTTCCTGACAACTAGGGCTTGTAGTTCCAAAGCTTTACTCACAGTCTGTAGTACACACAGGTGCCCGCCTCTGTACTGTGTCCTCCGGGTCAGGGACTCAGTCAACCTCCAGGCAAGATGGAATGCTCCCTTCCAAGGCTCCGCCAACATGTACCTTTCTGAACGTTTTCTCTATAGCGCCTTTAAGTGTGAAGTACTCCTAGTACTGAGTTACACTGGAGTGCCTCCTGACAGATGTTCCCAAGAACTCTACTTGTATGGCAGACAGCTGTAGCCTGCTTCGGGGACTCCTTACTCCTGAGTCCCGGCTCACTATCCAATTTGCTGTTGTGCCCCAAGTCTTAGATGGGAGTAGTGCATTTACAGCCCACTACTCCACCAGTGTCTGCTGCAGAACCATTAGTGTCCATACAACCTCAGGGACCGGGCCCCGGCCTTGCGCTTAGAATTTCTAGGCAGGGTTCTTCCTCTAACCCACGTCCTCTCTGTTCCCTTTTACTCCTTCGTTCCGTACTAATCTCTCTCTCCTATGGAAGATCAGGTTTCAGTTCAATGTCTTTCTCCTTCCTTCCTTTCCCGTGCCAGCAGACCCGGTCACTTAGGTCTGCTGCAGCACCTCCTTCCTCCATCCCTCTCTCAGGGATCTTCTTTCTTCACTCCTCTCTGAGTGGCTTCCTCTCCTAGACTGACCTCGAACCAACTGAAACTCTAAACCTTGCCGCTCTTTTATGTATTCTCAACTCCACCCGCCTCCCAGCTCGTTTCGTGTTCCAAGCAGGGAACCACCTAAGGTGCTCTGCTACTCTCTAAGCAAGGAGCCGCAATGTGGCTTTGCTGAATTACCCTGTTCTGTGGGATGCGAGTGTTAGAGCGTGGTCAGGAGCTTCCAACTTACCTGAGGAGGTGTAGTACCTCTGTGGCGACTGAGCCTCATGGGCGCCACATTGGCAGACCGGTCACCATTCTGGTCGCTCTTTTCTGAACTTGCTCCAGTTTGTTGATGTCTTTTTTAAAATGTGGCGCCCAAAACTGGACACAGTATTCCAGATGAGGTCTAATGAAAGAGGAGTAGAGGGCAATAATGACTTCACGTGATCTAGACTGTATGCTTCTGTTAATACATCCTAGAATTGCATTTGGCTTTTTTGCTGTTGCATCACACTGTTGACTCATATCCAGTCTGTGATCTATTAGTATACTCAAGTCTTTTTCACATGTGCTGTTGCTTAGCCCTATTCCTCCCATTCTGTATATGCTTTTTTCATTTTTATTGCCCAGATGTAGTACTTTGCATTTTTCCCTGTTAAAAACCATTCTGTTAGTTGCTGCCCACTGCTCCAGTTTACTTATATCTTCTTGAATCTTCTCTCTCTCTTCTCTAGTACTAGCTATCCCTCCTAGCTTTGTGTCATCAGCAAATTTAATCAGTTTACCCTCAATTCCTTCATCTAAATCGTTGACAAAGATGTTGAACAATACAGGGCCCAGGACAGAGCCCTGTGGTACCCCACTTGAGACATTCTTCCAACTGGATGTGCAGCCATTTAGGACCACTCTTTGGGTCTGATCACTAAGCCAGTTATGAATCCACCTAACAGTTGCCTTGTCCATTCCATACTTAGTCATTTTTTCAATAAGGATTGTGTGATATACTTTGTCAAATGCTTTGCTGAAGTCAAGATATACTATATCTACAGCATTTCCCTGATCCACCCAATCAGTGATTCTGTCATAGAAGGAAATTAAGTTAGTCTGACATGACTTATTAGTTACAAACCCATGCTGACTCTGTTTAATCACTTCATTCTTATCTAGGTACGTACATACATGTTGTTTAATAATTTGTTCAAAGATCTTTCCTGATATAGAAGTCAGACTCACCGGCCTATAGTTGCCTGGGTCCACCTTCTTCCCCTTTTTGAAGATAGGAACAACATTTGCTCTTCTCCAGTCTTCTGGGACTTCTCCTGTTCTCCAAGAATTTTCAAAGATTATGGAGAGGGGTTCAAAAATTTCTTCTGCTATCTCCTTCAGTACTCTGGGGTGTATTTCATCTGGACATGGAGACTTGAATTCATTTAGGTTAGCAAAGTGTTTCCTCACTATCTTTCTGTCTATAGATATCCTGGATTCCTCTATTCCCTTAATAGGACAGTGAAGAACAGTTGATGTTACATTTCCTTTCTGAGAGAAAGCAGATGCAAAATAGGAATTTAAAAGTTCAGCCTTCTCAACATCCTGGCTTACCATTTCATCATTTTCATCCTGTAAAATTTCTATAGTATCTTTGACTTTTCTTTTACTTTTGACATATCCCCAAAATACTTTATTATTGCTTTTGACATCTCTTGCAAGCCTCAATTCATTGTCAGCTTTAGATAATCTGATAAGTGCTCTGCAGGTTCTGCAGACAGCATTATATTCTTCTTTAGATATGCCTCCCTCTTTCCATTTTATAAACATTTCTTTCTTCCTTTTTAGCATGTGCTTAAGTTCTGTGTTCATCCATCCTGGTTTCCTTAAATGCTTCCTATTCTTCCCTCTTTTCGGAATTGTTAACAACTGTGCTTTGAGAATTTCATTTTTCAAGATTTTCCATCCTTCCTGTACATTTTTGTCTTTAAGGATATCCAGCCATTGGATCCATCCAATTCATTTTTTGCTATGAACTATGCTGCTTGGATACATTCACTTCAAACTATCTGTGCTATTTTTTTCACCCTTTTAGTGTATTATTTTGCACCTGTGCTGCCTTCAACTTTATCAAGGGGGCTGCTGTATCCTGCAAGTGCAAAGTACTAATTTGCTCATTGGATTCAGTCTGTTAAATAGTAATAGAGAAATGCATTTAATTTATACCAGTATAGTCTCTGGCTTTTGGGGAGTTTGGTTTCAGTTTTTTTGTATTTTGTGCAAACAGGAATGGGGCTCCCCCTTTTGGGCCATCCCTTTTGCTTATAGTTTTCCACAGGCAGGTGGCTGCATAGTCAGGACCCCAGGACTGGCTCTACCCTTATCTATTTTTACATCTAGTGACACATAGCATGGTGAACTACAAGACTTAGGTACTGTCTCAATTGGGTTCACCTTGTTGCGGTGGGATGGCTTTTACGTTTTTTTTTAAATCAAAATAGTGTTAGCTAATTTCCCTATGATATTTACACGTACTATTACTATTTACTTACTGCAGGGTATTTGCGCATTTTTTTTTCTTGGGTTCTGCCTGTAAGTGTATTCGTTTTATGACCTGTGTTAGTAAACATTTTTTGGCAGTTTTTTTAAAAATTATTTTGCTCTCGTTATATATATTTTTTTAATACCATGTGATATAGGGATGCTGTGATTTTTATATTTCCATTTTTATAGAAAAAAAAGAATTTGCCAAAAAAATAACAGCAAACGCTCATGCAAAAAACTCTTGAAATTCATGCTTGTTTTTACAAGGTACGAAAAAGTTGCAAATCAAGTCCGAGTTCAGATGTGCATATGAAAAATTGTCTGATTTTTATCCAGAAAACTCGTTCAGTTTTCATCCATATTGTCATTTGTTTGCCAGCGTACATGTATGGCGTATATCGATGGCAGGTCTATGGAGCAGGCTCACGAGGTGAGCATGCCCCATACCTAGCAGATAATGGCTGAAACATAAAGCAAAGACTTGCTCCCAATAACTGCGAGTGGTGCAGAGCTCCATCCATGGCAGTTCATCTGTTTAATGTGTCACGCCAAGGCAGGCGGAGCAAGATAGGGCTGGGTTCACATAGCGTTAAAGGAGTGCGTTTAACGCATCCGTTACATAGTGGCATTAACGCTATGTAACGGATGCGTTAACGCACCCATACACAGCTACAGAGGAGAGCATCGCTAATGCATGTCATAATCGACATGCGATAGCGATGTGCCGTCATTCTGTGACGGACCCTCGGATGCGGGCTGCATCTGCGCTAGCGGGATCACTTAATGCGATCGCATTATGTGAGTAGCGTTATGCAGTCAGTCAATGCTATGCGTTGAGCGGACTACATTTAACGCTATGTGAACCTGGCCTTAGTGAACCCACTAGTCCACAGATGACTCTGTGGAAGCTGAGCCCTAGGAACCAGCCAGACAAGGATGTCAGATGAATCAGCAAAGCTTTATTCAGGTTATAAAGCAGGTAAAGCCACAAGGGAGAACCCCCTAGGCTGAAACACAGAATACCCCTGACGGAGCTACCAGCGAGCGAACTCCTATATAGGGATAGACCCGGCACAACCAAGGACTGTCACGTGTGTGCCTCCTAAGAGCATTTGCAGGAGACCTGCCAAGGGGATGCAGGTTCCTAGCAGGGAACGGAGCCGCCAATCATCTTGAGCCACGAACAGGGTGAGTGAGGAGCGCCGGTCTCCCTGTCCATGAGAGATCGGCCCCCGCGGCTGAGGGCAATTACAAAATGCCACTGCCTAACTGATATGAGGGCCAATTATTCTATGTGTCCATCGGCGCCCACATAACGCAATCGTGGGGTGCCCCTGTGTTGCCATGACAACCTGGAGTCTGTTGAAAACCTCTGTGCCTGTCATCATGGAGTCAACCTTAGGATGGGAACGATGCAACAAGTTTTTCACACCCGGATTTGGGTATCCTCTCCAGTCTTGTCAGGTTGGATGGTGAACATTGGTGGACAGCCATTTTCAGGTCTCTCCAGAGATCATCAATTGGGTTTAGATCAGGGCTCTGGCTGGGCCAGTCAAGAATGGTCACAGAGTTGTTCTGGTGCCACTCCTTTGTTATTTTAGCTGTGTGCTTAGGGTCATTGTCTTGTTGCAAGGTGAACCTTCGGCCAAGCCTGAGGTCCAGAGCACTCTGGAAGAGGTTTTCATCGAGGATATCTCTGTACTTGGCCGCATTCATTTTTCCTTCATTTGTAACCAGTCATCCTGTCCCTGCAGATGACAAACACCCCCACAGCATGATGCTGCCACCACCATGTTTAACTGTTGGGATTGTATTGGTCAGGTGATGAGCAGTGCCTGGTTTTCTCCACATATACCGCTTAGAATTATCATCAAAAAGTTCTATTTTGTCTTATCAGACCAGAGAATCTTATTTCTTATACTCTGGGAGTCCTTCATGTGTCAAACTTTATGTCACGATGACCCGTCCTGTGTGACGTGACCAGCAAGCCGGTAACTAAAACAACAAGACGCGACACGTGATAATGTCCTGTGTGACACGGCCTGCAGGCCGGTAACTAAAACAACAAGACACGGGGAAAGGGGAAACAGTTACAATGGTGGGCTCTGCGATAGGGAAAGGGGATGTGGAGACCTCCTGCACTCCCCTGAGTCAGTGTCCCTAACGCTCCTAACGTTCCCTATGACAGTTCCGCACCAGGCGCCGATCAAGAACCTGTTGCCCTAGCACACCCTACACCTATCCTTTGCTAGGGAGCTGAGTGGCGCAGGTACTGGCCCCACCGCTGTACTAATACACACTAAGGAAAAACACAAACAGGGAAACACCACTTAGCTTTACTCTGTTGCTCTTGCTCCTGGCAACAGTGTCCACCACCAGAATGCAGCTCTCCTCCTGAATCGCTGCCACCAAGCTCTGTCAGAGCTACAAGGAAATCCCCTATGACTCCTTCCACACCAGGGCTAAGACACTGCTGCAAGGAACGCTCTCCAGCTCCTTCCTCCACCAAGGCTGGTTGAAGTGAACACTATCACCAACACTGATTGCAACACCTGTGACTCTTATAGCAGAGCAGAGCAATCACACCTGCATTATAATCATGTGCACTTAACTAAAGAAACAAGAGTGCAATGATGCTCACCACCACCCGGGGCAAACTTAGAACAAATGACACCACAGTGCAATAATCCTAATGGCCACCGGGGGCAAAAACCAAACTTAAGCACAGCTTAAGAAAAAAAAAGGTTACCTGTGCTTTTTATCTGTCCTGATCCTGCATGGATCATGACACTCTATGTGGGCTTTCATATGTCTGGCACTGAGGAAAGTGTTATGAATGAGTCACCGGAGGAGGAAAAAACAAAAATGCAAGCTAAGTCCAGAAAACCGGAGAGGTTGGTAGCTAGCGGATTGCAGACTCCTGATCCTATTCACAACAACTAACAGTAGCCATGGAGCGTGCCAACGGTGGTCCTAGATGCCTCGTCACAGCCGGAGAACTAAATAAGCCTAAAGAAAGAAAGGGGAAATCTAAACTGCCCCAGAGCAGACCCCAAAGCAATAGACAGCCCCCAACATGTATTGTCGGTGAAAAAAGATGAAAACACAAACATAGACAGAAAGACAGGCAGAGCAAACGATGGGGCCCAACTAACTAGATAGGACAGGACAGAAAAGATGCTGGCTGCAATCCGCAAAAACCCTACCAAAAATGTCCCAACATGTCTGATAGGAAAAACGGCCCTGAAGTGGCTAGACTTCAAAATCCCTAAATCAGCACTCCGATATATTCTGAGGACAGAGCAAAAGAGATTAAACCGATCAGGGACAAAAATGGAAATTCAGCATAGCCCCAGCCGGGGCTGGCTGAACAAAAAACTAAGTAAATCAGACAAAATCTCATTGAACAATAGCAGAGCAAAACTTAGCTTTAGAAGGCAGGAACTGGGCTGGAGGCCAGACCTCAGAGCAGGAGAAATCACCAGCAACCCAACAGGGCGTCGGCTGCCTTAAATCCACTCAGAGATTCCAGATGTCCAATCACAATCCACCTGTTCAGGTGACAGGTCTCTCATCCAAATCAGTTTCACCACCTCCTTTCACCAACAGAGGGAGTTCATCGGACACCAAAGGTGAACGAGAAAATGAGCTCACAACAGGAAAGGCTTCTGTCGGGCCACTCTGCCATAAAGGCCCGACTGGTGGAGGGCTGCAGTGATAATTGACTTTGTGGAACATTCTCAATTCTCTACTGCATCTGTGCAGCTCAGCCACAGTGATCTTGGGGTTCCTCTTTACCTCTCTCACCAAGGCTCTTCTCCCACAATTGCTCAGTTTGGCTGGATGGCCAGGTCTAGGAAGACTTCTGGTGGTCCCAAACGTCTTCCATTTAAGGATTATTGAGGCCACTGTGCTCTTAGGAACCTTGAGTACTGCAGAAATAATTTTTGTAACCTTGGCCAGATGTGTGCCTTGCCACAATGCTGTCTCTGAGCTCCATGGCCAGTTCCTTTGACCTCATGATTCACATTTGGTCTGACATGCACTGTGAGGTCTTATATAGACAGACGTCTGCCTTTATACAAATCAAGTCCTAACAGTTTAATTAAACACAGCTGGACTCCAATGAAGGAGTAGAACCATCTCAAGGAGGATCACAAGGAAATAGACAGCATATGACTTAAATATGAGTGTGAGCAAAGGGTCTGAATACTAATGAGCATGTGATATTTCAGTTTTTCTTTTTTAATAAATTTGCAAAAATTTCTACATTTCTGATTTTTTTTCAGTCAAGATGGGATGCAGAGTGTACATTAATGAGAGCAAAAAATGAACTTTTTTTTTAAAACTATTTTTATTAATTTAACAATTTTAACAACAAGGAAAAGGTACAGACAGTTACAGTATATTTATGACATTAAGCCAAAATCCCACCTTTTCCTCCCCCCCCTTCCTACAATCGTCATCATTTGAAAGGATTCCTTAAATTGGTGCGTGTCCACTGATGCTTTCTACCAGGTACCATCTGGTGCTCTCAAATTGCTTCCTAAGTCTGTTCCTAGATTCTGTATCCAAGGATGGAACAAAAAACGACCATCTGGTGAAGAACTTCTCTGTTAACTTTTTTTTGTTGGTCAAGGTTTCCAACCAGTCCATTTTAAACAGAAAATGAATTTTTGTCAATATTAATGATTTTGACAGAACATTTGAGTGTAACCATTGATGTAATATACTTTTCCTTACTGCTGAGGCCCAAATCACTAACATGGCTTTGGTAAAATGAACTTTTTTGAATTTACCAAATAGCTGCAATGAAACAAAGAGTGAAAAATATAAAGGGGTTTGAATACTTTCCATACCCACTGTATGTGGTATCATCACATTTACAAAAGTCTGATCAGTCAAAATATTAAACTAATTAACCCAACCGGGAAAATCCGTAAACAGAAAAAAATTAAAAATGCCAAAATTGCGTTTTTTTTAGCACCACAACAGTGCAAAAAAAGGCTGCAAGAAAATAGTATGAATAAAAACTTTGTCTTGCCCCACAAAATATAAGCCCTCATGCAGCTCTGTTAGCCGAAAAATTAAAACTTTACGGGCCTCATAAAATTGAGACACATCCCAAAACATTTTTTTTTTTTTTACAATTTCTGAATTTCATCCTTTAAAATAATTTAAAAAACTGGACTCGTTTCATATTGCCATAATCGTACTGAAGAGATGAATCATATTCCTAGATCGTTTTTATCACACAATGTTGTACTTCTTAAAAACCATTCTCAAGAAACAATGGCAGAATTGCTTTTTCTTTTACAATTTCACCGCACTTTTTTTTTTTCCCGTTTCCCAGTATACTATATTGTAAAACGAATGGTATTAATATTAAAATTACAACTCAACCCGCAAAAAAACAAGCCCTCATACCTCTATGTGGACAGAAAAATAAAAAAGTTATGGTTCTTTGAAGAAGTGGAGGAAAAAACAAAATGGCAAAAATGGAAATTGGCTGTCACGACTCTCTTGTTGCATGACCCAGAACCAGGGGCTCATTCCCTGTCCCTAATGCTATGGGGCTCACTAGCTTGCCCTGTTCCCCAGGTTACTTTTGAAGGTGAAGATGCCAGGGCCACGTACCTTGACTTAGCTCCTAAATCCACCCTTAGTCTGTACCCTTCCCCCACCCAGAGAAGAAGGGAGTAGTAGTGCACAGTAGTACACCAACCAGACTTGTACACCAACCAGACTAAAAAGGTAATACGAACAGGGGTAACTGAAAATACCAAGCATACAAATATACACTCACAGAGCTACGCACTGGAGAGTGGAGGATGGGGGTAAAACCAAAGTAGGAGAAGAAACGGAATTATCACACTCACAAAACCAAGCAACAGTCACAGATAAAACCACCAAACGCCTTCTCAAATAACCACCAACAACAACCTCCAGCCATGCAACATAAGCTATCTATGATGATGTGTGTCAGTCAGGACCCAGGTTATATAGGGGATAGGAGTGGCTAACAGTGCACAACTGAGAGCCTTTTCTCCAAGAGCTCTCAACAGAGCAGATTAACCCCTGCACAGCCTGAAGAAATTTGCACCATTTAAATGTAAATTTGAAGGTGAAGTGCTTCTATTCAGCACAGGAATAGAAGAACTCAGACGCTGCGGTCTTCTGACTTCTCTTTGTTGCGGTAAACCCGAGACATTGGCCATGTATAAGAACTGAAATGTATCCATAAAACTTGCATAGGTGTCATTCCAAAGACATACTGATAGGGAATTTAGATTGTGAGCCCCATCGGGGACAGTGCCAATAATGTCTGTAAAGCGCCGTTGAATTAATGGCGCTATAAAAATTAGTAAAATAAATCAGTAAAAAATCCAGAATACGGAGGAGAATGTTGCATAGAGCCTCATTCTGGCAGTTATTCACTTGTATGCTGTTTGTTTAGCTGTATAGGAAATCATAGCAGACTAAGTTTTCTTAGGGTCCCGTTTCATTTAGCGACGCACCAGCGATCCCGACAACGATATGACCTGGTAGGGATTGCTGGTGCGTCGCTAAATGGTCGCTAGTAAGCTGCCAAACAGGCAGATCTCTTCAGCGAAGCAGCAACCAACTAGCGATCTTCGGCGGTCGTTGGTACCTTGTCACACAGCAGCTTTTCTGAACGATTCCAGCCTGCGTCCCTGATTTCTGCGTCATCAACGAGGTCGCTCGTCGGGTCAAACACAGCGATGCATGCTGGCCAGCGGGATGCCGACGATGGCCCAGGACATTCGAGCACGATCAGCAATATCCAGCGGGGTGGGGGGCGGTCGCTGCTGTGTGTCACATGTAGCAAGATCGCTGGCGAGGTAGCTGTTGCGTCACAAAACCAGTGACGCTTCAGCGATCTCGCTATGTGAGACGGGGGCTTTATACAGACATATTCAGCAAAGGAATGTATATCGATGCCTCTACATCCATGCTGACTGTAGCCACTGTTGGCATGTACTTCCTTAGCATTTTCACCGAAAAATGGGCACAAATTCTACGTATACCGAGCCATTGTCAGTTCACAAGAATATCATAGAATGTATTAATCTTGTCCATTTTGCAGGTAAGAATGCGAGATATAATTATGCAGAATGGCACTAAAAATGGGTGGCCCTTAGCATCACCACTCACGTGCTCTTGGCCCCAGGGTAGCCTTTTTTTTTTTTAGGAAAAACCCACTGCAGTTTTTGAACCAAAATCAAATGTAGATTCTAAAAGGTAAAGTCAATAATGGAATCAAAACCTGGCGCTTTACAAAAAAGGTACCCAAAGGTCCCATGGACGCATGCGTTTTTGTTGCATGGCAGCAAATCTTTGTCGAAAATTCTGTGCCTGAGGGCTCATACTTGCGAGAGACTCGCCCGATTCTCGAGCGAGTCTCTTGCATGAAAACCTGGGACCGAGTCTCTCGCAAGTGAGTATGAGCCCTTAGAAACACATTCCATACATTTGTATGTGGTTGTTTCTGCAGACTGTGATGTTTATAAATCCCATCCAGAAATATCGGACCCATTTGTCTGTTATGTGTGAACATATCCTAAAGCGCTCTGTTATCTGCTCTCATTTGGTGCTACCCCTTCTTTCACCAAAAAGTGCATTATAACACTTATCCAGAAAGTGCAACAAAGCCCTAAACTGTCTCATATTACTAAGAAAATATAGCTGCATGTGGAGCAGAGTGGGGTGTTATGATGATGAAGCACGGTGGTTAGTGCGGTTTTACAAACTGAGTTTTTAAAAAAGTACATATTTATCTTTAGCTTTTCCAAACCACAGAACGAAGACTGGTAATCTCACAAAGTTAAGATAGGGTTAACATGGAGTGCGTGCGCAGTATGGGAGCGGTTTTACAGATATCTGTTCCTCATCACGTACAGTCTAAGAGAGAACTTGGAAATATGAAAAAGCTGACGATCAGGTGTGGCAATGCCCCACCTACCTCATATAGTTTGCAATTTGCACTTTGTACATTTCCTCACAAGTTCACTGTAATGATACTTAAGATAAAAACAAAAAGTTATGAAATTCTCCAGATTGTGTTATCAATCCTTGTTTTCACATTGTGGTGCATTTTTGTAAAGTTTATGTCAATCATCACTCTGATCACATGCAGTATTTTTTTCTGCCTGCAGATTTTAGCTGTAGGCTGTACCCACACTGTGGCTGACCACACAGCAGAGGCTCTGCCCACACAGTAGAGGTTCTGACCACACAGCAGAAACTCTGACCACACAGTGTGGTTGACCACACAGCACAGGCTTAGACCACACAGCAGAGGCTCAGACCACACAGCAGAGGCTCAGACCACACAGCAGAGGCTCTGACCACACAGTAGAGGCTCAGACCACATAGCAGAGGCTCTGACCACAAAGCAAAGGCTCTGACCACACAGTAGAGGCTCAGACCACACAGCAGAGGCTCTGACTAAACAGTGTTGCTGACCACACATCACACAACAGAGGCTCTGACCACACAGAGTGGCTGACCACACAGCAGAGGCTCTGACCACACAGTAGAGGTTCTGACCACACGACAGAGGCTCTGACCACACAGCCGAGACTCTGACCACACAGCAGAGGCTATGACCACACAGCTGAGGCTCTGACCACACAGCAAAGGCTCTGACCACACAGTGTGGCTGACCACACACCACACAACAGAAGCTCTAACCACACAGTGTGGCTGACCACACAGCAGAGGCTCTGAAAACACAGTAGAGGTTCTGACCACACAGCAGAGGCTCTGACCACACAGCAGAGGCTCTGACCACACACCAGAGACTCTGACCACACACCAGAGACTCTGACCACACACTCTGACCACACACCAGAGACTCTGACCACATAGCAGAGTCTCTGACCACACAGCAGAGGCTCTGACCACACAACAGAGGATCTGACCACACAGCAGAGGCTCTGACCACACAGTGTGGCAGACCACACAACAGAGGCTCTGACTACACAGTAGAGGCTCAGACCTCACAGGAGAGGCTTTGACCACACAGTGGAGGCTCTGACCAGACAGTGTGGCTGACCACACAGCAGAGGCTCTGACCACACAGCAGAGGCTTTGACCAGACAGTGTGGCTGAGCACACAGCAGAGGCTCTGACCACACAGTAGAGACTCTGACCACACAGTAGAGACTCTGACCACACAGTAGAGGCTCTGACCACACAGTAGAGGCTCTGACCACACAGCAGAGGCTCTGACCACACAGTAGAGGCTCAGACCACACAGCAGAGGCTCTGACCACACAGTGTGGCTGACCACACAGCAGAGGCTCTGACCACACAGCAGAGGTTCTGACCACACAGCAGAGGCTCAGACCACACAGCAGAGGCTTTGACCACACAGTGGAGGCTCTGACCAGACAGTGTGGCTGACCATACAGCAGAGGCTCTGACCACACAGCAGAGGGTTTGACCAAACAGTGTGGTTGAGCACCCAGCAGAGGTTCTGACCACACAGCAGAGGCTTTGACCACACAGCAGAGCAGAGGCTCTGACCACACAGCAGAGGTTCTGACCACACAGTGTGGCTGACCACACAGTAGAGACTCTGACCACACAGCAGAGGCTCTGACCACACAGCAGAGGCTCTGACCACACAGCAGAGGCTCTGACCACACAGCAGAGGCTCTGACCACATAGCAGAGCAGAGGCTTAGACCACACAGCAGAGGCTCTGACCACACAGTGTGGCTGACCACACAGCAGAGGCTCTGTCCACACAGTAGAGGCTCAGACCACCCAGCAGAGGCTCAGACCACATAGCAGAGGCTCAGACCACACAGCAGAGGCTTTGATCACACAGCAGAGGCTCTGACCACACAGTGTGGCTGACCACACAGCAGAGGCTCTGACCACACAGCAGAGGCTTTGACCAGTGTGGCTGAGCACACAGCAGAGGCTCTGACCAGACAGCAGAGGCTCTGACCACATAGAAGAGGTTCTGACCACACAGTAGAGGCTCTGACCACACAGTAGAGGCTCTGACCACACAGCAGAGGCTCTGACCACACAGCAGAGGCTCTGGTCGCACAGTAGAGGTCCTGACCACACAGCAGAGGCTCTAACAATACAGCAGAGGCTCTGACCACACAGTAGAGGCTGTGACCACACAGCAAAGTCTCTGACCACACAGTGTGGCTGACCACACAGCAGAGGCTCTGACCACACAGCAGAGGCTCTGACCACACAGTGTGGCTGACCACACAGCAGAGGTTCTGACCACACAGCAGAGGCTCTGACCACACAGCAGAGGCACTGACCACACAGCAGAGGTTCTGACCACACAGCAAAATATTCAGAATTGAGAGTCCTCAGTGGTTGATACCTTCTAATAGCTAACGGAAAAGATGGTAACACATTGCAAGCTTTCGAGACTACTCAGGTCTCTTCTTCAGGCCAGACTAATACAAAATCTGAAGAGTCACATATTTATGCACAATACAACACAGAAAAAATGCAATAGATAAGACAAGTGACGTGAAGCAAAACTATCAATATGGGAGAGGGAGAAACATAAATATTGGACCAGTTCATAGATAAGGAGTCCGGATGTTTTATAGTCCTCTGATTGGGGTCTCCTAATGTGTTGTGATGCCTCCACAAGGTCTTGAAAGAAAATTCCTTAATTGATGTAAAAACACATAAATCCATGCGACACATTCATTCCAGCACTGAGAGTGTCAAAGGTCGTCATAAATTTATACTCCCAAACACGTCTCTCTCTCTCTGAGATGTGAAGTTACCTTTCAATACCAGTAATTTCATATCTATGTTGCTGTGATCAGGGATACAAAAATGTTTTGCCACAGGTAGATCCATTCTTTTTTCTCTTATTGTGTGACGATGAGCATTCATCCTTGTTCTAAGCTTTTGCCCTGTCTCCCCCACATACAGACCCCCAGTTGGACATTTAGTACAAATAATTAAGTACACCACATTAGATGTAATGCAGCTGAAAGTACCTGGGATCTTGTAGTCCTGATGTGAGTTGGGGATCTTTATCTTGTCCGTGGTCGTTATAAATGGACAGGTTTTACATTTTTTCTGGTTGCAAGGAAAGGTTCCTGCAGCTGTTGGAGAGGACAGGGAGCTTCTGACAATGATGCTTCTTAAATTTGGGGGCTGCCTAAAACACAGCAGTGGGGGGTCTGGAAAAATGGACTGTAATCGGGCATCTTTTAGTAGTAATGGTGGTAATTTCCGTGAAGCTCCCCTTAGCACTTCCAGATTTGGGTTGTAGGTGACCACCAGAGGCACCCGGTTATTTTCTTCTTTAGCTTTGTAATGTAGCAGGTGATTCCTTGACATTCTGGTGACTCTTGTAATTTGGTTTTCAATTGTTCTTGGATGGTAGCCCTGATTCAAAAAGGTCTTTTTGAGGCGACCAAGGTGTTTGTCTCTATCCATGGGGTTGGAACATATACGATTGTATCTGATGGCTTGGCTATAGATAATAGAATTCTTTATGTGTTTTGGATGGAAACTGTCCCATTTAAGGTATGTTGGACGGTCGATTGGCTTTTGATACAGGGATGTCTCTATTTCATTGTTTTTTAGCTTAATGATGGTGTCCAAAAAGTTAATCTCAGTGCTGGAGTAGATGAGTGTTAAATTGATGGTGGGATGAAATTGATTAAACTGTTCGTGGAGCATCTTTAGCTGTTGCTCAGACTCCGTCCAGATGATTAAAATATCATCAATGAAGCGGTAGTAGGCCAGGGGCCTGATGGGGCATGAGGACAAAAAGTCGCTTTCAAGTTTGGCCATGAAAAGATTTGCATACTGTGAAGCCATTTTACTTCCCATAGCTGTGCCAGTCTCTTGTAGATAGATCTTGCTGTCAAATTCAAAGTAATTTATGGGTAAGGATGAATTTTATAAGTTTCACCACAGCATCAGCATCAGTCCCTGTGTTTTCCATGAAGAATTTGCAGGCATTTAATCCATCTTGGTGTGGGATATTAGAGTACAAAGATTCCACATCCATGGTGGCCAGGATGGTTCCTTCTGGTAGAGGACCTATTGCTGCTAGTTTATTCAATAGGTCAGTTGTGTCCTGAATGTAGCTAGTTGTATCCTTCACCAGTGGTTTAAGAATACCCTCTACCCATCCAGATACCTGCTCAGTAAGGGTGCCCACACATGAAATAATTGGTCTTCCTGGATTTCCAGACTTGTGGATTTTGGGAAGCATGTAGAATGTCCCTATTCTTGGAGTCTCTGGTATCAGGTCATCACCGACTCTTATGTATTGGTCAGGAAGACAAGATACCAACTTGTTTAGCTCCTTGTAATAGTCCTGTGTAGGATCCGACTCCAATTTTCTATAGTAGCGTGTGTCCATAAGTTGCCTGTTTGCATCCTTCATGTAGTCTGACGTATTCATCATGACTATTGCACCTCCCTTGTCAGCAGGTTTAATGATGATTTCTTTGTTGGTTTTTAAAGACCATATGGCCTTTCTCTCCTGGGCACTGATGTTGGATGCTTGTCTCCTGTTAGTGTCTATGATTGTGGAATTTATCAAATGTCTGAAGGAGTCTATATATCTATGACCACACAGCAGAAACTCTGACCACACAGCAGAGGCTCTAACTACACAGCAGAGGTGCTGACCACACAGTAGAGGCTCAGACCACACAGTAGAGGCTCTGACCACACAACAGAGGCTCTGACCTCACAGTGTGGCTGACCACACACCGCACAACAGAGGCTCTGACCACACAGCAGAGGCTCTGACCACACAGCAGAGGCTCTGACCACACAGTATGGCTGACCACCCAGCAGAGGCTCTGACCACACAGTAGAAGCTCTGACCACACAGCAGAGGCTCTGACCATACAGCAGGCCAATGTCCACACGATTCTGATCCACACCCTAAGTGCTCATGCACATGACAGAAATTGGATGAATGTTATCCATTGTTTTGACAGAAAGCACTCGTACTCATGTTATTCTGTGGGTCTGTGCACAAGTCAGAGTCAGTCCGAGGAAAAAGAAATGCAAAAGTTGTCTCCAATAATCGGATGGCACTCACCCATTCATGTCTATAGGTCTGTGGAAAACACTCGGATGACATTTTTATTGACAAACTGAATGGAGAATATGGAGATTTTTTTTTATCAGAGTGAGATTAGCATAATTGGACCAATTCACTGGGATGAGAGAAAATTGTTTGTGTTTTTGCTTACACAAAAGATCATTGTTCTTCAGTGCATTGTCCTGTGTAAACAGGATCTGCCAAGAACAATGACAGATTCAGCTCACTGAAGGATCCTTTACATATTGTTCAGTGTTCACCTGAAGAGTGGTCTGCTTGTGTAAATAGGCTTTTAACCATTTAATGACCACTGATACGCAACCATTGGGGGTCTTATTCCTTCATTGTCATTTTAAAATGGTGATCGGGAATAAGGCTGTAACGCCCCACAGAGTTGCAAACTCTCTGGGGTTTCAGCTACCGGGAGTAGCTAAGGGTACAACCGTACACTTAGCGATGCACCAGCGATCCTGACAATGATATGGATCGCTGGTGCATCGCTAAGTGGTCGCTAGTGAGCTGCCAAACAGGCAGATCTCACCAGCGACATAGCAGGGGTCGGTGGTCGCTACTTACCTGTCAGACGCGGCGATCCTGACGTCCTCCTGCCCGCGTCCACACGTAGCTCGTCGGCGCCACAGGAAGCTCAGCAGGAAGCGCCCGACGAGAAACGGCCCAGGGCCTTCTCGCGCGATCAGCGATAACCAGCGGGGGAGCCGGTCGGAGGTGTCACATGTAGCGATATCGCTGGCAATATCGCTGCTACATCACAAAACCAGTGACGTTACAGCATAACGGGCGCTTAAGTCCCTGGACAACATGATCAGGGCCGTTTTTTCTGGTCTCCAATGACATGATCGCCGTTATTCAATGAATAACGGTGATCATGTAAAAAGAACCCCTGATCCAGTTAAAAATAGATTTTCTCTACTCTGATATGATCTAATATGTCAGAGAAGAGAGAATTGATGTCCCCAAGCCCCCCACCCAGTACCTTAGTACTGAAACCGACATACCCCCAGCTCCCCTCCTTCTGAAGAAAGAAAATGGTGGGCCATGCTCAGTGCGCCCGCCAATATTTGCCTCCTTGCACTCAGCAACCGCTGGAATTTTTCTGATTGGCTGATGGCTTTTGATTACTGTAATAGACCCTATCACATTGATTAAAAGCACCCAATATTTTGTAAATGTGGCAGCACTTGGGCTGTCCCTCTCCTCTTCTGGAAGTTGTTCTGGGAGATGTTTGGAAAAGGGGATATCATTCTCACTTGCAAGCGACCAACTTCTTGCAGTGAAGTGGAATGACAAGAAGGACGTCTACATGCTGATCACGTTGCATGCGAACACCACTGTGACGGTCAGAGACAAGGGTGCTACCAGAGACAAGGAAAACACAGTCTGCATCACAGACTACAATAAATATATGGGAGGCGTTGACTTGTTGGACTATGTGCTTCAACCGTATCTGGTGAAGCGGAGACCAGGGTCTGATACAAAAAGGTAGAAATCTACCTCATCCAGATTGCCACCTACTATTGCTTTGTCCTCTATAAAAGGTCACAAGGAGCACTGATATTTCTCCAGTCGAGTATCTCTTCTTTGACTCAACGCAGGCACAGGAGGCAGTCTTCAAGTCAGAGTGTCACGCTGCTCTCACCTGGGGCCGGGACTCCGCACCCGACGTCACCACTTCCGGTGCCGCGGTCGCTCCAGGTGTCCCGTCGGGTGCGCACGTGCACCTCTTGCACCTAGTCTCATGGCTGCACAACGTTGCCAGTAAGCAAGCGCGCTCTTCCCTGCTCTGACTGCAGCCACGCCATCTCTATGGTCCTGGAGGACCTGAACAGGAAGTCCCTGTGCTCTTGCCCTATATCAGGCTACCTCTTCCTATGGGAGGTGCCTGATTATTGTTATGCTTCCAGGCTTGGTATGTTTGGTCCTTGCTTGGCTGCGCGCTGTATTCGCGTCCCCTGCCTTGTGCTCTGTCATGCTTCCTAGCACATGCTCCGTTCCTGCACTCTGCCTTGCCGTGCTTAGAATCATAGCTTCCTAGTACACGCTCCGTTCCTGTACTCTGTTTTGCTGTGCTTCCTAGCACATGCTCTGTTCCTGCACTCTGCTCTGCCATGCTCCCTAGCACGCCCTCGGCTCCTGTACTGTGCCCTGTCGTGCTTCTCTGCTCGTGCTCTGCTCTAGTCCTATGTTCCTGTTGTGCTTCTCAGCATGCCCTCTGTCTTGCCTTGCACTCAGGTGTGCTTCCCAGCACACGTGCTGCCTAACCCTGTAGTCTGGTGTGCTTCCCAGCACACGCACTGTTTAACCTTGTGCTCTGGCATGCTCCCTTGCACGCGCCCTGCTTTGCCCGCAACCCCAGGCATGCTTGTCAGTGCGCACCATACGTGCTCCTGTGTACTCACCTTGCACTATCCAGTATCTAGAGCACTCCTGTGTATACGCCCTGTATTGTCCTGAACCCTCCGTACTTCCGTACACTCGCCCTGTACTGTCCTATACCCTGCGTGCCCCTGTGTCCACGCTTTGCACACTCCTGTTTTCTGCACTCTCCATGTTGCATCCTGCAGACACACTCAGTCGTGTCTCCTGTGAGCCGGCCACCTGGTTCCAGCAGTCGTGGTGCCTTGCCCCCCTTGGAACTGCCCCTGACACTCCCTGTATAGGGGGTGATCCTCAATAGGTTAGCTCGCCCTGGGTGGGTTAGTGCCACAACCCAGAGGGTCTATTGAAGAGACAAATTATTCTCCTTGTCTCTGCCACTCCCACCCAAAACCATCCCCAAAACAGATGCAGGGTTTGAAGGAAGCACACTAGAAGAGATTCCCAATATTATTGCCCCATGTGCCCATTCCAACCAGGCCTTTGTGTCAACCCCTGCTTTGAAATCTACCACACACCTTCCTATTATTTACCTGACATGAAAAAGACCAAATTGTGAGGTAGTGTCTTCTTTTTTTCTCCAAATAATTTATATTTTCAGTTTAGTGGGCACCAATAGAGAGGAATTTTAATTGGATAAGTAATAAAAAGAATATTTTATCCCATTTCACAATTAATTCCAGAATTTGTGCATCACATACCACATATTATTCAGATAAATTCTCATCCATGCACCCACATCTGTATACTCCAGTATACTTCAGAAAGTGGACCCCACAAATGTTCTTTTAAAGTCAGGTCATCTGACAATTAATTCCAGGACTTGATTAATCACAAACATTTTTGAACAATCATCTTATTTTGACTGGTTTTAATGACTGTGGCTGGCTACAGAAAACTTTTGCTACCATTTATATTACTTATACAGTATATTTATATTAGTGATACGGGCATGATCATTTTATTGGAGAATCTCTAATAATGAGGATGTTCCATACTTATACACTATGGGATTTACTGCATGGTTCTTGCTGAAACTCCTGTACCAGGCAACACTTTACGGATTCTATAGGGTATTGGTTGTTTTGTGCATATGTAACAAGGTGGCATGGGGTGGTAGTCATAGCCGGGTCCACTAGGTCACAGTCAGTGAGCACTCCGACCCCTTGCACATGAATAGACAATTCCAGTCCCAGCCCCAGGTCACAATGGGTTACCTCAGAATCACAGCTGCTCTCGACGTTGGCATGGCATCCTTTGGATGCACAATATGTCACATTCTTTAGGGCCCAACAATGGCAACATGTTTAATGAAGATAAAGAATGGAAAAAATAACAATTCCTGAACTGTCCCTATTGAAAGATGCTGCTCCTTCGGCAGCAGCAGCAAAAGCATCAGCTCCTAAGTCTCCAGGAAGCTCACTGTCATGTGGAGGGCACTATCACAGTTCCCGTGCCCTGTTCCACTGCCCGGCAGTCCTTGGCAGCTTGAAGTTCCCAGCCGGGGATTCCTCCTGATCTACATATACCCCAAATGGGGGTCCTCACTGTTCCAGTCGGGAACACACTTATGCCCCAGATGGAGGGGTCTCTTCTGTCCCAGACGGGGACGCACATATGCCCCAGATGGAGTCTCCTTCTGTCCCAAGTGGGGACGCACCTATACCCCAGATGGGGACACGCAACCTGCCTCAGGGCCCTCCTGCCTAGGCTCTGCTCCTGGAAGCAGGAGCTTCCTGCTTCCTTGAAGCTGCTAGTCCAGCCCCTATCATTAACTCTCTCTATGCCTGCACTAATCATGTCTAATAGAGTGCAATGGCAATATACATTGACATGACAGATATAAAACATTTCACATTACATAGTACATATGAGAAATGGCACATTAACACAATTAAACATAAGGGAACCATTCAGATGCCGCTCGGGATACATGTGCCTGGTATGCAGGAAGGCACATGAGGTTCCTTGCCACCTCCTTCCACTCTCCTTCCTTGATTTATGGTCATCCCCGACCATGGTGGCACCTGAAAATTTGAAATGGTTAGAACACAAATTTTGCTCTTTAATAAAACACATAAGCACAACAGCAAAAGTGATACAGTCTCTGATAACTCCTCTAGGTTGGAGCCCTGGAGCAAAGAGTTCAGTTCTTTCAATGTGGGTCCGCCTGACCCCGATCCCCTTGCTCATGGTACACAGACAAATACAGTGTTGCATAACAATTTAGGCCTATGGGCCAGTCCTTTCCTGCTCCGGTAGCCAAACACAGGAAGTCACTTTTGATGCATGGCAACAGTCCATTTAGTTCCTTCAGTCCTTGACCCAGCTCGCTCCTTGGGTCCTCCTGCACAACTTTCTCTTAAAAAAGGTTCAACAGACCCTGGTCCCTTGGCTCCTGGGACCAATAAGAAACACACCGGCCCAACGGCCAACTCATCCATGGTTCTTCCAGTGCTGACCCGGCTCGCTCCTCGGGTCCTCCTGCACAGATCTCTCCCCCTCCCTCCTTTTAGCAGATCATGGGTCCTCAAACACACATAGGTGGTTGCATCAGGGAACAGTCCAGGGTTAAAACAACACAGTCCTCAAAGAAACCGCACACACAGTCCACAATGATTAATCCTTTCAGGGCTTCAGTCCCGCAATCCAGCAGGGGATGCGCAAATGTGCACAAATAAAACTTGGATGAGCAAGGGGGAAAACAAAAACAAACAGTCTCTTATTCATGACCATGCGGGTCACCACCGACACTCAGTCCTGGTGTCATCCAGGGTTCCCTGCCCTTCCAGAAATGCGGAACAGTCTCCTCATACATTTTTCTATTACTTCGGTGCAAATGGCACAACTCTCTTAAAGGGGCCACATCAGTCAGTACAGGGCCACTGCATAGCATAATGGGCCGCATTTTGGCACTGGATCACTATCTTCTTTCCTCCTGCAAAGGCCGGCTCAGCAAACTTGGAGCCTACCGCTCCCATGACCCAACTGTGGCCACCAATTTCCTTAAGGGCACCTCTGCCCTCTGTCTCACTGCAGGAGCTGCGGTCGTTGCAAGCGTTCGGCGGACACATTGTGTCTCTTGCACCTGTCTCTCCTCAATATCAGAGACCACTGTGACCACCACAGCATAAGGTCCTCGGGGCAAAAACAGGTGTGAGGATTATGGTGAGGGTAAGCATCGAACTCATTGTGACTGGTTCCGGCTGCGACAGTCCTCCACTGCGGCCGCGCAAACTCAAGATCACGGCCATGGTGGTCCCTCTTTCCACCGTTTCTGCTTTCTTGACTGCTTCTGGCTCAGGGTCCTCCACATCTGTGGTGCTCTAGCTCCCAAAGATCTTCCTCACCAGCTGCTGCACACGGACAGGTAACTCACTCGGCAATGGCGTCTCTCTTCCTGTATCGCCGTCTTGCTCTTCTGAGTTCCACCCATTTGTGGGTGGAATCACTTTTTGC
Source organism: Dendrobates tinctorius (assembly GCF_039654945.1). Taxonomy (NCBI): domain Eukaryota; kingdom Metazoa; phylum Chordata; class Amphibia; order Anura; family Dendrobatidae; genus Dendrobates; species Dendrobates tinctorius. Next base: position 26,558,195 of record NW_027361725.1, read on the forward strand.
AGCTTCACCCATTTCTCCAGATTCTGCGGTGGGGGCGGGAGCTCTCTTTTCGCCCGCACCCATTTCGGGCTGGCATCCATCACAGCAGGGTGCGGCCTTCTTTCTTCTGGTGCCAAATCTCTTGCATGACTCCCACGAAAGGTGGCACCATCCATCATTTTCACACCAATGGCTGTCTCCTTACCAGTGTTTGGCGCCACCTTAAAGTCACTGTCAGCCGCCTTCTTTAACTCTTTCACAGCGGTCAACAATTCACATGGCTCGGTAGTCTTCTCCATCAGCATTTCAAAATCACTGTCAGTCCCTCGTCTGGTTCCAATTGGGAAAGGTGTCAGGAACGCCATCTCAGCTCCTCCCGCCCCAGTCGTAGTCCCCAGATCCTTCACTGGCATTCTTAGGATTGCAGGGCTGCTGGGTTTGATCCTGCTGACTGCGCCAAATGTAACAAGGTGACACGGGGTGGTAGTCATAGCCGGGTCCACTAGGTCACAGTCAGTGAGCACCCCGGCCCCTTGCACATGAATAGACAGTTCTAGTCCCAGCCCCAGGTCATAGTGGGTTACCTTAGAATCACGGATGCTCTCCACGTTGGCACGGCGTCCTCCGGATGCACAACACGTCACACTATTTAGGGCCCAACAGAAGCAACATGTTTAATGAAGATAAAGAATGGAAAAAGATAACAATTCCTGAACTGTCCCTATTCAAAGATGCGGCTCCTTCGGCAGCAGCAGCAAAAGCATCAGCTCCCAAGGCTCCTGGAAGTCACCTGGATGGCACTATCACAGCTCCTGTGCCCTGTTCCACTGCCCGGCATTCCTTGGCAGCTTGAAGTCCCCAGCCGGGGATTCCTCCTGTCCCAGACGGGGATTCATATATACCCCAAACGGGGGTCCTCACTGTTCCAGATGGGAACACACTTATGCCCCAGATGGGGGGTCTCTTCTGTCCCAGATAAGGATGCACATATGCCCCAGACGAGGGCTCCTTCTGTCCCAAGCGGGGACACACCTGTGCCCCAGACGGGAACACACAACCTGCCTCAAGCCGTTCTGCCTGGGCTCTGCTCCTGGAAGCAGGAGCTTCCTGCTTCCTTGAGGCTGCTAGTCCAGCCCTGTTCATTAACTCTCTCTATCCCTGCACTAATATCTAATACAGTGCAATGGCAATATACATTGACATGACAGATATAAAACATTTCACATTGCACAGTATATATGAGACATGGCACATTAACACAATTAAACATAAGGGAACCATTCAGGTGCCGCAAGGGCTACATGTGCCTGGTATGCAGGAGGGCACATGAGATTCCTCGCCACCTCCTTACACATATACGTAGCGGTTTTAACCTTGGTGGGCGGGAGCTTGCTATGGTGTACCACGTCTTTTGGCACATTCGTCTCTCATATAGGGATTGATGGCGCTAAACAGACGTTGTACAACCAGTTTTAGAAAGTCTCTGTCATTCTAGCCCTGCTGGTCTTCTTTCATCTTTGGAACAAATTTTGCCACATGGTTGGCTGCATTTTCCACCACATTTTGCCTTCCTTACAGTAATGTTTTTTCTTCCTGCTACAAAATATGCAAATGTGTAACAATTGTTTTATTAGCAACACCAAGTTTTATTATCATCAAAATATGCTATTAGAGGCCTGTCACCCTCTGTGAGTAATAATTCCTAGAAAGATTTTATTGTTTGCTCAATGGTCTCTGTAAGCTTTGAATGGATCCTGGAATTCCTTCAATTTTACCCTAAAGACCAAATGACGTGCCTTCTATTATTATAGGCAAAGCCGTGTGTCCATATTGAAAGTACTTTAGAACAGTGAAAAACTAGTGCAATAAAATTTGAAGTGAGTTCCTCAGAATGTACAAAAAAAGATTAATAAAAGAGACAGTGAAAAAAATGCAAATTGTATGTTTTCAAACTTGCGCTGCATCAACTATCTAAAAAATGATGGTATCAAACTACTCACTACTTCCCTATAAAAATAAATTACAGGGTATAATTGATAAAGACATTTATGGGGGATTTATGTTGCTCTTGAACCACACAGTTTCAGCATATGACAATCTATTCCACATAGAGGCAAATTTGTGTTCCAAAATTCACATTGTGCCCATTCCGTTCTGAGCCCTGCAATTTGTCCAAATAGAACTTTTTGACTATATGTGGGGTATCGCCTAGCTTGTAAGAAAGTGGGTAACAAATTGTAGGGAATGCTTTTTGGTGTTATCGCTGGCAAAAGTGAGACATTTGGGGATAAAGCATGATTTTTGTGAAAAAAAAATGAATTTTTTCAATAGGACGACCTGATGTTATCAAATTCTGTGTTGTACCTGTGGGATCAAAATGCTCACTATACCCCTGGATAAAATCATTGAGGGATATGGTTTCTAAAATGGGGTCAGATGTGGAGTTTTTTTTTTGCTGTTTAGGCACTTTAGGGGCTGTGTAAATGGGACATGGTGTCTGCCATCTTTCAGACAAATTTGCTTTCCAAAATTCAAATAATGCCCCTGTCATTTGCCCAGACAGAACTTTTTGACTACAAGTGGGGTATCGCTGCACTTGTAAGAAAGTGGGTAACAAATTGTGGGGTCCTCTTTTTGGTGTTATCCTCAGCAAAAGTGAGAAACATTGTGAGTTAGCAGACTGCATGGATGAAAAGCAAATTGCAACTATAAAAACTGAAGCAGCAAAATTGTGACCACCAAAACTTGTGCCAGTTTCAAATCTTTTCGACACCACTGTGCAATCAAATTTTATTGATCTTGTATATCATATTGCTCTTTAACCCCAAGGTCTGTTTTTATTATCTCTCCACTAGTACTGAAATAACTAGGAACACCAAGGAGTTCCATTAAATATTACACATCCCTGCTACAATGCTATAAAGCAGAAGAGTCATGGGACACTTCAGGGGGACTGAAAAATAATTATCATTAGAATTTAATGATTCCTAAACATCTTCTATTACAATAAATGTAGATCTATTAAGCATTACTATTGTTGAAGAACGTTAAATACTTTATTGTTACTGACATGTACAATGTAGATGATCATAGCATCATAGAATCGTAGAGTTGAAAGGGACCTCCTGGGCCATCTGGTCCTACCCCCTGCTCAAAGCAGGATTCGCTAAATCATCCCAGACAGATATCTGTCCAGCCTCTGTTTGAAGACTTCTATTGAAGGAGAACTTACCACCTCTCCTGGCAGCCTGTTCCACTCATTGATCACTCTGTCAAAAAGTATTTTCTAATATCTAATCTGTGTCTCCTCCCATTCAGTTTCATCCCATTGCTTCTAGTCTTTCCTTGTGCAAATGAGAATAAAGATGATCCTTCTGCAATGTGACAGCCCTTGAGATATTTGTAGACAGTTATTAAGTCTCCTCTCAGTCTTCTCTTTTGCAAGCTAAACATTCCCAAATCCTGCAACCTTTCCTCATAAGACAGGGTTTGCAGACTGGTCACGATTCTGGTCGCTCTTTTCTGAGCTTGCTCGTTTGTTGATGTTTTTTTTTAAATGTGGCGCCCAAAACTGGACACTGTATTCCAGATGAGGTCTGACCAAAGAGGAGTAGAGGGCAATAATGACTTCACGTGATCTAGACTGTATGCTTCTGTTAATATATCCTAGAATTGCATTTGCCTTTTTTGCTGCTGCATCACACTGTTGACTCATATTCAGTCTGTGATCTATTAGTATACCCAAGTCTTTTTCACATGTGCTGTTGCTTAGCCCTATTCCTCCCATTCTGCAGACAGCATTATATTCTTCTTTAGATATGCCTCCCTCTTTCCATTTTATAAATATTTCTTTCTTCCTTTCTCTCCTTTTTACCATGTGCTTAAGTTCTGTGTTCATCCATCCTGGTTTCCTTAAACGCTTCCTATTCTTCACTCTTTTCGGAATTGTTAACAATTGTGCTTTGAGAATTTCATTTTTCAAGATTTCCCATCCTTCCTGGACATTTGTGTCCTTAAGGCTATCCAGCCATTTGTTCCCTCCAATTTTCTTTCTGAATTCCTTAACCCCTTCACCCCCAAGGGTGGTTTGCATGTTCATGACCGGGCCAATTTTTACAATTCTGACCACTGTCCCTTTATGAGGTAATAACTCTGAAACGCTTCCATGGATCCCGGTGATTCTGACACTGTTTTCTCGTGACGTATTGTACTTCATGTTAGTGGTAAAATTTAATTCATATAACTTATGTTTATTTGTGAAAAAACGGAAATTTGGCGAAAATTTTGAAAATGTCGCAATTTTCCAACGTTGAATTTTTATGCCCTTAAATCATAGAGATACGGCACACAAAAAACTTAATAAGTAACATTTCCCACATGTTTACTTTACATCAGCACAATTTTGGAACCAAAATTTTTTTTTGTTAGGAAGTTATAGGGGTTAAAAGTTGACCAGCGATTTCTCATTTTTACAACACCATTTTTTTTTTACGGATTACATCACATTTGAAGCCACTTTGAGGGGTCTATATGATAGAAAATACCCAAAAGTGACACCATTCTAAAAACTGCACCGCTCAAGGTGCTCAAAACCACATTCAAGAAGTTTATTAACCCTTCAGGTGCTTCACAGGAATTTTTTGAATATTTAAAAAAAAAATGATCATTTAACTTTTTTTTCACCCAAAAAATAATTCAGGTTCAATTTTTTTTATTTTACCAAGGGTAAAAGGAGAAATTGGACTGGAAAAGTAATTGTGCAGTTTGTCCTGAGTACGCTGATACCTGATATGTGGGGGGGGAACCACTGTTTTGGCACATGGCAGAGCTCAGAAGGGAAGGAGCGCCATTTGACTTTTTCAATGCAAAATTGGCTAGAATTCTGATCGGACGCCATGTCACGTTTGGAGAGCCCCTGATGTACCTAAACAGAGGAAACCCCCCACAAGTGACCCCATTTTGGAAACTAGGTTTGTACAGCCGTACAATTATAAAATCATATTTTTTCCGCAAAAATGATCTTTTCACCCTCAATTCTTACTTTCCCAAGGGTAACAGGACCCTAAAAGTTATTGTGCAATTTGTCCTGAGTATGCTGATACCCCACATGTGGGAGTAAACCACTATTTGGGCACATGGCAGAACTTGGAAGGGAAACAGCTCCATTTGACTTTTTTGGTTAGAATTGAGATCGGACACGATGTCGCGTTTGGAAAGCCCCTGATGTACCTAAACAGTGGAATCCCCCCACAAGTGACCCCATTTTGGAAACTAGACCCCCTAAGGAACTTATCTAGATGTGTGATGAGCACTTTGAACTCCCCCAGTGCTTCACAGAAGTTTATAACGCCCGGGCGTGAAAATAAAAAAATTGTATTTTTTCCACAAACATGATCATTTAGTCCCCTTTTTTATTTTCCCAAGGGTACCAGGAGAAAATGGACCCCAAAAGTTGTTGTCCAATTTTTCCTGAGTACATTGATTCCCCATATGTGGGAGAAAACTACTGTATGGGCACACGTCGGGGATTGGAAGGGAAGTAGTGACGTTTTGGAATGCAGACTTTGATGGAATGGTCTGCGGGTGTTATGTTGCCTTTGGAGAGCCCCTAATGTACCTAAACAGTGGAAACTCCCCACAAATGACACCATTTTGGAAACTATACCCCTTAAGGAACTTATCTAGATATGTGGTGAGCACTCTGAACTCCCCCAGTGCTTCACAGAAGTTTTTAACGCCGGGGTGTGAAAATAAAAAAATCGTATTTTTTCCACAAACATGATAATTTAGTCCCCATTTTTTTTATTTTCCCAAGGGTACCAGGAGAAAATGGACCCCAAAAGTTGTTGTCCAATTTGTCCTGAGTACCCTGATACACCATATGTGGGAGAAAACTACTGTATGGGCACACGTCGGGGCTCGGAAGGGAAGTAGTGACGTTTTGGAATGCAGACTTTGATGGAATGCTCTGCGGGTGTCATGTTGCCTTTGGAGAGCCCCTGATGTACCTAAACAGTGGAAACCCCCCACAAATGACACCATTTTGGAAACTAGACCCCCTAAGGAACTTATCTAGATGTGTGGTGAGCACTTTGAACCCCCAAGGACTTCACAGAAGTTTATAACGCCCGGGCGTGAAAATAAAAAAATCATTTTTTTTCCCACAAAAATGATATTTTGGCCCCAATTTTTTATTTTCCTATGGGCAGCAGGAGAAATAGGACCCTAAAAGTTGTTTTCCAATTTATCCTGAGTAGGCTGATACCCCATATGTGCGGGTAAAACACTGTTTGGGCGCATGGCAGAGCTTGGAAGGGAAGGAGCACCATTTGACTTTTTCAACGCAGAATTGGCTGGAATTGAGATCAGACGCCATGTTGCGTTTGGAGAGCACCTGATGTACCCAAACAGTAGAAACCCTGCAATTCTAACTCCAACCCTAACCCCAACACACCCCTAACCCTAATCTGAGCCCTAGCCCTAGCCCTAACCCTAGCACTAGCCCTAACCCTAATGGGAAAATGGAAATAAATACATTTTTTAAAATTTTATTATTTTTCCCTAAGGGAGTGATAACGGGGAGTTTCATTTACTATTTGTGGCGGTTTTTATTTTTGGCAGCTGTCACACGCTAAAAGACGCTTTTTATTGTAAAAATAGTTTTTGCATCACCACATATTGAGAGCTATAATTTTTCCGTATTTTGACCCACTAAGTCATGTGAGGTCTTATTTTTTGCGGAACGAGTTGACGTTCTTATTGATATCATGTTCGGGCACGTGACATTTTTTGATCACTTTTTATTCCGATTTTTGGGACGCAGAATGAACAAAAACCAGCGTTTCATGAATTTCTTTTGGGGGGGTGCGTTTACACCGTTCCGCGTGCGGTAAAATTGATAAAGCGGTTTTATTCTTCGGGCCAGTACGGTTACAGCGATACCTCATTTAGGTCTTTTTTTATGTTTTGGCGCTTTTATTCAATAAAAACAATTTTATATAAAAAATAATTATTTTTGCATCGCTTTATTCTGTGAGCTATAACTTTTTTATTTTTTCTCTGATGATGCTGTGTGGCAGCTCGTTTTTTTTCGGGACAAGATGACGTTTTCAGCAGTACCATTGATATTTATATGCGTCTTTTTGATCGCGCGTTATTGCACTTTTTGTTCGGCAGCATGATAATAAATCATTATTTTTTGCTTCGTTATTTATTTTTATTTTTTAAGGGGTTCGGTAAAGGGATTAACTAATGCGACAGTTTTATAGGGCAGGTCGTTACGGATGCGGCGATACCAAATATGTGTACTTTTACTGTTTTGGTTTTTTTTTCCAAAAAATGAATTTATTAGGGAATATATATATATTTTTTTAAATTTATTTAGCGATTTTTTTAAAATTATTTTTACACCTTTTTTTAATCTTTTTTTAACTTTATTAGATTGTCCCAGGGGGGACATCACTGTCTTGTGACAGATCGCTGATCTGTCACATCACAGATCACTGTGACAGATCAGTAATCTGTCACAGGCAGTGCAGAAGGCTTCCTCATGCCTGCGCTTTGCAGGCACTGAGGAAGCCAGCTCACTGCAGGCCCCCGAAGGTCCCCGTCGCCATCTTGGATCTGGGGACCTGGAGAGAAAGAGCCCCCCGCAGCAGCGCTGCACGTTGCGCTGCTGTGGGGGGCTCAGGGAAGCACGGAGGGAGCCCCCTCCCTGTTGGTACTTCCCTTTAACCCCCGGTACACCGCAATCGTGTTTGATCGCGGTGTGCAAGGGGTTAACGTGTCAGTGGCGGTCCGTGACCGCCTCTGACACATTGTGCCGGGTGTCAGCTGTGATAATCAGCTGACACCCGGCCGCGATCAGCGGCGCTCACCACGTGGGCGCCGCTGATCGCGCTAGACGTACTATCCCGTCCATGGGCATAGGGGCCCGGGTCCCATGGACGGGATAGTACGTCTGATGTCAGAAAGGGGTTAAAATCCGCCTTTCTGAAATCTAACCTTGACATCTGAGTCTTCACAGGTCTTCCTCCTCTAGTTATCCAAAATTCTAAAATAGCGTGGTCGCTACCTCCTAGTGTCCCAGCCACTTTTACCTCCTCAACCATTTTCTCCCTGTTTATAAGGATTAGATCCAAGGTAGCAGTTCCCCTTGTTTTCTCCCCTACCTTTTGGAAGATAAAGTTTTGCCTGAGAGAGATTCCCAACAAATGTCTGGATAGTTGAAATCTCCCATGACAACTATGTCATATTTTTTGGAGAACTCAGCCATGATGCATAAAGAGTTCATCCATAACTTCAGCTTGCACAGGCGGCCTGTAGTAAATGCCTACAATGGTGTCCTTTCCATTGTTCTGTCCTTGTATTCTTACCCAAACAGTTTCCACAGAACTCCCAGTCTCTGAAGCTTCAATCTCTGTGCAGATATACGCGTTTCTAATGGGTCGCCCTCCCAGGGCTGTGGGGTACACGGTACCGGGCCGGTGTCAGGGGGATGTGTCACAGCAGCGGTGACCCGGACCGTGGCCCTGGGCGCCCTAGTCAATGGCGGAATGTATATGTAGTTAATGGAATGGAATAGTTTGTGACGCCACCTGTGGTGCTCGGCAAGGGTGGTGTTAAGCCGACGCTGCAGACAGATCCTCTGGGACAGATGGTATTATGCAGCAGTGATGGTATAGCCCTCCACAGGCAGGGCTGATGTCCCAGGGCAGTGTAGTTGTAATGGTTGTGGAAAGGCGCAGGCAGTGTAAAAGAGGGTACCCAGATGTAGCGGTGCTGCATGGGTTAGCGTGGGAATGAATGGAGGACACCGAGGCTTGCAGTTCCAAAGCTTTACTCACAGTCTGCGGTACACAAGGGTGCCTGCCTCCGGGCCGTGTCCTCCGGGTCAGAGACTCAGCCAACCTCCAGGCCAGATGGAAAGCTCCTCTCCAACACTCCGCCAACATGTACCTTTCCCGAATGACTCCTCTATTGCGCCTTAAGGTGTGAAGATCTCCAGTACCATGGTACTCTGGAGTTCCTCCTGTCAGATGTTCCTAACAATTCTACTCGTATGGCAGACAGCTGTAGCCTCTCTCGGGGACCCCTTTCTCTGGAGTCCTGGCTCTCTATTCAATTGCTGTTGTGCCCAAGTCTTAGTTGGGAGTAGTGCATTTACAGCCAACTACTCCACTGGTGTCTGCTGCAGAACCATAAGTGTCCATTCAACCTCGGGGACCGGGCCCCGGCCTTGCACTGAGAACCTATAGGTAGGGTTCCTCTTCCAACCCACGTCTCCTCTCTGTTCTTCTACTCCTTCATTCCGTACTGATCCTTCTCTCTCTTATGGAAGCTTAGGTTGCAGTTCTACGTCTTCCTCCTTCTGTTCCTTTCCCGTGCTAGCTGGCTCAGATCACTGAGGCAGCTGCAGCACTCCTTCCTCCATCCCTTCTTCCAGGGATCCTCACTCCTGTCTGAGTGACTTCTTAGCCGCCTGACCTTCTGCCAAACTGAACCTGTAATCCTACACTTTCCCACTCTTTTATATATCTCAACTCCACCCACCTCCCAGCACATCCAGTGTTCCATGCAGGGAACCACCAGAGGTGCTCTGCTACTCTCTAAGCACTGAGCCGCAATGTGGTTGTGCAGAACTACCCTGTTGTGTGGGGTGCGTGTGTTGGAGCATGGAAAGGAGTTCCCACCTTACCTGGATGGTGGGGCACTACACCTTAGGAGAAGGTGCAGTACCTCTGTGGCGACTGAGCCTCAGGGGCGCCACACTAACATACAATGCGACACCTCCTCCTCGTTTATAAAGTCTGTTTCTTGCAAATAAGTTGTATCCTTCTAGCCTTGTATTCCAATCATGTGTATTGTCCCACCAAGTTTCAGTGATTCCAATGACATCATATTTCTTTTCCTGCGTTAGTAGTTCCAATTCTCCTTGTTTGTTGCCCATGCTTTGTGCATTAGTATAGAAGCATTTTAGTTTGTGATTGGTTTCTCTTTCTCCAATATTTTTATTATTTAGATTTTTTTGTCTTTGTTCTTTCCTCCCATTTCTAATAGCAGAGTTCTCAATAGTATTTGTCAGGTGTATGGCTTTTTCTGGCCTTTTGCTTCCCTTCCCGCATTGTTCTAGTTTAAAGCTCTCCTTATAAGTGTAGCAAGGCGACTTCCAAATACAATGTTTTCCAGTCTTCGTAAGGTGCACCCCATCTTTAACAAGTAGCCCATCATATAGGTAATTCACTCCGTGATCCAGAAATCCAAATCCTTGCTGACGGCACCATCGACGTAGCCAGTTGTTCACCTGCAGAATCTTATTCCACCTCCTTGTTCCATGGCCATCCACTGGGAGGATGGAAGAAAAGACCACCTGCGCTCCCAGTTCTTTCACTTTCTTACCTAAGTCTTCAAAGTCACTGCAGATGGTTTCCAGGTCGTTTCTTGCTGTGTCATTTGGCCCCACATGTATTAGCAGGAATGGGTAGCCATCAGTAGGTCTGAAGAGTCCAGATATCCTGTCAGACACATCTTTAATTTTTGCACCTGGAAGACAGCACATTTCTCTTGAGGTTATATCCGGTCTGCAGATAGCGGCCTCTGTTCCTCTCAACAGCGAATCCCCCATGACCACCACTCTTCGTTTCTTCTTCACAACATTTTTCTTTCTCCATCCAGGACGACTCTGAGGGCGTACAAGGTTGCTGTTTGTGGGCAAAGTCTTATCCTGATGTATTTCTTCATCGTTCTCCTGTGTAAGAGCCTGGTACTGGTTCCTGAGCAGTATTGGAGCTGACTGCCTCCCGATCCTCCTGCTTCTCTGGGTCACATGTTTCCATTCCTCTGTTTCTTCAGGTGCACTTCAAATTTCTTCTCTTTCTGTAACATGAAGAGATAATTCTGCTCTGTCTAAGAACTCTTCACCTTCATTAATGATTTTCAATGTAGCTAACCTCTCTTCGAGATTTTGCAACTTTTCCTCCAACAGGGACACAAGCTTGCATTTGTGGCATGTGAAGTTTGGTTTTTCCACTGGTAAGTCTGTGAACATGTAGGAAGAAATGCAGCTCACCAAATGGCTCCTGGCCTCTTCCATATTGTTATTATTAAAGATACTACAAAGCAATGAAAAATGATGTATAAGTCTAACTATACTCCATTATTTGTTTGATGAAATATGCAATGTAAAACTTTCCATGGTATGTATAACAGTTGTTTTGCCACCAGTAGCGTAGGTACCGGAGGGGGAGGCAGAGAGTGCAGTGGCCCCAAGCCCCACTCTGAGAGGGGTCCTCCTGGAGCTACCGCCACCATTGAGTACATCAGTGTGCAACAGCACTCTTATACAGTGAAGCTGTGCAATAGTGGAAGGAAACACAATCGCCCTGCACTACAGCTCTCCGTTGGTGATACAGTGGCAGATGCGCTGGGACACTGAGGTTCTGTGTATGAGTTGGCACTATGACATCAGGACATTGACCTGCCCAAGCCTCGCCTATGGACTCATCGAGATCCTGGATTAGGAGAGTATATAATGTTATTTCATTTTTCATAAAACTTGTGGTGTGATTGTGGGGCTTCATAAACAATGGGAGACCCTCATACAGGTGCTTCTCACAAAATTAGAATATCATCAAAAAGTTAATTTATTCCAGTTCTTGAATACAAAAAGTGAAACGCATATATTATATATAATCATTACAAACAGAGTGATCTATGTTGATGTTGATGATTATGGCTTACAACCAATTAAAACCCAAAAGTCATTATCTCAGTAAATTAAAATAATTAACAAAAAACACCTGAAAAGGTTTCAGTAGGCTTCACAATCATGGGGAAGACTTCTAACTTGACAGATGTCCTGAAGGCAGTCATTGACACTCTCCACAAGGAGGGTAAGCCACAGAAGCTGGCTGGCTGTTCACAGAGTGCTGTATCCAAGCATATTAATGGAAAGTTGAGTGGAAGGAAAAAGTGAGGTAGAAAAAGGTGCACAAGCAACCGGGAAAACCGCAGCCTTGAAAGGCTTGTCATGAAAAGGCCATTTAAAAATTCGGGGGGAGATTCACCTAGAGTGGACTACTGTTGGAGTCATTGCTTCAAGAGCCACCACACACAGACATATCCAGGACATGGGCTAAAAGTATCACATTTCTTGTGTCAAGCCACTCATGACCACTAGACAATGGCAGAAGCGTCTTACCTGGGCCAAGAAGAAAAAGAACTGGACTGTTGCTCAGTGGTCCAAGGTGTTGTTTTCATATTAAAGTAAATTTTGCATTTCATTTGGAAATCAAGGTCCAAAAGTCTGGAGGAAGAGTGGAGAGGCACACATTCCAAGCTGCTTGAGGTCTAGTGTGAAGTTTCCACAATCAGTGATGGTTTGAGGAGACATGTCATCTGCTGGTGTAGGTCCCACTGTGTTTTATCAAGACCAAAATCAGCACAGCCATCTATCAGGAAATTTTATAGCATTTCATGGTTCCCTCTGCTGACAAGCTTTTTGGAGATGGAAATGTAATTCTCCAGCAGGACTTGCCACCTGTTCAGACTGCCAAAAGTACCAATACCTGCTTTACAAACATCAATATCACTGTGCTTGATTGGACAGCAAACTTGCCTGACCTTAACCTATGGGGTAATATCAAGAGGAAGATGAGAGACACCAGACCCAACAATGCAGACGAGTTGAAGGCTGCTATCAAAGCAACCTGGGCTTCCATAACACCTCAGCAGTGCCACAGGCTGATCACCTCCATGCCACGCTGCCTTGATGCTGTAATTAATGCAAAAGGAGCCCTGACCAAGCATTGAGTGCATTTACTGAACATACATTTCAGCTACCTCAGCCTTTGTGCAAGGAGGAAAAGGAGGAGCACTGCCAGAGCCCTGCAAAGTGACCTCGACAGCAGGCCACAAATGTGCGGCCCTTCAAAGAAATGCCAACCCACACCATTACTGACCCACTGTCAAACTGGTCACGCTGAAGGATGTTGCAGGCAGCAGATCGCTCTCCACGGCATCTCCAGACTCTGTCACTTCTGTCACATGTGCTCAGTGTGAACCTGCTTTCATCTGTGAAGAGTTCAGGGCGCCAGTGCCAATCCTGGTGTTCTGTGGCAAATGCCAAGCGTCCTGCACGGTGTTGGGCTGTGAGCACAACCCCCATCTGTTGACGTCAGGCACTCAGACCATCCTCAAGGAGTCGGTTTCTAACCGTTTGTGCAGACAAGTGCACATTTGTGGCCTGCTGGAGGTCATTACAGGGCTCTGGCAGTGCTCCTCCTGTTTCTCCTTGCACAAAGGCTGAGGTAGCGGTCCTGCTGCTGGGCTGTTGCCCTCCTATGGCCCCCTCCACGTCTCCTGGTGTACTGGCCTGTCTCCTGGTAGCACCTCCAGCCTCTGGACACTACTCTGACAGACACAGCAAACCTTCTTGCCACAGCTCGCATTGTTGTGCCATCCTGGATGAGCTGCACTACCTGAGCCACTTGTGTGGGTTGTAGAGTCCGTCTCATGCTACCACGAGTGTGAAAGCACAATCAACATTCAAAAGTGACCAAAACATCAGCCAGAAAGAATTGGTACTGAGATATGGTCTGTGGTCCCCACCTGCAGAACCACTCCTTTATTGAGGGTGTCATGATAATTGCCAATAATTGCCATATGTTGTCCATTCCATTTGCACAAGAGCATGTGAAATTGATTGTCAATCAGTGGTTGCTTCCTAAGTGGACAGATTGATTTCACAGAAGTTTGATTTACTTGGAGTTATATTCTGTTGTTTGTGTTCCCTTTATTTTTTTCAGCAGTGTATATATACTGTTGCGTTTTGTAACGTTTTCACTGCACTTTTACTTTTATTTCTCTTTAGAGCACACACCCTATTTTGGGCCTTCTGGCTAGGATGGGGAATTTTTAAATTCCTGATCAAAGATATGGCTAGTAGAGTTGAGCGATACCGTCCGATACTTCAAAGTATCGGATCGGAATGGATCGGCCGATCTTAAAAAAAAGTATCGGTATCGCCGATTCCGATACCGGAAGTCCCATTCAAGTCTATGGGACTTCCGGTATCGGAATAAGAAAAACCCTGTTTTTGCCTTGTACAGCCTCTCTGGGGTCTGTACGGGCCTTTCGGGGGGCTGTGCCGGCCTGCCAGGGGGTCTGTGCAGGCTCCGGTGGTCTGTGCCGGCCTGCCGGGGGGCTGTGCTGGCCTGCCGGTGGTCTGTGCAGGCTCCGGTGGGCTGTGCCGGCCTGCCGGGGGGCTGTGCCGGCCTGCCGGTGGTCTGTGCAGGCTCCGGTGGGCTGTGCCGGCCTGCCGGGGGGCTGTGCCGGCCTGCCGGTGGTCTGTGCAGGCTTCGGGGGTCTGTGCAGGCATCGTCCGATGGGACTACAAGTCCCATCGGGCGATGCCTGCTACCATGACAGTGATTGACACATTAGCCAATGATGGGACAGTAGTAGTCCCATCATCCGGCTAATGTGTTGAATGTAAAAAAAAAAAAAAAAAAAAAATTACATGCTACATACATGCTACATACATACAACATGCATACTACATACATGCTACATTCATATTACATACTACATACATGCTACATTCATACTACATATATACTACATGCAACATACATACTACATATATACTACATGCAACATACATACTACATACACTCACTGGCCACTTTATTAGGTACACCTGTCCAACTGTGTGTTAAGACTTAATTTCTAATCAGCCAATCACATGGCGGCAACTCAGTGCATTTAGGCATGTAGACATGGTCAAGACAATCTCCTGCAGTTCAAACCGAGCATCAGTATGGGGAAGAAAGGTGATTTGAGTGCCTTTGAACGTGGCATGATTGTTGGTGCCAGAAGGGCTGGTCTGAGAATTTCAGAAACTGCTGATCTACTGGGATTTTCACGCACAACCATCTCTAGGGTTTACAGAGAATGGTCCGAAAAAGAAAAAAAATCCAGTGAGCGGCAGTTCTGTGGCCGGAAATGCCATGTTGATGCCAGAGGTCAGAGGAGAATGGGCAGACTGGTTCGAGCTGATAGAAAGGCAACAGTGACTCAAATTGCCACCCGTTACAACCAAGGTAGGCAGAAGAGCATCTCTGAACGCACAGTGCGTCGAACTTTGAGGCAGATGGGCTACAGCAGCAGAAGACCACACTGGGTACCACTCCTCTCAGCTAAGAACAGGAAACTGAGGCTACAATTTGCACAAGCTCATCGAAATTGGACAGTAGAAGATTGGAAAAACGTTGCCTGGTCTGATGAGTCTCGATTTCTGCTGCGACATTCGGATGGTAGGGTCAGAATTTGGCGCAAACAACATGAAAGCATGGATCCATCCTGCCTTGTATCAACGGTTCAGGCTGGTGGTGGTGGTGTCATGGTGTGGGGAATTTTTTCTGGGCACTCTTTGGGCCCCTTGGTACCAATTGAGCATCGTTGCAACGCCACAGCCTACCTGAGTATTGTTGCTGACCATGTCCATCCCTTTATGACCACAATGTACCCAACATCTGATGGCTACTTTCAGCAGGATAATGCGCCATGTCATAAAGCTCGAATCATCTCAGATTGGTTTCTTGAACATGACAATGAGTTTACTGTACTCAAATGGCCTCCTCAGTCACCAGATCTCAATCCAATAGAGCATCTTTGGGATGTGGTGGAACGGGAGATTCGCATCAGGGATGTGCAGCCGACAAATCTGCGCCAACTGTGTGATGCCATCATGTCAATATGGTCCAAAATCTCTGAGGAATGCTTCCAGCACCTTGTTGAATCTCTGCCACGAAGAATTGAGGCAGTTCTGAAGGCAAAAGGGGGTCCAACCCCTTACTAGCATGGTGTACCTAATAAAGTGGCCAGTGAGTGTATATACTACATGCATGCAACATGCATACTACATATATACTACATACATACTACATATATGCTACATACATACTACATATATACTACATGCATGCTACATACATACTGCATGCTACATACATACTACATGCTACATACATACTACATATATGCTACATACATACTACATATATACTACATGCATGCTACATACATACTGCATGCTACATACATACTACATGCTACATACATACCACATATATACTACATACATACTACATGCATGCTACATGCTACATACATACCACATACATACTACATACATACTACATACATACTACATGCATGCTACATACATACTACATGCATGCTACATACATACTACATGCTACATACCACATACATACTACATACATACTACATACATACTACATGCATGCTACATGCATACTACATGCTACATACATACCACATACATACTACATGCATACTACATACATACTGCATGCTACATGCATGCTACATACATACTACATGCTACATACATACTACATATATATTACATGCATGCTACATACATACTACATGCTACATACATACCACATACATACTACATACATACTACATGCATGCTACATACATACTACATGCTACATACATACCACATACATACTGTACTACATATTTACTACATGCATGCTACATACATACTGCATGCTACATGCATGCTACATACATACTACATACATACTACATGCTACATACATACCACATATATACTACATACATACTACATACAATACATTCATACAATACATACATAGACATACAGTACATATAACATAGAGTAACATACTTACCAATACTTGTCACATTGTTCCCCGAAGCCATTGTCTTTTACGGAATAAATATTAACATAACAAACCACAAAAATACTCACCCACGATCCGAAGCAGTCCACGAGTGTGTCCCACGACGATCTTGGGTAGAGAACTGCAGCATCAGCTGATGCTGCCGTTCTCTACGGGCTGCAGGAATCCAATGACGGAAGGTAGGTATCCTTCCGCACTGTATTCCTCCGCCACTTAAAAAAAAAAGTCCCTATTCTCACTTTATGCCATTGCTGTGTGGGAATTTCCCACGCAGCAATGGCATAAAGTGAGAATAGGGACTTTTTTTTTTTAAGTGGCGGAGGAATACAGTGCGGAAGGATACCTACCTTCCGTCATTGGATTCCTGCAGCCCGTAGAGAACGGCAGCATCAGCTGATGCTGCAGTTCTCTACCCAAGATCGTCGTGGGACACACTCGTGGACTGCTTCGGATCGTGGGTGAGTATTTTTGTGGTTTGTTATGTTAATATTTATTCCGTAAAAGACAATGGCTTCGGGGAACAATGTGACAAGTATTGGTAAGTATGTTACTCTATGTTATATGTACTGTATGTCTATGTATGTATTGTATGTAGTATGTATGTAGTATATATGTGGTATGTATGTAGTATGTATGTAGCATGCATGTAGCATGCAGTATGTATGTAGCATGCATGTAGTATATATGTAGTATGTATGTAGCATGTAGCATGTAGTATGTATGTAGTATGTATGTGGTATGTATGTAGCATGTAGTATGTATGTAGCATGCATGTAGTATGTATGTAGTATGTATGTAGTATGTATGTAGCATGTAGTATGTATGTAGCATGCATGTAGTATATATGTAGTATGTATGTAGCATGCATGTAGTATGTATGTAGTATGTATGTATCTAATGTACCTATACCCGACATTGCCATTTCTGTGTGTGGTTCCACTATTACTCCCCAGCAACAGGCCCGCTGTCTTGGGGTCATACTTGATTCCGAGCTTTCCTTTGCCCCCCACATTCGATCACTGGCTCGCTCTTGTCATCTGCACCTCAAAAACATTTCTAGAATTCGACCTTTTCTTACCTTTGACGCTGCAAAAACTCTTACTGTTTCTCTTATTCATTCTCATCTCGACTATTGTAACTCTCTTCTAATCGGTCTCCCTCTTACCAAACTCTCCCCCCTCCAATCTGTCTTGAATGCTGAAGCCAGGATCATATTCCTCACCAATCGTTACACTGGTGCCTCTACCTTGTGCCAGTCATTACACTGGCTACCCATCCACTCCAGAATTCAGTATAAACTTATTACCCTCACTCACAAAGCCCTCCATGGCTCAGCACCACCCTACATCTCCTCCCTTGTTTCAGTATACCACCCTACCCGCGCCCTCCGTTCTGCTGATGACCTGAGATTAGCATCCTCAATAGTCAGAACCTCCCACTCCCGTCTCCAAGACTTTACACGTGCCGCACCAATTCTTTGGAATGCACTTCCCAGGTCAATACGATTAGTCCCCAATCCCCACAATTTTAAGCGTGTCCTGAAAACGCATTTATTCAGACTGGCCTACCACCCCAACACATTAACCTAATCTATCCCTGTGTGGCAGAGCCAAAAGTTTTACAATAACCAGGTTCCCCGCATCATGTTCCCACATGCTTTATGCCTCCATTAGCCCTCTGTGTCTGTACTGTTACACACTTAACATTATGACTGGTCCATACAATCAGGGTAACTGTTACCACCCACCTTTCGTGTCTCCCTCTTTCCTCATAGACTGTAAGCTTGCGAGCAGGGCCCTCTTTCCTCTTGGTATTTGTTATAATCTACTGTATGTGATTATTGTTATGCTGTAATGTCTATTGTCTGTACAAATCCCCTCTGAAATGTAAAGTGCTGCGGAATATGTCGGCGCTATAAAAATAAAATTTATTATTATTATTATGTGGTATGTATGTAGCATGTAGTATGTATGTAGCATGCATGTAGTATATATGTGTTATGTATGTAGCATGCATGTAGTATGTATGTAGTATGTATGTAGTATGTATGTGGTATGTATGTAGCATGCATGTAGTATGTATGTAGTATATATGTGGTATGTATGTAGTATGTATGTAGTATGTATGTAGCATGCAGTATGTATGTAGCATGTATGTAGTATGTATGTAGTATATATGTAGTATGTATGTAGCATGTAGTATGTATGTAGCATGCATGTAGTATATATGTAGTATGTATGTAGCATGTAGTATGTATGTAGCATGCATGTAGTATGTATGTAGTATGTATGTAGCATGTAGTATGTATGTAGCATGCATGTAGTATATATGTAGTATGTATGTAGCATGTAGTATGTATGTAGCATGCATGTAGTATGTATGTAGTATGTATGTAGTATATATGTAGTATGTATGTAGCATGCATGTAGTATGTGTGTAGTATGTATGTGGTATATATGTGTTATGTATGTAGCATGCATGTAGCATGCATGTAGTATGTATGTAGTATGTATGTGGTATGTATGTAGCATGCATGTAGTATGTATGTAGTATATATGTGGTATGTATGTAGTATGTATGTAGTATGTATGTAGCATGCATGTAGTATGTATGTAGTATATATGTGGTATGTATGTAGTATGTATGTAGCATGCATGTAGTATATATATGTAGTATGTATGTAGCATGCATGTAGTATATATGTAGTATGTATGTAGCATGTAGTATGTATGTAGCATGCATGTAGTATATATGTAGTATGTATGTAGCATGTAGTATGTATGTAGCATGCATGTAGTATGTATGTAGTATGTATGTAGTATTTTTTTTTTTTTTTTAACATTTAACACATTAGCCGGATGATGGGACTACTACTGTCCCATCATTGGCTAATGTGTCAATCACTGTCATGGTAGCAGGCATCGCCAGATGGGACTTATAGTCCCATCGGACGATGCTTGCACAGACCCCCGGACATCAGCACAGCCCCCCGGCAGGCCGGCACAGCCCCCCGGCAGGCCGGCACAGCCCCCCGGCAGGCCGGTACAGACCCCCACAGGGTGCACAGACCACCGGCAGGCCGGCACAGCCCCCCGGCAGGCCGGTACAGACCCCGGGCAGTCCACACAGCCCCCCGGCAGGCCGGCAGAGACCCCCGGAAGGCCCGAAATGACGGCGCATCATGATGCGCACACACCGCGCATCATGATGACGTCATTTCGGCTGTCAATCAACTTTGAACTTCCGATTCCGATGCCGACTTCCGATATTGAAAAAATATCGGAAGTCGGTATCGGAATTCCGATACAGCAAGTATCGGCCGATACCCGATACTTGCGGTATCGGAATGCTCAACACTAATGGCTAGTATTACACTAGAACAGCCTTCATTATGTAACTAATACAGTAGCTTTTAACTTGTGTTCCACCCTTTGCATGTGTCTTTGCTACGATTTGTCAGGATGCAGTTCCCTTCTGATAGGTTAGCTTGGATTGTGTGTGGCCATGAGGTTCCAAACCGTCCTGACCCCTGGCTCTTCTCTCTTGGGAGGAGATACACATGCAGGAAAAACAGAGTACCAATCCACTTGATAAAATCAATATCACACAAATTTTGAAAAACAGAAAATATCATGACAGAAAGATGACAGGAGACATTGGTACAACACAAATACAGCACCAAAAGTATGGCAGCAGGGTTCAGATACTCTTAATTATACATACCATGCCAGTGCATAGGACCCCAGAGACCGAATCAGCAGAGACATAGTTAATTCCCAACTAAGTTGATCTGTCCCTAACTGACAAGTTACCCGGTCATAAACCTATATACATCTTACCCATAACTGCCAGCGGTGCTGCACTCTCCACCCCGACACGCGTTTCATGTGGGCTTCTTCCGGGGGCTGCTGCGGTATTATCTGTCTCAGGGTCCTCCTTAAATATACCTCTACCAGGTGTTGAATGTACCGCCATTAGCAGCCCATGTTTCCGGATTGGAAACTGGAAGTGGCGTCACATCCGGCGCCAGAATGACCGCATGTGTCACAGGGAAAGACCCTGATGACATAAGTGACACACATGTGTCATACAGCGGCGCCAATGGAACGCATCATGCCAGTACCAGCCAGAGACATGCGCACTAGCCAGAGGAATCATCTTGCAGATCCCACACCGAATAACTATGTCGGTGCTGATACCGGAACCTCAGTAATGGCACAATGTAATCTGCCAACTGTAAATATCATAGCTAGAGGGGACACCTCCAGCAATCCTCCAATCAAAATATATATATCTAAAAATAACCAGTGACAATAATACACAAAATATTGTTACAACATACAGAACCTATTACAGTACAAAAACACCAACAGTATAATATAGGGGAACGCAAAGTGCACCTATGATATGATGCTCTCTGCTCCTGGGATTTTGTATTATCTCTTGGGAGGAGAGCCAACTTAGATGACTCCTAGTTCTCACTTGGGTGGGAACCCAGGCAGATACTAGGAGCAAGATTGGGTCTCCTTTAGTTTTGGCTATGAGAGGCTACTAACATCTGACTCTCACTATGGTCGTCTGGCTTTGAGGGATAGGTTAATTGGAAGCCTTTCTGTCACGGTCACGTGTGTCTGGATGCAGCGAGTACCGCAAGGCGAACCCATATGACACACGTGACCCTGGATACACCGCCTCCAGTGGGGCGAATTTAAATAATAAGACGTGCAGCTGGATACACCGCCTCCAACTGGGGAATTTAGATATTACACGTATATATATATAAAAGTCTGGAAACCCCGCCTCCAGTAAGGCGAATTTAAATAATAAAGGGAAACCTGGGTAACAACAATAATGGAGGGCCCTGCGATAGGGAAAGGGGACGTGGAGACCTCCTGCACTCCCCTGAGCCAGTGTCCCTGCACTCCAAAGTTCTCCCTATGCTGGTTCCGCACCGGGTGACGCACAGGAACCTCAAAACCCTGACTCGCCCTGCTCCTAAACCCTCACTAGGGAATTGGTCGGTGTGGAGACTAATCCCACCACTGCACTAAACACACATAAGGAAAAATGACAATACAGGGGGACACCACCAGATCCAGAGGCATCCCCCTGTGTCACCACACTCACACCCCCGCTATTCACCAAGGGACACCACCCTCCAACCCTTTCACCATGAAGTCTCCACCTCCCAGGGTTGGTTAATGGCGAGGGTTGAGATTTGTCCCTACTCCCCTGCAGCACACCTGCCACTCACACCTGGAGGAGAAGGGTACAGGAATATGGAGGAAATATAAACTCGCTGGTCGCCTTCCTCCAAACGACCAGGAGGGGGCAGCCTCTTCGGTTTTATAGAAGATTTGGCGTCAGCCCCGCAGACTATAACACCAGTCTGCTCACTACAAGGACGTACCCCTTCACCTCGGGGAACCCCAAACAGCACCATGGGGATCACCAACTCCACCCACCTGTCTGGGTACATCCGCCTGTATGAACAAGTCCCGCTCCCCAGCAGTGACTCTAGGGGGCACTTTGCCAGAGCCGCAGGAATATGGAGGAAAAATACACTCTCTGGTTGCCTTCACACGACCAGGAGGGGGCGGCTTCTTCAATGGTATGGAAGATTTGGCGTGAGCCCCGTGGACTATCACACCAGTCTGCTCACTACAGGGACGTACCCCTTCACCTCGGGGAACCCCAGACAGCACCATGGGGATCATCAACTCCACCTGTCTGGGTGCGTCCGCCAGTATGAACAAGTCCCGCTCCCCAGCAGAGACTCTAAGGGCTTTTTGCCAGACCGCAGCCGCCATTTGATTTTCTGCTGAAGCCAAAGGGAAGGCCCCAGACACTGATGACTACTGCTGCAGCGGCTCTAACACACCGTGTCGCTTCTCACTCACCTTAGTGAGGCCCGGCAGCAATTACTCAGCGGTCTCCACATGGCCAAGGCTAACCAGAAAAAAAAATGTATGGTTGGTGATAATGTCACGGTCACGTGTCTGGACGCAGCGAGTACCACAAGGCGAACCCATATGACACACGTGACCCTGGATACACCGCCTCCAGTGGGGCGAATTTAAATAATAAGACATGCAGCTGGAAACCCCGCCTCCAGTAAGGCGAATTTAAATAATAAAGGGAAACCTGGGTAACAACAATAATGGAGGGCCCTGCGATAGGGAAAGGGGACGTGGAGACCTCCTGCACTCCCCTGAGCCAGTGTCCCTGCATTCCAAACATTCCCTATGCCGGTTCTGCACCAGGCAACGCACAGGAACCTCAAAACCCTGACTCGCTCTGCTCCTAAACCCTCACTAGGGAATTGGTCGGTGCGGAAACTAATCCCACCACTGCACTAAACACACATAAGGAAAAATGACAATACAGGGGGACACCACTTAGCTTTGCTCTGTTGCTTATGCTCCCCGCAACAGAGCCCACCACCTGCATGCATCTTCTTCAACCGGATCCATCACCATAACTGGATCCATCACCATAGTGCAGCCTTGGAGCAGAGTCCACCACCAGTTGCAGCAGCCCAGCAAACAGAGTCCCAAAGATGAGTCCAGCTTCTGCCAAAAAGTCCAGCATGCTTGAGTCCAACTTTTCTGCCAATAAGTCCAGCATGCTTGAGTCCATTTTTCAGCAACCAAGTCCAGCATGCTGAGTGCAACTCTCACCATAGTCGCCACTCCACCAAGCCATGCAAGAACTTCCTGCTGACACCATAAACTGCGACTCCACCACGCCATGCCAGCCCTTCTTGCAGACCACATCGTTGGACTCCACCAATCCATGCCAGCACTCCATGCAGATTCCCTAGCTGCCACTCGTCCCCTTTGACTGGGCTGCCCAGGACTCACGTTCAGCTCCTTCATCACCCAGGCTTGCTTCCCAAATGACGAACTATCAATATCACCAACCGTGATCAAACACACCTGACACTCTTTTATAGAGCATCACATCTGTTTTATAATTACGTGCACATTAAACCAAAGAAACTAAAGTGCACTACCGCTCACCACCACTGGGGCAACTTAGAACAAACGACACCACATGTAATATTTCTAATAGCCACCGGGGGCAATCAACCCACTTTGGCACCAAGCCAAAGGAAAAAAAGTTTACTTTGTCCATTTACTTGTCAGATCAACCTTGGATCATGACACTTTCTCCTTTTCATGAGATTGTATCATAGCTGGGAAGGACAGGGTTAAATCCCAGCTCTGCAGAGTATTTATTAGATACACCTGTAATGTTTTGATAAGAATGAAGAAGTAGCTTCATGGAGTGGCAGTCTTTTGAGGGAGTGTCAGTCTGCTGGATGTTGAGCAGAGTTGAATGTGTTACTAGTGAGTAACGAGCCTGGTTGTTCTTAGTGTAATGTGCTTTCGGTGCCATGGGTCTGGACTATGGGTAGGGTCTTTGGCTTCTTCCCCGGCCCATCTGCCAGAATATGGTGTCTGCAAGAAAGGCAAACTGCTCCTAATGTGCCATATATAAGTTATGAATGTATAAAAACAAATATGGTACATAATTTGGAAAAAGACAAAAGTTCATCAAGTTCAACCTTTCTCCTCCGGCTCTATATCTAGATTAGCTATAAGCAAGGATCACCAAGCTGCAACTTGCCTACTTTGGATACATCATACAGAGAGAGCAATCACTGGAGAAGGACATCATGGTCGGAAGAATAGAAGGAACAAGGTGAACAGGAAGACCATCAACCTGATGGTTTGATAATGGCAGAGAAGACCCTGGTGGACCTATCTAGGCTTGCACAATGTCAATCTTCATACGGAGCAGTCATCCATCAAGTTGAGATTGAGATGAAGACCATTAATAACAACAATAAAAAAACACACAAAATGAGCTTGGTTTAAGTTGGTATATGCCAAAATTGAAAGAAACGGATGGCACTCACCGATAAAAAGACTTCTTTATTCCAATACTTGAAAACATCGGCGTTGGGAGAATGGGAGCAGAAGTGGAAGGGACGACAGCAGTTTTGCGCTGCAGTGGCGCTTCTACTGGTCACACAGGTGAGTGGAACTGACATCACCTCTTAACAGAGGGACAGCAGTTAAACCACAGCCCCGTCCCTTCCACGTAATACTGTTTTTGATCAAGAATAGCATAAAAGTCATCCCACCGTCGACAAGGTGACTCTGATCGGGATGCTATTTTTGATCAAAAACAGTATTACTAAGAACTCTGTGTTATTTAAATGCACTTTTGCTTTTTATTTATTTAGTTGCAGCAGGCTTTTGGCTCATTTTGTCTCTTGTAGGTTTTGTAACAATAATAGTAGGAGAGGCCTTCCATCCCATTAGTAATTTAGTTGCCCGCCTTTGAACCAACTACAGTTTTCCAATATTCATTTTCAAATGCAAAGCTCAAAAACTGGATCCCACTGTCACATCTCCACCAGGACCTGCTACAGTGACGTCTGCTTCTGTCACCGGGAGCAATGCTACTGATAGAAGAGACAATGGAACCAGAAGCTCTGCATGACACATCATCTGTCCAGCTTCTTAAATTATGGTGGCTTGGACCTGTAGTCCAGTCTTGCAGTATTGGTGTGTCTGTGTGCTGTCCAGCCGAAGCCATCAGCTCCTTGCTATTGCCAATTGGAGAGCACCGTCACCACACTGCTGGGATCTGCTGGATATATTCTTGTGCTCCTTTGGTTTAGTTCTGTCTGTTCAGCTCATAGTATAGTGTATTTGTTTCCTGTTTTCACCTCGGCTTGTCTTACTAATTATTCTCGCGTCTTCTGATTTTGTTGTTTTCCTGTCCTCCTGGTTCTGATTCAGCTACCTGACCACTCCTGCCAACCTGCAACACTGAACAGCAGCTTATTCTGTGGGCACAGCCCAGGTGCCCCTGTTTAAGTCCAGATCCCTGTACAGGGGTTAAAGGGTGAAGGCCAGGACAATCCCAGGACAATCCCTCAGATTTGGTAAGTGGACTGGTTAGCACTGAATCTGTCCAGGACCATAGCTCCCAAGCGTCCTGATTCCCGCGGGACAGTCCCATTTTTGACACCCCCCCTCCCGTGTCCCGCCAGGATGCTATTTTTCCTGCATTGCACTGAGCCGCCACGCCCCCCCATCCACCGATCCCATGATCCTTGCCCTCCCAGGTAGAACCACCGCAGCCTGCAATGATGTGGCTGGGCTGTGTGTTCTGTGCGCACAGGACCTGTGAGAGGGGAGGAGTCAGGGGTCACATGATCAGGGGCCTCTGTCCGTGTCTGTCTGCACTCTGCAGGACTCTGCTGTGCTGGTTGTCATGGTGCTGGATGAGGTAAAGTTTCTGTGTGGGGTCAGGAGGGGTTTACAGTGTAGATGTAGCAGAGCCATGTGTGTACGATGTGTGCGGAGCAGAGCTGTGTGTGTGTATGAGGTGTAAGGAGCGAAGCCGTGTGTGTATGAGGTGTACGGAGTGCAGCCGCGTATGTACAAGGTATACGGAGCGGAGCCGCGTTGAGAACGAGGTGTACGGAGCGGAGCCATGCGTATACGAGGTGTAGAGAGCCACGTGTGTATGAGGTGTACGGAGCGGAGCCGTGTGTATACGAGGTGTGGGGAGCAGAGCCACGTGTGTATGAGGTGTACAGAGCCACGTGTGTATGAGGTGTACGGAGCAGAGCCGCGTGTGTACGGAGTGAAGCCGTGTGTATACGAGGTGTGGGGAGCGGAGCCGCGTTTGTTTGAGGTGTACGGAGAGGAGCCGCGTGTGTACGAGGTGTACGGAGCCACTTGTGTATGAGGTGTATGGAGCGGAGCCGTGTGTGTACAAGGTGTACGGAGCGGAGCCGTGTGTGTACGAGGTGTACGGAGTGGAGCCGCGTGTGTATGGAGTGGAGCCATATGTGTACTGGATGTACAGAGTGGAGCCAACTGTGTACGAGGAATACAAAGTGGGCTTTTCCCACGGACACAGGAGTACACGGCGGAGCCCTGAGGAGCACTTAAAAAACTTGCACATGACGTTCCACTGGAAATGATGCGCTGGAAGCTGACCGGAAATGAGGTAATTTCATGAGGAGATTGTGATGGAACCAGGAATCCTTCAGATCCATCACAATGTCCTCCTCCGACAGCGCGGACAGCAGGATCGCCTTGGAATCAGGAATGCCGGCCATGTGAGTGGATCATGATATGTCCTGCACCGGGAGGCTCAGGTGGGCATTACAATAGGAGCCGGGCTGCTATAGTATCTTTATAGAATATTTCTTTCTCTCTCTCTGTTTCTTTCTTTCACTGTTCTTTCTTTCTCTCTGTTTCTTTCTCATTCTCTGTTCTGTCTTTCCCTCTCTTTTTCGTTCTCTCTCTAATCTTTCTTTTTTTCTCTCTCTCTCTGTTCTTTCTTTTTTTCTTTCTCTCTCTCTGTTCTTTCTTTCTCTCTCTCTGTTCTTTCTTTCCCTTTCCCCTCTCTTTCTTTCTTTCTCTCTGTTCTTTCTTTCTTTACTTCTTTCTTTCTCTCTCTGTTCATTCTCTGTCTCTCTGTTCTTCCTTTCCCCTCTTTCTTTCTCTCTATATCTCAGTTCTTTCTTTCTGTTCTTTCTTTCATTTTTTTCTTTCTTTTTTCTCTCTCTGTTCTTTCTTCCCCTCTTTCTTTTTCTCTCTGTTCTTTCTTTTTTTCTCTTTCTTTCTTTTTCATTCTCTCTCTCTACTCTTTCTTTCTTTCTTTCTTTCTTCCCCCTCTTTCTTTCTTTCACTCTCCCTCTGGTCTTTTTTTTCTGTCCCCTCTTTCTTTCTCTCTCTGTTCTTTCCCCTCTTTCTTTCTCTCTGTTCTTTCTTTATCTCTCTCTGTTCTTTCTTTTTTCTTTCCCCTCTTTCTTTCTCTCTGTTCTTTCTTTCTCTTTTTTCTCTCTCTTTCTGTTCTTTCTTTCTATCTGTTCTCTCTCTGTTCTTTCTTTCCCCTCTTTCTTTCGTTCTCTGTTCTTTCTCTCGCTATGTTCTTTTTTCTGTCCCCTCTTTCTTTCTCTGTGTTCTTTCTTAATTTCTCTTTCTTTTTCTCTGTTCTTTCTTTATTTCCCCTCTTTATTTTTCTCTGTTCTTTGTTTCTCCTTTCTTTCTGTCTCTCTCTGTTCTTTCTTTTGCTCTCTGTTCTTTCTTTCTTTCTTTCCCCTCTTTCTTTCTCTCTCTGTTCTTTCTTTCACTCTCTGTGCTTTCTTTCCCTTCTTTCTTCTCTGTCCTTTCTTTCTCTCTCGCTCTCTATTTTCTTTTTTCTCTCTCTGTTTTCTCTTTCTTTTCCTTAGTACCAGTCAGTGTGCCCGCAGTACCAGCCACTGTGCCCATAATGCCAGCCACTATGCCCCCAGTACCAGTCAGTGTGATCAGCAGTGCTAAATGGGTGCGATTGGGCGAGGCCATGGGTGTGACTAGTCACAAAATGGGTGTGGTCTGGGGCGTGGCCTAAATGTGCGGCGGCGCGCCTCATCCTTTGTCCCTCTTTCCCTTCTTCAAAAGCTGGGAGGCATGCTGTCCATAGTAACTATTTTAGAGCTGCCAAGTTGCACTAACAAAGCCTCATTACACCCATATTGAAGATATGGCTTTGCACAGGATTTTCTCTCTCTTTTTATCTGCCCTAAAATTGTATTTAATTTTACAGCTGTTGCTTGGCATTGAGTAATGAGACAATACAGATGTCATGGGGAATACTAGTATTAATTAAAACAGGCATAAGTGAGCTGACAGGTTGGTGTATACATTTCTAGAAACAATATACGGTAACTGTCATTTCTGACTACCCTTGAGTAGCTATAATTTCGGTCATAGAAAGGTTATCCTTAACGGTGTTTTCCATGCAGCTGTGAAGAACTTCCACCCTTGCCAGGAATAAGCGCTTATTCTAAGGAAAAGCCGGATGCTGTCCCCTGCCCTTCTCTCACGGATACTGTCTTAATTAAATCTAATTGTTTTCATCAAATATCATTGAAAAGGAGATATAAAGGGGCAGTGTGGGGACAAATTCATCTCACAGAAGCTATGGCATCTAATACTGCATAATAAAAACAATTACATTCCCTAATTAAAAGATGTGAAGGGCTGTTGCGTTCCCTAGTAACATGTCCCCCCCTCATCCATTTGAGATAGATGTGTTGGGTCGCTTCATAATTGTCATGAATTTTAATTAGCTGAATGTTATGAAGTTGCTTATTACAAGGAAGCAAATATAGCTAGGTAATAAAATGGTACATTTTTATTGATTCATAGTTATCTCTATATATAAAAATGAATGTGTGTGTATCACCAACCAATCACGAAGCATCTTTCATTTCACCAGAGCTGTTCAAAAGAAGCTGAGCTGTGATTGGTTGCTATGAGCAACAGTTTTCCTTGCAAACAATCCGTAAGCATCTATCATTTCACCAGAGATGGTTAAAAGAAGCTGAGCTGTGATTGGTTGCTATGACCAACAGTTTTCCCAGTTGACAACACCTCAGCAGACACTGACATGATGGGAGAAATATAGCATCTTCGGGAACATAAGCTCACAGCCATTGTCTGCCCCCCTGAAAGGAGCACAGAGCACATGACAGAAATGAATCCCCCCTCCCGTGCCCATATACCATCACACATCCTCCATCCTATGGGCACATCTTCCCTCTTAAAGGGTTCATTGGTATGGAAGTCAGAACAAATCCATCCAGCGCTTTGGTTTTGACCCCAGGATCTCTTAAAAGGATTCACGGTATGGAAGTTAGGACTGTTCCACTCAGCTCTGTGGTTCTGACCCCAGGATTTCTTAAAGGGATCATTGGTATGAAATTTAGGGCAAATCCACTCTGCGCTTTGGTACTGACCCCAGGCCCTTCTTAAAGGGATCCTCGGTACAGAAGTGAGAAAATCCACTCTGCGCTTTTGTACTGACCCCAGACCTCTCTTAAAGGGATCTCCGGTATGGAAGTTAGGGTAAATCCTTCAGCACTCTGATTCTCACCCCAGGCTTATATTAAAGGGATCATTGGTATGGAAGTCAGGGCAAATCCACTCAGCGCTCTGGTTCTGACGCCAGGCCTCTCTTAAAGGGATCCCCACTATGGAAGTTAGGACTGTTCCACTCAGCGCTCTGGTTCTGACTCCAGGCTGAGGGGATGATGTGGGATATTAGTGATAGTTATCCGGTGGCTCTGGCTGATGGGATGATGTGGGATATTAGGAGCAGTAGTCCAGTGGCTCTGGCTGATGGGATAATGTGGGATATTATGGGTAGTAGTCCGGTAGCTCTGGCTGACAGGATGATGTGGGATATTAGTGGTAGTAGTCCGGTGGCTCTGGCTGATGGGACGATGTGGAATATTATTAGTAGTCCAGTAGCTCTGGCTGATGGGATGAAGTGGGATATTAGTGGTAGTAGTCCGGTAGCTCTGGCTGACGGGATGACGTGGGATATTATGGGTAGTAGTCCGGTAGCTCTGGCTGACGGGATGATGTGGGATATTATAGTGAATGTGGCTATGCGGAATGGGCGGGGCTATACACTCAGCTTTATATATATAGATAAAAACATTATAATTTATTATAACTAACCGTAGTTAGTTACTATGCCCGGGCAGCGTCAGGCTCTTCAGCTAGCAAACAATAAAAGCAACTTAAAAAAATGGAGAAAAAAAGGCAAAGAAACTGTCACAATCCATTTTTGGATTTGTGACAGCTCTGGTTCTGCTTTAAATTAAACATTGTTTTTTGCTTTTGTGCCAGCAAGGGTTAATGTCAGTTTTCCTTGCTGCAAGCTGCTGCTGAGTTGCTAGGTCAGCTGGTGTGGGTGGTGACCACTCCCACCATCCTTTAAATAGTCACATGATGCATCAGCTGACTTTTGGTGATAGAGTTTTCTATGGAGACCAGCCGTGGAGTTACAGCTCTCTGGTGTCAGCGCCGAATCGGCTACTTCTATGGAGTTCGGGGTTCTGTTTCCGTGTCCTCTCCGATGTGGAGCTTGGCAGCGGTGTCTGGAGCTAAGTTACTTGTGTATTTACCCTGTCTGTCTTGTGCTTGTCATTATCCCCTGTGTTTATACCATCTGCAGTAGTGATGCTAGCATCCTTGTCGGCCAGTGCACTAGACAGGGTTAAGTGAGGTGACGGCTATGGACGAAGTTTGTGATCGTGGCAGGGGGAAGGACCTGCATAGGGTATTAGGGGAGCTTAGGGATAGGAACAGGCTGAGTTAGGAGGTGCCACATTGCCTGTTCCCTACTTTTAGGGCCTTTGGATCGCCACCAGGGCAGTGGGGATACTCAGTACTGGGCCGCTTCTTAAAAGGATATGTCACGGCAGCTGTGACCCGATCCGTCGCCCTGGGCATCCAATTAAAAGGGATATTTGTAGGGTCGGTGGGCCGAGCTGGGGGGTGGCCCCTCGATATACCGCACAGTGACGTACAGACACACGATGAGGCAATTTCGGGTACAACAGATCCAAGTTTATTCTCTTGCCGCCCACCTGACGGCCTCCGAAGTACACTGCACTTCAATTCACTTTGCTTCACTTCACTTATCGGCCCCCCGTTTCCAGGGCTGCTTCCCGCACACCGTACTTTACACCGGGGACGTACATTTACGCACCGTCCCCTCTTCACTTTTCGACGCTCCTGTCAGATCCGTCACTGTGGCCGCCTTAGGCCCGTAAACCAACAGCACTTTTACTGATCAGTCATCTCTCTCTCAATACGGTATGCTTTACCCTCAGTGCCTCGTCTATACTGCAGTACTCTGGTGTCAGGACCACCCCCCTGACTTTCTCTCTCCTCAGTCCCCCTGGTTCGGTTTTCCTCACAGTGCGCAAACTGTCGTAGTCCTTCTGTCACTGGAGCTCTCTCTGGGGACTGGAACTTTCTGGAACCCTCCTGTCAAATTTATATCATTCCCGGTTCCCTGTAACTCTGCCCCCATGACCAACGGTTTCCTAAGCCCTAAGCTGATGTCAAGTTCTTTACTCACACTCATCCCTGCCCTCTAATTTTCAACCCAAGGTACTGCACGTCCACTACACTTTCTCAGCTATTTCCCCACTGTAGTAACTGACACCTGTCTAAACTGTGCAAACCTTCCTTTCCCTGTTCTGACACGTTTGTCTGTCCGTCAGGTCACCTTCCCTACACTCCCCCTTCCTTTGTCTATTGTCATCCTCGACAATCGCAATCCCTGCCTTCGTCGTTCTGAAGCTTCACCTACTCTCTGTTGTCGGACCAGTTGTTGGGCCAAACCCACTACCTGCGGGGGCCGAACCATACTGGGAGTACCATGCTCTGAGCAGCCTACTGCTACTCACCAGCGCGCACACCACATGACGTCTTTCAAATTGGGCTAGGTACACCCATATTCTCTCTATGGCGTGTACCTTCCCCTACTCTCCCCTTCTGTTACCTTCCACTGTCCGGTACGCCATGATCGAGGCCTCACACCTACCAGATCATTGCCGGCGTCCACCTTCCTCCTTCAGGGGTGTCCGTGGTGTCGGGGACCTGACCTAGGACGGCTGTCTTTCTCACATCTTCCACCTCTTTTGCCTTTATTTTAGCTACATGTCATGGTCGGCGTCTCGGTCTCCCAGACCTTCTCTACACATAGACCCCTGTCGGATCTCACACTTCCCTTTGGTCCCTCAGACCTTCTCTTACCCGGACCTGTTGCATTTACTTGTGAATATTATACACCAACACAACTTTACAATATCACAAGTACCCCATTTTTTTATATATTTTTTTTCATTTTCCTTTGCTTTTAAAACCAACATATAACAATATAACATTGCATATCTTCTTTTCCTCCTTCCTTGGACATGGACACTCCCTCGTTTCTTTGTATCCCCACTCTGTCAGGTAAACATATCTACGTATACTTTCCTAGAAAAGGTACATAGAACGGAGAAGGAAAGAAAAAGAAAATAAAAACAACAGATAAACAACAAAAGAAAATTTCCTCTACATACAACTGTCCTTATAACTTGCACAACGGTGCTACGAACTCCTGACAGTTCACTCTGCCTCCTAGCGGTCAGTCATGAGGGGCTCCACAGCTGTGGAGCTCCTAGAATACCGAGGGTGTCCACACAAGTCCTCTTTACGGAGGTTCACATCCTTCAGGCTCCGCCAGTACGGCCACCGCATAATAACCACGGGGACAGTACTCTTTGTAGTAAGACACATAGTCTCCTTCTTTCAAAGCCCGGCCGTGACGAATGGAAGCCACATTTACGTAAAGTTTCTGGCCAGTCTCATCCCGAATAAAGCCTTATCCTTGAGCGATGTTGGTATGCACCAGCCGTCCCTTAGACCTCTTATCCGCCATTCCAGCCTCTCCCCCTGCGTGGAGCTGGTTCCATATCTCCCGCTCCCGGGCCTTCTTCTTCCTTATAACCTCTGCGACCCAAACAGAGGGCACACTACAGGCTCGGGAGTCCGGTGGGTGGGACTCCGCCGAAGAAGGGAGCGGGACAGAGGCGGCCAATGATGTTAGTGGCCCAGCAGCCGCTGGGGCCGGGTGGCAGATGGGAGCGGCCGTGTTCTTAGGAGATTGGGCCACAGGGCCTGTCACACAGGCCGCAGTCGATTTCAGTGCCGGCATAGCAGCCGCGGCCGCAGGGTAGGCCGCACCTGAAATTTTATCCGGAGCCGGGGCAGCGGCCGCCTTTGAAGATACGGTCGCTAGCGGCAGAGGGAATGCAACAGGGTCGCCTACGGTCAGACTCCGCACCAGTGCCACCAGGCATGGTGCCACCGGGTGGAGTGGTTCAGAACCAGGAGCGGAGGCCCTGCTCAGTTCCACGTATATGGTAGGGCCCTCCTTGGCCGGGCTCTCGGAGACACAGGATGCCGCACGCTGCGGCCAAATGGTAGAGGCCGCTTGCGGAGCCACTGTCGGGGCCGGGGAACTCTCACCTTCCCCGGCGCTGTGGCCTCAGTCTCCTCATCACGCAGCTCCTCCCGCAGTCTCCGCTCTTCATCCCGCCTTCCGGCGGGGCTAGCCTCCAGGCTCAGGGGCTCCGCAGGGAGGCTCTCCGCTGGTAACTTAGGTGGCCGCTCCCGATGGTTCCGCACAGGCTCCGCTTCTTCACTCACCATCCAGCTGCCTGCCCGTGGCCCTGAGGGGAACGTTTCCTGGCGTGACTCGACCTCCCGGCGCCACCGCCACTCTAGGCGCCCGGTGCCCCGACATCCACAGCGTCTCATATCGTCCAATGGGCAGCACTCGAATGGCGCCAGACAGCCGCAGCCAAACTTTTTCCCTGTGCCACTCCCTCTGCTGGGTGGGGCGATGGCAGACCTTTCCACCCACTTGCCAGGGTCCAGTACATGGGAGCGCCGGCTTCCTGGTACATATCGCTGGCTCCAGGGGTACGTAGGAGGGGGCCCCAGTCCATTGGGAACAACAGCAAACATTTGGAACGCTCATCTGCGCTGAAGCAGCACCGCCATCTTGCACCAGTCCTGGTACCTCCCTGGATCTTCTGCTGGCAACGCAGATACGCCACAGCGCTCCCAAGTTGTAATCCACAGGTGGGTAATTTGTATTCCACAGGTGCTTATAATCCACACAAAGCAGTCTGAGTCTTTTTCCATCCCTTGGGGCAGGCCTGCCGCAGAAGTTCTTGTATTAGCGGCATTGATCCTGCCGACTAAGCCAAGTGTAGGGTCGGTGGGCCGAGCTGGGGGGGTGGTCCCTCGATATACCACGCAGTGACGTACAGACACACGATTAGGCAATTTCGGGTACAACAGGTCCAAGTTTATTCTCTTGCCGTTCACCTGATGGCCTCCGAAGTACACCGCACTTCAATTCACTTTGCTTCACTTCACTTATCGGCCCCCCGTTTCCAGGGCCGCTTCCCTCACACCGTAATTTACACCGGGGACGTACATTTACACACCGTCCCCTCTTCACTCTTCGACGCTCCTGTCAGATCCGTCACTGTGGCCGCCTTAGGCCCGTAAACCATCAACACTTTTACTGATCAGTCGTCTCTCTCTCAATACGGTATGCTTTACTTCAGTGCCTCGTCTATACTGCGGTACTCTGGTGTCAGGACCACCCCCCTGACTTTCTCTCTCCTCAGTCCCCCTGGTTTGGTTTTCCTCACAGTGCACAAACTGTCTTAGTCCTCCTGTCACTGGAGCTCCCTCTGGGGACAGGAACTTTCTGGAACTCTCCTGTTATGAATGGGTCACCGAGGAGAAAAACGCAAAACAAGCTAAGTCACAGAAAACCAGAAAGGTTGGTAACTATGCAGATTGCAGATCCCTGATCCTACCACACAACTAACAGCAGTCGTGGAGCGTACCTACGAAGTTCCTAGACGCTTCGTCACAGCCGGAGGACTAAATAAGCCTGAAGCATGAAAAGGGGAAAACTAACTGCCCCAGAGCAGACCCCAAAGGAATAGATAGCCCCCACACATGTATTGACGGTGAAACAAGATGAAAGCACAAACACAGGCAGCAAAATAGGCTGAGCAAACGATGGGGCCCAAACTAACTAGAAAGGAATGGAAAGGAAAGACACTGTCTGCAACCTGCAAAAAAACCCTACAAAAATAATGTCCAACACTTCTGATAGCAAAATTAACCCTGAAGTCACTAGACTTCTCCCACTATATCAGCACTCTGAAATATTCTGAGACAGTGCAAAAAGAGGCCAAACTAGTAAGGGACAAAAAGCAAATTGGCAAAATACTGATAAATAAGAGTGGAAATTCAGCACAGCCCCCAGCTGGGGCTGGCTGACCACACAAAAAACTGAATAGACCAACAAAATCAAGTGTGAACATTAGCAGAAAAACTTAGCTTTAGATGACTGGAACAGAGCTGACAAACCAGAAGGAATCACCAGCAACTGAATAGGGCGTCGGCTGTTTTAAATCCAATCTGAGACTACTGAGGTCCAATCGTCATCCTCATTCTCAGGTGGCAGATCTCCACCGATCAAATCAGCCTCACTACCTCCTGTTACCACCAGTGGGAGTCTGGAAGGAGAACTCACAACTGGTGAACCAGAGAATGAACTCACAACAGTACCCCCCCTTGAGGAGGGGTCACCGAAACCTCATCCACGCCACCAGGCCAATCAGGATGGGCCCGGTGAAAAGCACAAACCAATCTATTGGCATGAATATCAGAGGCAGAGACCCAAGAATTATCCTCCTGACCATAACCCTTCCATTTGACCAAATACTGGAGTCTCCGTCTAACCAAACAAGAATCCAATATTTTCTCTACCTCATATTCCACATTGCCTTCAACCAACACAGGGTCAGGAGGTGCTGCCATAGGAACCACTGGCTCAACAAACCTCTTCAACAGAGATTTGTGAAATATGTTATGGATCTTGAACGTAACAGGAAGAGCCAATCGAAACGAAACAGGATTAAGAATTTCCAAAATCTTATAAGGACCAATAAATCTTGGCTTAAATTTAGGAGATGCAACCTTCATAGGAATATTCTTAGACGACAACCAAACCATATCACCCACTTTAAACCGGGGACCAATGGTCCTATGCCGGTTGGAAAATCGCTGGGCCTTTTCCTGAGAGAGTGACAACTTATCCACCACTTGGTCCCATATCTGCTGCATTCTCTTAACCACAGTGTCCACATCTGGGCAGGACAAAGATTCCACTTGCCCTGAAGAGAATCGAGGATGAAACCCAAAATTACAGAAAAAGGGTGACAAAGTGGCAGAATTAGCTCTATTGTTCAGTTTGAATTCGGCCAAGGGCAAAAATGAGACCCAATCATCTTGATCAGCAGATATAAAACATCTCAAATAAGACTCCAAGGTCTGGTTTGTTCTCTCAGTCTGTCCATTGGTCTGGGGATGAAACGCGGAGGAGAAGGATAACTGAATTCCCAGATTGGAACAAAAGGCTTTCCAGAATCTGGAAACAAACCGGACTCCTCTGTCGGACACAATGTTCTCAGGAATCCCATGTAACCGAACCACCTGTTGTAAAAACAAGGGCACCAACTCAGCGGAAGATGGCAACTTTGGGAGTGGTACAAGATGGACCATCTTCGAAAATCTATCACAAATCACCCAGATAACAGTCATTCTCTGAGAGACAGGAAGATCAGAACTAAAATCCATTGAGATATGGGTCCACGGCCTCTTGGGCACCGGCAAGGGCATCAGCAACCCACTAGAACGAGAACAGGGTTTAGACCGAGAACAAGTCTCACAGGACTGTACAAAATTCCTGACGTCATGAGATAAGGCAGGCCACCAAAAGGACCGACTCACCAAATCTCTGGTACCAAAAATACCATTGACCAGCCAATGCGGAGCAATGAATTTCAGACATCACTTTTCTCCACTGGTCAGGAACATACAATTTTCCCATAGGGCAACGCTCAGGTTTATCCTCCTGAAATTCCTCCAGGGCGCGTCTCAAATCGGGCGAAATGGCAGAAAGAACTACCCCTTCACCTAGGATGGTGGTAGGCTAGGTCACACTAAGAGAATCGGCAAAGAAACTCCTAGAAAGGGCGTCTGCCTTAACATTCTTAGTGCCCGGAAGAAAAGAGACCACAAAATTAAAACGCGTGAAAAACAAGGCCCATCTAGCCTGTCTAGGATTCAAGCGTTTGGCCGACTCCAGATAAATCAAATTCTTGTGATCGGTGAGGACCACAACTTGATGTCTAGCTCCCTCCAACCAATGTCTCCACTCCTCAAATGCCCACTTCATGGCCAACAATTCCCGATTCCCCACGTCATAGTTACGTTCAGATGGGGAGAACTTTCGAGAAAAGAAGGCACAGGGATTCATCTTAGAAGTCACAGGGTCTTTTTGGGACAAAACAGCTCCAGCACCAATCTCTGAAGCATCTACCTCCACCTGAAATGGAAGTGAGACATCAGGTTGCCATAAAACTGGAGCTGAAGTAAATCTCTGCTTAAGCTCCTGAAATGCTGAGATAGCCTCAGGAGACCAATTCAGCACATCAGCGCCCTTCTTGGTCAGATCAGTCAGTGGTTTGACAATACCAGAAAAATTACCAATACATTTACGATAGAAATTAGCAAAACCCAAAAACTTCTTGAGGGCCTTCAAAGAAGTAGGCTGAACCCAATCATAAATGGCCTGTACCTTGGCCGGGTCCATTTCAATAGTCGATGGAGATAAGATAAATCCCAAAAATGAAATCCTCTGTACACCAAAAAGGCATTTCGATCCCTTAACAAACAGGGAATTCTCCCTCAAAATCCGGAACACAGTCCGGACGTGTTCCACATGAGAATCCCAATCACTAGAAAAGATCAAAATATCATCCAGATAGATGATCAAAAACTTATCCACAAAGTCACGGAAAATATCATTCATAAAGGACTGGAAGACAGAAGGGGCATTAGTGAGCCCAAAAGGCATCACCAGGTACTCAAAATGTCCCTCCGGAGTATTAAACGCAGTCTTCCATTCATCCCCGTGCTTGATGCGAATAAGATTATACACCCCCTTGAGGTCAAGCTTAGTAAACCAACAGGCACTCTTAACTCTGGAGAATAAATCAGACATCAGAGGTAACGGGTACTGATATTTAACCGTCATCTTGTTAAGGGAACGATAATCAATACACGGTCTTAATGAACCATCTTTTTTGGCCACAAAAATAAAACCAGCACCTAAAGGTGACGAGGATGGTGTAATATGACCCTTCTCCAATGACTCCTTAATATAGGATCGCATAGCATCATGTTCGGGTACTGATAAGTTGAAAGGCCGACCCTTGGGAAATTTACACCCAGGCATCAACTCAATTGCACAGTCATAACTCCTATGAGGAGGCAAAGACGCAGACTTGCTCTCACTAAATACATCAGAAAAATCGGCTAGATAATCAGGAATATCATGAGACTGAGGAGAGGTGGAGAAAACAGGAGCGTCCCTAAGAACACACTGACAACCCCAACTCAGCACAGACCCAGATTTCCAATCCAAAACTGGATTATGAGTTTGCAACCAAGGAAAACCCAGAACAATAGTATCATGCAAATTATGCAGCACCAAAAATTTACAATTTTCTTGGTGGTCTGGGGCAACGCGCATTGTCACCTGGGTCCAAAACTGAGGTTTATTCTCCGCCAAAGGAGTAGCATCAATACCCCTCAAAGGAATAGGCGTCCGCAGAGGCGTCATGGAAAAACCACAACGTTTAGCAAAGTCCGAATCCATCAGATTCAACGCTGCTCCTGAATCCACAAAAGCCTTAGTGGAAAACGTGGATAAGGAGCAGATCAGAGTAATTGCCAAAAGAAACTTAGGTTGTACACTGCCCACAGCCTATGTGTGTGCAAAACGTCTCTCTCGTTTAGGGCAGACAGAAATAGTATGAGAGACGTCTCCACAGAAAAAACACCGCTTATTACGCCTTCTAAACTCCTGACGTTGCGCCCTAGACAAAACCCCATCACATTGCATAGGTTCAGACGTTTGTTCAAAAGGTGGCAGCGCCTCCCGTGTAGTTTTACGTTCACGTAAACGCCGATCAACTTGAATGACTAATGACATATAATCATCCAGACCAGAGGGAACAGGAAATCCCACCATAACATCTTTTACGGTCTCTGATAAACCCTTCCGAAAGAGAGCTGCCAATGCACTATCATTCCATGTAGTAAGGACCGCCCACTTTCGGAATTTCTGACAGTATAACTCTGCAGAATCCTGACCCTGGTTGGCATTGACCCTGGTTCAATGCCAACAGGGTTCTCTCAGCTTGATCAACAGCATTAGGTTCATCATACAACAACCCCAAGGCTTGAAAAAATGCATCCACATTAGTCAGAATAGGATCTTCAGGTGTCAGAGAAAAAACCCAATCCTGGGGATCGCCACGCAGCAAGGAGATGACAATTTTAACCTGCTGCACAGAGCTCCCCGATGAGTTAGGCTTCAAGGCCAGAAATAATTTACAATTATTCTTAAAATTCAGAAATTTAGACCGATCCCCAGAAAACACATCAGGAGTAGGGATCTTAGGTTCAGCAGCATGTGACTGAATGAGGTAGGTGGAAATTCCCTGCACTTCAGCAGCAAGCTGCTCCACACAATCATACAATTGCTTAATCTCCATTAGGAAAAGAGAAAAAAAAAAATTCTCCTACGGTCCCGATGGTTCCGCTCCTTCACTCACCATCCAGCTGCCTGCCCGTGGCCCTGAGGGGAACATTTCCTGGCGTGACTCGACCTCCCGGCGCCACCGCCACTCTAGGCGCCCGGTGCCCCAACATCCACAGCGTCTCATATCGTCCAATGGGCAGCACTCGAATGGCGCCAGACAGCCGCAGCCAAACTGTTTCCCTGTGCCACTCCCTCTGCTCGGTGGGGCGATGGCAGACCTTTCCAACCACTTGCCAGGGTCCAGTACATGGGAGCGCCGGCTTTCTGGTACATATCGCTGGCTCCAGGGGTACGTAGGAGGGGGCCCCAGTCCATTGGGAACAACAGCAAACATTTGGAACGCTCCTCTGCGCTGAAGCAGCACAGCCATCTTGCACCAGTCCTGGTACCTCCCTGGATCTTCTGCTGGCAACGCAGATACGCCAGAGCGCTCCCAAGTTGTAATCCACAGGTGGGTAATTTGTATTCCACAGGTGCTTATAATCCACACAAAGCAGTCTGAGTCTTTTTCCATCCCTTGGGGCAGGCCTGCCGCAGAAGTTCTTGTATTAGCGGCATTGATCCTGCCGACTAAGCCAAGTGTAGGGTCGGTGGGCCGAGCTGGGGGGATGGTCCCTCAATATACCACGCAGTGACGTACAGACACACGATGAGGCAATTTCGGGTACAACAGGTCCAAGTTTATTCTCTTGCCGTTCACCTGATGGCCTCCGAAGTACACCGCACTTCAATTCACTTTGCTTCACTTCACTTATCGGCCCCCCGTTTCCAGGGCCGCTTCCCTCACACCGTACTTTACAACGGGGACGTACATTTACGCACCGTCCCCTCTTCACTCTTCGACGCTCCTGTCAGATCCGTCACTGTGGCCGCCTTAGGCCCGTAAACCATCAGCACTTTTACTGATCAGTCGTCTCTCTCTCAATACGGTATGCTTTACTTCAGTGCCTCGTCTATACTGCGGTACTCTGGTGTCAGGACCACCCCCCTGACTTTCTATCTCCTCAGTCCCCCTGGTTCGGTTTTCCTCACAGTGCACAAACTGTCTTAGTCCTCCTGTCACTGGAGCTCCCTCTGGGGACAGGAACTTTCTGGAACTCTCCTGTTATGAATGGGTCACCGAGGAGAAAAACGCAAAACAAGCTAAGTCACAGAAACCCAGAAAGGTTGGTAACTATGCAGATTGCAGATCCCTGATCCTACCACACAACTAACAGCAGTCGTGGAGCGTACCTACGAAGTTCCTAGACGCTTCGTCACAGCCGGAGGACTAAATAAGCCTGAAGCATGAAAAGGGGAAAACTAACTGCCCCAGAGCAGACCCCAAAGGAATAGATAGCCCCCACACATGTATTGACGGTGAAACAAGATGAAAGCACAAACACAGGCAGCAAAATAGGCTGAGCAAACGATGGGGCCCAAACTAACTAGAAAGGAATGGAAAGGAAAGACACTGTCTGCAACCTGCAAAAAAACCCTACAAAAATAATGTCCAACACTTCTGATAGCAAAATTAACCCTGAAGTCACTAGACTTCTCCCACTATATCAGCACTCTGAAATATTCTGAGACAGAGCAGAAAGAGGCCAAACTAGTAAGGGACAAAAAGCAAATTGGCAAAATACTGATAAATAAGAGTGGAAATTCAGCACAGCCCCCAGCTGGGACTGGCTGACCACACAAAAAACTGAATAGACCAACAAAATCAAGTGTGAACATTAGCAGAAAAACTTAGCTTTAGATGACTGGAACAGAGCTGACAAACCAGAAGGAATCACCAGCAACTGAATAGGGCGTCGGCTGTTTTAAATCCAATCTGAGACTACTGAGGTCCAATCGTCATCCTCATTCTCAGGTGGCAGATCTCCACAGATCAAATCAGCCTCACTACCTCCTGTTACCACCAGTGGGAGTCTGGAAGGAGAACTCACAACTGGTGAACCAGAGAATGAACTCACAACAGTACCCCCCCTTGAGGAGGGGTCACCGAAACCTCATCCACGCCACCAGGCCAATCAGGATGGGCCCGGTGAAAAGCACGAACCAATCTATTGGCATGAATATCAGAGGCAGAGACCCAAGAATTATCCTCCTGACCATAACCCTTCCACTTGACCAAATACTGGAGTCTCCGTCTAACCAAACAAGAATCCAATATTTTCTCTACCTCATATTCCACATTGCCTTCAACCAACACAGGGTCAGGAGGTGCTGCCATAGGAACCACTGGCTCAACAAACCTCTTCAACAGAGATTTGTGAAATATGTTATGGATCTTGAACGTAACAGGAAGAGCCAATCGAAACGAAACAGGATTAAGAATTTCCAAAATCTTATAAGGACCAATAAATCTTGGCTTAAATTTAGGAGATGCAACCTTCATAGGAATATTCTTAGACGACAACCAAACCATATCACCCACTTTAAACTGGGGACCAATGGTCCTATGCCGGTTGGAAAATCGCTGGGCCTTTTCCTGAGAGAGTGACAACTTATCCACCACTTGGTCCCATATCTGCTGCATTCTCTTAACCACAGTGTCCACATCTGGGCAGGACAAAGATTCCACTTGCCCTGAAGAGAATCGAGGATGAAACCCAAAATTACAGAAAAAGGGTGACAAAGTGGCAGAATTAGCTCTATTGTTCAGTTTGAATTCGGCCAAGGGCAAAAATGAGACCCAATCATCCTGATCAGCAGATATAAAACATCTCAAATAAGACTCCAAGGTCTGGTTTGTTCTCTCAGTCTGTCCATTGGTCTGGGGATGAAACGCGGAGGAGAAGGATAACTGAATTCCCAGATTGGAACAAAAGGCTTTCCAGAATCTGGAAACAAACCGGACTCCTCTGTCGGACACAATGTTCTCAGGAATCCCATGTAACCGAACCACCTGTTGTAAAAACAAGGGCACCAACTCAGCGGAAGATGGCAACTTTGGGAGTGGTACAAGATGGACCATCTTCGAAAATCTATCACAAATCACCCAGACAACAGTCACTCTCTGAGAGACAGGAAGATCAGAACTAAAATCCATTGAGATATGGGTCCACGGCCTCTTGGGCACCGGCAAGGGCATCAGCAACCCACTAGAACGAGAACAGGGTTTAGACCGAGAACAAGTCTCACAGGACTGTACAAAATTCCTGACGTCATGAGATAAGGCAGGCCACCAAAAGGACCGACTCACCAAATCTCTGGTACCAAAAATACCATTGACCAGCCAATGCGGAGCAATGAATTTCAGACATCACTCTTTCTCCACTGGTCAGGAACATACAATTTTCCCATAGGGCAACGCTCAGGTTTATCCTCCTGAAATTCCTCCAGGGCGCGTCTCAAATCCGGCGAAATGGCAGAAAGAACTACCCCTTCACCTAGGATGGTGGTAGGCTAGGTCACACTAAGAGAATCGGCAAAGAAACTCCTAGAAAGGGCGTCTGCCTTAACATTCTTAGTGCCCGGAAGAAAAGAGACCACAAAATTAAAACGCGTGAAAAACAAGGCCCATCTAGCCTGTCTAGGATTCAAGCGTTTGGCCGACTCCAGATAAATCAAATTCTTGTGATCGGTGAGGACCACAACTTGATGTCTAGCTCCCTCCAACCAATGTCTCCACTCCTCAAATGCCCACTTCATGGCCAACAATTCCCGATTCCCCACGTCATAGTTTCGTTCAGATGGGGAGAACTTTCGAGAAA
Source organism: Dendrobates tinctorius (assembly GCF_039654945.1). Classification (NCBI taxonomy): domain Eukaryota; kingdom Metazoa; phylum Chordata; class Amphibia; order Anura; family Dendrobatidae; genus Dendrobates; species Dendrobates tinctorius. The sequence continues at coordinate 26,601,753 of NW_027361725.1, forward strand.
AGAAGGCACAGGGATTCATCTTAGAAGTCACAGGGTCTTTTTGGGACAAAACAGCTCCAGCACCAATCTCTGAAGCATCTACCTCCACCTGAAATGGATGTGAGACATCAGGTTGCCATAAAACTGGAGCTGAAGTAAATCTCTGCTTAAGCTCCTGAAATGCTGAGATAGCCTCAGGAGACCAATTCAGCACATCAGCGCCCTTCTTGGTCAGATCAGTCAGTGGTTTGACAATACCAGAAAAATTACCAATACATTTACGATAGAAATTAGCAAAACCCAAAAACTTCTTGAGGGCCTTCAAAGAAGTAGGCTGAACCCAATCATAAATGGCCTGTACCTTGGCCGGGTCCATTTCAATAGTCGATGGAGATAAGATAAATCCCAAAAATGAAATCCTCTGTACACCAAAAAGGCATTTCGATCCCTTAACAAACAGGGAATTCTCCCTCAAAATCCGGAACACAGTCCGGACGTGTTCCACATGAGAATCCCAATCACTAGAAAAGATCAAAATATCATCCAGATAGATGATCAAAAACTTATCCACAAAGTCACGGAAAATATCATTCATAAAGGACTGGAAGACAGAAGGGGCATTAGTGAGCCCAAAAGGCATCACCAGGTACTCAAAATGTCCCTCCGGAGTATTAAACGCAGTCTTCCATTCATCCCCGTGCTTGATGCGAATAAGATTATACGCCCCCCTGAGGTCAAGCTTAGTAAACCAGCAGGCACTCTTAACTCTGGAGAATAAATCAGACATCAGAGGTAACGGGTACTGATATTTAACCGTCATCTTGTTAAGGGAACGATAATCAATACACGGTCTTAATGAACCATCTTTTTTGGCCACAAAAATAAAACCAGCACCTAAAGGTGACGAGGATGGTGTAATATGACCCTTCTCCAATGACTCCTTAATATAGGATCGCATAGCATCATGTTCGGGTACTGATAAGTTGAAAGGCCGACCCTTGGGAAATTTACACCCAGGCATCAACTCAATTGCACAGTCATAACTCCTATGAGGAGGCAAAGACGCAGACTTGCTCTCACTAAATACATCAGAAAAATCGGCTAGATAATCAGGAATATCATGAGACTGAGGAGAGGTGGAGAAAACAGGAGCGTCCCTAAGAACACACTGACAACCCCAACTCAGCACAGACCCAGATTTCCAATCCAAAACTGGATTATGAGTTTGCAACCAAGGAAAACCCAGAACAATAGTATCATGCAAATTATGCAGCACCAAAAATTTACAATTTTCTTGGTGGTCTGGGGCAACGCGCATTGTCACCTGGGTCCAAAACTGAGGTTTATTCTCCGCCAAAGGAGTAGCATCAATACCCCTCAAAGGAATAGGCGTCCGCAGAGGCGTCATGGAAAAACCACAACGTTTAGCAAAGTCCGAATCCATCAGATTCAACGCTGCTCCTGAATCCACAAAAGCCTTAGTGGAAAACGTGGATAAGGAGCAGATCAGAGTAATTGCCAAAAGAAACTTAGGTTGTACACTGCCCACAGCCTATGTGTGTGCAAAACGTCTCTCTCGTTTAGGGCAGACAGAAATAGTATGAGAGACGTCTCCACAGAAAAAACACCGCTTATTACGCCTTCTAAACTCCTGACGTTGCGCCCTAGACAAAACCCCATCACATTGCATAGGTTCAGACGTTTGTTCAAAAGGTGGCAGCGCCTCCCGTGTAGTTTTACGTTCACGTAAACGCCGATCAACTTGAATGACTAATGACATTTAATCATCCAGACCAGAGGGAACAGGAAATCCCACCATAACATCTTTTACGGTCTCTGATAAACCCTTCCGAAAGAGAGCTGCCAATGCACTATCATTCCATGTAGTAAGGACCGCCCACTTTCGGAATTTCTGACAGTATAACTCTGCAGAATCCTGACCCTGGTTGGCATTGACCCTGGTTCAATGCCAACAGGGTTCTCTCAGCTTGATCAACAGCATTAGGTTCATCATACAACAACCCCAAGGCTTGAAAAAATGCATCCACATTAGTCAGAATAGGATCTTCAGGTGTCAGAGAAAAAACCCAATCCTGGGGATCGCCACGCAGCAAGGAGATGACAATTTTAACCTGCTGCACAGAGCTCCCCGATGAGTTAGGCTTCAAGGCCAGAAATAATTTACAATTATTCTTAAAATTCAGAAATTTAGACCGATCCCCAGAAAACACATCAGGAGTAGGGATCTTAGGTTCAGCAGCATGTGACTGAATGAGGTAGGTGGAAATTCCCTGCACTTCAGCAGCAAGCTGCTCCACACAATCAGACAATTGCTTAATCTCCATTAGGAAAAGAGAAAAAAAAATTCTCCTACGGTCCCGATGGTTCCGCTCCTTCACTCACCATCCAGCTGCCTGCCCGTGGCCCTGAGGGGAACGTTTCCTGGCGTGACTTGACCTCCCGGCGCCACCGCCACTCTAGGCGCCCGGTGCCCCGACATCCACAGCGTCTCATATCGTCCAATGGGCAGCACTCGAATGGCGCCAGACAGCCGCAGCCAAACTTTTTCCCTGTGCCATTCCCTCTGCTGGGTGGGGCGATGGCAGACCTTTCCAACCACTTGCCAGGGTCCAGTACATGGGAGCGCCGGCTTCCTGGTACATATCGCTGGCTCCAGGGGTACGTAGGAGGGGGCCCCAGTCCATTGGGAACAACAGCAAACATTTGGAACGCTCCTCTGCGCTGAAGCAGCACAGCCATCTTGCACCAGTCCTGGTACCTCCCTGGATCTTCTGCTGGCAACGCAGATACGCCACAGCGCTCCCAAGTTGTAATCCACAGGTGGGTAATTTGTATTCCACAGGTGCTTATAATCCACACAAAGCAGTCTGAGTCTTTTTCCATCCCTTGGGGCAGGCCTGCCGCAGAAGTTCTTGTATTAGCGGCATTGATCCTGCCGACTAAGCCAAGTGTAGGGTCGGTGGGCCGAGCTGGGGGGGTGGTCCCTCAATATACCACGCAGTGACGTACAGACACACGATGAGGCAATTTCGGGTACAACAGGTCCAAGTTTATTCTCTTGCCGTTCACCTGATGGCCTCCAAAGTACACCGCACTTCAATTCACTTTGCTTCACTTCACTTATCGGCCCCCCGTTTCCAGGGCCGCTTCCCTCACACCGTACTTTACACTGGGGACGTACATTTACGCACCATCCCCTCTTCACTCTTCGACGCTCCTGTCAGATCCGTCACTGTGGCCGCCTTAGGCCCGTAAACCATCAGCACTTTTACTGATCAGTCGTCTCTCTCTCAATACGGTATGCTTTACTTCAGTGCCTCGTCTATACTGCGGTACTCTGGTGTCAGGACCACCCCCCTGACTTTCTATCTCCTCAGTCCCCCTGGTTCGGTTTTCCTCACAGTGCACAAACTGTCTTAGTCCTCCTGTCACTGGAGCTCCCTCTGGGGACAGGAACTTTCTGGAACTCTCCTGTTATGAATGGGTCACCGAGGAGAAAAACGCAAAACAAACTAAGCCACAGAAACCCAGAAAGGTTGGTAACTATGCAGATTGCAGATCCCTGATCCTACCACACAACTAACAGCAGTCGTGGAGCGTACCTACGAAGTTCCTAGACGCTTCGTCACAGCCGGAGGACTAAATAAGCCTGAAGCATGAAAAGGGGAAAACTAACTGCCCCAGAGCAGACCCCAAAGGAATAGAAAGCCCCCACACATGTATTGACGGTGAAACAAGATGAAAGCACAAACACAGGCAGCAAAATAGGCTGAGCAAACGATGGAGCCCAAACTAACTAGAAAGGAATGGAAAGGAAAGACACTGTCTGCAACCTGCAAAAAAACCCTACAAAAATAATGTCCAACACTTCTGATAGCAAAATTAACCCTGAAGTCACTAGACTTCTCCCACTATATCAGCACTCTGAAATATTCTGAGACAGAGCAGAAAGAGGCCAAACTAGTAAGGGACAAAAAGCAAATTGGCAAAATACTGATAAATAAGAGTGGAAATTCAGCACAGCTGGGACTGGCTGACCACACAAAAAACTGAATAGACCAACAAAATCAAGTGTGAACATTAGCAGAAAAATTTAGCTTTAGATGACTGGAACAGAGCTGACAAACCAGAAGGAATCACCAGCAACTGAATAGGGCGTCGGCTGTTTTAAATCCAATCTGAGACTACTGAGGTCCAATCGTCATCCTCATGCTCAGGTGGCAGATCTCCACCGATCAAATCAGCCTCACTACCTCCTGTTACCACCAGAGGGAGTCTGGAAGGAGAACTCACAACTGGTGAACCAGAGAATGAACTCACAACAGTACCCCCCCTTGAGGAGGGGTCACCGAACCCTCATCCACAACACCAGGCCAATCAGGATGGGCCCGGTGAAAAGCACGAACCAATCTATTGGCATGAATATCAGAGGCAGAGACCCAAGAATTATCCTCCTGACCATAACCCTTCCATTTGACCAAATACTGGAGTCTCCGTCTAACCAAACAAGAATCCAATATTTTCTCTACCTCATATTCCACATTGCCTTCAACCAACACAGGGTCAGGAGGTGCTGCCATAGGAACCACTGGCTCAACAAACCTCTTCAACAGAGATTTGTGAAATATGTTATGGATCTTGAACGTAACAGGAAGAGCCAATCGAAACGAAACAGGATTAAGAATTTCCAAAATCTTATAAGGACCAATAAATCTTGGCTTAAATTTAGGAGATGCAACCTTCATAGGAATATTCTTAGACGACAACCAAACCATATCACCCACTTTAAACCGGGGACCAATGGTCCTATGCCGGTTGGAAAATCGCTGGGCCTTTTCCTGAGAGAGTGACAACTTATCCACCACTTGGTCCCATATCTGCTGCATTCTCTTAACCACAGTGTCCACACCTGGGCAGGACAAAGATTCCACTTGCCCTGAAGAGAATCGAGGATGAAACCCAAAATTACAGAAAAAGGGTGACAAAGTGGCAGAATTAGCTCTATTGTTCAGTTTGAATTCGGCCAAGGGCAAAAATGAGACCCAATCATCTTGATCAGCAGATATAAAACATCTCAAATAAGACTCCAAGGTCTGGTTTGTTCTCTCAGTCTGTCCATTGGTCTGGGGATGAAACGCGGAGGAGAAGGATAACTGAATTCCCAGATTGGAACAAAAGGCTTTCCAGAATCTGGAAACAAACCGGACTCCTCTGTCGGACACAATGTTCTCAGGAATCCCATGTAACCGAACCACCTGTTGTAAAAACAAGGGCACCAACTCAGCGGAAGATGGCAACTTTGGGAGTGGTACAAGATGGACCATCTTCGAAAATCTATCACAAATCACCCAGATAAGTCATTCTCTGAGAGACAGGAAGATCAGAAATAAAATCCATTGAGATATGGGTCCACGGCCTCTTGGGCACCGGCAAGGGCATCAGCAACCCACTAGGACGAGAACAGGGTTTAGACCGAGAACAAGTCTCACAGGACTGTACAAAATTCCTGACGTCATGAGATAAGGCAGGCCACCAAAAGGACCGACTCACCAAATCTCTGGTACCAAAAATACCATTGACCAGCCAATGCGGAGCAATGAATTTCAGACATCACTCTTTCTCCACTGGTCAGGAACATACAATTTTCCCATAGGGCAACGCTCAGGTTTATCCTCCTGAAATTCCTCCAGGGTGCGTCTCAAATCGGGCGAAATGGCAGAAAGAACTACCCCTTCACCTAGGATGGTGGTAGGCTAGGTCACACTAAGAGAATCGGCAAAGAAACTCCTAGAAAGGGCGTCTGCCTTAACATTCTTAGTGCCCGGAAGAAAAGAGACCACAAAATTAAAACGCGTGAAAAACAAGGCCCATCTAGCCTGTCTAGGATTCAAGCGTTTGGCCGACTCCAGATAAATCAAATTCTTGTGATCGGTGAGGACCACAACTTGATGTCTAGCTCCCTCCAACCAATGTCTCCACTCCTCAAATGCCCACTTCATGGCCAACAATTCCCGATTCCCCACGTCATAGTTACGTTCAGATGGGGAGAACTTTCGAGAAAAGAAGGCACAGGGATTCATCTTAGAAGTCACAGGGTCTTTTTGGGACAAAACAGCTCCAGCACCAATCTCTGAAGCATCTACCTCCACCTGAAATGGAAGTGAGACATCAGGTTGCCATAAAACTGGAGCTGAAGTAAATCTCTGCTTAAGCTCCTGAAATGCTGAGATAGCCTCAGGAGACCAATTCAGCACATCAGCGCCCTTCTTGGTCAGATCAGTCAGTGGTTTGACAATACCAGAAAAATTACCAATACATTTACGATAGAAATTAGCAAAACCCAAAAACTTCTTGAGGGCCTTCAAAGAAGTAGGCTGAACCCAATCATAAATGGCCTGTACCTTGGCCGGGTCCATTTCAATAGTCGATGGAGATAAGATAAATCCCAAAAATGAAATCCTCTGTACACCAAAAAGGCATTTCGATCCCTTAACAAACAGGGAATTCTCCCTCAAAATCCGGAACACAGTCCGGACGTGTTCCACATGAGAATCCCAATCACTAGAAAAGATCAAAATATCATCCAGATAGATGATCAAAAACTTATCCACAAAGTCACGGAAAATATCATTCATAAAGGACTGGAAGACAGAAGGGGCATTAGTGAGCCCAAAAGGCATCACCAGGTACTCAAAATGTCCCTCCGGAGTATTAAACGCAGTCTTCCATTCATCCCCGTGCTTGATGCGAATAAGATTATACGCCCCCCTGAGGTCAAGCTTAGTAAACCAGCAGGCACTCTTAACTCTGGAGAATAAATCAGACATCAGAGGTAACGGGTACTGATATTTAACCGTCATCTTGTTAAGGGAACGATAATCAATACACGGTCTTAATGAACCATCTTTTTTGGCCACAAAAATAAAACCAGCACCTAAAGGTGACGAGGATGGTGTAATATGACCCTTCTCCAATGACTCCTTAATATTGGATCGCATAGCATCATGTTCGGGTACTGATAAGTTGAAAGGCCGACCCTTGGGAAATTTACACCCAGGCATCAACTCAATTGCACAGTCATAACTCCTATGAGGAGGCAAAGACGCAGACTTGCTCTCACTAAATACATCAGAAAAATCGGCTAGATAATCAGGAATATCATGAGACTGAGGAGAGGTGGAGAAAACAGGAGCGTCCCTAAGAACACACTGACAACCCCAACTCAGCACAGACCCAGATTTCCAATCCAAAACTGGATTATGAGTTTGCAACCAAGGAAAACCCAGAACAATAGTATCATGCAAATTATGCAGCACCAAAAATTTACAATTTTCTTGGTGGTCTGGGGCAACGCGCATTGTCACCTGGGTCCAAAACTGAGGTTTATTCTCCGCCAAAGGAGTAGCATCAATACCCCTCAAAGGAATAGGCGTCCGCAGAGGCGTCATGGAAAAACCACAACGTTTAGCAAAGTCCGAATCCATCAGATTCAACGCTGCTCCTGAATCCACAAAAGCCTTAGTGGAAAACGTGGATAAGGAGCAGATCAGAGTAATTGCCAAAAGAAACTTAGGTTGTACACTGCCCACAGCCTATGTGTGTGCAAAACGTCTCTCTCGTTTAGGGCAGACAGAAATAGTATGAGAGACGTCTCCACAGAAAAAACACCGCTTATTACGCCTTCTAAACTCCGGACGTTGCGCCCTAGACAAAACCCCATCACATTGCATAGGTTCAGACGTTTGTTCAAAAGGTGGCAGCACCTCCCGTGTAGTTTTACGTTCACGTAAACGCCGATAGACTTGAATGACTAATGACATATAATCATCCAGACCAGAGGGAACAGGAAATCCCACCATAACATCTTTTACGGTCTCTGATAAACCCTTCCGAAAGAGAGCTGCCAATGCACTATCATTCCATGTAGTAAGGACCGCCCACTTTCGGAATTTCTGACAGTATAACTCTGCAGAATCCTGACCCTGGTTGGCATTGACCCTGGTTCAATGCCAACAGGGTTCTCTCAGCTTGATCAACAGCATTAGGTTCATCATACAACAACCCCAAGGCTTGAAAAAATGCATCCACATTAGTCAGAATAGGATCTTCAGGTGTCAGAGAAAAAACCCAATCCTGGGGATCGCCACGCAGCAAGGAGATGACAATTTTAACCTGCTGCACAGAGCTCCCCGATGAGTTAGGCTTCAAGGCCAGAAATAATTTACAATTATTCTTAAAATTCAGAAATTTAGACCGATCCCCAGAAAACACATCAGGAGTAGGGATCTTAGGTTCAGCAGCATGTGACTGAATGAGGTAGGTGGAAATTCCCTGCACTTCAGCAGCAAGCTGCTCCACACAATCAGACAATTGCTTAATCTCCATTAGGAAAAGAGAAAAAAAAAAATTCTCCTACGGTCCCGATGGTTCCGCTCCTTCACTCACCATCCAGCTGCCTGCCCGTGGCCCTGAGGGGAACGTTTCCTGGCGTGACTCGACCTCCCGGCGCCACCGCCACTCTAGGCGCCCGGTGCCCCGACATCCACAGCGTCTCATATCGTCCAATGGGCAGCACTCGAATGGCGCCAGACAGCCGCAGCCAAACTTTTTCCCTGTGCCACTCCCTCTGCTGGGTGGGGCGATGGCAGACCTTTCCAACCACTTGCCAGGGTCCAGTACATGGGAGCGCCGGCTTCCTGGTACATATCGCTGGCTCCAGGGGTACGTAGGAGGGGGCCCCAGTCCATTGGGAACAACAGCAAACATTTGGAACGCTCCTCTGCGCTGAAGCAGCACAGCCATCTTGCACCAGTCCTGGTACCTCCCTGGATCTTCTGCTGGCAACGCAGATACGCCACAGCGCTCCCAAGTTGTAATCCACAGGTGGGTAATTTGTATTCCACAGGTGCTTATAATCCACACAAAGCAGTCTTAGTCTTTTTCCATCCCTTGGGGCAGGCCTGCCGCAGAAGTTCTTGTATTAGCGGCATTGATCCTGCCGACTAAGCCAAGTGTAGGGTCGGTGGGCCGAGCTGGGGGGGTGGTCCCTCAATATACCACGCAGTGACGTACAGACACACGATGAGGCAATTTCGGGTACAACAGGTCCAAGTTTATTCTCTTGCCGTTCACCTGATGGCCTCCAAAGTACACCGCACTTCAATTCACTTTGCTTCACTTCACTTATCGGCCCCCCGTTTCCAGGGCCGCTTCCCTCACACCGTACTTTACACTGGGGACGTACATTTACGCACCATCCCCTCTTCACTCTTCGACGCTCCTGTCAGATCCGTCACTGTGGCTGCCTTAGGCCCGTAAACCATCAGCACTTTTACTGATCAGTCGTCTCTCTCTCTCAATATGGTATGCTTTACTTCAGTGCCTCGTCTATACTGCGGTACTCTGGTGTCAGGACCACCCCCCTGACTTTCTATCTCCTCAGTCCCCCTGGTTCGGTTTTCCTCACAGTGCACAAACTGTCTTAGTCCTCCTGTCACTGGAGCTCCCTCTGGGGACAGGAACTTTCTGGAACTCTCCTGTTATGAATGGGTCACCGAGGAGAAAAACGCAAAACAAGCTAAGTCACAGAAACCCAGAAAGGTTGGTAACTATGCAGATTGCAGATCCCTGATCCTACCACACAACTAACAGCTGTCATGGAGCGTACCTATGAAGTTCCTAGACGCTTCGTCACAGCCGGAGGACTAAATAAGCCTGAAGCATGAAAAGGGGAAAACTAACTGCCCCAGAGCAGACCCCAAAGGAATAGATAGCCCCCACACATGTATTGACGGTGAAACAAGATGAAAGCACAAACACAGGCAGCAAAATAGGCTGAGCAAACGATGGGGCCCAAACTAACTAGAAAGGAATGGAAAGGAAAGACACTGTCTGCAACCTGCAAAAAAACCCTACAAAAATAATGTCCAACACTTCTGATAGCAAAATTAACCCTGAAGTCACTAGACTTCTCCCACTATATCAGCACTCTGAAATATTCTGAGACAGAGCAGAAAGAGGCCAAACTAGTAAGGGACAAAAAACAAATTGGCAAAATACTGATAAATAAGAGTGGAAATTCAGCACAGCCCCCAGCTGGGACTGGCTGACCACACAAAAAACTGAATAGACCAACAAAATCAAGTGTGAACATTAGCAGAAAAACTTAGCTTTAGATGACTGGAACAGAGCTGACAAACCAGAAGGAATCACCAGCAACTGAATAGGGCGTCGGCTGTTTTAAATCCAATCTGAGACTACTGAGGTCCAATCGTCATCCTCATGCTCAGGTGGCAGATCTCCACCGATCAAATCAGCCTCACTACCTCCTGTTACCACCAGAGGGAGTCTGGAAGGAGAACTCACAACTGGTGAACCAGAGAATGAACTCACAACAGTACCCCCCCTTGAGGAGGGGTCACCGAACCCTCATCCACGCCACCAGGCCAATCAGGATGGGCCCGGTGAAAAGCACGAACCAATCTATTGGCATGAATATCAGAGGCAGAGACCCAAGAATTATCCTCCTGACCATAACCCTTCCATTTGACCAAATACTGGAGTCTCCGTCTAACCAAACAAGAATCCAATATTTTCTCTACCTCATATTCCACATTGCCTTCAACCAACACAGGGTCAGGAGGTGCTGCCATAGGAACCATTGGCTCAACAAACCTCTTCAACAGAGATTTGTGAAATATGTTATGGATCTTGAACGTAACAGGAAGAGCCAATCGAAACGAAACAGGATTAAGAATTTCCAAAATCTTATAAGGACCAATAAATCTTGGCTTAAATTTAGGAGATGCAACCTTCATAGGAATATTCTTAGACGACAACCAAACCATATCACCCACTTTAAACCGGGGACCAATGGTCCTATGCCGGTTGGAAAATCGCTGGGCCTTTTCCTGAGAGAGTGACAACTTATCCACCACTTGGTCCCATATCTGCTGCATTCTCTTAACCACAGTGTCCACACCTGGGCAGGACAAAGATTCCACTTGCCCTGAAGAGAATCGAGGATGAAACCCAAAATTACAGAAAAAGGGTGACAAAGTGGCAGAATTAGCTCTATTGTTCAGTTTGAATTCGGCCAAGGGCAAAAATGAGACCCAATCATCTTGATCAGCAGATATAAAACATCTCAAATAAGACTCCAAGGTCTGGTTTGTTCTCTCAGTCTGTCCATTGGTCTGGGGATGAAACGCGGAGAAGGATAACTGAATTCCCAGATTGGAACAAAAGGCTTTCCAGAATCTGGAAACAAACCGGACTCCTCTGTCGGACACAATGTTCTCAGGAATCCCATGTAACCGAACCACCTGTTGTAAAAACAAGGGCACCAACTCAGCGGAAGATGGCAACTTTGGGAGTGGTACAAGATGGACCATCTTCGAAAATCTATCACAAATCACCCAGATAAGTCATTCTCTGAGAGACAGGAAGATCAGAAATAAAATCCATTGAGATATGGGTCCATGGCCTCTTGGGCACCGGCAAGGGCATCAGCAACCCACTAGGACGAGAACAGGGTTTAGACAGAGAACAAGTCTCACAGGACTGTACAAAATTCCTGACGTCATGAGATAAGGCAGGCCACCAAAAGGACCGACTCACCAAATCTCTGGTACCAAAAATACCATTGACCAGCCAATGCGGAGCAATGAATTTCAGACATCACTCTTTCTCCACTGGTCAGGAACATACAATTTTCCCATAGGGCAACGCTCAGGTTTATCCTCCTGAAATTCCTCCAGGGCGCGTCTCAAATCGGGCGAAATGGCAGAAAGAACTACCCCTTCACCTAGGATGGTGGTAGGCTAGGTCACACTAAGAGAATCGGCAAAGAAACTCCTAGAAAGGGCGTCTGCCTTAACATTCTTAGTGCCCGGAAGAAAAGAGACCACAAAATTAAAACGCGTGAAAAACAAGGCCCATCTAGCCTGTCTAGGATTCAAGCGTTTGGCCGACTCCAGATAAATCAAATTCTTGTGATCGGTGAGGACCACAACTTGATGTCTAGCTCCCTCCAACCAATGTCTCCACTACTCAAATGCCCACTTCATGGCCAACAATTCCCGATTCCCCACGTCATAGTTACGTTCAGATGGGGAGAAGTTTCGAGAAAAGAAGGCACAGGGATTCATCTTAGAAGTCACAGGGTCTTTTTGGGACAAAACAGCTCCAGCACCAATCTCTGAAGCATCTACCTCCACCTGAAATGGAAGTGAGACATCAGGTTGCCATAAAACTGGAGCTGAAGTAAATCTCTGCTTAAGCTCCTGAAATGCTGAGATAGCCTCAGGAGACCAATTCAGCACATCAGCGCCCTTCTTGGTCAGATCAGTCAGTGGTTTGACAATACCAGAAAAATTACCAATACATTTACGATAGAAATTAGCAAAACCCAAAAACTTCTTGAGGGCCTTCAAAGAAGTAGGCTGAACCCAATCATAAATGGCCTGTACCTTGGCCGGGTCCATTTCAATAGTCGATGGAGATAAGATAAATCCCAAAAATGAAATCCTCTGTACACCAAAAAGGCATTTCGATCCCTTAACAAACAGGGAATTCTCCCTCAAAATCCGGAACACAGTCCGGACGTGTTCCACATGAGAATCCCAATCACTAGAAAAGATCAAAATATCATCCAGATAGATGATCAAAAACTTATCCACAAAGTCACGGAAAATATCATTCATAAAGGACTGGAAGACAGAAGGGGCATTAGTGAGCCCAAAAGGCATCACCAGGTACTCAAAATGTCCCTCCGGAGTATTAAACGCAGTCTTCCATTCATCCCCGTGCTTGATGCGAATAAGATTATACGCCCCCCTGAGGTCAAGCTTAGTAAACCAGCAGGCACTCTTAACTCTGGAGAATAAATCAGACATCAGAGGTAACGGGTACTGATATTTAACCGTCATCTTGTTAAGGGAACGATAATCAATACACGGTCTTAATGAACCATCTTTTTTGGCCACAAAAATAAAACCAGCACCTAAAGGTGACGAGGATGGTGTAATATGACCCTTCTCCAATGACTCCTTAATATAGGATCGCATAGCATCATGTTCGGGTACTGATAAGTTGAAAGGCCGACCCTTGGGAAATATACACCCAGGCATCAACTCAATTGCACAGTCATAACTCCTATGAGGAGGCAAAGACGCAGACTTGCTCTCACTAAATACATCAGAAAAATCGGCTATATAATCAGGAATATCATGAGACTGAGGAGAGGTGGAGAAAACAGGAGCGTCCCTAAGAACACACTGACAACCCCAACTCAGCACAGACCCAGATTTCCAATCCAAAACTGGATTATGAGTTTGCAACCAAGGAAAACCCAGAACAATAGTATCATGCAAATTATGCAGCACCAAAAATTTACAATTTTCTTGGTGGTCTGGGGCAACTCGCATTGTCACCTGGGTCCAAAACTGAGGTTTATTCTCCGCCAAAGGAGTAGCATCAATACCCCTCAAAGGAATAGGCGTCTGCAGAGGCGTCATGGAAAAACCACAACGTTTAGCAAAGTCCGAATCCATCAGATTCAACGCTGCTCCTGAATCCACAAAAGCCTTAGTGGAAAACGTGGATAAGGAGCAGATCAGCGTAATTGCCAAAAGAAACTTAGGTTGTATACTGCCCACAGCCTATGTGTGTGCAAAACGTCTCTCTCGTTTAGGGCAGACAGAAATAGTATGAGAGACGTCTCCACAGAAAAAACACAGCTTATGACGCCTTCTAAACTCCTGACGTTGCGCCCTAGACAAAACCCCATCACATTGCATAGGTTCAGACGTTTGTTCAAAAGGTGGCAGCGCCTCCCGTGTAGTTTTACGTTCACGTAAACGCCGATCAACTTGAATGACTAATGACATATAATCATCCAGACCAGAGGGAACAGGAAATCCCACCATAACATCTTTTACGGTCTCTGATAAACCCTTCCGAAAGAGTGCTGCCAATGCACTATCATTCCATGTAGTAAGGACCGCCCACTTTCGGATTTTCTGACAGTATAGCTCTGCAGAATCCTGACCCTGGTTCAATGCCAACAGGGTTCTCTCAGCTTGATCAACAGCATTAGGTTCATCATACAACAACCCCAAGGCTTGAAAAAATGCATCCACATTAGTCAGAATAGGATCTTAAGGTGTCAGAGAAAAAACCCAATCCTGGGGATCGCCACGCAGCAAGGAGATGACAATTTTAACCTGCTGCACAGAGCTCCCCGATGAGTTAGGCTTCAAGGCCAGAAATAATTTACAATTATTCTTAAAATTCAGAAATTTAGACCGATCCCCAGAAAACACATCAGGAGTAGGGATCTTAGGTTCAGCAGCATGTGACTGAATGAGGTAGGTGGAAATTCCCTGCACTTCAGCAGCAAGCTGCTCCACACAATCAGACAATTGCTTAATCTCCATTAGGAAAAGAGAAAAAAAAAATTTCTCCTACGGCCCCAGAGAAAAAAATATAAAAAAACAATTCTGACACTTTTTTTTTCTTTTTTTAACAACTTTTTCCTGCTTTTGAGTACCCTAGAATCTGCGGTATTGCTGATGATTCTGTTATGAATGGGTCACCGAGGAGAAAAAAGCAAAACAAGCTAAGTCACAGAAAACCAGAGAGGTTGTTAACTATGCAGATTGCAGATCCCTGATCCTACCACACAACTAGCAGCAGCCGTGGAGCATACCTACGAAGTTCCTAGATGCTTCGTCACAGCCGGAGGACTAAATAAGCCTGAAGCATGAAAAGGGGAAAACTAACTGCCCCAGAGCAGACCCCAAAGGAATAGATAGCCCCCACACATGTATTGACAGTGAAACAAGATGAAAGCACAAACACAGGCAGGAAAATAGGCTGAGCAAACGATGGGGCCCAAACTAACCAGAAAGGAAAGGAAAGACACTGTCTGCAACCTGCAAAAAACCCTACAAAAATAATGTCCAACACTTCTGATAGCAAAATTAACCCTGAAGTCACTAGACTTCTCCCACTATATCAGCACTCTGAAATATTCTGAGACAGAGCAAAAAGAGGCCAAACTAGTAAGGGACAAAAAGCAACTTGGCAAATACAGATAAATAAGAGTGGAAATTTAGCG
Organism: Dendrobates tinctorius; assembly: GCF_039654945.1. Classification (NCBI taxonomy): domain Eukaryota; kingdom Metazoa; phylum Chordata; class Amphibia; order Anura; family Dendrobatidae; genus Dendrobates; species Dendrobates tinctorius. The sequence continues at coordinate 26,616,874 of NW_027361725.1, forward strand.
CAGCCCCAGCCGGGGCTGGCTGACCACACAAAAAACTGAATAGACCAACAAAATCAAGTGTGAACATTAGCAGAAAAACTTAGCTTTAGATGACTGGAACAGAGCTGAAAACCAAGAGCTGACAAGCCAGAAGGAATCACCAGCAACTGAATAGGGCGTCGGCTGTCTTAAATCCAATCTGAGACTCCTGAGGTCCAATAGTCATCCTCATTCTCAGGTGGCAGATCTCCACCGATCAAATCAGCCTCACTACCTCCTGTTACCACCAGAGGGAGTCTGGAAGGAGAAATCACAACTGGTGAACCAGAGAATGAACTCACAACACCCTCCTGTCAAATTTATATAATTCCCGGTTCCCTGTAACTCCGCCCCCATGACCAACGGTTTACTAAGCCCTAAGCTGATGTCAAGTCCTTTGCTCACACTCCTCCCTGCCCTCTAATGGTCAACCCAAGGTACTGCACGTCCACTACACTTTCTCAGCTGTTTCCCCACTGTAGTAACTGACACCTGTCTAAACTGTGCAAACCTTCCTTTCCCTGTTCTGACACGTCTGTCCGGCCATCAGGTTACCTTCCCTACATATTTACAAGGGATAATAAAGTTTGCAATAAAGTGTTCGTGACGCCACCTATGGTTTTCTGGTGACCAGCGCTGCGGTGCAGATCCTCTGGGACTGGTGGTGATGCAGCAGAGTTGGACTAGCTCTCCACATGCAGAGCTTTGTCTCAGGGTAGTTGTGATAAATAAGATGTTGGATGGATGATGTTAGATGTAGCAGAGTTGGATAGGTGATGCAGGAATAATTAGAGGACACAGCTGGGTGCAGTTCCAAAGGTTTGCTCACAGTTCTGGTGCCCAGCTTGGTGCTGCGTCCTCCAGGTGAGGGGCCCAGCAAACTCTAGGGTAGATCAATATCCAACTTCCCAGGACTCCCTTCAGTATATGCCTTTCCTGGCCGTCTCACTGTGCTGGTTTCTACTCCTCTTCCTGCCCAACACCTCACAGTCAGTGTCCCAGGCCAGCAGCCGCAGACCTTGTCGGGCGATGTCCTCTCTGCGTCCCCTTGATCCCTTATGGCTGACTTTCTGGAGAAGATAACTGTGGCCTGTGGCTGAGGTACCTACAGGTGCCTCTTCCTCTGGCTTGCCAGCTGAATCCATTGACTATTCCACTGGACTAGGGGTCCAGTACGCCACTACGACCTGATCTCTCCACCCAAGGTTAGTTGGCGTGGAACAAGCCCCACGGGCAGTAAGGTCGCTGCACCATGCCTCTAGGATCACTTCCCTCTTCAGGGAGCTTCCTTCTGTCTCCTTCCTTCAGCTTTCAAGGGAGCTGCTTGTCAGCACGTCTGCTCCCTTTCATTTTCCCTTCAGTCTCCTTTCTGACTAACTCTCTTCTCCTGCTCTCTTCCTTCTAACTCCACCCACCTCCCAACACCCTTTACTACCCAGGCAGGGTTGAGATCATCCTCTCGTAGGGTACATCCAGGGTGCCCTGCTGCTATAGGGTGTGTATTGGGTGCAGGTATTAAGAGTCCAGTGAGGTGCCCCTTCCTTACCTGGGAATAGGATACCACACCTCTGGGTGAGGTGCAGTACCTCTGTGGCGACTGAACCCTCAGAGGCGCCACACCTTCCTCCCCCTTTTTCCATCCCGTTATTGGTGTTTGTTGTGTCGTTCTCTGGATTGACCCTTGTGGTCATGACATTATCACCAACGGCACTATTCCTCCTGAGAACTTATGGTGCAAGTAGAGGCTTCGGCTTGCCTGATCCAGACCCTCACGGATGAGTTAACAGAGCTCTGGTCTCAGGTGATTCAGCAGGTTCAGCAGGTATCTGTGTTCATGGTCTCAGCTTAACCGGAACCCAAGATATCTCTCCCTGACAAGTTCTCTGGAGGGAGAGATACATTTTTTTAAAAAAAAAAAGGCCTGTAAGTTATATTTCAGGTTTTGCCCTTGTTCTTCAGGGAGTGAGGAGCAGCATGTGGGGATTGTAGTCTCCCTTCTCAAGGGTGATCCCCAATCCTGGGCATTCTCCCTGTCAACCGATTTACCATTTTTGCGGTCAGTGGACAATTTTTTTTGCAGCATTGGCGCTGGTATATGGGGATCCTGATGGTGTTTCCCTGGCTGAGTCTCGACTCCGTAAGATCAAGCAGGGGAGCCGGCTGGCTGAGGAGCACTGCTCAGTTTCGGAGATGGGCCACTGACACTCAGTGGAATGACCCTGCTCTTAGGAGCCATTTTTGTTACGGTCTGTAAGCTAAGCGTCAGGATACTCTGGTGCAGTATGCTACTCCAGGGTCATTGGAGGCCGCCATGGCCCTTGCTATCCGGGTGGATAGACGCCTCAAGGAGAGACATACACAGAATCTACCCCCTGTTGTTCTTTCTAGGGAGGAGGACACACTGCTGCAAAATAAAAAAAAACAATATCCATACCACTCGGAAGTTCAGCCAGGTCCACCGCTGCAATCCATCACAAGGGGTTAACTAGTTTACAAACGGGACCGGTGCTAATGCTACCGGCCCAGCTGTAAACCACTGCAGAATGAATGAAATCATGTTAACAATGATAAGGATATTGTTGGGTTTTTTTTGTTTTTTTTATTTGTTACGGAGAAGAAAGGATTCTGTTGGATTGGCAGCATAATAAATTTGTTCAAAAACTGTAATTATTTCATTAAAATATTTTTAATTAATGTGCTTGTGTGTCTTTTTAACCCTTTACTACTATAGGATTAATAATGGATATTGACACCTCTGCATTATTAACCAGGCTTCAGGTTACCTTTCAATAGCAAGGTGACATTAACCCCTTATTAACCCATGAGCCACCACTAAAGGCAATGGGAATAGAGAGGCTAAGTGCCGGAATTGGCACATCTTATAAATGCGCCTTTTCTGGGGTGGCTGTAGGCAGATATTTTTAGCCGGGGGGGGGGCAATAACCATGGTCCCTTCCAAGGCTATAAATATCTGCCCTCAGTTACTGGCTTTCCCTCTCTGACGGAGAAAATACCACTGGAGCCCACACAATTGTTTTCAACGAATTTACCCATTAATTTAACACCTACATGTCCCAAATTTTACAAACATACACTAATCTAATTATTAGTCAAATATAGGAAGGAGAGAAGTCCGGCTTTCAGGATCGCGCTGTTCCAGTCCAAAGTTCACATGGAGTTAATCCAAGGACCAAGCAGTGATTATAACTTTCTTTTTATTCCATAAACTCTACGCGTTTCGTGTACACACTGTACACTTCCTCAGGAGCAAAGTAACTTGTACACGAAGTGTACAGTGTGTACACGAAACGCGTAGAGTTTATGGAATAAAAAGAAAGTTATAATCACTGCTTGGTCCTTGGATTAACTCCTTGTGAACTTTGGACTGGAACAGCGCGATCCTGAAAGCCGGACTTCTCTCCTTCCTATATATGCAATTCTAGTGACCGGCTGATTGCTGCAGTTCATCGGATCCTACCCATTTGTGCTTATGGTTGTTGTGTTCCACACAACTGAACCAGGTGAGTGGATCCATATCTGTGAAACGTTTATATCATTGGATAAGACCCTATTGTGCGCTTCTGTCTCCCCCTTTTTTTATAATTATTAGTCAAAGACATATATAAAACTAAATGAAATGAAATGGTTTACTGTATATAAAACGTGTCATTTCATGTCGGGCTCTGTAATGAATTTACAGAAGCCGGCAATTGATTTAGCAGCTATTTTGCTATGTAGAACTCTATGAACTATAAATATATATATATGTATTCTATGTGTATATATCTATTCTTTCGTTTGTGTTTTAAAACCTGTCATTGGGATCCATTATATGTCCATTGTACAAGCAGGTGAGAAAATCTCGCCATACGGATGCCATATGGATGCCACACGGATGCTTAGATGTGAGAAAATCGCATCCTCGCATTACAATCAGATGACATACAGATCACTGTTCATGAAACATTTGTGCGATTCTGGTCCATGAAAAACGGATTTTTTTTAAACGTTGTGTTTGACTCCAGCCTTAGTCATGTACCGACAAGCTGCTCTCCCTAATGCTCTCAATGTTCAGTGAAAAACTGAGAGAAGCAGGAAAAGAAGCTCGTTGTCACAGGACCATAAGCATGAAAGTTGCATATAAGTGAAGAGTCTATGTGATGACTACTGGAACCTGCAGAGCTGAATCCTGACATTGCAGGTTTCTGAATTCTCACAATGAATGCACTGAATACTTTTAGCATTCTCCCTTGCCGGTGGACGGTCATGTCAGCACAAGTATGTGATTTGTATACTTCTGGCCACATTCCGACTAGACGTGCCCGGCCTCGCTCAGTTCATTTTCATTGAGTGAGGCCACACACGTCTAGTCAGCACGTGACTGCATGTATGTAAATCGCAGGCACGAGAGAGTCCTAACAGCGTTCAGTAAGCACTGTGAGAATTCAGAAGTCTGCAGTCACATACAGGGTCAGACTGGGGTGTCTGGGGCCCACCAGGGGCATAGACTCCAGGGGCCCACCCTACAGCTTTATGCAAATATCTATCAGTCATTACCCCCATTATAGTGGAGCATCGGCTGTAAAACAGACGGCTCCTGCACATTTACTGTGCGCCCCCATAACTGGGATGTATATTTACAGTAGCTTACATTAATAGGGTTCTTTGGTTAAAACAAGTTATCACCGATCCATGGGCTCCTCAGGATAGGTGATCACTTAAGGTCCGACCTTTAGAAACTGCACCGATTGGATGAATGAGGAAGTTTTATCCCTGATAGGACACTTATCCCCATTTTAAAATGGAGTGGCAGGTAGGATATCTGACCGCAGCTCCATTCATTCTCTTTGGGGCTTCTATAAAAAACAAGTTCAGCCACTGAGGGAAAGAATGGATCAGTGATCAAGTCAGACATGCCACTACAGTCTAATGGGGATAAAAGCTCCACATTCTGCCGATTGGGTCCACATAGTCCGCCATACAATGTTATGGGCAACCACATAGTCCACCATACAATATTATGGGCAACCACATAGTCCGCCATACAGTATTATGGGCACCACATAGTGCGCCATACAGTATTATGGGCTCCACATAGTCTGGCATACAGTATTATGGGCACCACATATTCCTCCATACAGTATTATGAGCACCCACATTGTCCGCCATACAGTATTATGGGAACCACATAGTCTGCCATACAGTATTATGGGCAACCACATAGTCCTCCATACAGTATTATGAGCACCCACATAGTCTGCCATACAGTATTATGGGCACCTCATTGTCCGCCATACAGTATTATGGGCACCTCATAGTCCGCCATACAGTATTATGGGCAACCACATAGTCCGCCATACAGTATTATGTGCAACCACATAGTCCGCCATACAGTATTATGGGCACCTCATAGTCCACCATACAGTATTATGGGCCCCATATAATGCTCATCCATACAGTATTATGGGGCACCTGCTCCTTCATACAGTATTATGGGCCCCCTGCTCCTCCATGCAGCACATTATGCCACCCCTGCTCCTCATTGCAGCACATTATGGCCCCCCTGCTCCTCCATGCAGCACATTATGGCCTCCCCTGCTCCTCCATGCAGCACACTATGGCCCCGCTGCTCCTCCATGCAGCACATTATGGCCCCCCTGCTCCTCCATGCAGCACATTATGGCCCCCCTGCTCCTCCATGCAGCACATTATGACCCCCTGCTCCTCCATGCAGCATACTATGGCCTCCTCTGCTACGGCACAGCTTCCAGGGAGCATGGTGACGAGAATCATATACTATTAAACTGTGTAGGCGACAACGGTGGGGCCCCCAGAAACCTATTTTTCCTCTCATTGTGGCCCCATCAGGTAGCCGGCACAGCTTCCAGGGAGGGTGGTGAGATTATATATACTATTACACACTGCGTAGGCGACCTCCGTTGGGGCCCCCAGACTAGGTGGTCACCTACACAGTGTAATAGTATATCTCACCACCCTCCCTGGAAGCTGTGGCGGCTACCTGATGGGGCCACAATGAGGGGAAAAATAGGTTTCTGGGGGCCCCAGAAACCTATTTTTCCTCTCATTGGGGCCCCATCATGGAGGGTGCAGAGACAGCAGAGCAGCTCACCACACCAGGCTAGCCATCATTCTCTACACAGGGCAGGCCGCAAAGCAGGAGTTAGACAGGGAGCCCGGCGGAGAGCACACACCACCACACAGCCGGGCCAGCACTGCAGAATAGCGGGAGTCGGGAGCCGGCAGAGCAAAGCTGCCTAACTTCGAGGAGGACACTGGACGCACAGACCCTGACTCAGTCTCTCTACTACTCTCTACTCACTGGACTGGAGGGCGGCAGTGTACACACAGAGAGGCGAGCAGAGGGAGCGGGAGCATCAGGGAGAGCAGAGCTCGGCGGCGTCCTCTTCTCTGAATGCTGGCTGTTGTGAATTCGCTTTCTGGCCTACCTCTGGTTACTAGTGAAGGTGGTGGAGCTGGTTGTATTGACAGAGGGGTCGCGGGTTCTCTTTCCGGGCTCCCTCTGGTGGTTACTTGGAGGTAATGGAGCTGATCTAATTATCAGAGGCCTGCCACCTGATAATGAGGAGGATGACTGGAGATCTGGAGTTTCTGACTGGATTTAAGACAGCCGACTCCCGCTATCCCTGCTGGTGATTTTTCCTGCCTCCTGAGGTCTTAGTTACCAGCTCAGTCCCTGCATGCTCAGCTAAGTGTTCTTTTGCTATTGTTCACATTTGATCTGGTTTTGTCTATTTGTTTTGTGTGGTCAGCCAGCTCCGGCTGGGGCTTTGCTGAATTTCCATCCTTATGTTACTGCTTGTGCCGGTTTGTTTTTGTCCCTTATTAGATTGGCCTCTTTTTGCTCTGCTTTCAGAATATACCAGAGTGCTGATATAGTGGGCGAAGTCTAATGACTTCAGTATTTTTCTATCAGACGTGTTGGGCATTTTTTGGAGGGTTTTTGCGTGATTGCAGACAGAGTCTTTCCTTTCCTGTCCTGTCTAAATAGTGTGGGCCCCATCGTTTGCTCAGTCTATTTTCCTGCCTGTGTTTATTTTCATCTTGTCTCACCGACAATATATGTTTGGGGGCTATCTATTCCTTTGGGGTGTGCTCTGGGGCAGTTTAGATTTCCCCTTTCTTGCTTTAGGCTTATTTAGTTCTCCGGCTGTGTCGAGGCATCTATGATCATCGTAGGTACGCTCCACGGCTACTGCTAGTTGTTGTGATAGGGTCAGGGGTCTGCAATCCGCTTAGTTACCCACCTCTCTGGTTTTCTGTGGCTTAGCTTGGTCTTGCTTTCCTTCTCGGTGACCCAATCATAACAACTGGCGCTGCTACGTTATTAGCCAGGCAGCAGCCAGCTACAGAGCCGGAAAGTAGAGCGCGGGGCGGGTGTCACCGCCCATCAAGAACAGCAAGGTCACGCGGCGGGCAGGGTGAATCATCACAGTCAGTGGAGCCGGAGCCAGCCAGCCAGGGGGTTGCCGCCCGACCGCGCGTCAGTGCCTCAGCGGGGTACGCGCGGCGCTATGGTATGTGCACACGCGTCCCTGCAAATCAAGGGATGCGCTCTTAAAGAGCCAACTCATTTAAAGGGGCAACATTTTTAAAGGGCCCCAGCGACCCTTGGGGCCCACCAGGCATTTACCCGGTACCCCGCCAGGCCAGACCGAGCCTGGTCATATAGAATGACCCCAGACTCAGCACAAACCTGGACAACCCCTTTAATGCTCCTAACATAAATAAAAACACGAGAATTAGTCTGTTTCACAAATAATATTTACATCCAGGTACCTTATAGATGATGTCGTCTCTGGAGTCGTTCTCCTTCTTTTCTTCATCTTGTCCAGACCCCGTGATGAAATTTCTCATCCACAACTCATCTATGCAGACTTCCATCTTCTCCACTGTTTTGCAGAAAATCTCCACATGATGCCCTTAAAGATAGAAGTGTCATTGTAATGCTCCTGAATAAAAAATTGACCCTCACTATATTGTCTGCACAAAATATGACCCCACGCTCTCCCTCTTAGGCTATGAGCACACGTTGCGGATTTTATTGCAGATACGCAGCATTTTTGGCTGCACGGATTCGCATCAAATCCACAGTGTAAACCTATAGGAAATGCAGATTTGTTGTGCACATGCTGCAAAAAAATCTGCACAGAAACGCAGCGTTTTTTTCCCACGGCATGTCAATTTTTTTTGCAGATCTGCAATGTTTCTGCACCCATTGACTTCCATTGAGTCAGGCACATCCGCAGCAAAACCGCAGATGTAGAAAAGATCTGCGGATTTGCTGCGAATGTGAGTGCTAGAAACGCGGGGTCTGTGTGAATCTGTGTCTGTGGGGTTGTGTTTGGGCCTGCGGGGCTGTGTGTGTGCATTTCTGTGTGTCCCTGTGTGTGTGCGTGTCTGCTGTGTAGCCATTGTCTGATGGGACTACTGCTTTGCCGATGATGGGAAAGTAGTCAGATAATGCATGTCAAGTGTAAAAAAAAAAAAACATACAGAACATGCAGTACATATACACATACATTACAGACAGTACATACAACATGTAACATAGAGTACATACTCACCAATCACCTAGTCCCCGGAGCCCTCGACCTCCTAATAAAAATAATAAACCAACCTATACTTACCTTTCTGCCGTAGACCACTTAATGACGAGTGTCCCATGACGATCTCCCTTGTAGAACACTGACATCGGGCGATGTCAGTGCTCTACAGGGGCTCCCACGATGAACTGACAGGTGGAAAGAGGTCCCGTAACCCTAACCCTAATTTAATGCAGCATTGCTGTAAAGTGAGAGCCTGAACTCAGGTAAATTCAGTGATGCACTGCAGGAGCCATTGTCTCCTGTCAGTGTGTCACTGGAGGCCCTGTAGAGAGGTCACATCTCCTGATGTGACATCTTTATAGGGGAGAAAGTCATGGGACACTCGTTATTAAATGGACTACGTCGGAACAGGGAGTATTTGTTTATATTTTTTTCAGGAGATCGAGGGCACCACATGGATTAGGCATACAATTAAATGGGAAAACTGTGTAATGTTTTATTTCATTAACCCTTTCGCGCCAGATCCTGTTTTTCCCTTCGTGACCGGGCCAATTTTTCAATTCTGACCAGTGTCACTTTATGAGGTCATAACTCTAGAACGCTTCAACGGATCCTGGTGATTCTGACAGTGTTTTCTCATGACATATTGTACTTCATGATAGTGGTAAAATTTCTTTGATATGACTTGCGTTTATTTGTTAACCCTTTTACCCCCAAGGGTGGTTTGCACGTTAATGACCGGGCCAATTTTTACAATTCTGACCACTGTCCCTTTATGAGGTAATAACTTTGGAACGCTTCCATAGATTCTGGTGATTCTGGCATTGTTTTTCTTGAGACATATTGTACTTCATGTTAATGGTAAAATTTCATTCATATAACTTGCATTTGTGAAAAAAACAGAAATTTGGCGAAAATTTTGATAATTTCACAATTTTCCAACTTTGAATTTTTATGCCCTTAAATCACAGAGATATGGCATACAAAAAACTTAATAAGTAACTTTTCCCACATGTTTACTTTACATCAGCACAATTTTGGAATCAAAATTTTTTTTGGTTAGGAAGTTATAAGGGTTAAAAGCTGACCAGCGATTTCTCATTTTTACAACACCATTTTTTTTTAGGGACCACATCACATTTGAAGTCACTTTGAGGGGTCTATATGATAGAAAATACCCAAAAGTGATACCATTCCAAAATTGCACCCCTGACGATACTCAAAACCACATTAAAGAAGTTCATTAACCCTTCAGGTGCTTCACAGGAATTTTTTGAATGTTTAAAAAAAATTAACATTTAACTTTTTTTCACAAAAAAATTACTTCAGGTTCAATTTTTTTTTATTTTACCAAGGGTAACAGGAGAAATTGGACTGCAAAAGTTATTGTGCAATTTGTCCTGAGTACGCTGATACCTGATATGTGGGGGGGAACCACTGTTTTGGCGCATGGCAGAGCTCGGAAGGGAAGGAGCGCCATTTGACGCAAAATTGGCTGGAATTGAGATCGGGCGCCATGTCACATTTGGAGAGCTCCTGATGTTCCTGAACAGTGTGTGATAAAACACTCCGGGATCGCCTTTGCTGGGGTCAAAGGTCACGTGCAGTCAGCATGAAACTCAGGCGCAGAGCTGGGATTCGTGTATAACTGACCGTGGGTCAGGTTTATTAACGGTGAAAGCAATGCAAAAGGAAATAAAACATAAAACAAATCCTTGCCTGTCCGGCACTAACTAAACAATGGACAACCTAACTACCAACTGGCGGGCTTCTCCCATCCAGCCAAACCACAGTTGCAGTGGGCACTGCTTCCACTCAAGTGTGTGTCTCTCACACAGACAGGCTCTCTGTGTTCCCAGGCTGAGACACTCACACAACCACCTTGCATCCTTTTATATCCACCTCCCATTATCCATTAGTAAGCAGGTGCGATACTGACCAGACTAGGCCACATAGGAAAGGAATCTGGGCGAGATATACCTGCCCTCATCCACTATTCCCACATGATTCTCACAAGTGGAAACCCCCCACAAGTAACCCCATTTTGGAAACTAGACCCCCCCAGGGAACTTATCTAGATGTGTACTTGAGAAAGATCTGCACTTGAGACCGAAACTTCACCACATGGGCTATTAAAAACACTTTTTTCTAAAATTTCATATGGTGTGCTGCCTCTATCTTTTTTGATTTTCTATCTATCTATCTAGAGATAAATCGATCAATCTAGAGATGAATCGATCTAGGGATTTATCTATAGATAGATGGATTTATCTATAGAAAGATCTATAGATAGATCTATAGATACATAGATATATCTATCCATATATCTATCTATATCAATCTATCCATACAGTGTATCTATCTATATCTATGGGTATATCTATAGATAGATATAGATAGATATATGGATAGATATAGCTATGTATCTATCTATCTATCTATCTATCTATAGATCTATCTACCTATCTGTGTGAGCAATGGAGTATGCAAAATAAGAGGTTGGATAAAGAAATGACATCACAACTTTTTTTTTTGGTAACTAACATTTTTTTAGCTTACAAAAACGCAGACAAATCTGCAGGAAAAAAGTGCATGAAAATCCACACAAAAATGCATCAAATCCGCATAAAAAACACGCAGATTTTCACCTACGTTTTCTGGCAAGAGATGCAGATTCTGTGCAGAAAGTTCTGCAGACAAATCTGCAACGTGTGCACATACCCTTATTGTACATTCTCTCTACACTTACCTCTCCTTTCCATACCGGCCCCTTCTTCACATTGTCCTCTCACACTGTATCCACTCTATAGGGTCCAGTCTTTATACTGTACTCTCTCATCATACTCCTCATTCTTGGTATACTGTCCCCCCATGCTACGCCCCCACTACTCATTCTCTATTCTGTGCCCACTCACTTTTCTCCCCCCATACTGTCTCCTCACACAATTCCCCTTCCTCCTCATACTGTCTCCTTTCACATCCCCCCGTTCATCATACTGTCTCCTCGTGAATTTACCCCCTCATTTTCTATACTGACTGCTCACACATACCCCCAACTCCACATACTGTATATCTGCACACATCCCATCAAACTCACTCCCTGTACTCTGTCCACAAACATTTTTCACATCGCTACTCATACTGTGTCTGCATAAATTCCCCCGTTCGCTCCCCACACTGTCTGCACCCATCCCCCATACTGTTTTCTCATACATGCCCCCCATTCCCCACTACTGTTTCCTCATACATGCCCCCATTCCCCCCATACTGATACCTCACACATGCCCCCCATTCCCCAGTACTGTTTCCTCATACATGCCACCCATCCCCCATACTGTTTCCTCATACATGCCCCCATAATGTTTCCTCATACATGCTCTGTATCTCCCCTTGTAAGGACTGGGATTATATATCTGTTTTGTCTGCTCTTGCCCTTACTTCTGATGGATTCTGCCCTTAACCAAGATGGAGTTGCTGGCTTCACGGGGGCCATCTTGTTTCCTGTCTGAGACTCCTTGTTTCCTGTTTGCTGTATACATAAGGGAACTCTGCACACTATGCATTGCTTGTGTATCTTGTTCTTTACTTGCTGCCAAGCTGGAAGGACTAGCAACCTGCTTGCCCCTTCTACTCTTCGGGATACCCCGCTTGTTTCCGTATCTATGTACCACGGAAGGACTTTGCTGTTATACCTGCTCTGCACCCACCTCTGCTACGGTCTGCTCTCCATTAGGCCCGGGCTCTGGGTCCTGGATTCCGCATTGCTGGACTGGTATTTGCACCCTCGGTCTGTACTATTACTTAGGCATACTACTGAGACTATCTTATTGTCTACTTTGCATCTGTCAGCTGAAGTGCACATTTTTGCAATAAGATATATATATATATACACACATCTTGAACTGTGATATACCGTGTCTGTCTTAATTTCTGACCAACGTCATCGGGCTCCATAGATTTCTAGTATAAACTTATAACAGAATACACAAGCCACAAAAGATGGAGCTCACTGGGACAGATACGGTGGAGACACAAGTGAAAAAGCTGTGCTCATTTGCCACGGGACTGCATGGGGAGCTGCAAGCAATTAAGACTAAGCTGGGGGCATTAGAGGCTCAAACTAATCATAATGCAAATGTAGCTGATAATGCTATCCAGGCTATGACCTCTCGCCTCTCAAATGTGGAGACTGCAGCTGCGGTTCCAGTCCCAACTCCAACTCCAGATCTGGCTTTCCCCAAACTCCCACCATTCAGGTTTGGTGGAGAAAGAGAGAAATTTCATGAATTTCTGAATCAATGTCAGTTGTATTTTTCTGCATGTGCGGCTCAGTTCACAACTGATCGGGATAAAGTATTAACCACGATAATGCTGCTGACAAACAAAACTTTAGCCTGGGCAAATCCTCTAATTGAAACCAATGATGCATGTTTGAATTCTCTGAATGACTTTATTGCTGCTATGTGTCAGATGTTCGATGATCCTAACCGAAATATCACGCATTATTAGTACTTCACCAAGGAAAGCGTCCTGTTGTGGAATATGCTATGGATTTTCGGAGGTGGGTGCTGGACACTACATGGTGTGACTCAACAAAATATGCAATGTTCAGGAGGGGTTTGTCTGCTACTATTAAAGATGAACTTGCTTGGGGTGAATCACCTACTAACCTGACTGACTTTATAAATCATTGTATCCGGATAGATATTCATATCACGGAATGCCGGCAGGAGAAGTGCGCTGAGGCCAATCGTAATAACCCCATATTCCTCCCATCTTCCTCCAGAGAAACTCAAAATAAGTCGTCTTCTCCGGCAGAGGATGAACCTATGCAGATTGATACGGATCGGAGCAGTACCGTCGACACACGCAAGGAACATTGTTTTTGAGAAAATTTATGCTTCTACTGCGGAAAATCAGGTCACTACATTATACCGTGTCTGTCTTAATTTCTGACCCACGTCATCGGGCTCCATAGAGTTCTAGTATAAACTTATAACACCCCTTTTACTCCTCAATTTGTGTCCTCAAATATCCCCCCACACAATAAATCCCCCATCCCACTCCAAATCTCCACACACATTAAATCCCCCATGCCCACTCCAAATCTCCACACACATTAAATCCTCCATCCCCACTCCAACTCTCCCCACACACATTAAACACTCCCATCCCCACTCATGTTAAACACTCCCATCCCCGCTCCAAAGACCCCACAGATACGCCTCTGGCACAGGGGCCAAAGCGGTAAAGGGGCCACTTCTACCTCCAAAGCAGCAATAAGCTTCGGTCATAGACAGGACTACTGGAGTGCAAACAGTCCATATACTGTTCTTGCTCAGAGGCCTATTCTGTCTGTAAAGATGAGGTCACACTTGTGAGTGTAATGCGAGAAACTCGCACTAGTCTCTCGCATCAATACCCGGCGCTGCCACCAGCACTCGGGACCGGAGTGTGCAGCTGAGTGTGCAGTCCTGAGTGCCAGCGGCAGTGCCGGGTATTGATGCGAGAGACTCGCGTGAGTTTCTCGCATCACACTCACAAGTATAACCCCAGCCTAACCGTCACTGTTGTACTAACAAGAGCAGGAGGAGAATGTATAATTTTATACAGGGTAATTCACTCACTACTTTACCCAGAAAAATTGCAGTAACTTCTAAAAGAGATGGTAGATTATAGTGAAATTTGCACTGTACATACCTTGGTTTCAAAGCAGATGTTGAAAATGTTGCGCCGTCCCATAATGTTGAATGTATTCTGCAGGATGTCTGGGGTCATAGCCTGAATTCTCCCTTTAAGTTCTCTCAGAGCACCTTTAATGTTCGTGGCTTGTTATTGGATACCCAACCCTGCAAATGGCCCCAAAGAAAAAAATTCGGTAATAATGAATTCTTTTCGGGCCTTTTTAATTCCTGAATGACAGTTACTCTGTATGGTTGAACAAGACCTTTCTTGTCACGTGCCCCGTCCTGAATGACATGGCCAGCAGGCCGGTAACTGATACAATAAGACAAAGGGAATAGGGGAAAACCTGGGTAACAATAATAACGGTGGCCCTGCGATAGGGAAACGGGGAAGTGGAGACCTCCTGCACTCCCCTGAGTCAGTATCTCTACACTCCTAATGTTCCCTAGGCCGATTCCGCACTGGGCGACGATCAGGAACCTCAAAACCCTGACTCGCCCTGCACCTAAACCCTCACTAGGGAATTGGTTGGTGTGGAAACTAATCCCACCACTGCACTAAAAACACATAAGGAAATGTGACAAAACAGGGGAACACCACTTAGCTTTGCTCTGTTGCTTACGCTCCCAGCAACAGAGCCCACCACCTGCGTGCATCTTTTCCTCCACCGTGTCCGACATCTGGGTGCGCTGTCCAGAAATGGACCTTCTCAGCATCATAGTGCAGCCTTGGAGCAAACAGAGTCCACACCTGCGTGCAGCTGTCCAGAAACAGAGTCCCGCAGAGAGCAGCTTTTCTGCCAAAAAGTCCAGCATGCTTGAATCCAGCTCTCAGCAACCAAGTCCAGCATTTTGAGTGCAGCTCTACACCGCAGCTGCCACTCCACCAATCCATGCACGAACTCCTTGCTGACACCATAACTGCAACTCCACCACGCCATGCCAGCACTCCTTGCAGACACCATAGCTGACACACCCGGACTCTCACTGAGCTGCCCGTGACTCTCCTTTAGCTCCATCCTTCACGCAGGCTTGCTTGCAAATGGGGATCTTATCACCAACAGTCATTAACACAGCTAACACTCTCTTATAGAGGAAAGATGTATATCTTTGTACCGTGTTAGCCAGTGGATAGAAAAATATTCAGGATTGAGAGTCCTCAGTAGTTGATACCTTTTAATGGCTAACTGAAAAGATGGTAATACATTGCAAGCTTTCGAGACTACTCAGGTCTCTTCATCAGGCTAGACTAATACAAAATCTGAAGTCACATATTTATGCACAATACAGCCTAGAAAAAATGCAATAGATAAGACAAGTGACGTGAAGCAGAACTATCAATATGGGAGAGGGAGAAACATAAATATAAACATTGGACCAGTTCATAGATAAGGAGTCTGGATGTTTTATGGTCCTCTGATTGGGGTCTAGTTCTGTGTTGCCCCGCAAGGTTTTAAAAGGAAATTCCTTAATTGATGTAAAAAGACATAAATCCATGCGACACATTCATTCCAGCACTGAGAGTGTCAAAGTTCGTCATAAATTTGTACTCCCAAACTCGTCTCTCTCTCTGAGATGTGAAGTTACCTTTCAATACCAGTAATTTCATATCCATGCTGCTGTGATCAGGGATACAGAAATGTTTTGCCACAGGTAGATCCATTCTTTTTTCTCTTATTGTGTGACGATGAGCATTCATCCTTGTTCTAAGCTTTTGCCCTGTCTCCCCCACATACAGACCCCCAGTTGGACATTTAGTACAAATAATTAAGTACACCACATTAGATGTAATGCAGGTGAAAGTACCTGGGATCTTGTAGTCCTGATGTGAGTTGGGGATCTTTATCTTGTCCGTGGTCATTATAAATGGACAGGTTTTCCATTTTTTCTGGTTGCAAGGAAAGGTTCCTGCAGCTGTTGGAGAGGACAGGGAGCTTCTGACAATGATGCTTCTTAAATTTGGGGGCTGCCTAAAACACAGCAGTGGGGGGTCTGGAAAAATGGATTTTAATCGGGCATCTTTTTGTAGTAAAGTTTGTAATTTCCGTGCAGCTCCCCTTAGCACCTCCAGATTTGGGTTGTAGGTGACTACTAGAGGCACTCGGTTATTTTCTTCTTTAGCTTTGTAATGTAGCAGGTGATTCCTTGACAATCTGGTGGCTCTTGTAATTTGGTTTTCAATTGTTCTTGGATGGTAACCCTGATTCAAAAAGGTCTTTTTGAGGCGACCAAGGTGTTTGTCTCTATCCATGGGGTTGGAACATATACGATTGTATCTGATGGCTTGGCTATAGATAATAGAGTTCTTTATGTGTTTTGGATGGAAACTGTCCCATTTAAGGTATGTTGGACGGTCGATTGGCTTCTGATACAGGGATGTCTCTATTTCATTGTTTTTTAGCTTAATGATGGTGTCCAAAAAATTAATCTCGGTACTGGAGTAGTTGAGTGTTAAATTGATGGTGGGATGAAATTGATTAAACTGTTCGTGGAACGTCTTTAGCTGTTGCTCAGACTCCGTCCAGATGATTAAAATATCATCAATGAAGCGGTAGTAGGCCAGGGGCCTGATGGGGCATGAGGACAAAAAATCGCTTTCAAGCTTGGCCATGAAAAGATTTGCATACTGTGGAGCCATTTTACTTCCCATAGCTGTGCCAGTCTCCTGTAGATTGAATTTGACAACAGGATCTAAGTAATTGTGGGTGAGGATGAATTTTATAAGTTTCACCACAGCATTAGCATCAGTCCCTGTGTTTTCCATGAAGAATTTGCAGGCATGTAAACCATCTTGGTGTGGGATATTAGAGTACAAAGATTCCACATCCATGGTGGCCAGGATGGTTCCTTCTGGTAGAGGACCTATTGCTGCTAGTTTATTCAATAGGTCAGTTGTGTCCTGAATGTAGCTGGATGTATCCTTCACCAGTGGTTTAAGAATACCCTCTACCCATCCAGATACCTGCTCAGTGAGGGTGCCCACACATGAAATAATTGGTCTTCCTGGATTTCCAGATTTGTGGATTTTGGGAAGCAAGTAGAATGTCCCTATTCTTGGAGTCTCTGGTATCAGGTCATCGCCAGCTCTTATGGACTGGTCAGGCAGACAAGAAACCAACTTGTTTAGTTCCTTGTAATAGTCCTGTGTAGGATCCGACTCCAATTTTCTATAGTAGAATGTGTCCATAAGTTGCCTGTTTGCTTCCTTCATGTAGTCTGACGTATTCATCATGACTATTGCACCTCCCTTGTCAGCAGGTTTAATGATGATTTCTTTGTTGGTTTTTAAAGACTGTATGGCCTTTCTCTCCTGGGCACTGATGTTGGATGCTTGTCTCCTGTTAGTGTCTATGATTGTGGATTTTATCAAATGTCTGAAGGAGTCTATATATTTATCCAAATGAGGGTTGCATCCAGGTGGAGGTGTCCAGTCTGACCTTTTCCTAGTTGTTACGATCCCTTTTCCTTCGGTCTGAGTGTTTTCTGAATCTTCTGTATCATTGAAATATTCCCTCAGGCGCAGTCTCCTGAAATACTGTTCCATATCACTGCAGAGTTCAGTTTTATCTAGGGCCTTAGTGGGACAAAATGAGAGTCCTCTAGAAAGCACGGCCAGTTCCACTTTGTTGGGTTTATAATCTGAGAGATTGATGACACAGTTAGATGCTTTTGTGTCTGGAATGGAGTGGTTGTCCAAGTTGTCAGGTTTTGGATTTGTTTTGTATCTGTTTGTATAGAGTCCTGGATTGAGACGCAGTCTGTGTAGTTTCTTTTCCTTGTTATGAACCAGAAAGGTCCGTAGTTTGTTGTAGTATTGTTGTAATTTTTGCTCTGTGCTTTCTGTAAGTGTTTTCCTCAGAGTTTCAAATTGCCCCTGGACTTTACTCCTTATGCTGTAGCAGACATGTAAAAGGTGGTTCCTTAGTCTCTCAGAAGTCCTGTGACAAAGGTTTTGTGCATAATGGGTATTGTAGGTATGAAGAATTGGGTTTGTAATCCAGAGTCCTTTGGGAATTAGATTCTCCTTTTTGCATTTAGATAAGAAAAAAATGTCGCTGTCCATTTGTGCATGTGAACAATGAAATAGAGACATCCCTGTATCAGAAGCCAATCGACCGTCCAACATACCTTAAATGGGACAGTTTCCATCCAAAACACATAAAGAACTCTATTATCTATAGCCAAGCCATCAGATACAATCGTATATGTTCCAACCCCATGGATAGAGACACCTTGGTCGCCTCAAAAAGACCTTTTTGAATCAGGGTTACCATCCAAGAACAATTGAAAACCAAATTACAAGAGCCACCAGATTGTCAAGGAATCACCTGCTACATTACAAAGCTAAAGAAGAAAATAACCGAGTGCCTCTAGTAGTCACATACAACCCAAATCTGGAGGTGCTAAGGGGAGCTGCACGGAAATTACAACCTTTACTACAAAAAGATGCCCGATTAAAATCCATTTTTCCAGACCCCCCCACTGCTGTGTTTTAGGCAGCCCCCAAATTTAAGAAGCATCATTGTCAGAAGCTCCCTGTCCTCTCCAACAGCTGCAGGAACCTTTCCGTGCAACCAGAAAAAATGTAAAACCTGTCCATTTATAATGACCACGGACAAGATAAAGATCCCCAACTTACATCAGGACTACAAGATCCCAGGTACTTTCACCTGCATTACATCTAATGTGGTATACTTAATTATTTGTACTAAATGTCCAACTGGGGGTCTGTATGTGGGGGAGACAGGGCAAAAGCTTAGAACAAGGATGAATGCTCATCGTCACACAATAAGAGAAAAAAGAATGGATCTACCTGTGGCAAAACATTTCTGTATCCCTGATCACAGCAGCATGGATATGAAATTACTGGTATTGAAAGGTAACTTCACATCTCAGAGAGAGAGACGAGTTTGGGAGTACAAATTTATGATGAACTTTGACACTCTCAGTGCTGGAATGAATGTGTCGCATGGATTTATGTCTTTTTACATCAATTAAGGAATTTCCTTTTAAAACCTTGCGGGGCAACACAGAACTAGACCCCAATCAGAGGACCATAAAACATCCAGACTCCTTATCTATGAACTGGTCCAATGTTTATATTTATGTTTCTCCCTCTCCCATATTGATAGTTCTGCCTCACGTCACTTGTCTTATCTATTGCATTTTTTCTAGGCTGTATTGTGCATAAATATGTGACTTCAGATTTTGTATTAGTCTAGCCTGATGAAGAGACCTGAGTAGTCTCGAAAGCTTGCAATGTATTACCATCTTTTCAGTTAGCCATTAAAAGGTATCAACTACTGAGGACTCTCAATCCTGAATATTTTACTCTCTTATAGAGCATTCACACCTGTAACATAATTACGTGCACAAACTAAGGTAACCAGAGTGTAATGACCCTAATGGCCACCGGGGGAAAACCACCTTTGGCACACAGCCAAGGGGAAAAACTGTTACTTTGTGCATTTACTCTGCCAGATCCAACCTGGATCATGACTTTTCTTGGCCGCTTGTTGACATGTGGAATATGACATGCCTGTCTCTTGGGAAAAAATAATAATACATTTTATATCTATAGCGCTGACATTTTCCGCAGCACTTTACATTTCAGAGGGGACTTGTACAGACGATAGACATTACAGCATAACAATAATCACATAGATCATAACACATACCAAGAGGAATGAGGGCCCTGCTCGCAAGCTTACAATCTATGAGGAAAAAGGTAGACACGAAAGGTGGGTGGTAACAATTGCCCTGATTGTATGGACCAGCCATAATGCTAAGTGTGTAACAGTACGGACACAAAGGGCTAATGGATGCATAAAGCATGTGGGAACATGATGCGGGGAAACTGGTTATGGTAAAACTTTTGGCTGTGCCACACAGGGATAGATTAGGTTATTGTGTTGAGGCGGTAGGCCAGTCTGAATAAATGCGTTTTCAGGGCACGCTTAAAATTGTGGGGATTGGGGACTAATTGTACTGACCTGGGAAGCGCATTCCAAAGAATTGGCCCAACACGTGTAAAGTCTTGGAGACGGGAGTGGGAGGTTCTGATAATTGAGGATGCTAACCTCAGGTCATCAGCAGAACGGAGGGCGTGGGTAGGGTGGTATACTGAAACAAGGGAGGAGATGTAGGGTGGTGCTGAGCCATGGAGAGCTTTGTGGGTGAGGCTAATAAGTTTATACTGAATTCTGGAGTGGATGGGTAGCCAGTGTAATGACTGGCACAAGGTAGAGGCATCGGTGTATTGATTGGTGAGGAATATGATCCTGGCTGCAGCATTCAAGACAGATTGGAGAGGGGAGAGTTTGGTAAGAGGGAGACTGATTAGAAGAGAGTTACAATAGTCGAGACGAGAATGAATAAGAGAAACAGTAAGAGTTTTTGCAGAGTCAAAAGTAAGAAAAGGTTGAATTCTAGAAATGTTTTTGAGGTGCAGATAACAAGAGCGAGTCAGTGATCGGATGTGGGGGGCGAATGAAAGCTCGGAGTCAAGTATGACCCCAAGACAGCGGGCATGTTGCTGGGGAGTAATAGTGGAACCACACACAGAAATGGCAATGTTCGGTATAGGTACATTAGTAGGGGGAGGAAACACAAGGAGTTCAGTCTTTGACAGGTTTAGTTTCAGATATAGTGAGGACTTGATGTTAGACACAGCGTTTAGACAATCGCTGGTGTTTTCTAGAAAGGCTGGCGTGATGTCAGGAAAAGCGTATAATTGGGTGTCATCAGCATAGAGATGGTACTGGATACCAAATCTACTGCTTGTTTGACCAATAGGGGCAGTGTACAAAGAGAAGAGGAGGGGGCCTAGGACAGATCCTTGAGGAACCCCAACAGTAAGGGGAAGATGAGAGAAGGAGGAACCAGCAAAAGATACATTAAAGGAGCGGTCAGAGAGATAGGAGGAGAACCAGGAGAGAACGGTGTCCTCGAGGCCAATGGAACGGAGCATAGTGAGTAGGAGCTGATGATCCACAGTGTCGAATGCTGCAGAGAGATCCAAGAGAATTAGCATGGAGAAATGACCAGTTGATTTAGCTGTTAGTAGATCATTAGAGACTTTAGTGAGGGCAGTTTCAGTAGAGTGTAAGAGCGGAAACCGGATTGGAGAGGGTCGAGAAGAGAGTTATCAAAGACATAGCGGATAAGACGGGAGTGGACCAGGCGTTCCAGGAGTTTAGAGATGAAGGGAAGATTAGAGACAGGTCTATAGTTAGCGGCACAGTTTTGGTCGAGGGATGGTTTTTTAAGTAGTGGATGTAAGATGGCATGCTTAAATGAGGAGGGAAAGATAACAGAAGAGAGAGCAACAATGAGCAACAATTTAGGTGGAGATGGCGGAAGTCGCTGTTTCACATCTTGAATTGTTTCCTTAGACACTTACGAACGCCCTCCATCATGCCTATCCAGTAATGTTCGTGTACGTTATTCACCAATGACAGAATACACGGGTTGGACGGCGGATTTCGACCCCCCAACTTCTTTAGAAGCACACTTTGGAACCTCTATAAGGATTCTGTTTTCCAATAAGTTTTCATAACCAGCTCCTCCAAACTGTACCTGTACATGGCTAACAAATGAAGAAGGAATTTGGCAGGAGGGAAACGCAAGCAGCAACAAACTATCAGCGCGCAGAAAGGCGTCCAGCCAATCTATCTTGTAGTGGGGACAACCGACGGGACGTGTTGGTGAAATCACTTGGATGTTTCTCGTCGCTGTCGCTAAAGTTCATTGCGCTCTGACTTCTCATGAACCAAAGTATGTACAGTGAAAATTTCAGTAGGGTCATTTGTCCTTTTTAGAAGATACAGCAATTTTTCCAGGTAATGAAATAACAAGGACAATCCCTCTGATTGCTATGTATATTTTATAATAGAGCAGTGTGTTTCTGACACAGCTCTGTAAATCTTTGTTGGGGTTAAAACTCCTTTGCCTGCCAACTTACTGCTTCAATGCTCCTGAAGAATGACAATTCTTAATAGCAGCATGGTAATTCCACTGGTCTGAACTGTGCGCTCTGCGATGCTGCTAGTGGATCCAGTTTTGCCTTTACAGCACAGAAGAAGCTACACTGAAGGTTTATAGCAGACGACTTGCAAGAGCGCACTCATTGTCTACGAGACTAGCCACTCCGGGGTGGTTGGCAATGTAGACAACAAGCAGTAAACTATGGAATAGTCAATCCCTCTGTTCTAAATTTGCTTTGGTTTCACATTGCAAAGATAAGGTTAGGTTCACATGACCATTTTCGAGACCATCCGAGAAAATCAGTCCGATTATGCTAGTCACACAATGATCAGAGTGTGATCTGATTTTCTCAAAGGTGGAGAGGAAAATAAAACAAAAAAAAGTTTCTCCACCTTCTCCATTCTGTCTCCTTTCTTCACCACATTCGGATGTCATCCTTCTCTGTTCTGTCAGTCTGTGAAAATTGGACCACATTCAGATATCATCCAACTGCGACCCAATTTTTTTCACGGACCCATTGTCATGAATGTGCCATCCGATTCTCTATAGGTAAATTTTTTTTTTTCCACATTTCACTCAGTCCAAGGAAAAAAAATTGTACATGTGCACAGCCCCATAGAATACCATGAGGCTGAGGACTATCTGCCAAAACTATAGATAGCACTCTTCCAATTTATATGGTCGTGTGCACAAGCCCTAATAGAATTGATCGTGGAATATTTATTAGGGAAGAAATTTCACAAACTTGCTACAATGGTGGGGACCTATTACGGGGCCACACAATAGTACAATCAGATAAGCTCTTTAGAACGACCCATTGTTTCCGGAATGTCAGACAATGTGCTGAATCGATGGCATTGCGACTGAATGGAAACGCTGAACTGAATGGTTCGTGTGTGCCTATAATTTGTCCATGAAGTATACAACAGATCAAAGCAAAGCAGTTAACTGTCAGTGCTCCAGTTTTTCACCCCAGGAAAGGAAGAATATCTTGGTTATGAATGCCTTTTGTAAGATCTCCAATGTAAAGCTAGGCAGATATTTTTTTTCTGGTTTCACAAGCCAAAAAGAGAACAAGAGAGTAGTTAATTAATTCAATAGAATGAATCATATGACTCATCACGGAGTGAAACAATAGATGGTTGTTCCCACTCAACTACGTGCAAGTATAAAGAAAATAAGAAAGATTTAAAAAAAAAAAACAACAACAACATACACGTAGACCAAGAAAGAAACAAAAACATGATAGACAACTCAAACCAAACACATTAAATACATAACTAAAACAAATGAATGAAAACAAGAGCCACTGGGTGTGACAACACTGTACGATAATGACTGAATGGACTTCTTTTTCAGACAGGTAAATCTGCCATGTTTTTTATAATTTTTGGCCAACAAGCCGGTCCAAGGAAAAAAAAATCCGTGTGTCATCTGAGTGCTGTCTGTTTTTACTGCATAATTAGGAGGAGCACTTGGAAATGCCACAGTAGTGGTAAAAATGGACACATAGACTATAAATGAATGAAAATTGCATCCAGCGCCCTGATGAAAAATAGTCATTTAAAATTAAAAAAGCATATATCTGAATAAGGCCTTTAGGCTGCATTTGCACATTACAGTTGTATTGTAGCTTGGATGCTGATTTTGTAACAACACAATCTCTGATTATTATGTCCGTTTTTTGCTGTGCTATAGGAACAGAAACATGAAAATAACATAATGCTATGAGCCCCCGGCATGGTGGTCGGTAAAGGGACCCAACTGACTATGCTGGATGCAGTCTGTTTTTTTTTTATGGGAGGACAGCATTGTACTTGGAAAAATAGAGTGATATTCCGTACTATTTTTTCAGACATTTCTCACCAAATCTGCTCAGTTTTTGCCAAATCGTAGCTGGAAACTGGCAAACTTCTCCCCAGAATATGTCTCGAGGACTGACATTGATTTGATCGTTAACCTTTTTTAGCTGTTGTATCAAAGAAAAACCAGCGCCTCTATAGATGTTTGAAAACCAAAAGAAAATTGTCTTAGAAATGGCATTTTTTTCAGGTAAATTTTCGAGTTAAACTGGGAAGAAGGAAATATAGATTTAGCTGGTGATAAAAGATTAGACATTTGCATGTGAAAAAAGGATTTCTGCTTAGATAAGGAATCCCCAAACAGGATATGGGGCCTCTCTTCAGTTTCTGCTATGACCAAATATCTGCAGCAGGTGTCTAGATGTGAGTGCTGGAGCGCACGTCTGAGGAAGCTGTGCCAAGGCTGGGTGCGGTCAGCCTGACAGGAGGTGTAATTCATCAGCAGGGGCCTAATCCCACACATTGTGCCCAGCACCTCTGCATGATCCTCAGCCCTTCAGATGTGACATGTTCAGGGAGTGTTACATAAAGAAAGGATATGCTGTGGAGGAAGAGGGGAAGGAACATAACGGAAAATACAAGAGTTATCGTAGATCTATAGTGATTTTTCAGCAATAGAGGTGCCAATTGTTACTCCCTTACGCCGAAATTTTTACTGTATTAATTTTACATCTGTCCATTTTTAATATCAGTATTGCATCCGTGTCCATTTTTAATGTCCACATGTCTGTTTTGTTCATCTGTATGGCACCTGAATTTTACATGAACAGTGTAATAGTTGAAAACTTCACCACCTTGCGACTTTCTGTTTGCTTGGTTTTTTTTTGCGCTTTCGTTTTTTGCTCCACTTCTTCCCAGAGCCATAACTTTTTTTTTATTTTTCTGTCAATATGGCCACATGAAGGCTTGCTTTTTGTGGGATGAGTTGTACTTTTGAATGACACCATTGATTTTACCTTTCAGTTTATTGGAAAATGGGAAAAAAATTCCAAGTGCGGTGAAATTGCAAAAAAGTGCAATTCCACAATTTATTTTTTTTTTACCATGTTCACTAAATGCTAAAACTGACCTGTTCTCCAGGTCATTACGAGTAAGAAGATACCAAATATCTATAGGTTATTATTTTTTATTTAACCCTTTCACGATCTTAGACCTATCCATACGTCTGTTCAGGTTGAGAAGTACGTCCCAACCTTGGCGTATAGATACATGTCGATTTTGCAAGCACAGCAGCTGTACACGCGATCGCTGCCGCTTGTGCTAACATGACAGCTGACACCCGACAATCATTGCCAGGAGCGGCACCCACACCGCTCCAGGCAGTTTAACCAGCTCAATGCTGCAATCTATGTCGAACGCAGCATTTAGAAGGCAAGAAGAGGGTGTGGGCTGCCTTTGCCTTCCAATTGGCGCTCTGCGATGTCATCACGAGAGGGCAATCATTTTACTTTGAATAGAGCAAAAGGGGGTGATTTGAACTTCTGTTTTATAAATATTTTAAATTTTTTTTAAAAACTTTTTACTCACCTCAATAGTGCTTTTAGAAGACTTGAAGCTGCGATATTCAAATTGCCTGTACTATACATAGCAGGGCTTCAACACCGCTATGTGTAGCATAAACCATGATATCCTCATAGGAGACTTAAAATGACAGGCCCGGGGTCTTCTGCAGACCCCCTGATATCATGACAACCCATTGGTGCCCCACAATCCAGTGACAGGAGTGCCGATAGGCATGTCTTATGACTTGCTTCTGGCTTGTGCAAGTTAAATGCCGTTGTCATAGATTGACAGTGGCAATTAACTTGTTAACAGTCGCGGGTGGATCGTGATTCCATCTGCGGCTGTTAGGGGCACCTGAAAGCTGATCAGATTTAGCAGGAATGCGGATGCTTTTGAATAGAAAGGCTCCCTGTTGCCTGCAAGTCTAAAACTTGGTGCAATGCTGTATGCAAGCCTCAGTACTCACACTGCAAAGAATTGAGCATCATGCCGGGGGAATGGGGTGAGGTGAGTAGTCTTTATATTATTGCTTTTAAATGTCAGTATTTGTCGGGACCATCATAATGGGATATGATACTGAGGAAGGTGAACCATGGGGGTCTCTATACTGAGTGAGAGACTGTTAGAGCCCCTATTCTAAGTGGAGGGCTGTGGAAGCCTAATAGTGAAAGGGAGGCTGTAAGGCCATACTAAACGGGGCACTGTGGGGGACATATTAGGTATGGTGCGGTGTGGGACCCCAAACTAAATGTAGGGCTGTGGGGACATACTGGGTGTGATTATTTATAGTTTATCCTTCAATGTTTGCCAATCAACAAACTGCATGGCCTGGTAAAATGTGTAATCAATATATCAGCAAACATCATTGTTCCGTGACCCTGCATCCCTGTTTTGCAAAGATAACAATACAATAAACTGTAGAAGCTGATATTAGAGGTAAATAACAACCATTCATCAAATCACAAAAATCAATTCAACCTACAAAAAGAGTCAACATAAAGATAAGTCTATGCCTCCAATACCAAATTTACATCTAGATAATGAAGATATTAAATGCTGTGTCGTCACCAGTCCTCACACAGCCTCCCTATATACAGCATGAGCCCCCACACAGCCTCCTATATATAGCATTATAAAAAGCATGAGTCCCCACACAGCCTCCCTATGTACAGCATGATCCTCACACAGCTTCCTAGATACAGCATGAGCCCCCACACAACCTCCTATATACAGCATTATAGAAAGCATGAGTCCCTACACAGCCTCCCCATCTACAGCTTGAGCCCCCACACAGCTTCCCTATGTACAGAATGAGCCCTCACACAGCCTCCCTATCTACAGCATGAACCCCCACACAGACTATCTATATACACAGCATGAGCCCCCACATAGCCTCCCTATATACAGCATTAGACCCCACCCAACCTCCCTATATACAAGATGAGCCCCCACACAGCCTCCCTACATACAGCATTAGACCCCACCCAGCCTCCCTAAACACAGCATGAGCCCCCCACAGCCTCCTCCTAGATACAGCATGAGCCCTCACACAGCCTCCCTCTATACAGCAGGAGCCCCCACACAGTCTCTATATACAGCATGAGCACCCACACCGCCTCCTCCTAGATACAGCATGAGACCCCACAGTCTTCCTATATAGAGCATGAGCCCTCATATAGTATCCCTCGATAAACAGCATGAGCCCCTACAACCTCCCTATATACAGCATTAGACCCCACACAACCTCCCTATATAAACCATGAGGCCCCCACACAGTCTCCCTATATACAGCATTGGACCCCAAACAGACTGAACTGGGCACTGTGTGGGACCCCATACTAAATGAAGGGCTGTGGGGACAGTTTATCCTTCAACGTTTACCAATCAACAAACTGCATGGCCTGGTGTAATGTGTAATCAACATATCAGTGAACATCATTGTTCAGTGACCCTGCATCCCTGTTTTGCAAAGATAACAATACAATAAACTGTAGAAGTTGATATGAGAGGTAAATAACAACCATTCATCAATTTACAAATATCAATTCAACCTACAAGAAGAGTCAACATAAAAATAAGTCTATGCCTCCAATGCCGAATTTACGTCTCGATAATTAAGATGAAATGTTGTCGTCACAAACCCTCACAAAGCCTCCCTATATACAGCATGAGACCCCACACAGACTTCTGTCTACAGCATGAGTCCCCATACAGCATCCCTGTATACAGCATGAGCCTCGACACAGCCTTTTTCATATACAGTATGAACCCCGACACTGCCTTCCTATATACAGCATGAGCCCCAACATAGCCCTCTGTATACAGGATGTATACAGTATGATCCCCCACATAGCCTCCTATATACAGTATGATCCCCCAGATAGCCTTCAATATACATGTGAACATTCCCTACACATATGAAAGCAAAAAAAAAACCTCATTTGCTTTCCCGTGGCTCTCTGCACCTATGCACTGAGTCTCAGCAGCAGTGCACACGCTGATTGGTGGAAGAAGGAGCCTGCGGCCAAGTCCTTCACCGATGTATTGTCTGCATCTTGAGGATACGAATAGCGGTGACAGCGGGCAGGCGCGGTAGGGCATGGTGCAGCACATGGGACACTGTTTTCAGCCCTTTGGTTGTTTCGGTCTGCAGGCCACACTGGAACAGCCAGAGGGAAAGGGCCGGATGTGTCCCGTGCGCTGCGCATTGCCCAGGTCTGCCTTAACTTAGTTTTTTTGTTTTATCCTGTTGTTTTTAAAGGGGTTGTCCAGGCTTTGGGTCGTCAGTCTATGTGACTGCAGATTTTGAATCCTCACAGTTAGTACACTACGGTGTTAGAGGAGTGCGTGAAGCTGGACATGAGAGTATGACATGTATGCTTGATGAAGAATATTGAATGGGAGTAAAGTGAGCACTCCTGGATGTAAGTATGGAAGTATCTTGCCAACAAGGAAGGGGCACGAGGTTGCAGTGTACTTTTTGTGGGGACGTTATGACTGTCTTTATATCAGGTTCTCAGTGTCCCTACTCTTGGGGGAAAAGGGGGACTGAATGTAACTCGTGACCATGTCCTAGAGCTGAATGTGGCTCTCACAGTAAGAAAGGTTGGGGACTATTGCCCTAAACAGCCACCTTCATTGCCTGCCCCTTATTCCAGCCTTTCTCTTACACCCTTGAGAGAACATGCACCAGGGCTCATTACTGAGAGACATCACACACAAATCAGTTACCGATGTCCATATATCTGGGTGATTTCATCTGCACTAGTTCCTGTTGCAGGTCTAGTGGTGTTAGATAGGGCGCATGTTGTTATAAATGAGTGGTGTTATACTGCCATCGTGTGGCCACTTTGTGCTTTTCCGTGTAAATATATATATTTTTTTTATTTGAAGAGGGGAAGACACTGACAGCTTGGGACCCCTGTGCAGTGCAAGACATGCTTCGGGGCTGCTTTCCTTTTATAGTGACAAAAATACAGTTCTCCCTCTCTCCATATCTATATATGTAGTACATGTATAAATACATAGTGCCCTCTCCTGTTATGTACAGTTCCATTCCTTACATATCGGATTCTTGTTATTTTTGCCATTTACAGCGTCCTGTTCTTTGTTACATACTGTCCTTTCTTGTTAGATATACAATAACTGCTGATTGAGCAAGGGACTTATTTACAATGGTTTGGTTTTCTGAACAGCAGCTGCTCCATCAGCAGTCATTTTATATCTAATAAGAGAGGACTCTGTGTAATAGAGAGAATGCTGTGAATAACTAAACAATACATAACATAATGAGAGAGGATATATGTAACAATGGCAGGATATATGTAATAATGAGATGGTGCTCTACATAACCGAGGATGCTACACAATAATGGACAGTGCCATACATACAGTTGTGGCCAAAAGTATTGACACCCCTGCAATTCTGTCAGATAATACTCAGTTTCTTCCTGAAAATTATTGCAAACACAAATTCTTTGGTATTATTATCTTCATTTAATTTGTCTTAAATGAAAAAACACAAAAAGAATTGTCCTAAAGCCAAATTGGATATAATTCCACACCAAACATAAAAAAGAGGGTGGTCGAAAGTATTGGCACTGTTCAAAAAATCATGTGATGCTTCTCTAATTTGTGTAATTAACAGCACCTGTAACTTACCTGTGGCACCTAACAGGTGTTGGCAATAACTAAATCACACTTGCAGCCAGTTGACATGGATTAAAGTTGACTCAACCTCTGTCCTGTGTCCTTGTGTGTACCACATTGAGCATGGAGAAAAGAAAGAAGACCAAAATAACTGTCTGAGGACTTGAGAAACCAAATTGTGAGGAAGCATGAGCATTCTCAAGGCTACAAGTCCATCTCCAAAGACCTGAATGTTCCTGTGTCTGCCGTACGCAGTGTCATCAAGAAGTTTAAAGCCCATGGCACTGTAACTAACCTCCCTAGATGTGGACGGAAAAGAAAAATTTACAAGAGATTTCAACGCAAGATTGTGCGGATGTTGGATAAAGAACCTCCACTAACATCCAAACATGTTCAAGCTGCCCTACAGTCCGAGGGTACAACAGTGTCAACCCGTACTATCCGTCGGCATCTGAATGAAAAGGGACTGTATGGTAGGAGAACCAGGAAGACCCCACTTCTTACCCCGAGACATAAAAAAGCCAGGCTGGAGTTTGCCAAAACGTACCGGAAAAAGCCTAAAACGTTTTGGAAGAATGTTCTCTGGTCCAATGAGACAAAACTAGAGCTTTTTGGGCAAAGGCATCAACATAGAGTTTACAGGAGAAAAAAAAGAGGCATTCAAAGAAAAGAACACGGTCCCTACAGTCAAACATGGCGGAGGTTCCCTGATGTTTTGGGGTTACTTTGCTGCCTCTGGCACTGGACTGCTTGACCGTGTGCATGGCATTATGAAGTCAGAAGACTACCAACAAATTTTGCAGCATAATGTAGGGCCCAGTGTGAGAAAGCTGGGTCTCCCTCAGAGGTCATGGGTCTTCCAGCAGGACAATGACCCAAAACACACTTCAAAAAGCACTAGAAAATGGTTTGAGAGAAAGCACTGGAGACTTCTAAGGTGGCCAGCAATGAGTCCAGACCTGAATCCCATAGAACACCTGTGTAGAGATCTAAAAAATGGCAGTTTGGAGAAGGCACCCTTCAAATATCAGGGACCTGGAGCAGTTTGCCAAAGAAGAATGGTCTAAAATTCCAGCAGAGCATTGTAAGAAACTCATTCATGGTTACCGGAAGCGGTTGGTCACAGTTATTTTGGCTAAAGGTTATGCAACCAAGTATTAGGCTGAGGGTGCCAATACTTTTGTCTGGCCCATTTTTGGAGTTTTGTGTGAAATGATCAATGTTTTGCTTTTTGCTTCATTCTCTTTTGTGTTTTTTCATTTAAGACAAATTAAATGAAGATAATAATACCAAAGAATTTGTGTTTGCAATCATTTTCAGGAAGAAACTGAGTATCATCTGACAGAATTGCAGGGGCGTCAGTACTTTTGGCCACAACTGTAGCTAGAGAGGATGACTTGTAACAAGGGACAGTGTCATACATAGCTAGAGAAGATTTCCCTGTGTTTAGATTTAGTGGGGCTAACTAGTTCTTACCCCGTCCCCTCACTATGTAGGGCCTATCGCTAGGTTCCAGGGATTAGGTTCCTGTTCGGCGATAGGTGCAGAACCTATATAGAGACATTTAGGGCACAGAGGGCGATTTTAGATCTGTCTAGGGCTCTCCACTACCATCTTCCCTATTGTTTGGGCTCCCCCTTCCTATTGTTGTGCACTTACTTATCCTTCACCCAGTGTTAGTTTACCTCCCTATGTAAGTCCACTCAGAAGGCCTCAACGTGCTCACAACTGCTCCTATCAACTGCTTGTCCCTGTTACACTTACTTTCTTATCACCCATAACATACAGACATACCCCTCTTTTAGCAGCTGCTGATAAGCCATTCCAATGCTATTGGCGCTGCAGCCAAAGTGAGGAAGGAGAGTATATATTTTTTTTTTTATTTCATACAGGGGATTACAACAATTAAGAAGGAGTTGTCCAAGTAGTGAACAAACCCTTTAAACAAGTTTTGAGAGTCATGACAAACTAAAGAAACAGTCACTGCTCTTGGCTTTGTGTGCTACTATTTTTCCTTGATTACAGGGAACATTGTGTGTATTGGTGGGGTATGAGTACCTGAACGCATTTTAGTCTGAGTCTGCCGCAGTTCTACATAGAGCAAGGGAGCTCTGTCACTTATGACCTGGATGGTCCCTTGAGAGTGTGCAAGATAAGTGCATCGCAACACGCTCAGAGGCAGTAAGTGACCTCACTATGCAAGCACTAAGAGTGGTTACTCACAACAAGGACAACCCCTGCTTGATCTAAATGTTTGGCCTCAATAAAATTAAAAATCCTATACTCACCTCCTGTGCCGGCGCCATTCCAGCAGTGTCGGTACTTGTTGTTCCAGGGCACGCATATGGTTGCATGACACGTGGTGCCTGGTGCTTAATCAGCGTTGGTGTCATTGTCCCCAACTTCGGACAAATTGAAGATGAACAGGAAGCCAGGGCTGTCACTGATCTCCGACTTCCTCTTTATGTTCAATATTCAAATCAAGAAGGGGTTGTCCTAGTAGTGGACAACCCCTTTAACAAGAGTTTGGGCATATGTGTCCTTAATTTCCCCTAGCGGTACTGCAGAAAGGAAAGCCTACTCATGGCACTGGAGAGCAGGGGGTCGGCGGTGAGGTAGGTGACTGAAAAGAAACCATAAGGCACAGCTAGGGCTGCCACTAGGAATTTCTGAGCTCCATACTGGCAAAATTTTCAGGCCCCCTTGAGTCTCCGCCCAGGCTCCACCCCAGCTCCGCCTCCAACCCTCAAAACTTCCATAGTCCCACTGCTAACTCATAGAAAAACTCCGCTTCACCAGCCAGCAGCTTTTGATTTGGCCAAAAGATTTTTTTTAAGCCACCACCACGACAAGGTAGACTCTACTCTAACCTATTAAACATTTGTTAAAATATCCTGTATTCTTTTTAGGTATATTTTCATTTATTTCTTTAAGGGAATGTGTCACATACATTTTTTAAAAAGAACAGTAATACCCATAACAAGGAACAAATATTGTCACACTATGACCAGACCACATTACCATCACATAATGACCGAATAATACCACATACAAGGAACAAATACTGTGACACCATTGCTGGACCATATTTTATCACCACATAGTGACCGAATGATACCACATACAATGGACAAATACCACCACACTATGACCAGACCATATATTACCACCACATAAAATGAACAAATACAGCCATACCATGACGGGACCACATATTACCACCACATAGTAACCAAATACTATAATACTGATCATTAATAAAAAAAATACTAATATTGCCATAAGTGCCATTATACACAGGAGCTTTGTACATATTCGCAGTGTATAGTGTCAGGAGTGTCAGTGTAAGGCCGGGGTCACACTGGCGAGGAATACGGCCGAGTGAGAGGCGTTAAAAGCACGCATTAGACACGGACCAATGATTCTCTATGGAGTCCCTCGCACCAGCCGTATATTTCTCATCCGTATTCTACGCTCTGTGCCAATCGCAGCATGCTGCGATTGTTAGTGTACTACGGCCGTAGTACGCCAATGCAAGTCTATGGGTGCGCAAAAAATACGGATTACACACGGACCACATGTGAACTGCGAGAAATACGCACCCGGTGTCTTTTAGCAAAGCCGGCAATTCAGTGCGCTATACAGTAAACTCACACTGACAGGTTTAATAAAGAAACGAAAGAATAGATATAGACACATAGAATATATATATATATATATATATATATATATATACACGCATTCTATGTGTCTATATCTATTCTTTCATTTCTTTATTAAAATTGTCATAGGGCTCCATTATATGTCCATTTTGCAAGCCTGCGAGAAAATCTCGCCATACGGATTACATACGGATGCTGACATGCGCAAAATACGTGACCACACCTTGATTACGGATGACATACGGAGCACTGTTTAGGGGTCTGTCATCCGTATTACACTTGTAAAATACTGACCGTATTTTGCGCAGGTTAGTGTGACCCCGGCCTAAAGGTAACATAGGGATCATCAGTGACTTTCTAAACAGGAGCTCCGTGTATAGTGTCAGTGTACAGGTAATACAGGGAACATCAGTGACATTATACACAGGAACTCCGTATATATCATATAGTGTACAGGTAATACAGTGATCACCAGTGACATTATAAACAGGAGCTCTGCATATATTGTATAGTGTACAGGAAATACAGTGATCACCAGTGACAGTATACACAGGAGCCCAGCATATAGTGTCAGTGTACAGGTAATGGAGATCACCAGTAACATTCTACACAGGAGCACTGTGTATAGTGTACAGGTAATACAGGGATCACCAGCGCCATTATACACTGGAGCTCTATATATAGTGGATATTGCACAGGTAAAACAGTGATAACCAGTGATTTTATACACTAGAGCTCTGTATATAGTGTCAGTGTACAGGCAACAGAGTGATCACTGGTGATATTATATATAGGAGCTTTGTATATACACCATGTGCAGAATTATTAGGCAAGTTGTATTTGAGAGGATTCTTTTTATTATTGAATAACAACTATGTTCTCAATAAACCCAAAAGACTCCGATATCAAAGCTTAATATTTTTGGAAGTTGGAGTGGGTGTTTTTTTCGATTTGGCTATCTTAGGAGGATATCTGTTTGTGCAGGTAACGATTACTGTGCAGCTTTAAGGGGCCTTCACACATAGCGAGATCGCTAGCGAGATCGCTTGAGCGTCACCGATATTGTGATGCAATAGCGATATCGCTAGCAATCTCGCTACGTGTGAAATGTAGTGGCGACCGGCCCCCCCGCTGGCTATCGCTGATCGTGCTCGAAAGTGCTGGTCCATTTTTCCATCGTTGGCATCCCGCTGGCCAGCACTTATCGCTGTGTTTGAAGCTTAAAAACGACGAGCGACCTCATTAGCGACGCAGAGCTCAGTGACGTAGGCGTGACTTAGCTATGTTACCGGCCACGCCTCCTCTGCCCCTATTGGTCTTTACAGCGCTCCCAATGTGTGCAATTGTTCGAC
Source organism: Dendrobates tinctorius (assembly GCF_039654945.1). Lineage (NCBI taxonomy): Eukaryota > Metazoa > Chordata > Amphibia > Anura > Dendrobatidae > Dendrobates > Dendrobates tinctorius. The sequence goes on from NW_027361725.1 coordinate 26,651,677, forward strand.
GTAGTTATAAAAGACAATGCTGTAGCGACTCCTTCCACACTTTGTTCCCGCGCACAGTGGATGGTATTAACCGGTTTGCCTTCTGCGTTCCCGTGTGAGTCGCTACAGCGTTCATATTTTAATGGCTTTCACACCGCGGTTGCTACAGCGTCCCTGTGTGAATCGCAAGTGCGCTGTTATTCGTGGATTCATTTATTTCAGCAAAGGACTGCTCTGTCTGCCAGGTATGTTTTTCAATTGTACCGAAAGTAGCGTTCCCTTTTTTTAAGTTTTCCCCTTATTTTGTTCTTGACTCGTCCACCATTCTCGTCCATTGTCTCTATTGATAAGCGTTAACTTTTCTAGCTCTGCGATCCAAGATCTGCAATTTCACCTTTTCTATGTACATTGTGTCCATACGCACAGGCCTGGGCAGCCATTTTAGTTTTCAGACCGCGCCCGCCCCCATTCCTGCTATTTTTGAGTGTGATACTTTTAGAGCTCAGCGACCATGTATCTGCAATTCAAACTCTTTTTTACCTATTGTATGTTCATTGTGTCCATACGCACTGTCCTGGGCAGCCATTTTAGGTGTCAGACCGCGCCCGCCCCCATTGTTGATATTTTGTGGCTTTATTCATTTTAAGCTTTTTTCTAAATTGTCTCATCTTTTTATTTTATTTTGCAGTTTTAATATCATGAACGACGCGGAGCGTGCTGTAGTGGCTGCTGCTTTGCTGTTGGAGAGTCACAGATGCAAGAGAGGCGGTCCAAAAGAAAGCATCGCATGTGGACCAGAGAGTGGCTGGCGAAGAGGTCCAAATTCTCACACATGCAGCTCGTAAGAGAACTGCAGGCGAAGTATGCTCAGGATTTCAGGAACTATCTGCGGATGTCTGAGGACTCTTTCAAATTTTTACTTGCCAGGGTGATGTCATTAATTGAAAGGAAAAATACAGCAATGCGAGCTGCTGTACCGGTAGATGAAAGATTGGCCGTGACACTGAGATTCCTGGCCACCGGCCGATCACTCCAAGATTTGCAATTTTCTTCTGCCGTTTCTTTGTCACTGCTCAGCACTTTGATTCCAGAAACATGCAATGCCATTGTCCAAAGTCTACGGAGCTACATTCAGTTTCCAAAAACGGAGGCAGACTGAAAAAGTATTGCCTCTAATTTTGAGCGGCTTTGGCAGTTCCCAAACTGTGGTGGGGCTTTGGATGGTAAACATGTGAGGATCACCCAATCGCCGAAAAGCGGATCCTATTATTTCAATTATAAGGGCTATTTCAGGGTAATCCTGATGGCCCTTGTTAATGACAACTACGAGTTCATAAATGTTGATGTTGGCATGATCGGCAGGGTTTCAGATGGGGGAGTTTTGGAACACACTTTTTGGAGAGCGATTGAACAACAGTGACCTGAACTTGCCTCCCAACTCAGAGACAACCGGCAACCTTAAGTTTGCTTTTGTCGGTGATGAAGCCTTCCCGCTTCATGCCAACCTGCTCAAACCGTTCCCCCAAAAAAGTGTTACGGAGCAAACATGGATATTAATTACCGTTTGTCGAGGGCACGAAGGGTTGTGGAGAATGCGTTTGGCATCATGGCCAGCCGCTTTCGGATTTTCCACACACCCATCAACCTAAAGTTGGAATCCATAGACTCGGTTGTTATGACCTGTTGTGTGCTGCGCAATTTCCTGCGGCGGCGCGATGCTATCGACTACAGTCCGCCTGGCTATGTGGACTGTGTTGACCAGACAAATGGTCAAGTACTTCTAGGTGGGTAGCGTGATAATGATCCCACAGTACCAGGACTTCAAGCGCTGACAAAAGGAAGAAACAGGGATCATGCGAAGGCCTGCAGGGAGAAATACTGCGAATATTTTAATGGGCCAGGTGCTGTTACTTGGCAGCATCAAATCTAGTCAGCAAATGTGTATATTAAACATGTTTCTTTTCTTCATTTGATATAACTACTGCAATAAATTCAAAATTTTATTACTTAACAAAGTGTTTGGTTTTTTAAAAAAAAAAACCCCCGCAGCCCCGCACGGTATATACAGTACAGCCCCACACGGAACATACAGCCCAGCCCCATACAGTATATACAGGCCATCCACACACTGTATATAAAGGCCAGCCCCACACGGTACATACAACCCAGCCCCACACAGTATATACAGGCCAGCCCCGCACGGAATATAAAGGCCAGCCCCGCACGGAATATAAAGGCCAGCCCCACATGGTGCATACAGCCCTGCCCCACGCGGTATATAAAGGCCAGCCCCACATGGTACATACAGCCCAGCCCCACACGGTATATACAGGCCAGCCACGCACGGTATATAAAGGCCAGCACCACACGTAAATACAACCCAGCCCCACACGGAACATACAGCCCAGCCCCACACAGTATATACAGGCCATCCACACACTGTATATAAAGGCCAGCCCCACACGGTACATACAACCCAGCCCCACACAGTATATACATGCCAGCCCCGCACGGAATATAAAGGCCAGCCCCACATGGTGCATACAGCCCTGCCCCACGCGGTATATAAAGGCCAGCCCCACACGGTATATAAAGCCCAGCCCCACATGGTACATACAGCCCAGCCCCACACGGTATATACAGGCCAGCCACGCACGGTATATAAAGGCCAGCACCACATGGTAAATACAACCCAGCCCCACACAGTATATACAGGCCAGCCCCGCACGGTACATACAGGCCAGCCACGCACGGTATATAAAGCCCAGCCCCACACAGTACATACAGCCCAGCCACACACGGTATATAAAGGCCAGCCACACACGGTATATAAAGGCCAGCCACGCACGGTATATAAAGGCCAGTCTTGCACAGTATATAAAGGCCAGCCCCGCACAGTACATACAGCCCAGCCCCGCACGGTATATACAGGCCAGCCACGCACGGAACATACTGCCCAGCCACGCACGGTATATAAAGGCCAGCCCCACACAGTATATGCAGGCCAGCCCCACACGGTATATACAGGCCAGCCCGCACGGTATATACAGGCCAGCCCCGCACGGTACATACAGCCCAGCCCCGCACGGTACATACAGCCCAGCCCCGCACGGTATATACTGGCCAGCCCCGCGCATTATTTACAGGCCAGCCCCACACAGTATATAAAGGCCAGCCCCACACGGTACATACAGCCCAGCCCCACACGATATATACAAGCCAGCCCCGTGCATTATTTACAGGCCATCCCCACACAGTATATAAAGGCCAGCCACGCACGGTATATACAGCCCAGCCCCGCACGGTATATACAGCCCAGCCCCGCACGATATATACAAGCCAGCCCCACACGGTACATACAGCCCAGCCCCACACGATATATACAAGCCAGCCCCGCGCATTATTTACAGGCCAGCCCCACACGGTACATAAAGGCCAGCCCCGCACGGTACATAAAGGCCAGCCCCGCACGGTACATAAAGGCCAGCCCCGCACGGTACATAAAGGCCAGCCCAGCACGGTACATAAAGGCCAGCCCCGCACGGTACATAAAGGCCAGCCCCGCACGGTACATAAAGGCCAGCCCCGCACGGTACATAATGGCCAGCCCCGCACGGTACATAATGGCCAGCCCCGCACGGTACATACAGCCCAGCCCCGCACGGTACATACAGCCCAGCCCCGCACGGTACATACAGCCCAGCCCCACACGGTACATACAGCCCAGCCCCACACGGTACATATAGCCCAGCCCCACACGGTACATATAGCCCAGCCCCACACGGTACATATAGCCCAGCCCCACACGGTACATACAGCCCAGCCACGCACTGTATATAAAGGCCAGCCACGCACTGTATATAAAGGCCAGCCACGCACGGTATATACAGGCCAGCCACGCACGGTATATACAGGCCAGCCACGCACGGAACACACTGCCCAGCCCCACACAGTATATACAGGCCAGCCACGCACGGTATATAAAGGCCAGCCCCGCACGGTACATACAGCCCAGCCCCGCACGGTATATACAGGCCAGCCCCACACAGTACATAATGGCCAGCCCCACACAGTATATTCAGGCCAGCCACGCACGATATATAAAGGCCAGCCCCGCACGGTATATACAGGCCAGCCCCGCACGGTATATACAGGCCAGCCCCGCACGGAGCATACTGCCCAGCCACGCACGGTACATACAGCCCAGCCCCACACGGTACATACAGCCCAGCCCCACACGGTACATACAGCCCAGCCCCACACGGTACATATAGCCCAGCCCCACACGGTACATACAGCCCAGCCACGCACTGTATATAAAGGCCAGCCACGCACTGTATATAAAGGCCAGCCACGCACGGTATATACAGGCCAGCCACGCACGGTATATACAGGCCAGCCACGCACGGAACACACTGCCCAGCCCCACACAGTATATACAGGCCAGCCACGCACGGTATATAAAGGCCAGCCCCGCACGGTACATACAGCCCAGCCCCGCACGGTATATACAGGCCAGCCCCACACAGTACATAATGGCCAGCCCCACACAGTATATTCAGGCCAGCCACGCACGGTATATAAAGGCCAGCCCCGCACGGTAAATACAGCCCAGCCCCGCACGGAGCATACTGCCCAGCCACGCACGGAACATACTGCCCAGCCACGCACGGTATATACAGGCCAGCCACACACAGTATTATACAGGCCAGCCCCGCACGGTATATACAGGCCAGCCCCGCGCATTATTTACAGGCCAGCCCCACACGGTATATAAAGGCCAGCCCCACACAGTACATTCAGCCCAGCCCCACACAGTATATACAGCACAGCCCCACACACAGCCCAGCGACACATTTACAACGGCGTGAAGCCGCCATGTTGTATTCGCCCTCTTAAGGACGCTATAGCGTCACCGTCGAGTGCACTTGTTGCTGATTCTCTTCGTTGACGCTGTAGCGTCGCCGACAGCGGCGCGCGGACGTTGTGACGTCAATACGTTATTGTGGGCGTCCTTGCTGCGTTGTGAAGTTAATACAGGAAGCAATGGCTGCCAGGCAGAGAGCAACTCCATGGGGGGAGGCCAAAATGCGCTTCCTGGTCCAGGAGATGGAGAGGCGGGATTATGCGTGTGAACAGGCGCATGCACACCCAATGCGACACAAGCGGGCTGTGTTGCGGAGGATCCGTCCGGCGAGGATTGTCACGCCGCTTTGGAGTGGAGCGCACCACCACCCAAATCCGCAAACAACTGGCGGATCTGCGCTTCCGCTCCAGAGACCTCCTCGCCAGCCTCCAACAACAAGTGAGAAGGGAGCAAGGTGAGTGTTGTTGATTACATGTACTTCATGTTACATAACATTTTTATGATTTTTTTTTGTCTGCAGTCAGGGTATACAGTTAGAAATAAAAAAAAAAAAAAAAAAAAAATGTAGACATTGGCCCATGTGAAAATGCACAATTCAAGATAAAGTAGTATAGCGCTCAGTATAATTTTTTTCCAACAGCGGCACCAGCCCCAGCAGCACCTGCGACACCACCTTCAGCACCACCAGCCCCTGCTGAACAGGCAAGCCCGCCACCACAACCATCTCCAGAACCTGTAAGGACCCCCTCGCCTGCTTCTACGCCTCCGCCGCAAATTGGGTCATCCATATAATCACCGAGGGCTGCGTTCTCTCCAGCATCACTCCGTGAAGTTGGTGCAGACTCGGCCTCTGGTAATTGAATAACATTATTTTTGTTTCCAGCATGTTGGAAATGATATTTTGTTGGTTAAAGAGCGGTCAGCTTAATTTTTTTTTTTTTTTCTAGTCCGCGATGCCACAGGATCCAGAAGGGCTGTAATCACCTCATCTGACGAGGCAGAAGCGGCACAAAACCGTAAGTGTTTGCCCACAAAAAAGAGCCGTATAAACTCGCGTTTATGCCGACCCGTGTATAAGCCGACCCCCCCAAGTTTTTTTGCCCATATGCTGCCACATAACACTATGTAAACATATCCTGACCCATAGGATATGCCCCCATATGCTGCCCCATAGATTATGCCCGCATATGCTGCCACATAACACTATGCCACCTTATTCTGACCCATTGGATATGGCCCCATATGCTGCCCCATAGATTATGCCCCCATATTCTGACCCATAGGATATGGCCCCATATGCTGCTCCATAGAATATGCCCCCATACATTATGCTGCCCCATAGAATATGCCCCCATATTCTGACCCATAGACTATGCCCCCATATGCTGCCACATAACACTATGCCCCCATATTCTGACCTATAGGATGTGGCCCCATATGCTACGCCACAGATTATGCCACCACATGCTGCTCCATAGAAGAAGCCCCCCATATGCTGCACCGCATAAAATGCTCCATATATTATGCCCCCCATATGCTGCATCAAAAAAAGAAAAAAAAAATAACTGCACTGCGGAATCCTATATACTAATCTAAAATCTCACTATTTACTCTACAAAAATATTCAGGATTGAGAGTCCTCAGTAGTTGATACCTTTTAATGGCTAACTGAAAAGATGGTAACACATTGCAAGCTTTCGAGACTACTCAGGTCTCTTCATCAGGCTAGACTAATACAAAATCTGAAGTCACATATTTATGCACAATACAGCCTAGAATTGTGCATAAATATGTGACTTCAGATTTTGTATTAGTCTAGCCTGATGAAGAGACCTGAGTAGTCTCGAAAGCTTGCAATGTGTTACCATCTTTTCCGTTAGCCATTAAAAGGTATCAACTACTGAGGACTCTCAATCCTGAATATTTTTCTATCTACTGGCTAACACGGTACAAAGATATACATCTTTCCTGTATTTACTCTACAGAAATACCAACCTTACCGGACCTGCTGGCAGCACACAGGAGGGCGATGGCTGCGTTGAACCACCTTGGAGTGATGCTGGATAGATTTGTGGCAGCCCAACCCCAGGGTGGAACCCAGTAAGTTTTTTTCTTTTTTACTTTTTGTTTTTACTGTACTTATTTTTTTGTTTAAAATCCTTTAGATCTGATTTTTAGATAGAAAAAAAATGTGTTGTAAAAAATGTTTAAAAAAAAAAAAATTACAAAAAAAAACAAAAAACTTTTACAACCAGATATTATCTGGTACACAATAAAAAAGGTAGTTTTAAAAAAACAATTCAACAGCTCATGTGTCACCTATTTTTTTACATCCTAACAGATGAGATATTAACGTAATAAAATAATCTTTTTATTAGGGCAGATTAAACGTTAACCCCTTAACGACCAGGGGTATTTTTGGTTTTGCATTTTCATTTTTCCCTCCCCTTCTTTCCAGAGCCATAACTTTTTTATTTTTCCGTCTATATGGCCATGTGGGGCTTATTTTTTGCAGGACGAGTTGTACTTTTAAATGACACCATTGGTTTTACCATGTCGTGTACTTGAAAACGGTAAAAATATTCCAAGTGCGGTGAAATTGCAAAAAAAAGTGCAATCCCACACTTGTTTTTTGCTTGGCTTTTTTGCTAGGTTCACTAGATGCTAAATCTGACCTGCCATTATGATTCTCCAGGTCATTACGAGTTCATAGACACAAAACATGTCTATGTCCTCTTTTATCTAAGTGGTGAAAAAAATTCCAAAGTTTGCTAAACAAAAAAAAAAAAAAAAAATTGCGTAATTTTCCGAGACCCGTAGCGTCTCCATTTTTCATTATCTGGGGCCGGGTGAGGGCTTATTTTTTTCCGTGCCGGGCTGACGTTTTTAATGGTACCACTTTTGTGCAGATACGTTCTTTTGATCGCCCGTTATTGCATTTTAATTCAATGTCTTGGTGACCAAAAAAAACGTAATTCTGGAGTTTTGAATTTTTTTCTCGCTACGCCGTTTAGCGATCGGTTTAATGCTTTTTTTTTTTTTTTTATTGATCGGGCGATTCTGAACGCGGTGATACCTAATATGTGTATGTGGGATTTTTTTTTTAATGGTTTTATTTTGATTGCAGCAAAAAGGGGGGTGATTTGAACTTTTAGGTTTTTTAAATTTTTTTTATTTTTAATTTTTTTTTTTTTTTAAACTTTTGGCATGCTTCAATAGCCTCCAAAAGAGGCTAGAAGCATGCGCAACCCGATCGGCTCTGCTACATATGGGCGATGAGCAGATCGCCCATATGTAGCAGATTTACTGCCGTGCTTTCAGTGCCGACCACCGGGTGGCACTGAAAGCCATATGCCTGGTACAACCATAGAGGTCTCATAGAGACCTCTGGTTGTCCAGGCAACATGACACCGACCCCCGATCACGTGACGGGGTCGGCGATGAGGTCATTTCCGGCCCGGCGGCCGGAAATGCTATTTGAATGCCCGCTTTAACTAGTTAATAGGCGCGGGCACATGTCAGCTGTTCATAACAGCTGACATGTCCCGGCTTTGATGCGGGCTCAGCGCCGGAGCCCTCATCAAAGCAGGGGAGATGTCTGATGACGGACTGTGTCCGTCATTGGACATTAAGGGGTTAAGGCCAAATTGAATGCTTTCCATAGCTACACACCAGCCAATGAACCCCGTCTTTGTCGCGCGGCAAACAACTTTTCGCAGCCAACGGAGAAATGGAAACCGGGATCAAGTGTAATGCAAAAAGTATAATTTTATTACATTATTTAAAATGAATAACAAAACAAAAAGGGCTTCATTAAGTTATTTAGTTACAAGAAAACTATAATTGAGTGTAATAACAGTCAGAATCATTCAGTTGCTGCCTTGCAGGATTGAACAATGGGGCAGGTAGATAATCGGGGGTCCCAAAGTTCATGGTTTGTGTTGGCTGAATCCCCCTTCTTGGCGTGCTGGTTACATGGTCTTGCATCGGCGGCCATGGGTTTTGTGAAAGTGACTGGGCATCCACAAGAGTAAAAGTGTCAGTCAGTTTGCCGACAGCAGCTTTATTTAATGTTTCAAAAATTAGCCTCTTGGCCTGTAGCCTTTGCGTTTTGTCAAGTGTCCGAAGTCTGTCGTCTACCATGTGTGCAAAGCCACCAATGGGTTGTTTGTCCTGCTGTACCAAAATCTTTTTTGCCAAATCGACAAACTCTGGAAATGGCGGAGCGGTGGCCTTTCTTTTGCGACACACTGTGAAACGCCTTTGTACTGTGTAAGGTCCCGCTGGCTCACTTGCCTCCTCTACAATGATAGCCATCCTGTCGTCGGTAGCGATTGGCGTCATTGGGGTGCCCTGACTGACACATGGTGTAGGTGACAGATCTTCTGTACGATCCTGCAAGAACAGAAAAACCAGGTTAAAACACAGAAAAATAAAATAGTGTTCTATAAATAGATAAAAGAAAATATTATGAGGGGGGGGGACAAGCGGTACAGGATATGAAATGCCATTCACCTTTGGTAGAAAAAATGTTGTGATAAAACTATTAAACTTCTATACTTAGCAGTGGAAGGGAAAAAGTTTGGACCCTTGAAAAAGAATCATGGACTCATTCATTTTAATTCAACCAAGCCATGTACATACCAATGTTTAATTGCAATTTAGAGGGAAACCCAAAATATACCTACATCGCCAAGAGGGGAGTCAGGCCGTGTCACAGTTTGTTCCTCTTCTTCAGGCAGCGTCATTGAACAATGCATAGGTCGGGGTATTTCTTGGTCTCGTGTAAACTCCATTAAGTGGTAGTACCACAACTTTGGAACATAGACCTCTTCTGTACCCGCCCCCGACCTGGTTGACTTTTCAACCTTGTTTAATTCCTTTTTGTACACAGTCCGTAGTGCCTGTATTTTTTTTTTATAACAGCTTCATCAACCGTTTTCGCTGGGATGATGTTCTTGATAGAGTTGCACAAGTTTCTCATGCACCACTTTCTTTTTGTACTTGTTGCTGTAGTCCACCGACTTTACCTTCCATAGGCAGGGCATGGACTGATATAAGTCAATAAATTGGCGAATGAAATCTTGGCTACTTGCTGACATCTGGAAAACATAAAAAAAAGGAAATGGTGAGAACGTTTCATTACAGGCCAGTGCTATAAAAGTAAAACGCTTAAAAATTGCAAGAAGGGTGGCGGGTGCGGTCTGAAAACTAAAATGGCTGCCCAGGCCTGTTGCGTATGGACACAATGGACATACAATAGGTAAAAAAGAGTTTGAATTGCAGATACATGGTCGCTGAGCTCTAAAAGTATCACGCTCAAAAATAGAAGGAATGGGGGCAGGCGTGGTCTGAAAACTAAAATGGCTGCCCAGGCCTGTGCGTATGGAAACAATGGATATCACGCTCAAAAATAGAAGGAATGGGGGCAGGCGTGGTCTGAAAACTAAAATGGCTGCCCAGGCCTGTTGCGTATGGACACAATGGACATACAATAGGTAAAAAAAGAGTTTGCATTGCAGATACATGGTAGCTGTGCTATAAAAGTATCACGCTCAAAAATAGCAAGAATGGGGACGGGCGCGGTCTGAAACCTAAAATGGCTGCCCAGGCCTGTGCGTATGGACACAATGGACATACAATAGGTAAAAAAGAGCTTGAATTGCAGATACATGGTCGCTGAGCTCTAAAAGTATCACGCTCAAAAATAGCAGGAATGGGGGCGGGTGCGGTCTGAAACCTAAAATGGCTGCCCAGGCCTGTGCGTATGGAAACAATGGATATCATGCTCAAAAATAACAGGAATGGGGGCGGGCGCGGTCTGAAACCTAAAATGGCTGCCCAGGCCTGTGCGTATGGAAACAATGGATATCATGCTCAAAAATAGCAGGAATGGGGGCGGGCGCGGTCTGAAACCTAAAATGGCTGCCCAGGCCTGTGCGTATGGAAACAATGGATATCATGCTCAAAAATAGCAGGAATGGGGGCGGGCGCGGTCTAAAACCTAAAATGGCTGCCCAGGACAGTGCGTATGGACACAATGGACATACAATAGGTAAAAAAGAGTTTGAATTGCAGAAACATGGTCGCTGTGCTATAAAAGTATCACGCTCAAAAATTGCAAGAATGGGGGCGGGCGCGGTCTGACACCTAAAATGGCTGCCCAGGCCTGTTGCGTATGGACACAATGGACATACAATAGGTAAAAAAGAGTTTGAATTGCAGATACATGGTCGCTGAGCTCTAAAAGTATCACGCTCAAAAATAGCAGGAATGGGGGCGGGCGTGGTCTGAAACCTAAAAGGGCTGCCCAGGCCTGTGCGTATGGAAACAATGGATATCACGCTCAAAAATAGAAGGAATGGGGGCAGGCGTGGTCTGAAAACTAAAATGGCTGCCCAGGCTTGTTGCGTATGGACACAATGGATATCACGCTCAAAAATAGAAGGAATGGGGGCAGGCGTGGTCTGAAAACTAAAATGGCTGCCCAGGCCTGTTGCGTATGGACACAATGGACATACAATAGGTAAAAAAGAGTTTGAATTGCAGATACATGGTCGCTGAGCTCTAAAAGTATCACGCTCAAAAATAGCAGGAATGGGGGCGGGCGTGGTCTGAAACCTAAAAGGGCTGCCCAGGCCTGTGCGTATGGAAACAATGGATATCACGCTCAAAAATAGAAGGAATGGGGGCAGGCGTGGTCTGAAAACTAAAATGGCTGCCCAGGCCTGTTGCGTATGGACACAATGGATATCACGCTCAAAAATAGAAGGAATGGGGGCAGGCGTGGTCTGAAAACTAAAATGGCTGCCCAGGCCTGTTGCGTATGGACACAATGGACATACAATAGGTAAAAAAGAGTTTGAATTGCAGATACATGGTCGCTGAGCTCTAAAAGTATCACGCTCAAAAATAGCAGGAATGGGGGCGGGCGTGGTCTGAAACCTAAAAGGGCTGCCCAGGCCTGTGCGTATGGAAACAATGGATATCACGCTCAAAAATAGAAGGAATGGGGGCAGGCGTGGTCTGAAAACTAAAATGGCTGCCCAGGCCTGTGCGTATGGAAACAATGGATATCACGCTCAAAAATAGAAGGAATGGGGGCAGGCGTGGTCTGAAAACTAAAATGGCTGCCCAGGCCTGTTGCGTATGGACACAATGGACATACAATAGGTAAAAAAGAGTTTGAATTGCAGAAACATGGTCGCTGTGCTATAAAAGTATCACGCTCAAAAATTGCAAGAATGGGGGCGGGCGCGGTCTGACACCTAAAATGGCTGCCAAGGCCAGTGCGTATGGACACAATGGACATACAATAGGTAAAAAAGAGTTTGAATTGCAGAAACATGGTCGCTGTGCTATAAAAGTATCACTCTCTGAAATAACAAGAATGGGGGCGGGCGCAGTCTGAAAGCAAAAATGGCTGACCAGGCCACTGCGTATGGACACAGTGTACCTAGAAAAGTTTATGCTTTGAAAAAGAAAGCAATGGGGGGGAGCCCGGCAAAAAAAAAAAAAAAAAAATTGCGCATACAAACATTATAACTTTAGACACCAAACAAAACCTACCTTTGAAGGTGGCAAAAATCCTAAAGGTATGGCGGAGAAAAAAAAAATGAAGACGGTCTTGTTAAATAGCACTGTTGCATCTTCAGATGGAGCCAAAAATGCTGGTCTTGGAAAATATCGCTGATGCGTCTTCAACAGGGTCGCTGAAGGACGAACTGCAAATTCAACAAAAAAAGCACTTGTGTCTCAAACGAGAACAATGCAGGTTTTGAAGTAAACCACAGTGCTCCAGAGATATAAACTGAAGCGCTAATACGTTCTCTTTAATGAGAACGCAGCAGTGACCACCAATCAGTGCTGGGGGGCGTTGAAAAGGAAACGCTTAAGCACGCCCACCAAGGTCGGAATCGGTTACAATTAAGTAGTGTGAAAGGTACTCAACGACCAACGAGGTCATTATGCAGATCGCTGATCTGTCTTGCGTCGTTGAGGAGATTGGACTGTTTGAAAGCTATCTAGCGATCAAGTAAGGACAAAGCGATCTTTGCCAGGTCGGATCGTTATTGTTATCGCTGGTGTGTCGCTATGTGTAAAGGGGCCTTTATTAGGCAACTTAATATAAACCAAATTTATACCCATCTCACTTGTTTATTTTCACCAGGTAAACTAATAGAGCAACACAAAATTTAGAAATAAACATTTCTGACATTCAAAAACAAAAAAAAAAAATCAGTGACCAATATAGCCACCTTTCTTTACGATGACACTCAAAAGCCTTCCATCCATAGAATCTGTCAGTTGCTTGATCTGTTTATGATCAACATTGCGCGCCGCAGCCACCACAGCCTCCCAGACACTGCTCGGAGAGGTGTACTGTTTTCCCTCCCTGTAGATCTCACATTTTATGAGGGACCACAGGTTCTCTATGGGGTTCAGATCAGGTTAACAGGGGGGCCATGTCATTATTTCTTATTTTAGAACTTTACTGGCCAGCCACGCTGTGGAGTATTTGCATGCATGTGATGGAGCATTGTCCTGCATGAAAATCATGTTTTTCTTGAACGATACCGACTTCTTCCTGTACCACTGCTTGAAGAAGGTGTCTTCCAGAAACTGGCAGTAGGTCTGGGAGTTGAGCTTCACTCCATCCTCAACCTGAAAAGGTCCCACAAGTTCATCTTTGATGATACCAGCCAATACCAGTACCCCACTTCCACCTTGCTGGCATCTGAGTCAGAGTGGAGCTCTCTGCCCTTTACTGATCCAGCCTTGAGGCCCATCCATCTGGCCAATCAAGAGTCACTCTCATTTCATCAGTCCATGAAACCTTAGAAAAATCAGTCGATATTTCTTAGGCCAGTCTTGATGTTTTAGCTTATGTTTCTTGTTGAAAGGTGGTCGTTTTTCAGCCTTCCTTACCTTGGCCATGTCCCTGAGTATGGCACACTTTGAGCTTTTTGATACTCCAGTAACGTTGCAGCTCTGAAATATGACAAAACTAGTGGCAAATGGCATCTTGGCAGCTTCACGCTTGATTTTCCTCAATTCATGGGCAGTTATTTTGCACCTTTTTTTATCAACACGCTTCTTGTGACCCTGTTGGATATTTGCCCTGAAACGCTTGATTGTTCGGTGATCACTCCTCAAATGTTTGGCAATTTCCAGACTGCTGCATCCCTCTGCAAGACATCGCACAATTTGTGACTTTTCAGAGTCCATCAAATCTCTCTTCTGACCCATTTTGCCAAAGGAAAGGAAGTTGCCTAATAATTAAGCACACCTTATATAGGGTTTTGATGTCA